>NC_086015.1:172635000-173235000 GCF_028858775.2 Pan troglodytes
AATTCAGGGATGACAAATGGCTCGGAGCCTGACACCGTGGCATCTGACAAAGAGAGACATCCAATGGCTCTGAAACTTTTCCTGGTGCTCTGGAAGGCTCTTGGATTTGGGGCATTTTTACATAAAGGATGTTGCATGTATCATTAATGTCATTCCATTTCCTTATAGAAAAGTATTAATATTGACAACTGTAGAAGAATGATATTGTCAAGGCAGAATTCAATATGCGGTATGGTTTTTGTCATGTGTACTCACTCTGCTGCTCCTTTGTGTCCTATCTACACTTGTTTTACAGCCACCTAGAGTAACCGGCCTATCTCCACTTTTCCCATTACTTGTTAATAGCTATTGTGCAGATAAAAATGCCTCAGAGTGACCTATAGGGACACCTCTGCCCTTGGCCAAGCACCCCCACAACTGAGGGTACGAATACTTCCCAAGCTAAGCCAAGATTGAGTTATGTTCAGACAATAAGTATCACCAATTACTACCCTTCAGTTGTTCCCAGATTCCAAAGGCTTAACCACCCACGGGAATAGCGACTGGTGCCTGCCACTTCCCTAAGGTTGTGTGTATTGTGCTAGGATATTTGATAGACTTGAGTATTATGGCTTAAAAAAACTATACAGGAGAAGGGATGCCAATTCCTAGGCTAAACCAGCTTCCTTTGTGAACTAATATCTGGGGGTGTTCCTCTGTGATAAAAACCATTTACGTCATTTTAGGCCCATTTTTAACCATACTGGGTCATTTTACAATTCAGAGAGCACAGATTAACCATACAGAGCCAGCAGTTATTGATGTGGAACACAGTAGGACTCCACAATCTTGTAATGCTACAATGATGTAGTCACTAATTTGTTTCTGCATCTAGCATTATTTATTCACCAAAATATTTGTTGATCACCTATTATGTACCAGGCATAGAACTGAATGGGAGGGCCACAGTGTCACCACTGTGACAAACATAATCCCTGTCTTTACTAATACTGTAGCCAGAAAGACAGACATTAGCCAACATCTGCCAAGATAACTAATTAGTCATAAATGTGATAAGTAGCAGGAAGAATGCTGGAAAAGCTTTTGACCAGCAAATCTAACATACGCTAGGGTCTCAGGCAGGAAGTGACACTTAAGGTGAGATATAAAGCAAGTAGGAATTCACATAGATAGGGATGTGAGTGTCTGTGTGTGTGTGTGTGTGTGTGTGCAAGAGACAGAGATGAGCAGCAACAAGAAGGAAAGGGAGGCGTCTAGGAACAGTACCTCAAGCAGAGGTAACAAAGACCCTAAGAAAGGAGAAAGTTTGGGTTGGTGGAGGAAAGAATGAAGCCCAGTGTGGCTGGAGCATAGACAGTGGAGGAGACGGTCACAAGGGTGAGGCTGGAAAGACAGGCAGGGCCAGACCATGCAAGGCTTTGAAGGCTCTTCTAAAGATTACGGCCTTCACATGCCTCTGCAATTAGAGAAAGCACTGGAAGTAAAGCCAAGCAGATATCAGCCAATGTGTCTGAGCAGTAAAGATATGGAGGTGAATGAAATGTCTCATTTTCAGATTTTCTCTTACCTAAAAAAAAAAAAAAACACAAACTTTTGCCTGATTCTCAGGCACAAATTTAGAAAGCAGACACATTTGGTGATATAACCACTAAAACTCATGCCTAATGTCTTCTAAATTTTATGGCCTTTTCCTTATAGGGACCTGAAAAGCTCTTGACAAGGCAGGAACGTGACTAATATAATTGAGCACATACTCTGTCCCAGGCACTGTGCCAGGCACCTTTAAAATCTCTTATTTTAATCCTCACAAAAATGTTAAGATAAATTCCCCATTTTTTAACTGAAACAAATACAGAGTAAGTAAATTGTCCAATATCAGAAAACTACCAAGAGGCCTGAATGCTAATCCATCTGACTCCAGATTCAGTGTACTTTCCACAGTGAAGACAATGGACTTTTTTCTACATTGATTCGCCTTTTGGTCAAAGTGGAGTCATCACTATTGGTATAAAAAAAGTATGGTGATGGTTTTCTGTAGGTTGCCAAAGACTAACATATTGACATGTGAAGAATTCAAATATAATTGTGTTTTTTCAAGCAAGCTAGTGCTGTCTTCTTTTTATTTAATTGAAAGAGCTTCTTTATCACATATACTGTCCCATGAATACGTTCCATCCTAACCTCCACCTCAAAGCATTGGGCTCTACCTGCTAGCTTGCCTTCAACACTGCAATCTGAATTCTTCAAGGACTACTGGAGTACTTCCCAGAAGTAGGAACAAAAGGATGTTAAAAGGTGTATACAGGTGGCTCGCTGGCCCTACACTGCTCTTCCTCCTTCTCATCTGCTCTCAGTCCACTGCTCCCCCTACCCCTTCCCCTGTGGCTGCCATTCCTCTCCTTCCCTTTCCCACTTTTTTTCTCATCTCTTTAGTCACTTTGCCCATACCATTTATAATACCTCTTTATGTAAATAAGTTGGCCTTTTATATCACCAGCCATTTTTCCTTCCACTAGTCAAAGTATAGGATCCTTTAGTGTTCTCTGCTGTGTTTGTCCAAGCTGGTTGGCTGATGATAGGGCGACCTGGTAACCAATGAGGTGGGTGGTTTTTGTTCTTCAAAAAGGAGATGAAGGGAGATAAGCTGTTTCTGAGCCACATCCTAGAAGCCTGTGCTTTTCAGGAGGCTCCTCTCTGAAGATTAAGGGGCATATTTGTGGATGTGTGTTTTTTGCTGCTACTGTCTGCAGAGTGTCAAGGGTCAACACATTAAAAGATGCCATTTTTCCTGGTGTTTCTGAGTTCTTGGAGAGGGGGGGCTTATTTGTTATTTGTTGTTGTTTTGTTGAGTTTTGTTTTTGCTATCCTCATTAACAATACATGGCACAAAATCTTAAAACACGTTTCTGTACTTCACAAATTAACAAAAAGAGAGTATACATTTCTGTTTTAACCAGAAAAAGAATTAAACTTTATAAAAATAAATAACACCTTCCCCCCCAAAAAAGCAAATCATCACCCCAGGATGACAGAAAACATCGGTTAAAAAAACAAGTTAAGAAGTTTTTAAGCTGAACACAAATCTACTAATGTGTTAATCGGTCATGGATATTAGCCAATTCATGACTTTTAGCTGTATATCTTGGCATGTTAGGTTATGCTGGGTATTAAAAACAATTCTGAGACAATGTTGGGATTGGCAATTTTAAAAAAGCCTCAGCACTTTGGGAGGACGAGGCGGGTGGATCAATTGAGGTCAGGAATTCAAGACCAGCCTGGCCAACATGGTGAAATTCAGTGTCTACTAAAAATACAAAAATTAGCTGGACATTTTGGTACATGTCTGTAGTCCCATCTACTTGGGAGCCCAAGGCAGGAGAATCGCTTGAACCTGGGAGGCAGGGGGTGCAGTAAGCCAAGATGGTGCCACTGCACTCCAGCCTGGGTGACAGAGCAAGACTCTATCTCAAATAAATAAATAAATACTTAAAAATAAAAAAAAACGAAAAACTTTTCACAGTGTCTAGAATATAATTTGTCTATTCCACAAATAAATATATATTATTCCAGTGACAAATCTGTGTGTGTGTGTGTGTGTGTGTCCTCAACACACTTCACTAGCTTGTTGGACATTTCCCTAGACACAACAACCTCTGGTTTCTGTTAAGTAAAAAGAGAATGAACATTACTGCAATGACTGCTCCATGGTGAGGTGTTAGCTTTTCATCTACATGTATATGGAGCAAAAAGGTTTCATTCTTAATTACAAGTCATCATTTTAATACCATATCTCAAAGATCTGCCCCAACTGGAATTCCCACTGGGCACTGATAGTTTTCATTTGTTTCTTCTTTTTGTTACTGTTTGGTGGTGGGAAGAGAAATGTAAAGTACAACTCTTGAGATCATGTTCTGAATCAGGAATTTATAGACTGGAGGGAATATGCTATCTCTCTCCTTAAAAATTCAACTCTAACACTTCATGCATAGATATCAAGTACTTCATTACATTTCCAGTCACTGTGAAATAACAGTTTCTTTTACCTCCACCACGATCTTATTAGAGAAAAAAAAAGCAACTAAAAACAAGGGGTCTAAATCTCACAGTCTGTACTTCCCTTACAGGCTGCTTACAAAGTTCTCATGATGAAACTAAGACACACTGGGGCGTGTACTCGCCTGTGTCATTCACCATGGGGAGGAGCACTGCAGAGCTCTGTTATAGGGGAGCTTAACCCACGTTCTTTTTTTTTTTTTTGAGACGGAGTCTCGCTCTGTGGCCCAGGCTGGAATGCAGCGGTGCAATCCGGGCTCACTGTAAGCTCCACCTTCCGGGTTCACGCCATTCTCCTGCCTCAGCCTCCCGAGTAGCTGGGACCAGTACAGGCGCCCGCCACCACGCCCGGCTAATTTTTTGTATATTTAGTAGAGACGGGGTGTCACCGTGTTAGCCAGAATGGTCTCGATCTCCTGACCTCGTGATCCGCCCGCCTCGGCCTCCCAAAGTGCTGGGATTACGGGCGTGAGCCACCGCGCCCGGCAACCCACCTTCTAACAAGATGAAGTCATGCATCGAGAAGTCAGTGCTCATTGTCTCCTTGGCAGTTCATCTTACTAAAAACCATCAGCTGGACTGAAGAAAGGAACTCATATTAACCTACTCTGAGCAGACTCTTGATTTTTTATTTCTGGTGAATAACACTGTGATATGTTACATGTTTTAGGTCTCAATGACCGAAACATTTAAAATTGATAGGCCTTTTAAATCTATGGCCACGAAGCAGGGACTTGCCAATATTTCTAATGGAAGTCTCCAAAAGTACATAACAATACATATATTGACTTCTTGTTTCAAGGAGTATCAAGATTAATTGTTCCTGTAAAGGTAAATAAATATTGACAGAGGTTTCACTTTGGTCCATATTTTCCACTTGGGTCAATAAATCTTGGTATTCACCTCAACTCGAATCAGTATCAGGTGATTATTAATTCATGGTATACTCGACTAGCAGCCAAAACTACAACTTAACATATAGAACACAGCCCTGCAGACCAATTTATGTTTAAATAAATACATGGAGTGAAAAACCATTGTTTTATATAACTAATGGAAAGTACAACCTATAGCTACCAGGCATTTAAAATAATCTATTGTTATTCTGTTATATTTCAATTTCTCTAGTAAACAAAAAGTGATTCTTTTTATCTCACAATTCAACATTTTGCTTTGCCCAATCCCATTACTGCTTGCACTTATTGGTGAGCTTTGTAAATATGTGAATGTTTATAACAGAAAGAAAGGATGAAGAACAAAGGAAGGAGAAATTTTAAAAAGAAACAAAAGAGAAAAAAGAAAGAAAGAGGAGATAAAGAAGAGGGCTAAAGAAAATATTGGTTAGAAGAATTGAGAGACATAAAAAATATGGAAGGTAAAAGGTAACAAAATTAGGGAGAAAAAAATTTAAATATCACAGCTGATTAGTGTGTATTTCCATAAATTTCAGCAAAAGATATTTATTTCTTTCCAATATTCTTTTCCATTTAAAAAGATGCTCTGCCCAATTCTAATGACTTAAACATCATAAATATTCTAGTTTTCCATTCAAGATTTAAAATGCAATTAGCTATTAACTTATATAAACACCTCAAAGAAATTTTAAAGAAAATTTATTTTACACAGTAAATTTAGGAGCAGTTGATTAAAGTTTTCAAGGATTGAGACATCTCAGCTAATAATGGAAATAATAATTAAATATTAACAACAGATGGATGTTTCACATGAAATTATGGCACTTTTATTTCCTATGAAGGCACACTAACATTTGAAGGCAGACTCCTTAAGAGAAATTGCTCATCAACACTACAAATTGACAAGCATATCAAAAGAGTTATTGATCTCTATAGCATACCAGCTCAGATACATCAGTAGTAAAGCAAGCACCAACTGAGACTGATTACATTAGCTAGTTGATACTACTTAGGGAGAGCTTTGCCTATTAACGGGGCTTCAAGTGCACCTTTCCCGAAGTACTGCATTTCTGATCTTTACTCTTGCTTATTTATTTATTTATTTATTTATTTATTTATTTATTTATTGAGATGGAGTTTCACTCTTTCACCCAAGCTGGAGTGAAGTGGTACGATATCGGCTCACTGCAACCTCCACCCCCTGGGTTCAAGAAATTCTCCTGCCTCAGTCTCCTGAGTAGCTGGGATTACAGGTGTGCACCACCACGCCTGGCTAAGTTTTGTATTTAAAGTAGAGACGGGGTTTCGCCATGTTGGCCAGGATAGTCTCAAACTCCTGACCTCAGGTGATCTACCCGCCTCGGCCTCCCAAAGTGCTAGGATTACAGGCATGAACCACTGCACCCAGCCGCTCTTGCTCTTTTAAATCAAAATAAGGTTAAAAACAAAATTTTATTTTAGCCAGAATATTCTCATTAGTATTATATTAACCAATCACTTTGTAGTCAACGAAATAGTTTAAATGCAAATTTACCTTAGAGATAATTTATTTTCTAAGAATTGTGAGACATTCATTAACTTAAATTTACCAACTAAAAAGAGAGGGTTACAATAAAATATCTCTAGAAAGCTAAGACACTTTATCAAATTACTAGAAGTTTGGAGGTGAAACTTGAAGATCATCTCATCCAACATTTTCACTTTAAAAAGAGGGAAATCAAAGCAAGAGAGAAGACACTCAGCTACTTAGTAGCAAAGGCAAATGAGTATTCAGATCTCTGTATTTTACTAAAAAGGCTGCGTGCTCAGATACACTCCCTTTACTTTTCACCTTCAAAAAGGCAATTTGGCAATGAAATATGCAATTTTGCATTTAGCTAATAAATCCACCAATAGAGATAACTTTGAAATGTACAATTCTTCCTCTAAATATATATATGTATATATGTGTGTGTGTGTATATATATATATACTACATATATGTAGTGTATATATACGTATATATACTATATATACACTATATATACTATATATGTAGTATATATATACGTATATATATAGTGTATATATATATACACTATATATATACGTATATATATATATGTACACTATCCCAGAGACACCACCAAGTTTGATGTGGTTTTAGGTGTGGAAATATGAAGAACCCACTAATATAAAATGATAAACTCTCTTTTTGTGTTTTTAATTATTCTTTAAAAGCAAATCAATAAACAATAACAAAACAAAATTATATTCAACCCAAGCATGAAAGCACTTCTCCACAATGCCTAAGTTGAGTCTTTAATAATAGTGGAAGTTTACTAAGTAAAGGAGGATAGCTAATAATGAAGCAGCACATGTAATGACATTGAAACAAGAGTGCTCATTATACATTCCAGGAATGTTAAAAAATTTTCAATTTAAGCATCAAGTGTTTATGACAGAAGAATTTTGAGGCCAGAAACCAAACAGCAAGGCTCAGATCTTTCCAAGTATTTGGAGCTTGTTCTGTACCTTCATGGTAAACCATGAAGAATTAATATGATCAGAATCTCCTTTGAGAAAGATAATTTTGGTATCAGTACTGAGGGAATGAAGATGAAAATGATACTTGATGCACAAAGATCTACTGAAAATATATTTTGATTACCCAGAAGGGGAAGAACACCTGGATAATTAATCAATTTGGGTTAAAAAAAGAAAAAAGGCTATCTCCTGGGATTTAGGATTGGAATAGAGAATGAGGAATATGCTCATCAAATATAAACTCAGTCTGAAACCCCCAGAAACAAATGTGAAACTACTCCAAAGCAACGTATTCTAAATGTAGGCTCTACAAGATTTTCTCAGATAAAGCCTTGTGAAAATGAGCACACAGCCCCAAATTACAAAACATACAAGCAAATACTCTTTTAGGAGAGAAAGCAAGCAGACAAAAGGAACTTCAGGTTTAGACATAACCTGGTTGACCTGTAGAATAATCTTCTAGAGACCACAAAATGTTTCCTTAATAATTAATTAATTTTTAAATCATCAAGTTCTATTTAGATTTTTTTTTAATTTGTCATTAGAGAAATGCTATCTCATTTCTTTCTTTTGGTTTTAATTTTTATTTCACATTTTTAATTATATAGTCCAAAAACTAATTGAAAAAAAAAGAGTAAAATAAAGATATTTTCAGACAGACAAAGGTGAAGAGAAGTTACTACTCACAAAACATTACTAAAATTAATCTAAAGAATATACTTCAAGAAGAATAATATTGAACCCGGAAGGAAGGAGTACGATACAAGAAACAATGGTGAGAAAATAAATTGGCAAATAATGTGTATAAATCTAAATAATCATTAATTGCATTAATAACATGACTCCTTTGGAAGTTGTAAGTACAAGGTGAAACGAAAACACTTGGCAGCCATTAGCATGTAAACTGGGGGCAGGGGAGGGGGACAATCTGAATTAATGTGATCTACAGTGTTTCCATATTTCAGAAAGAGGGTAAATATTACTTAATGTGAGGCTTGTTAATTATGCACATTAAATATCTATTTGTGCTTATTTAAGAAAACACAAATAGAATGTAGGAGAGGGAAAAATAAAAAATAAATAAAATTTGGTGAATCTTACAGGAAGCAGGAAATGAGAAAGAAAAACAAGTAGAAGAAAAAGAAACAGACAGAAAGCAGGGCAAATACAAAACAGAAAATAAGAAGAAAGAAATAAATCCAAACAGATTTCTAATCACAATAGATATACATAGCCTAGAAGAAAGAGAAGGACAAATTTATTTAAGAAACAAAATCCAGCTATGTGTTATTTGGAAGAGATATATGCAAAAAAGGGAGGGGGCGGCAGGGTCGGGGTGGGGGGACTCAGTTTGGAAGTAAGTGGATGAAAAAAATACATACCAAAAAATAGAAAGCTAGAGTGGTTACATTAATATGAAACAAAGTATACTTCAATGAAAAAATCATTATTCCCTAATTATTACAAAATGACAAAAGGAAAACTTTACCACGGAGATACAGTGTTTGGAATTTATAGGCACAAATAAATTGGAATTTATTTATTCCAATAGGCTTACTGGAATTTATAGTTTAACTTCCAAAAGCATGAAGCAAAAATTGACAGCATTACAAGAAACAAATGGACAAATTCACAATTATAATGGCAAATTTCAACACGCCTCTCTCTGTAATTAATAAAGACCCAAAGTTAGTAGAAACACATAAAATTTGAACAGCATAATTAACAAGTTTGATCAAACATATATAGAAGTCTGTATACAAAAACTATTTTTCCAGGCCCGGCACGGTAGTTCATGCCTATAATCATAGCACTTTGGGAGGCCAAGATGGATGGATCACTTGAGACCAGGAGTTCAAGACCATCCTGGCCAACATGGTAAAACCCTGTCTCTACTAAAAATACAAAAAAAAAAAAAAAAAAATTAGCCAGGTGTGGTGGCACACACCTGTAATCCCAGTTACTCAGGAGGCTGAGGCAGGAGAATCACTTGAACCTGAGAAGCAAAGGTTGCTGTGAACCGAGATTGCACCACTGCACTGCAGCCTGGGCGACAGAGCTAGACTCTATCTCAGAAAATAAAAAAGTAATAAAAGTAATAAAAACACTATTTTACCAGTTTATGTGAAGCATTTATAAAAATTTGCCATATTTAACCACAAAGAAAGCACAGTACAATAAAAATGAATAACAAAACTATAACACAACTCATATGTTTAGAAATTTTAAAGAATATTAAATAATATATGGGCCAAAAGAGAAATCATGACAGAAATTATAAAATAATTTAAACTAAATAATATTGACAACATTATATATCAAAACTTGTGAAAAGCAGCTAAACCAATATTAGAGAAAATGTATAGACTTAAATGTTTATACTAGGAATGAAATGGAGTAAAAACCAATGAATGAGTCCAATTCAAAAATTTAGAAAAAGATGAACAGAATTAAAAAAAAACAAAAGTTTTTAAAAGAAAAGTAAAATACCTTTTAAACTAATAAAACAGACGAAATTTTGGCATCTGAATTAATTTTTTAAAAGGAGGCATAAATGAAAACATTAGTAATTTAAAGGGGGAATACAGATACACAAGAGATTTTTAAATGCTAGATAGACTACTATGAACAACTTTTAAGTCAATAAATTTGAAAACCTAGACAAAAGAATAATTTCCTAGAAAAATAAAACTTACTGAAATTGACGCATAAATAAGAGCAAATCTGAATGTAACCATTTAAAAAGTTGAATATGTAACTGATCTCCAAAATACATTAACCTAGTATTAAAGAAGGGGTTTTAACAGATTTTCAAGTAACCAGTAATCCCATCCTAAAGAAACTGTTCTAGAGAATATATAGAGAAAGTGACAAGTCAAATCAATCTAAATAAAAATAGAACAGGTTTTGTGTGTGTGTGAAACTTGACAAGCTGACTGTAAATTTTATATGGAAGAATAAATGACTGAAACAATCTTGAGGAAGAGAAAGAGATTTGGCTTACAGATATCAAGATATCCTTAAAAAGATGTGACAATTTTAAAAAAGTGTTTGTGGCATCAGGATAAAGAAATGGACCAAATGATCAGGACAGGGACCCAAGGAACAAACCTGCATGTTTGTGGGAACTTGGTATATGATGGAGAAGACATTATTAATAAATCAGTGGGGAAAAGAATAATTCTTCAATAGAGCCAGAACACTTGGTTAGGCATAGAAAAAAGGATAAAACTAGATCCTTACCTCGTATGCAAACAAAAAATAAATTTCAAATAAATACCTAAATATGTAAAGCAAAATAGAAATTTTTAAAAGAGAAAATAGCTTTATAATATCAGTCAAAAACAATTTCTAAAACAAGATGCCACTATGCATAAAAGCACAAACATATAAAGTATAAAACGGGATATTCATAGATTTGACTACTTCAAAAATAGAAATTCCTGTTAAGCAAAGTTCGCCATTAACAGAGTGAAAGACAAGCCACAGACTGAGAGATGACCTTGCAATGTATGCAAGCAACAAAGCATTAGTGTCATGTAAAACTGAAAAAAGAAAGCCTGTAAAGAATATGATACAAAATCCACAGAAATGAAACCTGAATGGCCAATAAACATGAAAATATGATCAACTTTATTAGTAAAGAGAGAAAGTCAAATGAGACTTTGCATGCACTTTAGAGTTTCAAAAATTAATAAATCTGATAATACTAATCATTGTATGAGAGGATGGGATGAAGAGAGATCTAGCAAAAATAGAAATGTAATCACTCCTATTAGGAGTGTAAAGTGTACAATCAACACGAGCTGTTATTAGGTGGCAAAGATAAAAATGCACATAGCCACGACCCAGCAATTTCAATTCAAGGTATCGATCTTGAAAAATTCTCACACAGGTGCACAAACAAACCCAAACGAGATGCTAGATACAGCCCTGTTTGTGATGACAGAAAAGCAGAAACAACTCAACTATTTTTCTAAGTAGAGGAACAAATTAATAAACTGTGGTGTATTCATAGAATAGAATATCATACAACAGTTAAAGTGAATAAATCTGTTGAATCTTTATCATCATGGATTAATCTCAAATACAAGATGTTGAGTAAAAAAAAGCAAGTTGAAGAATGATATGTACAGTATAGTACCACTTATGTACATTTTAAAATATGCCAAAAGAGAATCTGTAGCTTGTGATGGAACATATACAGTTAAAGTTCAAAAATGAACATCGAAATACTTTACACCAACTTGAGGATATAGACTGACTCTTGTAAGAGAGTAAGTCTTACAACTTACTCTTGTAAGAGAAAGGAGGGGTGGGCCTTTATCTGTAATATTTTCTTTCTTTTGCAAAAGAGAGTTTGTTAGTAGATATGCAAAATGTTAATATCTGAGTATATAGGTATTTTTTATGTTCTTTTTCATATATTTGAAGCATTTCATAATATAAAAAAATGTTTTTTTGTAGTGACAGGGTCTCCTTATGTTGCCCAGGATGGTCTGTAATTCCTGGGCTCAAGCAATCCTCTCTCCTTAACCTCCAGAGTAACCAAGATTATAGGCACATACCACTATCCCCAGTTAACATTTTAATTTTTTGTGGAGACGGGTCTCCTTACGTTGCCCAAACCAGTCTTAAACCCCTGGGCTCAAGCAGTCCTCCACTTTAGCTTCCCAAAGTGCTGGGATTTCAGGTATGAGTCAATATGCCCAGTCTGAAACATTTCATAATTAAAAATCAAATGAATTATTGAGTATATAACACGAAAAAGGAGAATAGATATTGCCACTTAGAAATCCTGGAATCAGGTCTAAAGTCACTCCAGAGACAATTGCTGACCAAAGGAGATCCACCCAGGGCAAATGTCCTAACCAAAAGGCCTGGAGTTTCCTCCAGGTCTCATGAGTATGGACTACAGATGATACTAGAAAAGGCTCTAGGTTGGTGATTTGCAGACCAAGACTTTTAAGTATCAGTAATTAAAATAAATAAATTTTATATACATACAGACACTAATATTATTTCACAAAAGAAAAGGCACTATAAGACAGAAAAATAAGAATAATAATCTCACAATAATCAAATATCTTTGAAATGAAGACTTCAATTTATCTTCATGAATAACTACGTTTTTCTCATTTTGTCTCAGAACAATGAGACAAACTATCAGAACTTCCTAATAGACTAAGAGGAAACCATATTCCAATGTTTGGGACCTCTTGTTTCAGAAACATAGTCAGCATTGTTACCAACCAGAGCCACGTACCAACAAAACTAGCTCTGTAAGACATTTGTACCAACCTCAAGTGGATTTTAGAAATTACATGATAAATTTTCACTTTCTTCATCAATCCTTCTAGTTTCGTGTTTCAATCAGAAACATGGGATCTCCAAGACTAAATGTACAAAATGCTATGAATCACATCACATTCATCTATTGCCAATTATAAAAGTTGTTTCTTTTCCTGGTTCAAGAAATGATATAATTTCATCTATTTTTGCTATATTTTGCCTTGTTTGTTTAACTCAATAAAACAGGCACAGATGTATTTAAATATCAAAGAAAACACTTTTATCTGGGACTAGAATTCTTAAAGATAAGTGCTTTTTAAGCTTCCCAAGTTTGGTACATTAGTATTGTCTTCAATTCTGCTCAGCACAAACACACATTCAGTTTCCTGGGGTCAGTGGCATGACCCTACTGACTTTGAAGAAGAGTTTTAAAAGAAGAGAAGATGCACAGTGTCGAAAATAGATATGAGGCTATTTAGATATTATAGCAAGTAGGAGAGAAAGTTCGTGGGGTAAGAAAGAATTAGCTTTCAATGAAAAGCAAAATACGACCTAGTTGACCAACTCAATGAAACAGCAGTCAAGTCCATTGTATGAGAGCATAACTTGTTGAATAAATGGATCACTTTTCCATTCATTCCTTTGCTCAATTCCAAAGCCATTATTATAGGTTTGGCCAACCTCAGGACTTGTCATCTACTGAAGATTATTTTGGAATTTTTATCCTGAATCATATATAACAATCCCTGCCTTCAATGTATAATATTTTCAACCTAAGTAGGAAATAAAAAATAACTACTTCTGTTAAGCACAGTCACAAAATAATATTAAAGATCAAGTTAAATACAGTTATTTACCATACACATGTTTAATACTATTATTATATAACCCTACCTACAATACTGTTATTAAAGAAATAGTAATAAATGGAGTAACCAATAAAATTAACTCATATTAGGCCCGGCATGGTGTCTCACGCCTCTCATCCCAGCACTTTGGGAGGCCGAGGCGGGCAGATCACTTGAGGTAAGGAGTTCAAGACCAGCCTGGCCAACATGGCTAAACCCCCTCTACTAAAAATACAAAAATTAGCCAGGCGTGGTGGTGAGCACCTGTTGTCCCAGCTACTCAGGAGGCTGAGGCAGGAGAATTGCTTGAATTCAGGAGGCAGAGGTTGCAATGAGCCGAGATCATACCACGGCACTCCAGCCTCGAAGACAGAGAGAGACTCCATTTAAAAAAATAGTAATGATAATAACTCATGTTTAGAAACATAATCGTACCTACCTGTCTTTTCTTATTTAAATAGAATAGAAAGCTATAGTCAGAACAATGAACAATCTTCTTGTTCAAGCGCTAAAACTTTAGCTAATATGTTATTTAGTCACTGTATTCTATCATTTTTCTTGAGCCTCCAGCCATACCATACAACTCCATTTATTTGTTCAAGAAGATACTTGAACATTTGCTGGGTACCAAGCACTGGGGCTCAAGAACAGAACTCACAGTTAATATGGTTTATTTGCAAATATGGTTTATTTGATCAAGTAGCATGTCTCATAAAACTTGATTCTAAATACCTGTGCAACACTGTCATTTTATTTTCCTCATCTTCAAAAGGAATAATGAAACTTTAATCTCTTGCAAAACCTGTATGGTGCTTCTCCCTTCTCAGATAGCACCACGAGTTCCCACCAGTAACAAAACCACATTGCTGCCTCCTTCACTTTGCAGTTCCCTTAGAATCTAACGAGGAACACCACACTCTGCTTTGAACACTGTCTTACATACATATATATGTATGTATGTAAGACATACAGACATATGTATTTTTATATATACACATATGTATACATATATATATATATATATTTCACACATATACTGGGTGTATATATATATACTGGGTAACTGAAGTTCCTCAGATGGGAAATGATTTAATCTGTAGCAACATCTGACTCTGCATATAATGCTGTGTGAAACAGAAACAGCCCTGACACTTTATGAATAGGGAAATGAGAGAGCCTATTGAAGAAGGCTTGACAGCAAGAATGAAAGAATGAAGATTCAACTTAAGCTGTTGAAAGCCTAACAAGATAAAGGGCAGGAGAGTCTCCTTAAACGTGATGAAATAAGGCCTGAAGGGAAGGAACCATAGAGAGATTGACGAGTACACACTTTGAAACAGAAGATGAGTGTGTTCAACCTGACAGTAACATGTGGTTAAATTAATCAAAGTACCAATAACCTTAAACGGTAGGAAAGAATACAGATTTATGCAGCAATCATCTTTGATGGTTGGTGTGAAATTTGAGCTAGATCAAAGAGGTAGAGCTTTTGAGGGAAAATAATTGTTATGATTATACAGCATTCTCATAACATGTAAACATGACACTGACCATTTCACTGTCTTCTCTGCTTGCCTTGTGTTTTATTTCCTCCACCTTAATATTTTAAAACAGGGGACAATAGCAGTTTTTATTACCCAAAGGAAACACCTAATTTTAAGTGATGTTGCTCTTGTGATTTTCACTGATAAATTTTTGAGAGGGAATATTTTCAGAGAGTAAACTTATTGGTAAAACTAACAAGTTGACAGTTCACACTGCCCAGTTCTTCCTCTCTGGCTCCCAAGGGCGTAAGGCAGCCCAAATACCAAGCCCGCTCTTTGCCTTACTCTTGATTCATGTTGCTATGCTTTGCAAAACTGCTACCCAAGAAGTCAGATGCCACAAGTTCTAACTGTTGAGAATACAATTAAAGCAAGGAAAAGTTAAAAAGATCAAACTATTCTCAAGGTGTAAGCATTGAAATACATTAGCTATAAGCTAACTAAAATGGCCAACTAATCAAAATACCCCATTGAATACACTCATCACCAAAGTTTTATTATACACCACTAAGATCTTCCTGCTTTCACCTATCTGTATTAACTAATCGAGAGCACAATCTTTTAAAGCACTTATTCTTCAAGGGAAGGTAGAGGACAGTGAGGGACCCTGGAGCATCTGTATTTTGTAAAAGCTCCCAGTGTGGTGATTCTGATTCATCTTTCTACTCCAAACTTCCAACTGAGAGTCACTGCCTTCATGAGAAGAAATCTTTTAGTTATCTATTAAACTGTTTCAGCCATGGTGCCATTCACCTTCATCCTTATCATTAAAAATCAATAATGATGATCCAAGGAATGGAAGAGAGTCAATAAATGACACTAGTGAGGATGGAGAGGAGAATCGTGTTTGAAATTCACATCTAGCTTAAATCTTCCCTGTTGTAGGCTAGATCATTTTCTCCTTCTTGGAAGACATTTGGTAACCATGCTTCTCTTAATAGTCCTTCATACAGTTGAGGACAGTTATTAAGTCACCTCTAAACCTTCTCAATACCGGTAATCCTGATTCCATTCATCTTTTTTCATCAGTGCTATTTTCCAACCCGTTAATCATTTTCATTGCTCTCCCCTGGACCCTATCCAAGTTCTCCACGTATCTTTAACCTTCTGTGAATTATGTGACCGGTTTATAGCTTTGATAAGCCTGGGTAGTGAAAAAGGTAGAATCTCATCACAACAGACTATAATTGTATGTGGGGGAGGACAGGGATGGAGCAGCAGATGGTTCAATTGTACAGAAAGTTTCACCACAAATATGATATTAATTTAAGTTTTTATTCTTTGATAATTATTTCTAAACACACCATATTATAATATTCTGAGCTACAATTAGAGTCTGTATTTTACACACCTGTCTTTTTAGTGTGAACCTGTGTCTGGCCTGGTTCTTTTGCATAATAGAAGAGACTATATTTTTCGAAAGAATGCTTGTTTCTTAGTTGAAACAACTTTTAATTACAAAGAAGTACTATTCATAACACCTCTAAGAAATGGAGAGACTAGCATATTTTCATATTCCAATACTCATTCTTTCCATGGCTTTTCCAAATGAGGCTAAATGGCCCAAACCTGAATATACTGGTAATTTGGACACTGGCCTCACTATCAAAACTATGAACCAGTCACTCACAAAAGCTCTTCAGTTTCAAAGCCATTAGTCAGGTTGTACTTACAGAAGGCAGCATGGCACAGTGATGTTAATTGATGGCTGGCCGCTTACAAGCTGAAAACTTTCAGCAGGTTAGGGTTGTCCTTTCCTCTTCTTTTAGAAGAGATAATAATAGAGCTGTGTCGTAAGACTGATGTGAGGATCTCATGAGCTATACCTGTAAAGTCTTCAAAACAGTGCCTGACACATAGTAAGCATAACGACCCTACCAGTAAAAGGGTCGACTCCAACTAGAAGTCACAAATATGGAGAACAAATGAGGACATGCAAAGCTTTTCTCTTGGATCTGCATTTAGGATATGGGAGCCTCCTCAAACAAGAAAAAGCCCTGTTGTTATGGGGAAATTAGAAGCAAAGAAAATTCTGCAGTGACCAGTGGCAGAATTTCTCACCATTGAAAACATATTAGGGATGGGCAGAGTCTATCAGGAGTTCACTGGAATTCAGTGGCTAGCCAGTTGCCTCTATAAGCCTTAAAGATTCCCTTGAAGACAGACAATACACCCGTCTTTGGAAACATATTCCCATGTTAGAACCAAACGTGCATATGGAAATTATTATCCCTTAGCTAAGAGATTTTGTTTTAAAACCCTTGTGGTGTTTGTAACCTAAAAGAGGGATTTCCTCAAGTTTTCTAAAACTGCCTCATTTTTTTTAAGAATCACCATGATCCATACCTCATTTGAGATCAAGTGAATCGTCAAACTAATGTGTTTTTTCAGGAAGCTAATTCTGTGACTTCCTTAAAGAGAGGGTTGCTCTTCCCAAGGGTTATCGGCAAGCCGCTGCTCTGGCTCCTTGTGCCAGTTGTTCTTCCTGACTGGCCATTTCCCCTCTGGCTGGAGATAACCCTGCAATGACTTCAAATTCTTTCGTTCAGTATCTGATTCCATCTCCATCATAAAGCCTTCCTCAGAGCATGGTTGGACCTAAGCATTTCCACGTCTTAGTTCATTCCCAAGATCCCAAGTTGACTTTTGCTTGAACTTCAGTGGAAAATCCAAATCATGTGAAAATCAAAAAGAAAATAATGGCTCTTTCTTGATTCTATTTTCTAAACATATGGTAATGAACAATAAATGTTTACAGGTAGCTGTGATGGCTACAGAAAAATTTTCTTTGGGACCCCCATAAAATAGATTATATTCAGTAAACACAGCCAAGCATGCATAAACTTTAAGAAAGATTTTGGCCTTCTATCCATTCAAACTATTACCCTATTTCTTCCCTCTTTATTGCTACCATTCCTTCTGAAAAAGAGTTTATAAATTCATAACACATTAAAATGAGCAGACTCTTTAGTTCCTTAATCCTAGCAGTCTGATTTAGTAATTTCTTTAATGGCAATATTATTCTCCCCATGCCACAGTTCATATTTGACTTCTCTTGACTCCTTGCTTCCCACTTACTATCAGCAACCAAGTCCTGCTTATTCTTACCTTATTATATTGTTCTTTCTATCCCTATTGCCACAACCTACTTCAGGTCCTTATCATTTACTCCCAATGCTTCTTTTGCAATAGCCCACTAACTAGCTCTCTAATTCTTCAATTTTTCTCTTTTTCTTTTTCTTTTTTTTTTTTTTTTTTTTTTTGAGATGGAGTCTTACTCTGTTGCCCAGGCTGGAGTGCAGTAGTGTGATCTCAGCTCACTGCAACCTCTGCCTCCTGGGTTCAAGTGATTCTTCTGCCTCAGCCTCCCAAATAGCTGGAATTACAGGTGCCTGCCACCAGGCCCGGCTAATTTTTTTTCTTTTACTGGTATTTTTAGTAGAGATGGGGTTTTACCATGTTGGCCAGGCTGGTCTCAAACTCCTGACCTCAGGTGATCCACCCGCCTCGGCGTCCCAAAATGCTGGGATTACAGGCATGAGACACAGCTCCCGGCCAGTTTTTCTCTCTTGTAATTCATCCTGCATACCTTTGCCAAAACAAACATCCTAAAGCATAATTCTGATTATGTCTCCTCACATTTCAGACATTCCAATGGCTTCTCATTATGTCTAAATAAAGTTCAACTCATATAAAGTCAATGTGTTTGTTGAGTGAATCAGTACAAAAATTCCATATGTAGGCTTTAGCTATTTATCGAATAAAGTACAAAAGAAGAGTTTTGTTTTGTTTTGTTTCTTAGGCCAACATATGCCATATATCCTGTTTGTGGCCTCAGAAATGTGCGAATCACATTGATAAATCAGCTGAAAAAACAAAAGTTAGTATTTTACACCTTCTCTTCTCTAAAGTCTTAAAAACTCCTTCAGACTTCAACTGAATATGCCCTTTATTTCTGTTCTCTCTATTGATTCTTCTTCATTAATGTTTAATCCAAGGAGCTTTGAAGTACAAGATGACAAAATACATAATTTGTACCAATGTTCACAATTATTTCTTCCGTATCAGTTAAGTGTAATTTGAAATATTATATCTTAAATTAATAAAGAAGATTTAGTAAAAACATGTTTACCTGTGTGAAAAATATCTATTGAAAATAAAACTTATTTTTAAATCCCATGAAAATAACAGACCAAAATGGCAGTGTAAGTACATGCCAAAATTGCCCCCTGTTCAAAAGTGAGAAATAATGGATAATGATTTTTAAAATATATGAAAGTGAAACTCTGTCCAAAAGCAAGAAAGTTTTCATGGACCATAAAAGGAAAGGAAACCTACAATACTAAAGGATGCTTGGTTTATGCCCAAAGATGAACAGTAAGTTTTGGGTTTCAGTGTTTATACAGAAAAGGGCCTGAGCCTGCCCCACACATGACCCAAGTACACTGCATAAAGCCAGAGTTAAAACTTCACTGCCAGCCTCTGAACAGAAGGTAAAATAGTTCTATCCACACTATCACAAGACCTGGTGGAGTTGAGGCAACTGCTGAATTACCATACACGGAAGAATGCATTCAAGAAAATTCCCATGCAAGATAGGCTCTTAAAAAATAAATTCACACAAGAAAATCAGCACTGTAAAGGTAATTGATAAGCCCAATAGAAGGGAAACATATACAAAGAAATAGAAATAACTAAGTAATCTGAAATGGACTTTAAATAATGATGTTTACAATTCTCTAAGAGGAAAAGGAGCATTAGCATCAGTGAAACAAAAGTAGGGCTATAAAAAAAAATACTTATGAAAAAAACCAATTGGAAATTTTTAGATGGAAAAGTGTGAAGTAAAAAATTCAATACATGGGCTAAAGAATAAACTGCACACAGCTGAAGGGAAAATTAGTTAATTTTACGAAGAAACAATAAATCTCACAGAATGTAAAGAAATAAAGATATTTAAATAAATCAGAGTTAAGAGATGTAAAACTATATACATATGAGTATATAAATATCCATATGTTTATATGTATACATATATATACCAGAAGGAAAGGACAGAAGAGATACAATATTCGAACAGATCATGGCTAAGTTTTCCAGAATTAATAAAAGACATGAGCACTAGAAACAGTCATAAGAAGTACCAAAAAAGAAAAGTCCAAACTTAGAGATGTTGCAGTAAGACTCCAAAAGGTCCAGGATACAGACAAAAATCTTAAAAGGTTGCAGAGAGAAAAGACAGATTACCCACAAAAAAAAAAAAAAAAAGAGTATAGTCAGAATGAGAGGAGAACTGTTCTCCTCAATAACCAGAGCTGCTAAAAAACAATGGACAAGTATTTTCAAAGTTCCAAGGCAAAATAGCTAAACCAGAATTCTGTATCCAGTTGTCAAACCATCATTCAAAAGAGCAGACAAGAAGAAGATATTTCCAGACTTATAAGACCTAAAAAAGCTAACTTCTCAGGAGCTATCTTGGAAAGAAATACTAAATAATTTACTTCGACCAGGGGGGAAAAAAAAAAAGAATGGGATGCAAGGAAAAACAGGGACCAAATAAGTCAACAAAACATGCTGATATATCTAAAGCATTATATGCTTTAAAAGAAGCTAGAACATAATAATGTCAAAAATAGGAGTTGATGGCAAGAGCATGCAAGAGATTGAAGGGATGTTAAAATGTATTAAAGTCCTTGTCTTCCTAGGGAGGAAGTTAAGACTACTAACTGCAGATATTTTTAGGAAAATTAAAAATTATAATGTATATTAAGGGTAACCAATAGAGGAAAAGCAAGAATAAAAATACACAGCTTGGTAACATTTTCTAAGGCTCTCTAGCCCTCACTATCTATCTCCAGAAGAGATAAAAACATCCTGTTAAAACTACAGATCTTGCTTTATAGTCACTTATGGCAACAGTGTGAAATTTCCCAGACAGCACTATATTCAATCAGTCACACTTTATAGTTTTAAATAATGTTTAATAATTTAACAGTAGGATAAAGGAAGAAGGTTTAAAATAACTGAATAAAAATATTAGAAAAAGCCTATTTATTAGATCATAAAAGTCTATCAATGGATACTGTTAGATGATATATCTGAAAGTTAAATAAAACTGGATGAAGCCCCACACAATAAAAGTCACTGATGGCATTTGGACAGGCCTTCCATGAGAGCAGTGGATTAGGCAATCAAATAGGTACATACTCCTGTATCTTCCGTAAGTCTGATGGCTTTTTTATAACCATCTTTTTAAAAGTTTCAATCATTTATTGATTATTCAGCTTCTGAATAAATACATAGATGAAACCTGTGTATGTCTAAAAGAGATAAAACCATATTTTAAAAATTGATATATGGAGAAAAACCAAATTTAACATTAGAATTTTGAATACTGCAAAATAATAATGGTACTTGTTTCTGAGTGACATGATTATAGGTGACATTTTCTAAACAAACTTTTTAATAGTTTATACAAAAAAATACATATCATTTTCTATTGCTTTATCAGGCAAAAACAAATGTTTTAAAATTTTAACATTTTCCACATGAACCCATCTTATAAGGATTTAATTACTAAGCAATTATATAAATTTAAAGAAGCATTTCAAAATCCTAAGTAATTCTTCTAATACAAAAGTAGTTTTAATTGATTGGATATTTTAGGTTTAATTATTCACCTACATGTATAATATTAGATTATGTAACATGTTGCTTATTTTAAAAACAGGGCTAAATCTGATTATATAAACTTAATCTCTTCCACTGATACATTGACACAGTTGTTAAAATAATAAAGTCTCAAAGGAGAGAGGGAAAGTTTTAATAAAGAAAAGTTTTAAGAAAAATCAATTTATTCTTAATCTAAATAGAAATTAAGTTCAATTTGATCATTGTCTAGATTTTTATAAACTCAATGCATTTGTCCATAGAATTCAGGAATACAACTTACTTATCTCTCTGTTAATGCCTGCATTAAGGTACCTATACAATCAGGCCCCTCCAGATTTAATAAAAACACTTATTTAGAAATATTATTCTCAGATTTCCAACTATAACAGGGTAACTATAAGGTTTGCTTAGAATTTGAATATACATGCCTGGGTTGAGTTAAGTACATTAACATACAGATTCCATTCTGCATGACTCTGTATAATGTAATGAACACTAACAGACATCCCATTTCCTATATCTCATATTTAGAAATTACATCCCTAGAGCTAAAGACTAGAAAACAGACATCAGAATTTTTTTTAAAGTGAAAAGCATTTTCTAATAAAATTACTGAAAGGCATTTTACATTCAAGATATAATGATGTTCTACTTCTACTTAATATTTTTATCTTTATCAATTAAAAACAAACAAGAAAACCAGAAAAACCTCTTATTGGAGGCCATGTTTTTAACCCAGCTCTGAAAGACTCATTTGAATATTGCTAATAAAAAATGTTTACATGCCATTTCTACAAATTCTTATTATTGCATCTAGCTCAACAAGCAAGTCTGCAATTAACAACATAAAACATTCTTTCCTATGCCATTAACAAGATTTTTAATGACCAGGCTAGTCATTTACCAACTTCCTTTGCTTAAAATCTAATAAAGAATTCATTCACTTTTGGCTCTCATTCATGTTAGCTAGAGTTTTTCTCATCCTCAAGTAGAGAATGAATTCAAGATTTTAATTAGAAATGTTGGCTTCCAAAGCTATACTCAAGCTTTTATTTTTTTAATTTATAATTATGTTTAAGGATAAAACACTGTGCAGAAGTAGCTACACAACATGATTGCTGGGTCAGCCACTTACTGGTTCAAGGTCTGTATCAAATAATTATACTGGCTGAAATCCACAAGAAATAACTGATAACAATAATGCTACACAGTGCATTAGACTTTATTTAGCATCACCACATATGTCACATAATGTAATATTCACAAATTGTGGGAAAAGCAACATTATTTACGATCCTCATTGTAGTTATTGTTTTCTCGCAGGCCAGGATCTACTTCCTTTTCCTACAGTGCTCTGATTTCCTTTTGAATATTCACCTGTTACTCACAGAACATAGACAAGAAACTGGATTCAAAAACCCATCTCTCTTACAAGCTGGCAGCCTTGCCAAATTAGACCACTCATTGGAGTCCTTTCTGTGAACTTGATGCTTGCACAGAGAAATAAGATACAAAAAATATTTAGAGGTTTTCATTTCAGTGGCAGAATCCATATCAGATTCTTCCTGCTACAAGACCTATCCTGATCTCCAACTCCTTGGAGACGCCTTGACTACTGTCCCATTTCCAAGTCTGATTTTCCAGCTTTCCTTTAATTCTGTGTGCTCCCAAACCTATTCTAATAAATTTTCTTTTGCCTAAGTTAGCCAGAGCCAGTGTCTATTGACTGCAACAAGAGACCCCTGAAAACACCCTTTTACACATCAAATGCATAAATGTTAAGTAATTTCCCAGGGTTGCTCAATGAACAAGAAAGTGGTAATCTCATGACTTCTAATTCAGTGTTCTTTACACTCTGCCACAGATAAAGATGATCATACAACACTTTTTAAATATAGAGCTTGGTTTTCCAATGGTAAAAATGGCTTTAAAGTTCAACATCACTATAGGAGTAATTTGTCCTCAGGAAGAAATGAAGAATAATTTAATTTTGGATAGTTATAAGTATGTCATAGAACTTTTAGAAAAATGCCACTCATTTCCATCAGCAATATTTTCAGATTTTTATAAAGATATAAACATATTAAACTATATGCTTCATATATTAGGTTATCATTGCCTACTGTTGACTAACTTTCCCAAATACTTCTTTCCTGAATTCAGATGCCATATAAAAGAAAGCAAAAAGCCACTGTAAATTAAATGAATTGAGAACACTAACAACAATAATGGCAACCATTATTTAAGTACTTACCACACGCCAGGCAATTCATTGGCATGTATTATACGATAGTAAATTCTCAAAACAGCTTTGCAGAATCAGTGTCAATATCCCATTTTAGAGAGAGTGAACTGGGACTTACAGATGTTAAGTAATTTGATCAAGTTCACATAACCAAAAAATGATTAAAACTATTATCTAAAGCCCTTATTTTTTTCTGTGCATACCATATATCATCTCAGAAACACTAAAGAGAGATGTCAGTATAGAGCTTTATCCCTCCAATTCCCAGAGGCTTAGACAAAGAAAACGTTGGTGAAACCATTGGACTCTATGACAACTAGAACTGCATAAATCATAATCAATAGAAAAACTAAATTTATCTCTAGAATTTGGAAAATCACAGGACATATATGTTAAATAAAGATTCTGAATATTACAGTAATTGAAAAGACATTTACCCCCACTAAATGCAATAATTTGAACCAGAAAAGCGTTGCATTTTGAAAAAGTTTAGAAATCTTTCTTTTAGGTTTACAAAGAAAAAGTGGCCTTCATTTTATCCCTTAGACTTCTGTGTCCTCCACCTGCTACATTACACTTCAAGAAATTTAACTTATATCAATCAAAATTTGCTTCTTAATGGATGTACATCTCAAACTCAATAGCCCACCCTTTACAAACACTGTACAACCCAATAGTGAAAGCAAAAAAAGCTATGTAGTTATTTCTTTAAAACCTTCAGCAGTTAAGAAGAAGGAGACATACCAAAGCATATTTTTTCCATCTGGCTCCAGAACTTTAGTTCATGGGCAAAGTATATGGTATTTGTATTGGCAAAATAAGTTGTGATTTCAAAGCATCATCTAGTAGCACTGTAACATAGACCATGGTGCTAAATGAGGCATGCTAGTGAATATCGTTCTTGTAATAGTATCAATTGTTTCAATATGTAAAACTCTGTTTAAAGCTATATGTTGAATCTCTACTCTACTTTTGGGTGTCTGGCCATCCAAAAACTGAATCCCACAAGTTACTAATAGACTTGAACTGAAAACTATCTCTGAAAATAGATCAAAAGGCACACTTTGTTCAAGATGTCTCAGGGAAAAGGTGACTTCTGCTCTCAAAAAAAGAAGAAAAAGAAAAAGAGAAGTGTGTGTGTGTGTGTGTGTGTGTGTGTGTGTGTGTTTAAATTAAATGGCTGCACAACCTAATGGAGAAGCTGCCCAGACTTGCCATTTGGTGGGGGTGGGAATGTGGGAGGTGGTTCAAACTTATTAGGCTACATCACTTCAGCTGGAGCTCTGTCTCGATGGGGATGCTAAAATCCAGCAACCAAGACTTATACCAGTAAAGTGCTCAATGAAGATGTTCTCTGACAGAATTCAGTCATATATGAGGTACTCATTTTTCCTACTCAATTATTTAATTGCTTTAAGTCTCATTTTAAAAAGTCTTTTTAATATCTTGAAAGTTTACATAATGGTTATTATGTGCAACTAACTATAATTCTATTCCACTTTATTTTCATGTAACATTATTGAAAAGAGCTCATAAACCAGATTCCACACTCAAAAACTCAAATTCCTTTCATACTGTATCATTTGTTTCCATACCCAACAAAATTGTATCTTCCACCAACCAGCCTGGCTGCCTAAATGAGACTTGTGGGATGCTATCAAAGGATAGCAATGACAAGTGAATGACAAGACAGAAGCTTGTCATTCTGCCTCTTCAGGGTGGGATGTGATTTTTGCCTATCCAGAAACCAGGGGTTTCATGTTACAAATTTATATTGTTTAAAGAAATCCCCCGCAAAGTGATTCGTGGCCAAAATAATTGCTGTAGCTATCACATTCTCAACATAAGCATATAAATAAAATATATGCTTACGCTTAGCATAGGCATAGCTGGCTGACTGCATCTGCATTTTTGTACCTGCAGCTAATTACTGGCCCAAAAAGGAGGCTACCATCCGCCACCACCAAAAGGTAGGGGTATGGAGAGCAACTGACACATGACTGTTCTCTAATATAGCAGAGCTCCATCTATGTTGTTGCATGAATAGCAGAGATTGGAGACAGAAAACAAACATGTCTAAAACAAAAATGTCCAACTTCCTCTATTTATAATCTCAGTATTTATACTAGATCTGGTAATAAATGCAAGGCCTACTCCTCATATACTACTATCAATTAAGATAAGATTCCATTTTATCCAAAGTATATCATACCCTGTAATTCTCAAAGTAGTTACAATAAATTTAAATAAAGTCAAAATCCTTGCTTAATCTTAGAGCACAATTTTTTTTTTTTTTGCCAACATGTGGTATTTTATGCCCTTACCAAAGGCATACCAAAACATCACATAATCTAATTCCAGTTTTCCTTGGGTTTATTTCAGCTTTATTGGTGTATATTTGCAAATAGAAACTATATATTTGAGGTACATAACTTGATATACATATATATTGTGAAATGATTACCACAATCAAGCTAGTTGACATATATAATCACCTAACATAGTAATCTTGTGTGAGTGTGTGTTTGTGTGTATGCATACGTGCACACACACAGTGAGAACATTTAAGATCTACATTCTTAAGAAAATTTCAAGTACGCAATACAATATTGCTAACTATAGTCATCAGTCTGTCCACTGGATCTCCAGAACTTAGCCATCTTGCACATCTGAAACTTTCAGTTTTCCATGTTTTAAAACTTGGTCACCTTTTGCTGGAGGATAAGAAGAAGGAAAAGCACATGGCACTGTTTGGAGGCCACATGTAAGCCTATCTTTCCTCCTCATCAAAACCCTCTGAAAATAAAGACTCTTTCTCTGTCTTTATCATAAATGTGGAACTGCGGGTCTTGAAAGGCTCTCACTGCCTCCTTTAAGGCGTTCTTGCCTCACATCAGTCAGAGGAAAGAGTGCCCCCACAGGCCATCATTAACCTGCCAATTCTGCCTCCAAACAAGGAGGACAAGAGCTCACTAATTTGTAGATCAAAAACCCACTTGTCCATTATATAATTGGAATGAAAGGCAAAATGTTGCCGTTCTGAAGAGCACAGTAATTACTAGCTGTTAATTGCTCTCTCGTGGTGGCTCACTTTTAATTAAAAAGAACAGCTCGTTGCAGGCCGATAAGCAATGGTGGAGACCACTGGTTTAATCAACAAAGCAGAAAAATTTGTTTCTGCTGAAGCCAACAACAGCTTGAGAAATCTTCAGATGTCCAATTGAGATTAAAAACTGTCTATTTAGTGCAGTCAGATTTTATTTTAACCAAGGAAATGACTATTTGAAGTCTTCCAATGTGAGTGTCCCCGCCACATCCCCGCTGGTGCCGTGGGGACTAATCACGGGCTGGGGTTGTGATCACTCAAGTAAAGAAATTTAGCGACTTTCCTCTTGACTTCATCATTCTTGGGTAATTGGCCTGTCTGAGGTGAGTACTCTTTTTTTTTTTTTTTTTTTAAAGAAAGCGCTTTAAAGTATGGAAGGCCCACAGACTGTGCATTTAATTACTGTTCATATTTCATGCAGTCAAACTGAATTTCATTTGAAAAGAAAATGATTTACCTATCTTTAAAAAGCCTTAATGTTCTGCTTTGTTTTGTTTTGTTTTTTTCTTCCAGGGGTTATATATTTACATGCCAATATTTAGGGCACCAAAATTAATTCTGTAAGATGCTTCTCTGTCTTTTCCTCTTTCATCTAACAGCCACAGAATGCAGCTATACTTACCCCAGGGTGAGGAGGTAGTCCCTGGAAGGATAATACTACATTTAGTTAAGAAGGCTCCCAAGGTTAAGTAGAGTTACTTGGTCCCAATTTGGCTCATCTCTCTGCCTTTGAACAGTGTGTGTATCTGCCTCCCATGCCTCTTTTCTTCTCCCTCTTTTCTAAGTCATGATGGTTGGAAAGCCATTTGTTTTTAAAATTCACATGTTCTTCCACTTAACTGAATCTCAGGCTATATTTCAGTCTCGTCCTTCATCAAGGAGGAAACTTCTTCTCTCTTCACTAATCATAAGAAACACATATCCCTGAATTGTCTGGATAATATTAAAAATGTGTCTCAATCACAATGCCAGTGATATAGACTGTTGGTCAACTATCTACCCTATACATTGGGTGTTAGCGCTAGTCTTCCTGTACAAAATGGTTTATCACTTTGGCTCCAGTGGTGCCTCTGAAAAGATCTGTCCTCTTGCCAGCCACTAAAGCAAACTTCTCTTTCTCCTCAGACAAGTCTTTAAGATACAGCCTATAAACGCAAGTAGGTAAATGGGTAATTTAATTTGGGTAATGAAAAATTAACCAATTGTTAGCTTAATTTGCTAGTCCTTTTCTTTGAAAACACTGGTGACGTCAGGCTGATGGAGGCTGGTACCTCCTTCATGCCTTCATTCCTCCATGCCAATCTACTTAAAGGCATACAGCCGTCCCTCTTAGTAGGGAATTTATTAATTGAGTCTTGAACTGACTTTTCCAAATTAAGGTGTCTGCTTTCAGAAAGAAGGGGTAGGGAAGAAAAAGAGGGTTTTATAGGGTTTTCTTTTTCCCCTGGCTTCATTTATGTCCAAGAATAAAAGGCCTACAATGGTGGAAAGAGCAAAGACCAATTTTGGTTTAAATCCCAACTTGCTTTTTTTTTTTTTTTTTTTTTTTGAGATGGAGTCTCACTCTTTCGCCCAGGCTGGAGTGCAGTGGCGCGATCTCGGCTCACTGCAAGCTCCGCCTCCCGGGTTCACGCCATTCTCCTGCCTCAGCTTCCCGAGTAGCTGGGTAGCTGGGACCACAGGCACCCGCCACCACGCCCGGCTAATTTTTTGTATTTTTGGTAGAGACGGGGTTTCACCGTGTTAGCCAGGATGGTCTCAATCTCCTGACCTTGCGATCCGCCCGCCTCGGCCTCCCAAAGTGCTGGGATCACAGGCATGAGCCACCGCGCCCGGCCCCAACTTGCCATTTCTTAATACGTAACCATGAGATACTTGTTTAGCCTCTTAAATCACAGTTCAATCCATGGAGAAAAGAACTCTTTTAAGAGACTATTTCAAAAACTAAGTGAAATAACATTTTGAATATACTATGTGCTCAATAGGTCATAGTTGTACCTAACATTTGGGGCTGGTGATAAATGGATGGTAATTCAAGAAGGGTCCCTCCACATTCACCCCTCTGTATACTTTCAAACATGGCAGGAGAACCTGGAGAAGAAAATCCCACAATTATTTTGTTGAGTATTCTCTATTTTCTCCTATCCCTACACTTCATCACTGAGCATGTGCCATTAATTGTTTTAACCACTGTAAAATCTGGCATGGGAATAGGGTGGGACACAGTAAACTGGTGAATGACACAAAAAGGAATTTGATAGGAAATTTGCTTCTATAGAAAGGTGGGAGTGCAAAAAAAAAAAAAGACAAAAGTTATTTTCTAAAGTTTAAGCTTCTGAAAATTTGCCTCAGGATGTTAATATCTAATACAAAAGAAGAGTAAACACACATACACACTCACACACACACATGCACAAACACATTTTTTGTGAGACTCTTCTTACCCAGCCTGTCAATCCTGTAAATAAGTTTGGTGACAGTGAAATAAGTGTGGTAATGATAAGAAACTATTCTCATATGAGCAGCACCATCTCCTGATGCAAGAAGGCTATGCAACTAGAAAAATAACAAAATAAAATTATTTTTTCCTAAAATAGATACTTTCCTAAGGTACGTATTCAAAGTTGTTGCCTCTTTGATGTAACATTCCTTTCTGATCATTCTACTGGGAACTATTACATGGCTTCTTTTATTTCTCACTGACAAGAGGTTTTTAAAACAATTACTTAACCCAGTGGAAAAATTCAATGCCTTAGTTAAAGATATTCGTCTTATTCTTAGTTACAAAATAAGTGTGACGCTATAGTCATCCTGCCTATATACAATCATGAAATACCAAGTTCTGGAGTTGAAAGAGACCTAAAGAGTCTTATGCAAATATAGGCCTTTAAAAGTTGCTAAATACAAACAAATTCAAGGAACAATCACTAAACTCTACACTAAGATAAATGCCGAAGAGACCTGCTATTAATGTGCCTCAGGGCTTCATCTTCCCCAAAAGCTCAGTAGAAAAGATTCCCTGTCTAAGACTAGAACTTGGTGTTAAAAGTGAATGGCCCATTTGTCAGGAGCAGGCTCCACCAGCAGCTCCTGGTGTGACCCTGGATAAATCCTATCACTTCCCTGATGTGATGATTGATGTTCAGAAGCTCTGAAGGCTCATCTAGCTTGAAAAATCTATTTTTCTATCACCACTTCAAAAAATTTTTTGATCGTGGTAAAACATATATAAGATAAAATTTACCATTTTAACCATTTTTAAGTGTATAGTTCAGTGACATTAAGTACCTTCACACTGTTGTACGACCATCACCATTACTCATCTCCAGGGCTTTTTAATGATCCCAAACTGAAACTCTGTACCCAATAACTCTGCATTTCTTCCTGCCTCCTCCCCCATTTCCTCCTGCCCCTGGTAACCACTGTTCTACTTTCTGTCTCTGTGAATTTGCCTATTCTAGGCCTCTCATGAAAGTGGAACCATGCATTATTTGTTCTTTTGTCTCTGGCTTATATCCCTTAGCATAATGTTCTAAGGTTCACCCATGTTGTATCATGTGTCAGAATTTCTGTCCTTGTTAAGACTGAATAATATTCCTTTTGTATGTTTACACCACACTTTGTTTATCTGCTCATCTGCCAATGGGCATTTAGGTTGTTTGCACCTTTCGACCATTGTGAATCGTGCTGCTATGAACACTGGTGTAGAGTATCCGTTTGAGTCTCTGCTTTCTCTGCCTGCTTTGCGATTCAGGAATAGTCCAAGCCGACTCAAAGGCAGCCGGTCAGCATCAGGCTTACGCATCTCTTGACTCACTTTGTACCACACCAACTACCAGCAGATGCTCAAACAAATGTCCTCTGATAACAGAAAGCAGATTCAGTCTCTTTGGATCAATTACATGTTAAACCAAAATCCTCTTATAGGGTGGGGGCAATCTCAGACACGTGCATCGTGCCAGTTAAGGCAAAAGCCAAGCAATGTGTATATGCACAAGCTTTTCTGAACACTTACAGTCCTGTGTCTACTCACGGCATCCAGATCAGGAGGGCTGGGATCACTGTAATCGATTCTCATCACTGTAAACTCCTGCATTCACTCTGTGATTGGGATGTGAAGGGTCGGGGGCAGGGAGGGAGTGTCCCCCCACTCCCCTTATTTCCTGTTTCTAATTTTCAGGCAGCACCTGTCACCAGCAGTCTTGACTTTCACAGTTTTCTTTTGAGCCTCTTTGCTTTTTTCTCATACTTGTTCTAAGGTTTATCAGAGGAAACACTTGCCCTCCCAAGGATGGCCTCCATGCTGTGACAGATTAATCCAAGTTGAGTGAACTTCCTTCAGACAGAGGACACTAATTATTATGAAGGCACTTAGAACACAATGCGAGCTGACATCTCACAGACCATTCCCTGCCAACTCTGCATTGTCTTAATGTCAGACCCTGTCAGTTCCCAGCCTTAATTATATCCTGTTTACAAACATTAGGCCTGACTTCAGATGAAGCATTAACAAAGGTTGACAAAGGTCAGGGTCACATCGCAAGGATGTTATCTGTCTATACTCTCCTCCCGATAAACCAGAGGTAGAAGGCTGATCCGAGAGATAGCTTTCAGAGCAGAAAAATGCAGTGTGGTCACTGGAATATCTAATCTCTGCGGACACATTTTCATCCAATCTGCTAAATGCTGTGGCAGGGAGAGGGGGGCAAATTTAGAGGGCCAACTTGGTGCTACTTATCTTAAATCCCCTGAGGGCAGACATGGCAAAGGTGTTGGTAAAAACCTCTTTCAATAGGAAGAACGATCATCACCCTTTGCCACTGAATCAAGAAACTAATTCAAAGCGTTAAAAAACTGCAACCACCACCACCCAACCCCTGTTAAAATAGGGACCTGTTTTAAAGATGACAAGCAAGTTTGAACTACTATACTTGGCCTTACTTTTTAAATCTTATTTTTTTAAATGTTTTTATATTAGGGTCAGTGAGCAGCTAAGCAGATTTTTCTTAAGCAAAGCACTCTTTAGATTCATTTTATATGCTGAATTTGTAGGTATCACATCAGACTTGCATTCAAATTAATCAGACTCAGGTTTCTTTGAATTTCAGTAAGTTAAAACAGTAATTACTATCACATACAACCCATTCTTTTCTTTAGGTTATGATCTTAGTGATCATCTGCCAAATCTCTATATTTTACAAATGGGAAGACAGTGGCTCAATGAGGTCGAAGTATTTAACCTAACTGAATCTTACAGCACAGTGGTGGAAAGTTCAGGCTAAAACCAAAATTCTCTCCCCCTAATCTAGGATTCTTCCCATACTTGGGAAATTAAACCTTTTTTAAAAAGTATTTTTAGGCCAGGTGCAGTGGCTCATGCCTGTAGTCCCAGCACTTTGGGAGGCCGAGGTGGGCAGATCACTTGAGGCCGGGAGTTCAAGACCAGCCCGGCCAACATGGCAAAACCCCGTCTCTTCTCAAAAAATACAAAAATTAGCTGGGTGTGATGGTGGGCGCTTGTAATCCCAGCTACTCAACTTGGGAGGCTGAGGCACTAGAATTGCTTGAACCCAGGAGGCGGAGGTTGTAGTGAGCCGAGATCGTGCCACTGCACTCCAGTCTGGGCAACAGAGTTAGCCTCTGTCTTAAAAAAAAAAAGCACACAAAAAAAATTTTTTTTAAGTATTCTTACAGAAGCTGACATCTATTTACTAGACATCTGTTTAACAATTTCTATAATTTCCCCCATCAGCCTTCTCTCCCAACTAAATAACTTAGATTCTTTTCATCTTATAAGTTCCTGTCTGCCAACATGTAAATTGCTTTAAATGTTCTTTTCTGGACACACTCCTCTAAGTCTTGAAATTCCCATAGGGCACACAAAAGCACTCAGTAGATAATTTATTTAACTGCTTGGGCCTCATTCGTTTCTTCCACAGTATTGAGGCTTGTATTGTGCTAGGTCCAGGTCATTTTCTTATCTGGGTCCAGTTAGTTGCAATCTGTTCAACAGGCTATCTCCCTAAATGCACAGCTTGTGCAACTGAGTTCCAGGTGAATTAACACTTTCTGAAATTTATCTCCTTCAGTCTCTAGCTCCTCCCTCATCCCCCAACCACCCTGCCATACCCTGAGGCCAAGGCCAAGACTTACTTCCAGGCCTCCTACTTCCTAACGCTCCCAAGAAAGTTCCTCTGTTCCCAGATTTTTGATTTCTTGCCACCAGTGGACAACTCTGAATTGTTCAGACTTAGCCCTATCTCCTCACATCTCTTTCTTCCTCATCTCTGTGAGAGGCATCTACAGCACAATGTTAACTCAAATGCAGTAAGCGTAAGAACAAATCTCCTCCAGGGTCCTTCTCCCAGTCCTCCCATCTTGGACAGAAGAAACACCATTCTCCTCATGCCCAATATTTACTTCAGAGGGTCCTTCTCAGCCCTAGCTACTTCCCCATAGTGACCAACTACATCTTGTTAACTGTTTTGTCCAAAGTGCCTGCCACAGAACCTGGAACATAGTAGGCACTTATAATATCTGATGAAAGAATCAATTAATGAATCAATGAATGAATAAACTTGGTGAAATCACTAAGTCTTGTCTATCTTTCTCCACAGCATCCCAGCTCCCCGCTTCCCACTTCTTCCTGCAGGGCCATCTCCATCCTCAACACTTTCATCACCAGGAGTCTGACTTACTAGAAACCAGGGTTGCTATATCAACTTTAGTTTCTCCACCTAATCCCTCCTAATCATGGCTGGGCACAGACAGAAGCTCTGTACAAAAATTAGTGCTTCAATCTTACCTTAAAAACAGATCCTTTGTGACAATTCTATCAACTATTCTAATTTGTTATATAAAAATGTCAAGTAGCTCTAGGCCCGGGTCCAACTCCTGCCAAATGTGACTTATTTTGTTTCCCCGGGATGACAATGAAATGCTGTTAACTACCTTTTGATGATGATTCTCTGAACAGGTGTGCACCCCATAACATTCTGTGGTCTAGACCAGATTTCTCAGCTTATGGCAGATTATGTCACTTGGGACAGATTCCAAGGCTTGGTTTAAATAGATGTATTACTGTCTTGCTGTTCATGCATCAACCACATGCACAGAGTGAAGGCAGATGAATCTGCCCATCAAGTGTGATGTGGAGCTTTCTGATGACAAACTGGACTTACGGTGATAAAATTGAGGTTAGAGTGAAATTGAACTAAAATCCCTGGGTGTTATAGTCCTTTAACTTGCTTCACTCATTGTGATGAGCTGCATAGTTCAGAAGGCAATAGTTACTAATAGTTTAAAAAGTTGTGCTTTAAGATGTTTCCATTGCAGAACTGTAAGTTGTGTCCTTTTTGTGTCTGCCAGCCAGTGGCTGGAATTCTCAGTCCGGAATTTCTATCAATTAGCAGAGGAAATAAATGCAGCGGGTAGAGGTAGAGGGGGAGGGAGAAAGGCAGAGAGAAAAAAATGAAAAAAATGAATTCTTTCCTTTAAAACCTTGAGGAGGTGTGATAAAGCTGGCCTTTTTGCATGCGTTACATATGTATTTTAGTACTAAATACAATTTAAAGATTGACAATAATCATCTGTTATCTGGGTCACACTGACACATTAATGGTTCTATTTGTAAGTCTTAGGACAAGATCAATAATTGAGAGCTTTAAAAACATCAGGCACACCTGCAACCTCTTCCCACCACTGAAAAATAACTGCCTGCTCTTTTTTTCAGGAGGTCATTTTACTTTCTCTGCATTTGTAATGCCAGTCATAGGCACAACTTACTCTCCCATCAGAATTGGATTACAGCCAGTGGCTAGCGCATCCAGAAATACAGACCTAATATTTCACAATTGTTCTACAAGGGTGTGCACATACTTTACTACCCCAAACCAAAAAGAAATCTAATTTTAGGGGGAAGGGAGTTGAGATGGTCATAAGAAAACCATGTCGGTAATCTAGCACATACCTTTACATTTTTGAGTGTGAAAATGTCCAGTGCTTAAGTGAACTCCAGAATTCCTAATATGCTTACAACAAGCTGTTTAATTCAAGTGCAAGAGATCTTTTCTAAGTAGGAAAAGACACACTAACACAAGCAACATTTTTACAGTTCTTAAGCACAGAGTCAAAAAAAAAAGAGAGAGAGACATCGTTTTACAAAATAACTTGTTTTTCCACACTCATTCTGCCTTATTTGTTCAGTGGTGAATGGTTGGGGGACAGAGGGAGTCGGCGACTAAAAGGTTTTTGGTCTACAAGGAGTTGGAAGCATGTGAAAGAAGAGGTTTTGAGGATGTATAATTAAGCAGAAATCCTCAGCACTCACTAAAAAGGAATCAAGGTGAATGGAGGATCAATTGTGACCACACCGACTACTGAAGCCTTGAGTGCCAAAACCTTTCCTTTCATTCAGGCATCTGGTTCTAAAGCAAGATAATTTTCAATTTTGAACAATGCTAGATTTGATTGTAAAAATGTCTCTTGCATGTGATAGGACAGTTGCTGTCCTCATTCTCCTTTCCTCAGCACCTTAAATACCAGCCACATAGCAGATGCCCAATGAATGTTCACGGAATGAGTAAATAACCCCTGAATGGGTTCAAGGGTCCAAATATTGTCTTGGGTTCTCCTATGTGTCACGCTTTAAAGCAATCCCTTTATAATATCTGAGAGCCAGTATAGTTTTAAATCAACTTACCAACAATATACAATTCATCTCAGAAAATAAATAGAAATAAGCAATATAATTTTCTGCCTTACTGGTCAACAATCAAAAACTTTTTAGAATCCCAGTAGACACAGTACTGGATAATTCTGCATTAAAAGAAGAAGCAGCAGATGAAGACTGTCCTCAGCAGTTCCACCCACATCCAACAACTGAGAGAGCAGTTGCCTTCTGAGAATGACAGTAGGGAGCTCCAAGCGGACCTCCCGCCCAACAGATCCAGCCTCACCTTTCATTTCGCCACAGCACAGCAGCAGCTCTCCTGTGGTCCTGCTTGCAGGTAGAGAGTACATGAGGGGAAAAAAGAGGGATCTGGTATGGGATTGTACCATAGGCCAGATCCTAAGGAACAATATTATTTTATACTCCTATGACAATCCCAACTCACTCACTCCATTGTGTCTGCCCACGTTTCTGAGCAACTTGGAGCTAGCCAACTCCTGTGGGGCCAGCAGCCTAGGCAAATAGCAGTCATCATTTATTGGTACAACGTAAATATTCAGTACAGACATATAAAGTAAATATTATTATCACCATTTTACTGGGGAGATAATTAAAGCTAACCTATTTAGCAGGTAATGGAGTTAGGATCTGAACCTTGGTTTGTCTGACTTTAAAACATGAGAATTTTTTTTCACCATACCATACTACCTCCTGGGCCCTATCCAAGCTGAGACTCCAGAAGAGAATGTGAGTTACACAGGAGGCATCATCATCTGCATTCAAAGTAGGCAGCATTTTCAGATGAAGTCCTTCGTATATATGGGCCTAACAATTTAAGCTCAAAAGATTAAAATTTGAAGACACCTAAATATCACAAAGTGATAAACATTTTAGAAGTCTCTCATTCCACCACATACTACAGAGGGAAGCATCTTTGTAAAAATATCTTGCAAGATTTACTTGTACTTAAAAATAAATTTTACATATATTAACATTTAACATGTATTAACATTGCGTAGTACTTTTCCACTGAAAGAGTTCAAAGCATTTTTCAAATACCAATTTTTTTATTCATCTGACTGGGGGGAAAATGCTGAAACATTATGGACAAGCTCTAGGAAGCATCTCTTAAATAATCTAACTTCCTTCTTCCCAAAATAATTCAGGCATCTCAAGATAAAATACACATAAACACTACGACTAGTCAAATAGAAGTCCAAAAGTCATGAGAAGTATTTAAGGAAAAAAAAACGCGAAACCTTGACAATATGGTCATTTGAGCACTGAATTTAATGTTCAACTTCATGAAAAACAAGGTGAAAAGGAAAAGAAGTATGTTATATATAATTCTCATTATCTAATAAAAAGGACTTCTATGGATTGTTGTTTAGGAGACTCTGAGTAAGATATTGGATAATGTTTTCTACCACTATTTGATAGAAAATACGTGAATAGTTTTCATATGACATTACCTAAACTGACCCTCAACAAAAATTAAGAGTATCTTTAAACAAGAAAGCAATTTGTTTCAGATATAACTCTATTTTCTTTCTACATAGATCATATCTCATTGTTTATACTATGAATAGCGTACTCAATTTCGCCCATTTTTTTCAAGATCTTTTAGTTATCTGTAAATTTTTAGCAATAAAAGAATGTTCTTTTTTTTAAGGTAACATCTATAGACCATTTACTACTGTGTAACCAAAGCCCTGTGCTAAGCGTGCATTCTCTTGACCCGGAGACTCAGGGCTGTCAAACAACTTACCCTCAGTACCATGACCACATGTGACAGACCCAAGATTCTAGCTTGGGTCTTTCCAATTCCAGAACCCAGCTCTTAATTATCTGCTATAGATTCTCTTCCATCACATGTTTGCAGGATTTGCAATAGTTTTATCTGTGTTTCCAAAGTCAAATAGATATGAACATCTTCCTGGGGAATTAATATTTTCCTTAGGTCCATTTTTTAAGGGCAGACCCACAGAGGAAAAAGAATGCTAGTTGCTTTTGACCAGTCAAAGCATTGAAATCATAACCTAAATTTAAAAAACCTAAGCAATGACAATAAATATTGCAACATGCAGGCAAATGAAAAAGGTCCATGTGGATGGTAGGAAATCATATACTTTGTGGCATGAGCAATAGGAACTTTCCTTTCAGGTCACCGATCAATTCAGTCAGTTGAAAGTAATCCATTGTCATCATGGATAATATTATAGATGAAATCCATTGGTGATCAAAAAACACCTAAAATTCCGTGGATCATACAACAACAACAACAACAAAAAGCAACTACCATCATCATTCCCCGGGCAGGAAGCTCCAGGGAGACCAAGAAGTGGATGATAAAGGGGCCACCACCACCTCTTAAATCTTGTTGACTACTTCCAGGTGAGCTTTTTGGCATGCGGAGGGAATGGAGCTAAAGAATCTTGCCTAGCTGTTAGATTTCAAGTAGAAATTGTCAATAGTTGGGCTTATGATCTTCTAGTTTCCTTTATAAGGTAATAGATTTATCTAAGCATGGTAATTTTCTTACTACTTTTAAGCAGATTGTATCTCTGAATTTTGTGAAGACTTATCCAATATGTGCCTAAGCATGTAGACGTTTTAGACTGTAAGGGGGAAAAAAGATATTGCTAGCTTGTCCTATAAGAGGGAGCAGGGAAGGAAATGTCCTCTAGGGCTTATACATTAGACTATTTCTAATAGACTATTTTTCTCTTCAACTCAGCCTAAAACATACTCTGAACCCTAAAGTTTTTCGATAATCTTATGCAAAAAAAACCTCTAGAATGACTGCTATTTTCTAAACATTACAGTAGAAGAACCCCTAAGCCAGAATTGATGGCAGCTATGTTTCTCACAGAGACACTCCCAAAATAAGAAGAGACCAGTGAAAGCCCAAGGATTTCCATCCATTGATTCAGTCAGGAACTGTGGTAGGTGCTAGAGATTCAGTAACTTAAAAATATTCAGACACATTTGAGTTCAAAAAAAGAGAGAAAAAAAAAGTAAATCGAGAAATAGCATTTGCACTCAAGGAATTTACATTCCAACAGAGAAGTCAGACACTAAACATCAAATTGTGCATAGCTATTTAATTAAAATTATGTTAAGAAAACAGTTGACAGGGCCGGGCGCTATGGCTCATGCCTGTAATCCCAGCACTTTGGGAGGCCGAAGCGGGCTGATCACGAGGTCAGGAGATCGAGACCATCCTGGCTAACATGGTGATACCCCGTCTTTACTGAAAATACTAAAAATTAGACGGGCGTGGTGGCAGGCGCCTGTGGTTCCAGCTACTTGGGAGGCTGAGGCAGGAGAATGGCGTGAACCTGGGAGGCGGAGCTTGCAGTGAGCCGAGATCGCACCACTGCACTCCAGCCTGGGCGACAGAGCGAGACTCCGTCTCAAAAAAAAAAAAAAAAAGAAAGAAAAGAAAAGAAAACAGTTGACAGGTATAGTACTGGTGTTCTCCAATTTAATTTAAAGGCACTTAGATTCCTGGGGGAAGGGGAGAAATAAGATGTCAGCTAGCCAAAAGCATTCTCCTAAAAATGCTTTTTAAAATAAAGTTTAGCAGCATTTTTTCCTGGGATTATGGATCTAACCTCCAATTCTGGCAACTGGACTCATTGTTGAGTCTGGGCACCATATTAAGAATCATGGTAGCCAATGGCAACCCAGCTCCCATAAATTCAAAGCCTCATATATATAAAACTATATGTACTGTATATTTCACTTTACCCCAGTTTTTTGCTTGTTTGTTTGATTGCTTATTTCCTTGCCAGCTTCACATTTTACAGATTCTCATAATAATTCTAAGAATAGCTCTAATATGGTTTGGCTGCCCCACCCAAATCTCATCTTGAAGTGTAACTCCCACAATTCCCGTGTGTCATGGGAGGAACCTTATGGGAGGTGATTGAATTATGGAGACGGGTCTTTTCTGTGCTGTTCTCATGATAGTGAGATCAGTCTCATATGATCTGATGGCTTTAAAAATGGGAGCTTCCCTGCACAAGCTCTCTCTCTCTTTGTCTGCTGCCATTCATGTAAGACATGACTTGCTCCTCCTTGCCTTCTGCCATGATTTGAGGCCTCCCCAGCCACGTGGAATGGTAAGTCCATTAAACCTCTTTCTTTCATAAATTGCCCAGTCTCAGATATGTCTTTATCAGCAGCATGAAAAAGGACTAATACAAACTCCATCTTAAATTTGACAACCAGAGTAACAATTACTTGACTTTTCTGTTTCCTTTCTACAACAAATTTTTAAATAAATGAGAATGCTTCTCTTTATGTAGAATCAAGGCATATTTTTAAAAGTAGAAAAATATTTGTCCAGTTTGAAAAACAACTGCTATGATCTATCCAGAACCTTAAAACTATAGAATCATATTATATCGGACTTTGAGTAAATCTTAGAATGAATCTCATCCAGCCCTTCATTTTATAGACAGAGACTGATAATGTGAGACTTTGTGAGGACCTCAGCCATTTAACCCTTGAGACATTAAACTGGTGTGTATCAAAGATATATGAACTTTGACATGGAACTACTGGCTGAATGGAACCCATTTAAATACACAAAATTATATGTAAATGAACAGCTATGTATAGTCACAATCAAATTAGATGGTAATTCACTACTCTTCAATGTCAGGAATACAAAGTAGTTCCACAAACAGTGTGGTTGTGATACTATGGTTTGTACTATGTAAAATGCCCAATTCAGTATCTGGCTCTTGGCAAAGACTTTGCTTTTAGGAGGAGCCCATCTTAACAAAAGATGAGGAAGGCAGAACCAGCATGGCCTCTTGCCCCAACAACCACCCACTGAATCAGATGAAACACACCGCAAGGCAATTTGAATTTTTAAAGGCAAAACCTCAGGAAGACTCCTTTGCCCATTTTTCCTACTGCTCACTAAAACAAATGCTCTTGATTTTTGACTGCTCAGCATCCATTCTCCAATCTTCTGGCAACAACAGCCATTTTCCTTTAGATAACCCCCCCTTGCCCATTCAGGCATGTTGTTCAGGTGGGGTTGACTCCATCCTGTCTCACCCCAGACTACAACAAAGAGCACATGGCCTATGCCTGGCCAATAGGAGCATTTCATCCCTTGACCACAGCAACTGGTTCAAGGTTAGGCACACGACCCAAGCCAGGCCAAAGTCTACATTCGGGACGTCTGTGGAAATCACTGGGAAAGAGAAAAGCTTTTCTTATTAGTTTGGAGCTGCCCAGAACCACAGTAAGAAGATAGATGATCTGAGAATGTAACCAACATGGAAGAAAGCAAAAGAACAAGATAGAACAAGATAGAAAGAGAGTCTGAGTCTTAATGACATTACTGAATCCCTAAATTCAACATTGCTGAAGCCAAACGTTCCCTGAAACTCCCAGTTACTTCTCCAGTAAAATCTTTGTCTTTTATTTTTCATAAGTAAATTTGAATTGGGCATTTTTCTTTTGCAAACACAAGTGTCCTGATGAATATACTAATTTTCCCACCCTTCCCAACCTCCCTCATCCTTGGACTTCCAGGACAGTGTAATGGGCACCAAGGATCTGAACTCTAGCTCTTGTTCCACCATTTTCTTGAGCCACATTCTCTCTAAGCTCCAATGTCCTCACAAAAAGGGGATGGAGGCTGTATCTTTCCCATTTAGTAACATTAATATGGATCTTACTTTAAAGGGTTTTGAGATCATTAAGACAGGTCATTAATACAGAAGCTCTGGTACACCTTGGTAAGTATGTAATGCTTTCAAAAATGAAATGCCATTATTTGCTTGGATTATCTCATTTCTCATTTTGGTTCTTTTATCCTTATTCTTCCATGTTATTAAATACAAACACAGGTCACTATTTAATGAATTGTGTTACCCTATTGTCTAGCCATTTTTATAAAAACTTAAAATCTTAATCTCAAAAAAAATGACTGGCTATGTGGAAAAGTGCTAAGAGTGTGTGACTTAGTGGCTCAGATGTGTAGCAAAATGAGCTTTAAAGTCCAGCTCTGCACCCACCCCAATTGCGTGGCTGTGGCCAGATCATTTAATCACTCTGGGCCTCAGTTTGCCAATATGTTCAGCGAGATAAAATCACCCAATTTTTTTGAGTTGCTGTGAAATTAAAGCATATACACAGGGTCTGTCATATAGATGAAGCTCAATAAATGGGAAGGACAATATTGATCATTAATATTACTAGTAAGAGTGCCAGAGGCAATGGGGTCAACTCTGAGAAGATAGGTGAGGTTGGAGGGATGACACAGAAGTACCAAAGACCACTGTGGCAGAACAGCTTGGGTGAGTATCAAAGACCTAGGCTGGTTGGGTCCAGAGTTCTGGGGCCAGAGGGTCAAAAACAGCAGGACTATCTCTTCGTTCATAGCTTGTAAACTTCCCTACTCCTTAACAGCTTTTGAGACCCTGCACTTTGAGCTTACCAAGCTCAGGGTAAGTGTCTTGATTATTTTTGTATTTCTGTCCTTTAAGAAGTGATTGGTAAATGCTCACTGTGATTTGAACATGATCATCCCTTATCCAAGAGGAAAGGCTGCCTTTACTTTTTGGTGTCCATTCCCAAGAAAAAGAAGTCCAGACAGAGCCCATAGCATGTACTTTTTCATTGGAGGAGAGACTTTAAAGTTCCATTTCATGTGGTTAACCCAAAATGTTCTCATCCATCTCCAGATGCCCTAGTGTCTCCAGAGGTGTGAAGGTCAGTGATCTGAGATGTGTGGATCAGACCAGTGCAGCATTGGAATCACTTGGGAGCTTGTTAGAAATGTATGTTCTTGGGCTCTTTACCAAACCTACTGAATGAGAAGCTCTGTTGGTCAGACCCAGGAATCTGTTTTAGTAAGAACTCCAGGGATTCTAATGCACACTCAAGTTTGAGAAACACTGCTCCAGGTAGCACCTTAATGCAGTCGGCTATTCATATCCGTGGGTTCCATATCTGTGGATTCAAACAACCACAGGTCAAAGCTATTAGGAGGAAAAAATGTGTCTGCCTTGAATAAGTACAGAATTTTTTTATTGTTGTTATTCCCTAAATAATACAGTAAAAGAACTATTTACATTGCATTAGGTAATATAAGTAATCTAGAGATAATTTAAAGTATATAGGAGAATATGCATAAGTTATATGCAAATGCTATGCCATTTTATGTCAGAGACTTGAGCATCTGCAGATTTTGGTATCCGTGAAGGGTCCTGGAATCAATCCTTCACAGATACAGAGGGATGACTGTATACATGTTTTTGAACCCTGTAAGTAAAACTTCTAGCATTTCCATGTTGAGAGGCAAGTGGAAGCTACAATTACATCCTTACTCAATCATGTAGCTCATGTTCATGCTTCTCATGGAAAATTATTTCAAAAATATTTGCTAAATACTTACTAAACAAAAAAAGTAAGATCTTGATCTCAGACCTTAAAAAGTTCTAGTTTCTTTTCTTAAGAGACCAAAGGGTCAGCTGCGGGTGGAGGCACCAATTTCCATGTATTAGTCATGACTCTAGGTTGCCTTTTTGGAGGCATGTGGAGTTAATATGAATCCTCAGTTTATATCAGACCCATTATTGATATAATAATAGACTTAGCATCCTTCTGCCTTGGTTCATAGTGAGCAAACCTACAGCTTTAAAGCACAGTAGGTTTAAACTCTTAAGAGCCAATGTATGATAAGTGACCTCAGAAAAGTAAGCCAGATCTCTCTAGACCCACTCAGCCACGACTAGGTGATCTTGGCATCAGCACTAATCCAGGCATATTAGTCCTGGGCATTTAGAAAAGATTATATGTGATCATATGGATGTAAATGTGAGAAAACAATGTAAGGTAACAGTATAAGGAATAGACATGGATGGTGTGTGTAACTCATTATGGCAAAAGAAACCAAAAAGAATAGTTAGGTAGATAATCAATCTTCTGATGTGTGTGACAACCACCTGGCACTTGGCCAGATTTTATAAGTAGTGCTCTGAAGCAGTGAATGTTTTTAGTAATTGATTTACACAATTTACCCCATACCTGTACACACTTGTAAAGAACCAGTATTTAGTGCCAGATCCAGCATCTGAAGACTTAAAAATAGACAATCCTGATTAGCTGTGTTTGCAAGACTTCCCCAACATAACAGATGTCAGGAGACGAGTATGACATCATGTTATAGATGATTTTTGTAATGTCATCACTTTGAAAAATTAAAATTAAGGTCAGCCCAGTGGAGATCTTTTATCTTTTTTTTTTTTATAGAAAATGAACAAACAAAATGTGATGATGAATATATTAAGTAGAAATGCATCCAAAAGCAATTTGCCCTTCCAGACAGGCTCAGCAAAACACCAGCAGGAGCCACACAAACACTTGGGTACTGGAGGCAAAGGACAATAAAGGGTCTTGGGAAGTGCCTCTGTCCTCCCTTCTGGGGCCTATAAAGAGAAGCCTAGTCCTTTCAAGCAGTTTCTCCAGATTTTACAACCTGGTTCTGCTGGTTGGGAGAGAGGATCCTCAAGAAGAATCAGTGCATACCAATGGCATTCCAGAAGATATTTGCCATCAAAACTCACTACTGCAGGTAATTTTTTTTTTTTTTCCTGAGAGAACTTCTCTCTGGAGAGAGAGGAAGATAGGCTTAATTTGTGCTTTTACAAATTACATACTGGGTTCTGTACTGCAAATGTGCTTAATGAAAGAACAGATGCTCACAACTACCACATCGGGTTAAGTACTTAGGCACTGACATGGAAGCATGAAGGGCCCCTGTGTATCCATTCCCAAACTTCTTTAGGCTGTTTATTATCTGTGCAATGTAAGAAATGTTTTTTAACCAGAACCCCTAAGTTGCCAAATTAGCAAATAAAAATACAGGGCCCAGTTAAATTTGATTCTTCAATAAACAAGTAATTTTTCAATACAAGTATATCCCAAATATTGCATGAGACATACCTTCTATTATATATACACACATATATATATATTCATATACAGGTATGTACGTGCATGCATGTGTGTGTATATACACACATATATACACATACACATACATACCTGTATATGAATATATATGTGTATATATATTAGTGTAATATATATATGTGTGTATATATACACACATATATACACACACATACACATACATACCTGTATATGAATAAATATATACACACACATGTATGTATATGAATATATATATATATATATTTGCTGTTTATTTTAAATTCAAATTTAACTGGGCATTCTGAATTTTATCTGGCATCTTATCCCTGAACCTATCAATAAGAAATTTCTCTCTTGGAACTAAATATTAGCCCAGGTGGAAGAGAATATAGGAATGTGGAAACTAAACTTTTTAATGTGTACAGGGTCCTGCAGATTGCACCGTGCTTACTTTACAACTTTCCTGTGAGGTAGGACCAAAGTCTTTAATCCTCACTTTACAAGTGTAGACTCTGTGTTAAAGAGTTGCGAAATAAAAGAGCTAGGATTCAAATCAAGATCCTCTGACATTTTGCAGAGGATTCTGTCAATCACTACACTAAACAAACTTAAAAAAGGAAGAATTAAAGAGATTGGCTAGAAAGGGCTGCTTTAGCAAGTAGAAATACCTGGTGCAAGCATGGACACTCTTTTCTGTTTTCACGCCTAAGTAAGCAATCATCAGTCTATGTTCTTCACAGGCTAAGAGTGGCCATTAAGAAATGAAAGCAAGTTTAGATTTCACCAGCATGTTTGGATTTGACATTTTGCATTTCGAGAAACCAAGGTCAGCTCAATCCTTTTAGCACTGGGACCCAGATACCACCATGATTTAAGTAAACAACAACCCTAGTGAATTTAAGGGTAAGTGGTGGAGTAATTCCTCATGGCCTCTCTTGCTTTAATTTGGACTATCTTTATTTCTAAATCCATTAAGGAGAGCTTTGTTTCATTCTGCAAAACACTAGTAAGTTCTGTAATGAGATCGAATTTATCCTTGTGAATACTGTCAGAGAATTAAAAAATGAGTATCAGAAATAAAATGTTAACCTTCTCAACATTAGCTGTCTTATTTTCCATCTCCAAGCAATGCTATAGCCTGAAGAACCCTTAGGTTAGAAAATTATAGAAAACTAAACTGCATACTTGTTTAAAAAAAAAAAAGACATATTGTGAGATTAATCTGTCCCTGATAAGATATTCCAAATTCAAATCTTTCTCTAATCTTCCTCAAAATCAAATACTAAGCTATATTTACCATATCAAGAAATAACGGAGTTTCTAATATCACAGAAACAAACTTATGTTTCTCATCTGCTTATTCATTTTTAGAAGCTGTGCAATGAGTAATAATTGCCTATGAAAACTGTCTGTGAAGAATATTGTCAGAAATTCCAAACTGCTCCAGAGCGGTGGCAAGAAAGTCCAGAGATTATTATTGGGTAATGACATTTGAAATAAAAAAGTATATAGTATTACAGTATTGAGCTATTAGAGTAAGGAATCAATTCAAGGAGACAAGCAAAATTTATATACTTTATTGATTTTAAATTTTACATGCTCTGCTATGTGAGTAAATCTTTCGTAGTAATTCTAAAGCTTTGAAACATTGTAAATAACAGGGACTGTAGGGAGTTCGGGACAGCTATTTTTTCATACTGAGAGTATATAGCCTTTAATGCATATTAGAAGAAATTGGAGTAATGAAATACCTTAAAGCTAACTTAAGTCAGGGTTGACATGTTTTTGTTTGGTTTTGTTTTTTGTCTCCAAAAAGAGAGCACGTATCAGGTAGTGAAGTAATTCCAGGTAGCATTCTACTTAAGGAAAAGCATATTAAATTGATCTTACTGTATTACATAAATCCAACATATCCTGTGTAAACTCAGAAACAGGTGGCTCTTTGTAAAAGGTGGCTGGATGCAGCCGGGCGTGATGGCTCACGCCTGTAATCCTAGTACTCTGGGAGGCCGAGGCAGGTGGATCACCTGAGGTCAGGAGTTTGAGACCAGCCTAGCCAACATGGCAAAACCCCATCTCTACTAAAAACACAAAAATTAGCCAGACGTGGTGGTGGGCACCTGTAATCCCAGCTACTCTGGAGGCTGAGGCAGGAGAATCGCTTGAACCCGGGAGGTGAAGTTGCAGTGAGCCGAGATCATGCCACTGCACTCCAGCCTGGGCATAAGAGCGAAAACCCCATCTTGAAGGAAAAAAAAAAAGTAGCTGGATACTAACCATAGCAGTAAAGTTTTCTCACACAAAAACAAATGCACTGGAGGAAAACACTGAAACAATAGTTGACTCAGGATTCCATCACCGAGAATTAGATTGGATTTGAAATAACCCCTCTATGTTCAATGTTGAATGGAAAAACCTCAACGTTGGGCCGTCGGAGAGCCTGTTTCCAGATAGGCGTTTGAGTAAGCCAGTCAGGTTCCTGGACAGTGCCATTTGTATTAAAAAGATCAGTTTTGGTCATTTGTAACTTTCAATCATATATATAATATACAAAATGACAGACATGAAGGAGGTGGGAGGAGTTTTACATTTTTATTGCAATGAGGCCTACTGACACTTAGGAAAACGTTTTGACACATTCAAGTGTGAGCAACAAATCTGTCCACTGATTCATAAACCACAAGTTTACTTAAAGAAGCCTGGTCCAATAAATGAGGATCAAAATTTCAAGTGCTTAAGTCCATAAAATTCCCTAAAGTGAAATAGTGTCAGCAGAACACATTTTGACCTTCTTAAGATGAGTAAAGATTTTCAAATAAATGCACAGCCTGCTTATATTATTCTCATTTCTATACAATTTGTTTTATTTTTTGTATCTGTACCCTATTTTTTTTTAATTCTGAGAAGCCACAAATCAACTTTTCAATGTTTAAACTTGTATGAGTATGTGAGTGCAGTACTCAGGTAACTAAGCCCTGACTACTTTTTGCAATTTTGACTTATATTTACCCAGAGCATGTCAGTATGCTTGTTTGGAAGCCCTATTCATTACAAAGGTTTATTTTTTTTTCTTGTTGTGCCACTCCTCACACACACAAAGCTATATAAAATAATGATTCTACACATTTGCAAAGACCTAAAGGAAATGTTGGTGATCCTAAAACACATCACATTCAGATGAAAGAAAACTGGTTCTGTATTTATTAAAAAGAGACGAGTTTCATATTTCTTCAGGCTTCTAATGTGAGCTATTAAGAATGGAAATCAAAGTCACTGTAACTATTAACACTTAAAAGTGAAGCAATGGATCATTACAGTTTCTTAAAATGGAAAACCTTCTCAAAACTGGATATTTCTAACCAACCTACCAGGCTCTTATGCTGGCCACCAGCATAGGCAACCTTTGTATGTTGGAGAAGGAGGGGGAGGAGGAATTCCTGTTAGCAGAGGGAAGTGAGCAGGAATGGTATAGGAGAAAAAGAAAAGAAAGAAATCTAACTCAACAACCTTGAAAAGTTAATTCGGAAACTTTCGTTAGTGACTTTGGACTTCATTAAACTCCATGTATCACTATAGCAGCATGATCTCAACAGTTTGAAAGGTATTTGTCATCAGCAAAAGAAAAACATTATTTTTAAAGGAGTAAAGAGATTGATGCATCACTATGGACTACTTAAGCCCCACGCAGTTTCAGTCTTTAGTATTAATCTAAACGTGATGGCTTTTACATACGGCGCATAATTAAACATTTTCTTTTCAGGGCTTTATAGAATCCCCATATGTTTTTAATGGCATCATCTGAATGTTTTTCTTAATAATTCTGGCAGCCTGCTCCCAAATCTTCATGTTTGTTTTTTGTTCCTAATATCTTTTCTACAGAGGCTGCATTGTGCCAGAGATTGAATAAAGCTCTGAGGGCCTATGGTCAGAGAAGACACACACACAGACACACACACTCACATTCTGCTTGCTCCTCTCTCTTTATTTGCAATCTGTATTGCTATTGGCACTGGAAAAAGATATGTGAGAGAGAGAAAGCAAGGAAAAAACACAGGAGCCTGGGTCACAGCTTCACTCCACCACTGTGATACGGGGTCTCTCTCTTCTTTGGTAGGACTTTGTTAACTGTGTCATCTGTCTGTCTATAGAAGTTTGATGTGCATACTTAGGCGTGTGCATGCCAGTGGGATGGGTTGACTTTGGCGGCTGCAACAAATGGTTTCCCTGACACTCTGGGGGTGAACGTGCCATGATTTGCTGACTCCATACCTACTGCCTCATGGGAACAGACTTCCTCCTTTCGAGCAGTGGTCTATTTTCTGAGCCAAACCCCTTCAGACATGACCCATAAAACGGAAATAATGAAATGTTCACCATTTGGCTTAGTCAGGCAAATTTTGAGTGTAAATCAGAATCACTTCCATTTCAGATGATATAAATGTAACCCAATGATCAAACATATATACAAGAGAGGACATCGGGATACAATAATAAGCTGAGACTCTAATATCCATGTCTACCCGGGATTAAGTGCCCATAGTCTCAAACATAGAACATAAGAGCCTCTACTTGAAGAATGAGTAAATCAAAGAGAAGAATGTGCCCCATTGTTGTTCAAGTGTAGCTTGCATTTGCTTTATCCCAACATAAATTTAAATTCTGGAAATTGACAAAGATAATAAATAACTCACATTTGAATCATAAGTCTCCTTTAAATTGAGTGTTTGAACTCAGATCCAAGTTTCGAAACATAATATTTTTTTAAAAAGGAGTATTCTCACACTCTTTCCATATTTGTCATCTTGAAATCTGATGATGTGAATGAATAAAATGGAAATAGTAACTGAAACAGCTTCCTTATGCTACTTTCTTCATTGAACTTCATTTATTTACAGATGGCCAAGTGGCTGTAAAGGCATTTGAAACTCTCCTATTATTAAAAAGTTAGATTTATCAAAACTTTCAAAGAACTGGTTTGCTTTTCAGAATTCCACAGATGATGTGCCTTAAATAGAAACAACCACCCTGGAAAATCTTAAAACATTTGCAGGCAAACAAGAGCAGAAACAAGTTATCCAGGAAGGGGAATTCTATGGCTTTCTCTGGTACCTCTAACATTCGTTGTTGGAACTTGACTAAAACAACAAATAATCTTTAAGAGCATCTCTTAAATAAACAAAAACACTTTTTAAAAATCCAAACCTCACTTTTTTCCCATTTGAATTGCTGTAGGAGAATTTATAATGTGGCAAACACAGTTTTTTAAAAAAGGGAGATTCTAGAAATAAAGTGATTGAATAAAAATTAAAAATAAGGCCTTTAAAAAAAATCAATTGACATTCCCTGAATCCAGACACCACTTCAGCTGCTGGGTCTCCTAGCCCCAGTCAAAGGAAGGAGCTGCCAGAGAATCAAAGCCACAGGGTCTAATAAGCTCACAGTCCACCAGGGACTATCACATCAGAACTCCTACCAGGCCCCCACACAGCTGTGCAACCTTGGTTAAAACCCAGAAATACATTTCTTGAAAGGTTTTGAGTCATGAAAACCAGCAGGACAATAATAGTTTTGATCTTCTATCAACAATTTGATTGAGAGACCTTTGCCTATTCTTCCAGAGCAAACTGCATCCATGAAAATAGCTTGATGGTATCTCCACATTTGAAACAACTCTCCCGTTTAGCTTGCTAACAATTGCCAAGGCTTCCCATATCCATATCCTGTAGCATTTACCACCACAAGCCCAATACAAAGAAGCTGAAGTAACAGCCAGTTTGACATCCCCACTCCCCAGCATTTCAAAATTGGTTAGTAAGGATGAGATCCACCTGTAGATCTAAGAACAATTCCAAATCACAGCAACGAAGAATTTGAAAAGTCCTAAGCCAGGTGCTAGCTGGGCCTGATTTTCATGACTTTTCTTTGTTCATTTGTTTTAGTAACTGAGTGCTAACTTCACCCCTTAGAATAAAGACCCAGCATGCCCAAAGCAAGTAAATAGATTCCCTGCTTTGTACTGGTCCAGCACCCAAGTTCCTCTGGGACTGGGCCTGCCTTCTCTTCATCTTCTTCCATGCAACCATTTGGAGGATATTGCCCCATGTCAGACACTGTGTTGGGCACTGGAGAGAAGAATTCGAATAAATAGGACACAGTCTCTGCTCTCAAATAACTCAAAGTAGAAAAAAGGACATACATATTTTAAGTACAGTACAATATGATAGGGGTTATAGCAGAGGCAGAAACAAATTGGTATGAAGAACAAACATGGGGATTGCTAACTCTGCTGGGGAAGAACCTAGAAAATTTCACAAAACAGGTGACATCCAAGGTAGCACTTAAGGCTATTCAAGTGGTAGAAAAAGCAGGGAGTACAGAAAGTTAGAAAGGCAAGGAGGGCTTTCCAAGAAGGGAGCACAGCACATAAGGCTGAGCAGAGGTTCCCAGCTGATGTTTACATGAATCACTTGGGGGTACTTCTTAAATTGCAAATTCCTGGGTGTTACTCACAGATTCTCTTTCTTTCGGTCTAACTCAAGGACCTGGAGTGTGCATCTTTAACAAGGAGGTAGATCTCAGGTTACACTTTAAAAAGCAACTGGCCAGGGTCATGAAAGCGCATTATGTGTTTGAGGGATGCAAAGCAATTTAGTATAAGTGGAGCATAGATTTGAGGGGTGAGAGGTGAACTGACAGAGCTGGTCAACCAGGTCCAAGAGGCAGTATGGAGTCTCCCAGCCACCTATGAAGCCCTAAAAATGAGATTCCAGGAAGCTTCAGAGCCACCCTCAGAGCTGCACCAGGGCTTGGATCTAGTCTCTATAGCTGCAACCACTTGGGTGTCTGCCGCACTGGGGTGTCAGCAGGGTAGAGAGAGAGGAGGAGCGTAGACAGCCTAATGTTTCAATCCCAGTTCTGCTACTTACTGACTATAGACTTGGCAATTGATTAACCATCTTGGGCCTCAGTTCTTCCTCTGTGATGAGAATAATAACTCCAAAATGCCAAGGTCAGTCTAAAGGTTAAATGGTATAATGTCCATGTAATACCTATCTCAGTACTTTACTCATAGTAATAATTTTAATAGTAAAAATATTACCTACCATTTATTGAAAATTCAGATAAGCAGCAAAAAAAAAAAAAAAGATTTCAAATAGAAGGAGTCATGTTTTGCCTGCACGACAAAGATGTAGAATTTCGCCATGACTGAGCCTCTCCTGCAGGTTACCACACCTAAATGTCACCTAGCTGTCAGCACTTCAGATAGACAGACCCTTTGCCTATTTTCTAGTGTGGGTCCCATCCCTGATCATTAGCCTTTGTCTGGAGTTTAGAGCTCCCTGGTCTGACATACCTTCCCACCATCATCACCTGCAAACCTGACAGCTCTTCACCAGTTCTATATTTCCTGATCATACACAATACCAAACTATCTCAGTGCCATTATGACTTATAAGGGTTGGCACTGTTCCTGAATACAATTAATTTATCTGCCAAAGACACACTTAACTGTTTCATGAGGCTCCTGATCTCTCTAGCATAAACAAACCAATGCAGAGGAAGAGAAGCCCTGATACTGAGGATGGTGAATAACTTTATCCTGAATCCTTGTCTCCTCATTATATTAACAGTAACAAAACTCTAAATTTAAAGGATACTCTGGAGTTTCAAGATATCTGTTTCCACTGTCTCCCATATGACCCTCTCCATAACCTCATCAGAGAGGCAAGACATTTTTCCCCATTTTACACATGGGAAAATATTGAACCTCAGCGAAATTAAATGACTTAGTCACATGGCCATCAAACTACAAAGACCTGAACCCAGGCCTCCTAACTCCTGGTACAAGTGCGCTCCAATATTCTACATCTGCCACCTCTCATTTTCTGCTAAAATTGACCTTCAGCAGGAGAGTTAATGAATACTCATGGGTCCAAACCCTTCCACACAAATGGTTACAAGTCTTAAATCACATGAAAATAAAGCCTGTATAGCAGTAAAGCCTAAAAATAGCTTTATTAATCTACTTCTGAAGAAGGGATTCATTCTAAAAACATTACAGAACCAACTGGATTCCCTTTTGTACCAATTGGGAGCAGATTTGGAGCCACAGCTGGTCATCATGGTATAGGAGAAATAACAAGTTTTAGATCAAAAGGATCTGGGTTCACAATCCTGACTTAGCCACTCCGCTGGATGCATCATCTTGGGCAAGTTCCTAAAGTTTTGAGTCCAATTTTTTAATCCTTAAAATGGTTTGATCACTTCTAAGCTCAAGTGTGATTATACAACAATAAACATCACAAGCCTAGCTTGGAAATCACATAGAGGCCCTTAGCAATTGTTATCCCACTTTCCCTAGACCAGTGTTACGAAACTTTAACATGCATGAGAGCTCGTTAAAACAGTTTGGTGAGCTGCCCCATGCTCAGAGTTTCTGATTCAGTGTGTCTGGGGTGGAACCTGAGAATCTGCACTTCTAACAAGTTCACTTGGGTAAGGCTGATGCTGATGCTGCTGGCCCAGGGATCACGCTTTGAGAACCACCACTCTCAAGCCAGACAAAGGTGTCATGCAGACATTGAAATAGAAATCACTGGCTAGAAAGCTCTACCCTAGAATGGTGATGCTAAGCTACTGGGTGTCAATTGTTAACAAGCAATACCAGCTAGGAAAACAGAAGAGCAAAGACCCATAATTCTGACTCCTTCATGGACTTATCAGGGTCAGAGGATTCCATGCTAGATGAGCACTTTGTCTAAGACCCCTTATAATTAAGACGTTCAGAATTTCCGACTGAAGGACCTCCCAACTCCACTTCTGGGAACATGCTGCCTTATAAATAGCCTCTGAAAATCCCTGGGAGCACCTAGACCACTGCTTCTGTGAAATCCAGCATGAATCTAATTGAAGCTGCTTAATCGAACACCAAGTTGCCCTCAGTGTGATTTTTACATCGCTGGCTCCTCAGTTGCTTCCCCACCCGGCCCTACCCCACATGCACACACAAATATACTGAATCTGAGAGTCCTTCAGGAGTGCAATTAGGACAGTCATTTAAGAGATGCACCAGCAATACCTCATTTTTACACATAGACATTTTTCTGAAAGAGAATTATGGATTTTGCTTCTTAAAGGGAATAACAACAACAAAACCCCAGAAAATACGTTAACCCTATTTTATGAAGGTGGTATAGACAGTATATCCTCTTTTGTTTCTAGATATGAAGAATACATAAAAATGTGATGAACAGGCACTGGCATATATATCACCCTGTTCTTGTGAAGAAATTTGTAATATATCTCTATTTTGCTGCAGCCGATGCCACTGAGTCATCAATTTCCACTGTATTATCCAATGTTCTGCTTGGTTGGAATATTAAGCAGCCATCAGATTTTGAACTTCACGTTTCCTCACATTTGGCCCTTCACTGATCAAGCTTTGTTTCTCTGTGATTATAGATATATATCAGACCCCGGAATCAACTTTCTTTGTTTTATCAAGACCTGGTGTGTAGTAATTCTGATTTATCATTTTTACAACAGTCTCTTCCCTGCGGGCTCCAAGTCGTGATGGTGGCATTGCTACGATTTATGGTGGGGATTGTTGACGGAAAATGTATGCTCTTTTTGATTTTCCTTCTTTCCAACACCTGGTTCTTATTTTCCCAACTCTAGCTTCTGCCATTTTAAGCATTATTTACCATTCGCTGAAATGCATGGGTCTATTTGGAGGGGGATGTGTAAGGTAAAGGATGAATTTTCACAGTTGGCTATGATTTTTTCCTCTTATCAACGATCCAGTGCTGATTTTTTTTTTTTTTACATTTCCTTATGTCGTTGGGGGCCTGGAGTTCATATTCATTTCTCACTTGCTTCTTCTTATCTGACACGACTTATTAGTTCTCTGAGAAGGAAAAAGAAAATGCAGGCTGGGTTAAGTTCCTCACAGAGGTTTTTGAATTCTGCCTGTGATTCACGCTGTAGGTGCTCACCTCCCTTTCCAACCTGGATAGGTTATTTATTACTTACTGAAGGCTCCTCTCTCTCCAAGTCCCAGAGCAAGGCTAATTTTCTTTAGAGTCTAAGAAGTTATTTCAGAATAACTTGGCAAAAGGAAGAGTTTTTAAAGCCTGATAGTAATCCATTTTATTTACCAATATTGAAGAAAATTGTAAAAGATGGGGATGAAATAAGTAAAGTTGCTCACACCTGAGAAATGTTTGATTTTTGAAGACTAACATTTAGGTTTCCCTGCCAATGCAAATCAAAAACCAATCAAAGCTGTTTTTCTACCAGAGATACCTAGAGTGCTTCCACTGTTTTTTTGCCTCCTCTCCTGCACCCAGCAGATGCACTATGAATTTCTTATAAAAATTGATTTGTATTTCCTCTTTTAACCAAGGTTTCTTTTGTTAATCTGTATACTTTTCCAAGAGGCCACATAGTTTGTGGTAGAATTCAAATAGGAAAAATACTTAACAACCCCTCCATCTGTCCTTCTACTCATTCCTAAAAATAGAAGTCAACTTTTCAGCCTAAGATTTTTAAATAAAAAATTTGGGAAATTGGTCAATTACGTATGCTCTAGTAGAGATAGCTAATAACCCCCTGGATAAAGCACCCAGACATACTGATTTTCCCAGGACAGTTCCTGTTTACACTTAGTATCCCAGTGTAATCAGTGGTAGTGGCATCTTTCACTGTCATAGGTGTGTCATTTTGGATAAAAATTATGTGGTCATACTGTGCTGTATCCACTCCCCCCATTCTTCCTTTTATTAGAAAAACCCTACTGACTTTTATTTGACAGGACACTTGGCTACCCATGTAGAAACTGCATTTCCAGTTTTTCCTGCAGTCTGGTATGGCCAATTATTTACATAATGAGCAAACACGTAGTGCTTACTATTTGCCAACCACTGTCTTAGGTCCTCTACCAACTAACACATGCAATCCTCATCCCATGAGCAAGGTGCTATTCTCCCCATCCCTATTTTACAGAGGAGGAAACTGAGGAACAAAAAGGCTAGGCCACTTGTACAAGTGGGATGTGCTGGGATGAGCTGGGATGTGAACCCCAATGGTCTGACTCCAGAATCTGTGCTCTGAACCTGCTACCTCGAAGTGTGACCAAGTTTCAGCTGTGAGAGGAAGTTGCATGGGCAACCTCTCCATTTAGTCCCAAAAGGGAAATGTCGTTGTCCCCAATTCTTTCCTTTCTCTTTCACTCAAGGAGGAACAGGGACTTGGCATTGGTGAACACAGAAACAACTCTCCAGGAGCTGGAGAAGCCACAGACAAAGGGATCTGAATCCTGGGCCAACTTTCCCTGAACTGCCTGCCTCCCTCTATCTAAGCCGCTACCAGCCTGTACCTTAACTAATATGCATCCACATCCCCACCTCACCAAGTCCCACTTGATGCGAAAGCCTAGGCACCCATTGGAGTCAGGCAATGGGAAGATATATGTGAATATTCTATTCCAGTATCAAAGTCAATCCTCTTGACCAGAAACAGACATTCCATCCCATTGGCCCCAAGAGTCCTATTCATTCTAATAGCTGCTCCCATACCATTTTTGAGGGATATTTCACCCTAGTTCTATATTTAATTCTAGATACATAGAAAAAAAATCCATGAAAGGCAAACATGAAAGAAAATGTAGGTAGAGACATGCAGCCTCAGCCCTTACTTTCAAATGTCTACGTGCCACCTGGGCCTCTTCCCCATCCTAAAGTCATTCCAGAGCAAAGCACTCAACACAAAGGCCTTCCTTTACCACTGTATAAAATAGAACTCTCTACCCTAGCCTTGTGGCATCCCCTTTTCTCTCTCCCCTCCTTCATTTTTCTCAGCAGCACTAACCACCACCTGATATATGTTAACTTCTTCCTTTATTTATAGCCTATCCCATCTGGATTATAATCTCACTGGAGAAGGAACTGTGTCTGCTTTGGTCACTGCTTTATCCCCAGCTCCTAACTGAGCCTGATATGTCATAGGCACTCAATAAATATTGATTGAGCAAATGAATGGAGAATAAGCAGACTGTCAACAGCTGTAACTATGTGACTTTTGGGTTACTTAACCTCTCTGGGTCCCATGATAATAGTGTCTAATAGGGTTGTTGTGAGAATTAAAAGAGATCATATATGTCAAATATAGAAACTACCTTCCAGTACATGGAAGGCCCAGTATCATGTTAAGAATAACAACTAATACAGTGCTCACTCTGTTCAGACTGTGCTATGCACTACTGTTTCATTTAATAACAGCCCATGTGTTTAGAATCACCCACCTTCTGGTACCATAACAGGAGTCCTGGTTCAGCCACCACTGAACCTTGTTCTGTGTCTTGCCTTGTTCTGTCCTCTTTCTGGAATTTCCTGAGACAAACCAGACAGCAATTTCCAGAGGTAGGACAAACCCCAACCCTCTTTAGTGAAACCCAGGTCAGGAGTTGCTAGAACTGGTCTTGTCTTTGATAAACACAGCAAAATAGTATTATTTTAGGATTAGGACCATATCTGGTGTAAAAGTTACTGGGTTTGGAGCTCTGTTTGTTAAATGTCTCTCCTTTTTTTTTTTTTTTTTTGGTATTCCTTTAAGATCAGCATTGGCATCTTCCCACTAATAACCTGGGGTATAGTCAACTTATTCTTTCTTTCTGGACGTTAATTCAGCAAACCCTGAATAGTACAAGCAGACCCTGAGACTGAACCCTATAATCTGGAACAAAGCTACTATGTCTGACACCTAGCTAGGTCATAAGACCTCTTTCCAAAAAAAAAGAAAAAGAAAAAAATTAGTGGAGCTAGAGTTCTGAGGATAGCAGATGTTTAAAAAACAAAGTAGCAGGACAACTTCCAAAGGGGAAAATCCACACTCAAGCTCTGTGATATCTAACTGGCCACTTGCAATGGATAGGGTCTCCTTGCCCAACCTCATGCTTCAAGACCTCAGCTCCTTTTAATTTTAACACTTACCAAACTAGAAATGATCTAGAGGATAATGACAATAAATAGTAGCAGCAGCCACAAATTTGAGTGACTACCTTATACAGGAACTATGTGCCTGTAATTGATTTTTCTAACATTATTTTTCAATCTCACAATCCTAAAAGTAAGCTACTATTATTTTTGTTGTTCTTATTCCTATTTCATAGATGGGGAAACTGCAGCTCTGAGAAGTTGTTGCTAGCACCCAAGGCCCCACAACTACTGAGGGGCAAAATGAAAATTCTAATCCAGATCTTTGTAATTCCCATGCCTACACCCTCTCCACTGGATCTTCCAACATTTAGCCCCTTATAATTCCTATGGGCAGGACATTTCACACATATATTTCTGGACACTTCAATACTAAAATGTGAAAGAACTGTTCAAACTTTACCCAACAAGAAGAATTATTTCCCCATGGGACAGCCTCTGGAATGACTGTATGATTCCATTACTCATCCCACAAATGTACCTGCAGTTATAGTTTCATTTTGTGGAATGCTGGGGAACCCTGCCTGTATCTCTAGCATAGCCATTAGTATTAGAAATGTCTTACTAGTAAGCTCCTCTTTGTATTTTACCATGTATTGGGTGGCTATTTCAGAATGGGTCAAAAGCAAACAACTTTACCTTATTTCCCTGAACCTCAAAGTACACATCCTCTGATTATACCCCGGCCCAGATAAATGAAATCAGAGACATAAAAGTAGATTCATCCTGAAACTCCCTAATCTCATAAGTAGTTTTTGTTGACAAAAGTTTTTGTTAGCGAGGTTCCCCCTCAAAACCTGCCGATGTTATAATTGACAGGCTAAAGTTAGTCTATTCCAGGTCTGGACAATTTTAACGGTCATCCCCTTAGCCCTGGTTTAATATACAGTGCTGGAAAACAGGCCAGAAAGTGAGTATCTTAGATATACTGATATAGTACATGCAGCAGAACATTTAAAAAAAAAAAAAACTTACCCAAGGAATTCAAATCCTATCACAAATGCCTTTTTCTTTTACTTTAAAAACAAAGTAAAAAAATAAAACTTGAGTACAAAGGTGGCCAGGCTTGGCTGACAGGGTTGATAATACTGGGATTTAACAACATGGTTGTTCACAACCTATAAACCTACTTCTATTAGTTTTATAATTATAAAACAATTACCCCCAAACTCTATAGAAGTATAACCTGTTGGAGGCTCTGGCTTCACATTTGCATTATCTGAGGGGATTTTTAAAAAATATAATGATACCTGGGGTCCTACCCTTAGAAATTCTGACATAATTTGTCTGAGATGGGGTCTAGGCATCAGTGCTGGTTAAAAGCACCCCAGTTGATTCTAATGTCCAGCCAGTGTTGGAAGCCATTATTCTAGGCAACTCTCTATTGAGATTCAGTCACTCCTCTGTCCCCATCACATAGCTGTAACTTGCCTCCAGTCAAATAAAACTTCAGATAAAATCTCTTACTGCCGAATTTCTTTCTCTTTTATTCTAACTGGTGTGTTCAATTTTTGCCTAATTATTCACCTACTTTCTTCGGATTGGGCCCAAGGTATACTTTTTTTGTGACAACCCAAAATTCTCTCCACACTATGACAACACTAATTCATTGGATAATCCCTTAAAATATCACACCCACTTTTATTGTTCATAAATGGCAGGTTAGAGGGACATAGATTCACTTCTGATTGATGACTAAGTGAAAGCAAGTGACTACAAATTCCCTATCCTCAGTTTGCAAAACAGAGACTGTAATATTTAATATTTTTGAAATCTCAAAAAAACTATAGTACAACACAACCTGAATTCAAATCACAATCTTCTGTCAACTGAATTCGAATCACAATCTGCTGTGTGACATTTAGCAAATCACAATCCCTCTCGGAGCCTATGCTTACTCAGCTACAAAGCAATGGATTTCTTCCTCCCAGAGTAGATGTTGAGGCTAGGATTCTCTTGTAATGTTGAAGAAGTTCTGTATCTAAAGTCAGGAGTAACTAACTACTGGTGAGTGCAGTGACATTAATCAGTTGGTGGTGCTTGAAACTATATTCTCTTGCCACCCACCAAAAGAGCCCTATTCAAATTTTGTTCAAAGCAAGAGAAGAATAGAGTTCTTACATTTCATAATCAGGGAAAAGTACCTTCACTCCTCCTTTGAAAGTCCTATATATGTACTTATAACACAGAGAAGACTCAAGTCCTGTAACTTAGACATTTATTTCAGAATTTGCATTTTCACTGAAAGAAATATTTTATAGATTCCAAAAAAAAAAAAAGAAATAGAGGGCACCTGAAACAACCTCTTCATTTATTCTTCTATATACATATGAAACTAGACTACCCAGGAAAATATAGAATAGCTCGTTTTTCTTTAAATATATTAGCAGATGGGTTTTAGCAACTTCACTTGATCTAAGGCTTCCATGGTGGATTTGTTGAGTAATCTTCACTCAAATCAACCCAAATTCTGATTGTGCTAGTTTCCTCTCAGAGGCCTATGATTCATTTGCCTGTGTATCCTCAAAAGATTTTATTAATACTAAATAGCCCTGATTCCTTTAGGCCTTCCCCATAGGACCTCAACTTCTAAAATTTCCTTTGAGCCTCCACCAAGCTCCACAGATTTCCTACCTCTGCCTTATGTTTTAGAGTCTCTTCTGAGCTCCAGGACAACTGCCTCTAAGACATCTCCTCCTGGACATCAAACTCAACATGTTCCTGCCATGCTATCCTCTTCCAGTGTCTGTCTATGTTCATAAATGTCACCACCACCCACTCATCTCCACAGTCAAATGTTCACCAAGAACTTTGTACCCTAAATATGTTGTGAATTCTTCCACCTCTCTCCATTTCCACTACCCCCAGTGCAAAGACTATTCTCTTTGGATACTATAACAGCTCCCAGCCAATCCCCTCAAGATCCATGCTCTGCACAGCAGCCAGAGTAATCTTTTAAAAACATATATCAGACCACAGCACTTTCCTATATAAAACCCATCAGTGACTCCTCAGGGCCCTCATAATAAAGATCCATGTACTTAACAGGGCCTTCAAGATCCTGTGTAACAAAACCCCCTACCCTCTACAGTCAAATCAATAATCACAAGTATGCAACTATAGCTACATTAAGTGCTATGAAGAAAAATGAAGAGCTACAAGAGTGTAAAAAGAAGGACTCTGAAACTGCCTTCCTATTTTCCTCTGGTGGAGCTCTTTTTGCTTCATGGCTGAATCCTCCTCTGTTTGTCCCATAAATGTCTGCATGCCAGACTTCCACCCTTATCACACTGCTCTTCTCATGTACACTCTCTCTTCCTGTGCCAAGGACTCCCACATCTGAATCTTCAGGCCTCATTTTCCAGCTGCCTCTTGGATATCTCCCAGATGTTCTGTAGGCACCTAAAAGGGTGCATTCCCAACCAGATTAAATGTCTTTCTCCAATTCCTCTTCTGCTGTTCCTTCTCACCATTCACCTGAACTAGAAAATAAACACCCCTGAGATTTTTCTCTCCCTTTCCCTCACTCCCACAACCAAGCAGGAGTTCTGGCATTCTGCCTTCTAAACATCTTGTAACTTGGCATGTTCTCCATGCCCAAATGCCACTACTTTTGTTCAGACATGCGTTATCTCTCCCCTGCATTAGGGCTGCAGTCTCTTCCCTGGATTTTTTGCCTCCAATCTCCCCTAACTTTGATCATTTGCTTTGCTGCCACCATGTTCAATGTGGCCATGTCATGGCCCTGCTTAAAAGCTTCTAGTGCCTTTAAAATAAAGCCCACATTCATTAGCTTCACAATCAGATCCTGCCTATCTTTCCTCTTTTTTTTTTTTTCTTTTTCATTCATTCTTTTCACAAGTATTCACTGATCACCTACTATGTAGATGGAGCAGAAAACATTGCTACATTTATTAAGCCCATCCCCAGGTGCTGCAATATACCCACACATTTGGCCTCCAGTAACTTGAAATCTCATCATTTTCTGCACATTTCATGTTCTTTCAGGCTTTCATGTAATACCTCCATGGGCTGCAAGACTTTTCCTTCCTCTCAAACATATTTGTACTCCTTATAAAGACTCAACACTCAAATGTAACCTCGATGAAGCCTTGTGAGAGTTCCACAGGCAGAATTAGGCACACTCCTTGGCACATCAAACCACTTTGAACACATCTCTTCCACACATCTGTCTCCATCACTAAACTGGGAGCCCTTCAAGAGCAGGGTACCATCTTCTTCCAGTGCGTATCCTGAATAAATGTTACTGATCATATGAATTTAAAAATAAATGAACCAATCCATTCTATTTCATCTTTGAGAGCAGCAGTCCACAAACTGTAATGTGCATTAGAATAAGCTGGGAGTCTTATTAAAATGCAAACCCTGATTTGGGGTGAGACCTGAGAATCTGTATTTCTAACAAACTCCCTGGGGATATTGGTGTGTGGGCCCTAGGACTATACTATGAGGGGCAAGGTTTTAGAACTTGATCATGAAACACACAAAGGGAGATTAGTTGAGAACTGAGAACTGTTCTTGCAGAAATTAAACAAAAAATAGTTCAGTTTCACATCTTTTCTATCAAATATGCATGACATCTTGACAGCAACCACTTTCTGAAGTGCTAGAGAGAAAGTCATTGTTGTAACCCTTCCTCAGTTGGAAAGCCCACCCTTAGCTCTCCAGATCCTCTCAGAAGCCCTGACTGAAGCTGATTCACTAGCCTTGCTTGTTGCAGAAGCCCGATGCCGGCATTTGTTTCCAACTCTGTGCATGGCTCGAATGTGCTCCCTTGTCATCTCCACCATGGATGCATGACCCCGAAGTTCCCTGCCAAGAGTTGGTTGCCCAGGACGGCTCAGTTCCTCTTTCACCCTCCCTGTTCTAAGGCAACAGCCCTGGCTGCCATTCCGGATGCCCCTTTTCAAGCCATCCTACCTCACTGAGCGAGGCCTTGGCACTGGCTCTGCTGCACTGGCCTGGCCAGCACACCTCTTATCAGCCCAGCATCCTCTGTGCTCTGACAGTAGCCTGCAAAGACTCACAGAACTGCCCGAAAGGTGATCCCAGTTTTAGTTAAAACTTTTCCTACCCTCAGAATTCTGAGATGCTACTGGGGATTTACAAGTTGTTTTAAGGCTTTTTAAAAGACAAACCCACGGTATTTACATAGATATATGGGTCTGTGTAAAGTACTGTGCAGTTCTTTATAAAAGGTGCAGTATAAATGTTCTTGTATTACTAGAAGGATTATATAAAAGATGCTAAAACGTATTTCTACTAAGCAGTGCTATAGATGGCCACAGAATATAATGTATCCATTGTAAAGAAATCCCCACCAGAGACCTCTGAAATCTTACATTGATTGAGCTGTGCTGGACCTAAAACGCATTGAAAGTTTTCCAAGTGGTAAAATATTAAATATACTCTTTTTTAAAATATTTACCAGTTAAACACTAAAGTACTATAACTGGCTGACCTTTCACAGCAGTTTTTGTTCTACTTTTCCAAAAGCAGCCAAAAAGGGATTGTTTTCTTTTAATGTTTTGTTTTGTCTTCTAGAAAAAAAAAAAGAGAACAGACTTATTTTGAGCAATACGACTCCCCCCTCCGCCTATGCAATAACATCATAATGGCAGAATAATCACTGTAAACAATGCCCTGGGGATTTAGTTGGCTACAGCAGGGGACTCTAGGAGCCAATTTCAGTGCTTTTCTTAACTACATCATTGCATTTTTGTCTGCAAGTGGATAAGAAGAGTCTCCTTTTAGAGCAGGTTGATGGAAAGTGCTAATTGTTGACACATTAGCTAATTGTTATGATTAGCCCCTGATTTCTTTTTTATTCTGGAAGTCAAGATCTCAACTGTGAAGTATGAAGATGCTTTATGGCAACAATGTTATGAAAACATTCAAACAATGAGAGGCTAATCTTCAGAAGCATTCAATCCGGTGGCAACTAAACAGCCATGCCTTTAAAGAACAGACAACTAACAGGAAAAAAAAAATATCCTAACTGCTGCATCCACCCAATATTTCAGACATAAGTATTCTGGGGTTATCATTAATGATCTGTTTTTACAAATCTACTATGTCTTTGGAAAGTTGAAGCAACTCCAAACCAAATAAACCACACGCAAGCCATAATGGTCCACTGACAATTGAGGCAGCTTGGAATCTGTGATAATATGAACTTGTAAAGTGCCACACTTAGATGTTTCTCTGTTTTCCAAAAGTCAACATGGGATATTTGAAATTGGGATCATTCTCAACCATAGTTCAACTTGAGAAAACAACTAGTTATGAATACCAAAATGTGCATTATTTTTTAATATTTAGAGAAAAGGGAAAAAGAGGAAATCAAGTAGAGAGAGGAAATATCAAGAAACCAAATCACAGGGTTCAATTATTGGCTCTGGCCATTGAATGGGTCATTATTCCATGCCTTGTCCACCTGACTTATAAATGCAAGCAAATATTTCTTATTTGATGTAGGAATACACTGGCTTCTTATAAAAAAAAGTATTTGAGACTGGGCACAGTGGCTCATGTCTGCAGTTCCAGCACTTTGGGAGGCCGAGGCAGAGGACGGCTTGAGGCTAGGAGTTCTAGACCAGGCCTGGGTAACATAGGAAGATCCTGTCTCTACAAAAAATTTTAAAATTAGTTGGGCATGGTAGTATGTGCCTGTAGTCCTAGCTACTCGGGAGGCTGAAACCCAGGTGTTTAAGGTTACAGTGAGTTATGATCACACCACTACACTCCAGCCTGGGTGACACTTGCTCTGGGTGACAGAGCAAGACCCTATCTCTGGAGGGAAAAACATTATTTGATGAAATTTCAATTTAAAAGCAATTCCAGACAAATAATAAAATCAAAACACAATTCTAACATGATAAAATGTGTTCATTTTATATTTTAACAAATGGAGAAAGTACAGACAACATTCTTAAATTATTCTGTCTTATAATCTCCCTTATATAAGATAATTATATTTTACAATCCATCCATTAATCAGTATCTGTACATTTTCTTCCTACAGGGATATTTCCTTTAAACTTTAAGTATCTGCATACTTGAGGGGAAAAAATCAGTTTTCAATAAGCTGCTGTTTCTTGATTTTTATTTATTTATTTATTTTGAGATGGAGTCTCACTCTGTGACCCAGGCTGGAATGCAGTGGCACAATCTCGGCTCACTGCAACCTCTGCCTCCTGGGTTCAAGCGATCCTCCTGCTTCAACCTCCCAAGTAGCTGGGATTACAGGCATGTGCCACCACACCCAGATAATTTTTTTGTATTTTTAGGAGAGACGGGGTTTCACCATGTTGGCCAGGCTGGACTTGAACTCCTGACCTCAGAAGCTGCTCTTTATTTTGATTGTACATAGTTTGACTATTTTGAGTGACTTAACTGGTTACTAACTGGTTATCCCAGCTAGAATTGTTTACAAGGCTAAATGTGATACTAACTTAATGTGAGTAAAGCAGTGCCTGGCACATATGCACCCAATAAATGTTAGCTGCCATCATCATCATCATCAAAGTGACAAGTAACTGATTAAAAAGTCAGACTTTCATTTATAGAAAAAGGCATACTTCTTTGGGTATATACCCAGTAATGGTATTGCTGGGTCAAATGGTATTTCTGGTTCTAGATCTTTGAGGAATCGCCACACTGCCTTCCACAATGGTTGAACTAATTTACATTCCCACCAATGGTGTAAACGTGTTCCTATTTCTCCACAGCCTCACCAGCATCTGTTGTTTCTTGACTTTTTAATAAATTGCCATTCTACACATGAACACACATGTTTATTGCAGCACTATTTACAATAGCAAAGACGTGGAACCAACCCAAATTCCCATCAATGACAGACTGGATAAAGAAAAGGTGGTGCATATACACCATGGAATACTATGCAACCGTAAAAAAGAACGAGATCATGTCCTTTGCAGGCACATGGATGAAACTGGAAGCTATCATCTTCAGCAAACTAACACAGGAACAGAAAACCAAACACCACATGTTCTCACTCATAAGCGGGAGTTGAACAATGAGAACACATGGATACAGGGAGGGGAACAAAACACACCAGGGCCTGTCAGCAGGTGGTGGGCAAGGGGAGGAAGAGCATTAGGACAAATCCCTAATGCATGCAGGGCTTAAAACCTAGATGACAGGTTGATAGGTGCAGCAAACCACCATGGCACATGTATACCTATGTAACAAACCTGCACGTTCTGCACATGTATCCTGGAACTTAAAGTAAAATTTAAAAAAAAATTTTTTTAATTAAAAAAAAGAAAATGGTATACATGTTCCCAGGTTAAGGTAAGATGTAACACAGCATTGTACATGGAAGAAGGTATTATTTGTATCAGCTGCTAAATGTTTTTGTTGTTTGGGGATTGGTTTTTGTTTTCTGTTTTGTTTGTTTTGTTTTTTCGGTACCCCATGACCAGTCAATAGTTTGTTGAACAACTATTACATAATAGGCACTCTGCTACATGGCTTAGATTAGGGCTCTGTCTACATACACAAACTGAGCTGAAGTTTAAAAACCTAACAGAAACTGTAGTAGTCTCTCCTCAATTTAAACACCCCAGGGGTAGAATCCTTAGCTCCTAAAGGGAGAATAAGGTTGGAATGAACAAAGGTAAGAGGGAAATCTTGGAAAGGATATATGCAAGCCCTTATAAAGGACTGAGCAATAAAAAATAAAGACAGTACACAAAACCAAGATAACAACATCAGTGAACTCTTTCTACCCTAAGTTTGTAATAATTAAATGAATAATAACTTTTTTCTCTCTTGTTAGAACCTCCTTAGGCTCTTTCTTCTCTACAGTTTCAACCGGATATTTCAAATTCACTTAGCTTTCTTTCAAAGATCACAATAAGAAGACATCTCTGTCCTGGTCCAGTCCTGCATCTGACATGAGTGCCACTCTGCCTGAGAGTCAATACTGATTCCCAGGTCTGTGCCAGAGACACAGCCTGAGGCACATCCCTTCCTCTTCCCTGACATGAATCTCTGCTGCCACTTGCTCTGACCATCCCCTTTGGTTTCCTGCCAAACCTCCTCCCCTGCTCTACAAAGCATGTGACTTCTCGCTTCTCTTCCCAATCTCTTTTTTTTTCTTTTTCTAATGGCCCTCAACAGGAATGATTTGAGATTTATATATGAAAACCAAAGTTCTTCCCATAGTGAAAGTTATATTCAAAAGTAAAGCTTCATGTAAAGGAAGCGCTAGGTTGAAGAGAGATTACTGTAAGGGAATTAAATGAAGCTATTATTTTTTAATGTATTATTGAACTGAGCCAATAATTGGCTTTTTAGTTGAATTCAACTTGTTTTCCTACCAAAATGTAGATTCTATGATCCTTTTATTTCTAATTCTTTTAAAATTGTATACATAAGAGCCTAACTGTATCTTACTCTATATATGCTCTTCTGCAGTCTTGGCAATTCCTGTCTATCCCTTAATTTACCTTAAGTAAGAATAACACAGGAATAAAATCCCTGTATATGTTAACATATTTTCTAAAAATATATTAATGGCTTTCTTTACAACATGACTGTAAAATATACAATTTTCTATAAATATTCAAGTATGTGTTGGGATGGAAGGGGCTTTTAAAAGCACATATTATTGGTAGAAAAAGAGAAAAGTTAAAACTCACCTAAATCAACTCCCCTCACCTAACATATGAAGAAAGTAATATTTAAAGTGGTGAAGTGACTAGTCCAATGTACACATCTGACCTTGGCAGGCCCACAGAGTTTGCACATGCCCTGCCTCCTATGGAAAGAATAATGGCATGTGGCACTGGCCACTTCAAGATGCAGCTCTCCTGGTAGTGTGTTGGACTGTATCCAAACAACCCAAAACATGAGACAAGTTAGTACAAACTGGCTATTAGGTGTTCTACTTCCCCATCTCTAAAGAAAGAAAGAAAGAAAGAGAAAGGAAGGAAAAAAAATACAATACAATCTAGGTTTGTTATAAAAGTGTTTGTTTTTAACTCTACTTTTGAACTTTTTGAACTTTTCAAATTGGTTTCTGGTATGTACTATCTCCAAATCCAAAGGGGGTTCCTAGAGCTATCTAGTATGTGATGGAGCTGTTGAAAGAACATGAATTCAACTATATTAATTATGACATATAGTCACAGTTCAATTACTTCCAACACAGTATAAATTTTTTATAAAGGCAGAAAAATAAAAATGGTCAACATCCTATTAAAGACTCTGTATTCTCAAAGATGGTCATGCTACCTGATATAGTTTGACTCTGTGTCCCCACCCAAATCTCATGTTGAATTGTAATCCCCAGTGTTGAGGGAGGAACTTGGTGGGAGGTGATTGGATCATGGGGTAGATTTCCCCCTTGCTGTTCTCATAATAGTGAGTTCTCATGAGATCCGGTTGTTGGAAAGTATGTGGCACTTCCCCTTTTGTGCTGTCTCGCTCTCTCTCTCCTGCTCCACCATGGTAAGATGTGCTTGCTTCCTCTTAGCCTTCTGCCATGATCGTAAGTTTCCTGAGGCCTCCCAGCAATGCTTCCTGTACAACCTATGGAACTGTGAGTCAATTAAACTTCTTTCCTCATAAATTACCCAGTCTCAGGTAGTTCTTTATAGTAGTGTGAGAATGGTCTAACACATTACCCATGCATGCCGTATGTGTGTATAAGCAGTGGTCATGTTCTCAGAAGAACAAGTATGGGCTTTGGAGGCAAACTAATCTGGGTTCATACTCCACCTCTGCCACTCTCTGACCTTCTTTGGGAAGTTATTTAATAGCTTTGACCCTATGTTCTCATTGTAATGGATTGAATGGTGTCTCCCAAAAAGATATGTTCAAGTCCTAATTCCCAGTACCTGTGAATATACCATATTTGGAAATATAATCTTTGCCAATGTAATTAATTTAAGGATCTCAAGATTAGATCATCCTGGATTTAGGGTGGGCCCTAAATCCAATGACCAGGGCCCTTATAAGACAAAGGGGAGGGCAACTGGAGACCAGAGATCCAGAGGGAAGGCCATGAGAAGGCAGAGGCAGAGACAGGAGTCATGCAGCCACAAGCCACAGAATGCCAAGGGTTGCCAGCAGCCACCAAAAGTCATTAATAGGAGAGAAGCACACAACAGACTCGCCTCAGAGCCTCCAGGAGGGAACAAACTTGGCCTCCAGAACTTTATTTACTATTTTCTTTGATGGAGACATCAGTACCAATGTATTAAAGGCTTTCCAACCCAATTTCATTATCTTTTCCCCTTTCAGAAAAAATAAAATATATCGCTTATTAAAACATAAGAAACTAGACCTTACTCAAGTCTTAAATTAACTACTAACAATGATTTGTCTACATATCAAAGGAAGTCACACATACAAAAAAAAAAGAAAGAAAAACTTTAAAAATACTGTGAAATTGATTTTGTGGTTTAAAAACCTAATTTGAAGTGGTTTATTTTTAGAATGCCACCTTTTTCTCTATTTACTTAATTCAGGAAGAACCCGTGTGCAAGTAGACACAGCCAGATGGTTTGGCAGTGGTCTTTTTTCCTTTCATTCCCTTAATCTCCCACTTGCAAAGTAAAGAAAAGCAGCAGTCATAATTGGTTGGCCCTATATGATTCATAGGTATGCAATTAATAGCTGCAGCAAAGATAAAGCATTTTCAGTTTCTTGGAACACAAGCTCTAAAAAGTAAGAGGGAGCTAAAACCTTAACACTTTCTTTTACAGAAGGGAATAAACCTCCTGCAACATCTTCCTTGTTTTTTCCTTTATTCAGGCTGATAGTTTGATGACTTGAGAGGCATACTACAGTTCATGAAAGGGACAATAGAGAGGTCTGCATCCCCTTTGAATGCAGACGTGTAAATACTAGAGGAGATAAGGTAGATGTCCCTGCTTGCTGGAGCCCTCTCTCCATCATTCAGACCAAAAGAACAGGAGGAGAGACAAGTGTGATTAATTAAGCTCTGTTTTATTCTGTGCTCCATTTTAGGTTATAGGTTTACATATGTTAGGCACTGGGTACTCTCATTAATTATAATAGGTACATGTCATTTTCTCCTTCTTACAAATGTGGTAACTGATACCTAGAGAGCTTAAATAACGTGGGTATTCCATAACTGGGCCATAAACACGTAAAACTGACATTTGTCTCTCTTTTTTTTTTTTTTTTTTGAGACGAAGTCTCACTCTGTTGCCTAAGCTGGAGTGCAGTGGCACGATCTCAGCTCACTGCAACCTCCGCCTCCCGGGTTCAAGTGATTCTCCTGCCTCAGCCTCCCGAGTAGCTGGGACTACAGGCGCATGCCACCACACCCAGCTAATTATTGTATTTTTAGTAGACAGGGTTACACCATGTTGGCCAGGCTGGTCTCAAACTCCTGACCTCAGGTAATCCACCCACCTTGGCCTCCCAAAGTGCTGGGATTACAGGTGTGAGTCACCGTGCCTGGCCGACACTTGTCTCTGTATAACTTCCCACTCCCACTTAAAAGAAAGGATTCAGGAGTGACCAAGAAACTTGAACATGGTTGTTGATGTTTATTTGACCAAACAGCATTAAAGAAAGAGAGTTTCACTGTAAGTAAAGAAAAAAAAAAAGCTTTCTGGACTTAAATCTGATTACAACACATTTTAAATCCACTGAAACTTATCCTGATACCAACAGACAAGCTTTGCCTATGCCAGTTCTCAAAGCTTTGAAACCCTAGTCATGAAGCAGCAGGTGTGGACTGCCTTAGATTGTTCTGGGGGATAAACCACACTCCCCCAGTGCCACAGCTTGCCCAGGATTTTCCCTGTGTCCTCGATTCTTCATCTGCCTGAGGCCCACCTTCTTGGAGAAGGGATAGCACAGAAAAGATTACATGTCATTTTTTAAGGCCAAGTAAGGCCTAGTAGTTCAAATTAAAACCCAGATTTTCAGCATAGCTTTTCTGAAATAAGTGTTCCTGTGAGAATCACTAGCTCCTACATTGTTGCCTTGACCCTCATAGGCTTATGAGTGAGGAAGTCCTCTGGGATGTGGCGCTGTCCAGAAGCAGATTCAAAACTAATGTAAGAAATAGCTTTGACCTTCAGAGAGCTTGAAATCTAGTGGGCAGACACAGCAGTCTATTAGAAAGCAATTACAATTTAATCCTCACCATTCTGGCGTAACCTCTATCAGGAAAGGAGAGAAATCTCCATACGGATTGGAAAGATTGGGGGAAAATAAGGAGGAAAGGCTAGCTTGAGTTAGACTTTGAATGATGAGGAAGGGGATTTGAAGGATGAGGAGGGAAGGAATTAGGGTAAGGGAAGATAACTGTCATTGAAGAGAAAGTCATAAAAATTATTACAGTTTCTTTGGCAGGCAGAGAAGGAAGGAAAAGTTGAACAAAATGAGCAAATGCAAAGTTATGGCTACTGGGTCTTTTTCCAGGCCAAGATACCCCATTCACATCCTGTACTTAACTCACTTCCACCTGGACAGGCTCCTGAAAGGTTAAAGGCTCATTTTACTCTCCACAAATACATTTGCCTAATTTTTACAGCCAGTTACACAGGAGGTAAACAAACTTCTTGATCCAAGATGAAAACGTAATTGTTACCCATTTCAGTGAAGAAGTGAAAACAGTGGTTGAAAGTTACCAGCAGAGCATGAATATGAGAGCTTCTAGTGAAGTAACAGAACCAGGCTACGCCACAACAAGGAACTCAAGAGGTGTGCTGGTAAATTTCAGTGTTCTACATAAGAAAGCATTACCTGCTTGTGCTTAAGAAATATGCATTTCAGTGGGCAGCAACAGAACAAAATCCTTCAAAGTTTGTTTCTTCAACTAGACATCTGTGGATACAATTATATATATGATTTGCCACAGCTCACAAAATTTTATGATTACCTAGACCCCAAACCAAAGCAAGGTGGTAATTCTGTGAAAATGAAAGTTTCCATCAGATTTCTGTCATGGAAAACAAATGTGGTCTTTATAAATGAGAGACAGGTTCCCTTTCCTTTTTAAGTGATGTCTGTGGTGGAGAGGAAAGCCACTGTCAGTCATGAAACGAGTTGACAATTGATTACACCTAAATAATCCACTGACTTGAGAGTGTCTTGATCCTGTACATCCTGGCTTCCTATCTGCTGTCTACTTCTATGTTCACCATCCATCCAGCCCCCAGGTCTTAACACATCCAGTACCCCATTAAGAGTCTTTCCTAAATGTCCAGTGGTGATATCCAAAAGAGAAGACAAGTAATAAAAGAAGAAAACAAATATCTACACTTTAAAAAAAAAAAAAAGTCAACTTGAAATGCCAAAAATTCTCATCCACTCCTCAGAATCAGAAACTATGTTTCATTTGTCTTGGTTTATGCAGTGCCCATCACAGGGGTTGAGACAAATACTCTGAAGTATTTGTGAACAACTGAGAGTCTTTTCTAGGAATATTGGAATCAAATGACTTCTCTTTCATTTCCAATCAAATAAGGTCAAATTAATATTCAAATATTGTACCTTAAATATTTGGGAATGATGCAGCTCACTTTTCAAGACACTTTGGCACTTTTTCAAAAAGTTAAATATAGAGTTACTATGTTACCCAACAATTTCACAACTAGGTCCACAGCTAGCAGAACTGAAAACATATGCCCACATAAAACTTGTTCACAAATATTCACAGCACTATTATTTATAATAGCTAGAAAATGGAAACAATACAAATGTCCCTCAATGAATAATGAATAAACAAAATGTGGTATATCCATGCAATGGAAAATTATTCAGCCATAAAAAGGAATAGAGTTCTGACACATGCTGCAATATGGATGAATCTTGAAAGCATTAGGCTTTCAAGTAAAAGAGACCCAAAATGCTACATACTGTGTGATTGCATTTATCTGAAATGTCCAGAATAGGCAAATCCACTGGGACAGAAAGTAGATTAGGGAGGGATAATGAGAAGTAACTGCTAATAGGTAAAGGCTTCTTTTTAGGAGATGAAAATGTTCTGGAATCAGACAGTGGTAATGCTTATACAACTTTGTGAATATACTAAAAACCATGAAATTGTATACTTTAAAAGGGTATTTTAAGGTATGTCAATTATATCACAATAAAAAGAAATTTGAGAAACCTCTTGGTGAAGAAATCGTAGTCAGGATTTATGTTTAGTTCTTCAGGTGTGATGAAAACTATTAATAGTCTATGCATTCTTTTTTTCTTTGTCAATAGATATTTTGATAACATTATCAAAATTCTTATACCTACAAAAGCCCTTTGACCATTTATTATGTAATTAATCACTTTAAAATAGCAAAAGTAATAATAATAATAGCAACTAACATTTATTGAATACTTACTATGCATTGGTCACTGTTCTAAGTTCTTTGCATGTATTAACTCCTAAAAGAGTTAAAAGAACAACTCTATAAGGTGAGTAATATTCTTCTCTTTATTTAATATAGGAGGAAACTGAGGCACAGAGAGCTTACCACAGTCACACAACTAGTTAGTGGTGGAGCCAGGATCCAAGCCCACACAGCCTGGTCCAAAGCTGACACTCTTAACCACTGTTCAATCCACCTTTAATGCAAATAGGAAAAGGGTTAGTGTTGTAGAAAGAGTGCTGGGTGAGTCACTGCAGGCCCAAATCCAGAGACTGGTTTATGTTTTGCCACATGCAAGCTCTGTAAGACCAGTATTTCCTTCTAGCCTGCTCCTCCTGATTTTTAAAGTGAGGATGTGGGGCAGTGCCATCCCTAAGTCCCCAGTCACTTTGAATCTCCATGATTCTGTAACTAAATCATGATATAGCAAGCAAACCAAAAAAATTCCAAGGTAAATATCCTATCATTAGTGTGTTGTGCACATCAGAAACCTTAAACTTATAATATTTTATAGAAAACAAGTAGGAATTTTAGGATTAAGTAACTGAAATGACCTCAGAGGTTAAAGGACAAGGTCAGCTACCAGGTAATTTTTTCAAAGACAAAAAAAAAAAAAAAAGAAAATTCTGTTCATTCTACCTTAGACTCAAGAACTCATTCCTTACATGATTTTTTCCTGAAATGCAATTTCATGATATCTCATTCAATCCTCAACAAATAAATATCAAAATCCTCCTATGTGCCAGGCATTTTTGAGGCGTTAAGAATAGAATTTTTAAAAAATAAAGCAAAAAAAAGGGGGGTTCTGTTCATTTTAGAAGGGGATAAGCAAATCAATAAACAAGATAATTTCAGATAGTGATAAGTGCTAAAAAAAGAAAATAAAGCAGGATGGTATGATAGTAATTGGTTGCTTTAATATCTGCTAAAACTGAAGCTACTGTAGGGCAGAAATTTTTGTCTATTTTGCTCATTATGTCCCAAGTACCTATAAGAGCATTTGAATGAATTAGCAAGAAATAAGTAAATGGCACTCTTTACATTGTGGCAGGGACTGCTAGCTAATCACTAAGTCAGTTTCTACCTTTTCCTGGGCTCACAGCTAGACTATATGTATTAGCTTGCCAGAATTTCCATTATAAAATACTTCACATGGGGTGGCTTAAACAACAGAAATTTATTTTCTCACAGTTCCAGATGCTAGAAGTCCAGGATGAAGGTGTTCACAGGTTTGGTGTCTCCTGCGGCCTCTCTTATTAGCTTGCAGATGATCACTTTCTCTCTATGTCCTCATGTGGTCTATTCTCTGTGTGTACACACATCTCTGGTGTCTCTCTCTATGTGTTCTAATCGCCTTTTCTTATAAGGACATCAGTCAGATTGGATTAAGGTCCACCCTAACGGCCTCTTTTTAGCTTAATTCCCTCTTTAAAGGCCTATCTCCAAATACAGTCATATTCTGAGAGTACTGGAGGTTACGGCTTCAATATATGAATTTGGCCAGCATTGCTGGGGAGGGCAGGGAGGGTCACAATTCAGTCCTAATACTACATTTCCCAGCCTCCCTTGCATTTAGGTGGAAAGCAGTCGTAAGGCTACAGCCAGTGGCATCTGAATAGAAGAAATGTGTGCCACTTCCTGGCCAGCTCCATAGAAACCTCATGACCTTCCATGCTGTTTCCCCATCTGCTGGCAGGATATTGACCCCCGTGATGATGTTAGAAGCCTCATGGTAAAAGTGACAAAGCCTGGGTCTCTGAAAATAGTGGGGCAGAACTTCCCACTGTACCATTGACAGAGGCCTACATCCGACCACTATATGAGGGAAAAATGAACACGTGCTGAGATTTGCTTATTACAGCAGTTGGCCTACATTAAACAACATCACTTCAATTATGCCTTCAGAGCTCCTAGTCTTCCCCAAAAGCTTTCTGTTATTCAAGTTAAAGAGTTTTCAATTTTTAAAAAAGATTTCCTCACAGGACTATGATTTCATTTTTTAAAGTCCTCTCTTCCTATTCTCTTTACTTTCAGCGTAAAATACAGGCAAAGTTATCCAAAACCAGGCAGAGGTCTTTTAGTGTAAGTTTTCACTGTTAAAGATTGGCACATCACAGATGAAAGTTAAAAATAACATATTACTTATCATGAGATAATGCAAGGACATAAAAACCAGAGATTCCCAATATTCTTAAACCCATAGTTTCAACCTCACAAAAACTAAGCCTGTATGGGCCAACTCAGGGTTGCCAGCTGCTGCTGTGGTTCATATACTAAAAATAACAGGGCACCAAGGAGCAGCTAGTCAGGCTGAATCTGGGCTGCAGTCCTCCCTGGACCGGGAACAACAAACAAGGTGAAGGAGGTAATGGGGGGGTGGGGGCACCAGTCTTCGCTGCAGTGATCCCGAGAGCAATGGGGAATCCAAAAATAAACATTGGTTGACTCCAGTGCCCTTGAACAAGTATGCAAGTCACTGAATAACAGAGCCAGCTAATCTAAATGCCAATCTAAACTTCTCCTGAGCTGCTAATGCAGGTGGCCAGATCTTTAACTTCTAAATAAGTTTACCAGAAGAGGTATGATGATTTTATGTCATTTATATTTCTAACAGATGCATCTGACCCATTCCAAAATGTCTAAAATTTTCTTTTAGGGGCCCAGAAATATAATTCACAGCTTGAGTGATGAAATACAAGTAGCAGCCTGCCTATTTGTTCCTTCCTTCCTTCATGTCTTCATTCATTCATTCATTCATTCAACATTATTATTTATACCTAATATGGGCCAGGCACTCTGCTAAGGACAAGGGATACATGGCTAGTAGAATCTAGTCTTTTCCCTCAAGGATTTCACAGTCTGAGAAGGAAAGCACATAGAAAAATGTGATAATTGTTATATAGGCATTTTGGCAAGGAAGGCAGAGAAGGAAATGGCCAGCCCCCTGCCAATGGAGAATAAAGATGAAAACAGAAATACTCCCAAGACCCCCAAATAAGTATCTATTTCAGAGACTTCCTCTACACTTGGTTACAAAAGAAAGAAGCTTTAATCCAAACAGGGGTCTAAAAATGTAAAATAATTACACTGTAGGCCTATAAGCGTGAAGGAAAAAATCAAGTCTTAGAGTCAAAGGAGAAAGGCCTGAACATCTTGAATGCCCAGCCTGACCTTGTCTGTGTCCTTTTCTCAGAAGGTGTCTCCCAAGTTTTCGAGGTACCATTTTTCTCTGGTTACCTCCAGCTCCCAAGAGTCTCAGTAAAATACAAAACACATCCTTTAATATGGCCCTACTTCCTGGGCTCCTTAAACATACTTTAATACCTGTTGGAACATATCGTATAAAAGCAATTCATCACTTATCTTCTCCCAACACGCAGCCTGTGTCTTCACCCTGGCGGACTGGCATTTTAAAGTCAGTGGCATCTAAATGATCTCTGAAAACTGAGCTTTTTAAAACAAAATAAAATGGGGGACTAAGTCATGAACATCAGTGGTCTAAACCTTATGTACTTTTTGTTTTATTTCATATTTTAACTAGATTTACTTACAGCAAGCATCTTTTGTAGTTGAGAAAATGTGGATTGTAAGTGGAGTTCTTTTTGGTTAGTGAAATGACAAGTTCTTTAAACTCCTTTCAAAAGAGAGACCAGGTCTCAGATTGAGGATGTCATGTACAATAGTCTTTTCCCCTTGTAACTTTCCTTTGATGGCCAATTAAAGCTACTTATTCCTATAACAAGGACATGTATTTTGTGGGAACAGAACTGAAGCCAGCACCTTAATTTCATGTAATTCCACTGAATGACTTTATTTCCTCCCCAGGCTGACTCGGGGCTCCCACCAGTGGATGGTGGTGGTGGTAGTGATGTTTTGAATAAGACCCTCTGATCTACTGGATTTGGGCTGAGAAAGATACTTGAATGACTTTGTTGAAGGTGAAGTAAAGGGGAACCAAAGTTTCTGTAATGAAATAGTTCAAGCAGATCTTCACAAAATTTACTGAAAGGGGTTGTGGTAGCCAGACTCTTAAGATAGCACCAGTGATCCCCACCTCCTGGTAGTCCCACCCCTGCGTCATCCCCTCCTACTGAGTGTGAGCTGGACTCAGTGACTCAATTCTAACAAGGAAAATAAAGAGAAGTGTCAGTGTGTGACCCAGAGACAAGGTCATAAAAAGCAGCATGTGTCCACCCACATCATTCCCTTGAGGGGAGGCCAGCTGCCATGTCATGACAGCCCTATAGAGACACCCAAGTGGCAAGGAACTGAGGGCTTCTGTGAATGAGCTTGGAAGCACATGTTCCCCAGCCTTCACATGACTGTAGTCCCCAGCAATATCTGGATTGCAACCCTGGAAGGAACCCTAAGCTAGAACCACACTGTTATGCCAGCTCCCAGATTCCCGACCCGTAGAATCTAAAAAATAAAAAATAAAAAATTTTATTGTTTAAAGCTGTAAATTTAGGGAAAATTTGTCACACAGCAATAATTAGTACAGGGGCTAAAAGTATCCACTCCCAGGACATGGTGTAAGGAGTGCCAAGAATGTGCCCAGATCTACACAATTACATCCCCACCTCATTGCTCTCAGGCTGGAAATGCTGCAAGTCCTGTCTTAAATATGTATTCAATCACTCATAGAGTATACATTGGGTGCCCTCTGTGTACAGTCAGGGTACCTAATGTTACAGATAGCAAGGGAATGTGCCCCTTCTGAAATCCTATGTTCCCTCTCCTGAAGAATCAACCAGCTTTCCTGTCAAAAGCAGTTTTTAAGGCCACTAAAAACTGAAGCTAACCATTGAGCTGAGTCCAGGGCCTCCTATTAAAAGGAAAAAAAAGGGAACTTCATGGAATGTAGTCACCACCCCACCCTCATAGTTCCCCCTAAATTTAAATAGAAACACTTCACTCTACCCTCTTAAAATTAAGTATTCACACAAAGCAGACACTGGAGCATAAAATATCTTTTTACTTCACCAATTTGAACACCAGAGATTTGCCTTAAAGGGCCAGGCAACCTGAAGCTTTTCAACAAAAACAACTCGTGGAATACTGGAGGCAGATGATATTTCATCTTAAGCATCAGGTATATTGTCTACACCATCAGGGATTCTCAAAGGATTAGTACTAAGTAGTGCCTATTATTATATTAATGATAAACCATTTGCATATCACTAACAAGTTTCACCCAGGTAGAGCTAATCCCTCAGTTTATTTTGTTTGTAGATCAGCCAACAGGTTCCTTATCCACTGTAGGCAAGGCAAGAAACACACTTTTTCTTCAACCTAGTTGGTTGGACCAAATGTTTACATATACACATTTATCCCCACCATTATAACCATCATGCAGCTTCTAGGACAATAATACTATTTCTTACATGAAAATATTAACTAGAAAGGCTTTCAATTAGCCAAATGTAATAACAAAGAGACACATACTTAAGGCTTGGCTACTGTGAAATGAAGTTATAAGCTAGTGAAATGAAGTCATAAGCTGGTCATACAAATACATATTTTTCAATAACAGGATTTTTAAAAAGATTTTTAAAAATAATTCATACCTTTGTTGATTCCACTTGTGCCATTTGCAATTTAACATCAGAAAATAATCATTCCAAATGGTTCTCCCTGCTATGATTCACCACGGTGAATGATTCTGCCACTCACAGCAAATCAGAGAATGGTTTGGAATGGCTTATTTTCCTGCTCCAATAAACTATGACTAGGCATTCAGCAGATTTTTCTTTTGTTTCTTATTATTTTGCAGAGTCGAGAAAAATATGAAAAATAAAAGAAATAACTGAACAGCCCACTGCTTTCAAAACGTTATTTAGTCTTGCTCATTTATGTCAAACCTATTATAATTCACCTCCATCCTGCTGTTTTTCTAGTGTTTTCCATATCATGGAACCCTCACCAGTAGACGCCCATTCTCTTTCGGATCCCAAGGCATGGCTTACCTTTTCACATAAAACTCTAAGTGCTCACTGCCAAAATAGATGTGTGTGATAAAATTAAAGTATTTCACTGGCCTTTGGTTCTGGAAATAATTGGCACAAATCTCCTTTGTTGCATTAATTGTACATCATTGTTTATCCAGCGAGTATCTCAACACCCACTTAGCCATTCTGGGTCTCAGCCCAGAAAACTGACTTACATGAAATAACAATGAGGCCTTTTGACAGTTTTCAATACACTGCTTTAATAATTTTTTCAATTGTATACTTTTCCTGATTCAGGAGTCTAAAATCAGTAACTACAAAGAAACAGCTGCTACAATTCTCTTTATCCTCCTACTCTCGTCCTTAAGATTCCAGGAATCATCGGTCAGAAGTATTCAACTTACCAATGCTTAAACCTTTGGGAAAAAAGCATCTAGATTCCCTCTCAACCCCAGACTTCTAGAAAAAACAATAATGAATGATGATAGACCCAGTCAGAGAGAACTATCTTCTCATCATTTTTCATGCTAATGTATAAAGTTATTGATATCCTACAATCCTCTGTCTTCTCAAAGCATCTACACACACACACACTATACACACACACGCACACAGACACACAAGTATGCATACCCAGAATCTCCTAAGCTAGGACTGCCAACAACCCACTAGCAGGGGCGATGTTTGGATGCCAAAAGACATTGTATTGTCAAAGCTAGAGTTACATGGGGTACACTTTGCATAGAAATAATGTTATAAATGAAGATCATATAAACTTGGTTTATCTATTTAATTTATATCACCTTTCATAGCCGGGCTCTATATTCTTGACTGGGTGAAGATATAAATGAACTAGTGGGCTCCAAACTGTCTTGGTCAAACAATACATTAAAAATTATCATGAGCATATTCATCATGTATGTGTGTGTGTGTGTATTTACAAATTATATAGGTATTCTGCTGTGATGCAAACTCACAAAAAATAATACTAGGATAAGAAAGAAATAATATACATAGGCATTCTACTATACGTCTGTAAACTCCACACCTGCACACCTCCTGGGGTGTACACTTTCCATTTTGAAGCTCCAGTGATATACCATGTTCTGCCCTTTAACAGTTATTTGTTTGGTCGGTGAAAACAATATATCTGCCACTTTTATGCAGCATTTTATACTTCATAAAGCATTTCATACACATTATCTCAAATAGTCCTCACAAACACCTTCTCCTCATTTTATAGACTAGGAATTTAAGTAACGTAAGTGCCTAAGATCACCCAAATGGACTGTGGCTAAACTAGATTTGAAACCAGGGCGATACTACAGATATACGACAGATTAAATGGGTTTTTATGTGCCAGTCTGGAAACCACACCACCACTTACAATATTACTTCCAAGGGAAAATGCTTTCTGAGTTCTAATTAACTGACTTGTAAAGGAACTTTTCGAATATAGATCATACATTCAGGACTAGATGTATTACATATTTTCAAATAAATGTTTTTTTCATACAGGATAATCTGAAACTTTTATTATACCACTAATGCCAAAAAGTAAATCATATAAACATAAAAGCCCTACCAAGCAGTGCTGAGATGCCCATGTTCTATAAGACAGTCACCCAATGCTCAGGGCAGCGTTTCTACCTTTACTTGTATATCCAATTTCATGTCCCGAAATTAATGAACCACATTCCCTTATAAGTGTTTAAGAATCAGTAAAATTTTATTTATAATTATTAAGCTTGTAAGTGTTATGCTTTAGCTTTGGAAAATTATCTTTTTCTTTCAAAGCCAAAAAGTTGCAAATGCAAGAAAGAAAATGCCTGTAATGAATGGTGCTTTGGGTCAGAAAGGTGACTAGAGAAACCAAAGTATTTTTGTTTTCCCTCTGCCAAAGGTGACTTAGATACTTAGACTTATGCTGGACTCCCTTGAGTCTTCTTGAACCCTGCTTTCTTAGATTGCCAGTATTGATTAAGTAATATTTTTACTTTTAATATTTAACAATGCATTTTACTTTATAAAAAATTTATATCCCCTTTGGACCATAACCTGACTTCTGTGAACTTAATCTAAGAAAATAATATAAAATTATCAAAACATTTTAGACAGAAAGTATTTCTTCATAATGTTACTTACAAATTGAAAATTCAAAAGCAACTTGAATGTTTAACAATAAATGACAGAAATACTCAATGATATAGCATACTTCTGTTTAAAATGATGGCTACAAAAGCCATACAGAAGCATCAAAAAATAAATTTAGATATATTAATTGAGAAAAGCAGGATATAAACCATGTGTGCATTATACTTACAATGACAATAATATCACAGGAAAAAAACAGACTAGCAGCAAATGGGCCTAAATGAATCAATGTTTTGGTTAAAGGTAGTAGAATTTTGGGTGACTTTTTTTTCTTTATTTTCTAATTTTCTCTGAGGTGGGTATTTTTATAACTAAAAAGAGGTTTCTACAAACTGGCATCTGATAATTTATAAGGAATTTCTGCAAGTCAATAAGAAAAATATAAATATCTCTAATCAAAACTAGGGAAATATGAACAAACAATTCAGAAAAGGAAATCCAAATGGTAATAAAATGAAAAGAGGTTCAATCTTCTCTAGTAATCAGAAAAATTTAAATTAAATTAAAATAATAAAATATAATTCCATGTCATAATATTAACAAAAATTTAAAAGTTTTATAATTTTCGATGTAAGGGTATATGAATATTGGAGCTTTCATACACAGTAAGTAAGAGTAAAAATTTGTACAATCACTTTGGAGACTAACCTGGTAACATCTAATAAAGCACATAAGAGTCACAACAATGTTCATTGTGACATTATTGATAATAGTAAAAAGTTTAAAATGACATGCATTTCTAGCAATAGGGAAATAGATAAATAAATCATGACATTTTCATATGATGAAATATTATAAAGCAATAAAAATGAAAGAATTTGACCTATATGGAACATCACAGATAAATCACAAAAGCATACTGTTGATAAGGGAAAGAAGATCAGGATAATATAAATAGTTGGTCCCATTTAAATAAAGTTTTAAAGCATACAAAACAATGCTATTTTATAACTACGTATGTTATAGCAGTAGTGTAAAAATATGCATGGGATAGCTAAACACCAAATTCAGGATAATGACAACTTTGGAAAGGAAGAAAAACAAATGGGATTCAGGGTTGTGTATCCAGAGGACCTAAGTTCTAATCTGTAATGTAAAACACACACCACACGCAGGCACACACACTTAATCCATCTGAAGCAAGATTAGCAAAGGATTATTAAAGACAACTGAATGCGTATTTGCAGATACATAGGTGTCCATTATTTAGTCTTTTTTTCTTAATATTTAACATAAAACATTGTAAAGAAACAATGAGCACCTAGGCTAGCTATGTGTGCTAACACCTGTAATCCTAGCACTTTGGGAGGCCCAGGAGGGCAGATCACTTGAGACCAGGAGTTCAAGACCAGTCTGGCCAACATGGTGAAATCCCATCTCTACTAAAAATACAAAAATTAGCCCGGCATGGTGGTGTGTGCCTATAGTCCCAGCTACTTGGGAGGCTGAGGCAGGAGAATCGTTTGAACCTGGGAGGTGGAGGTTGCAGTGAGCCGAGATCGCTCCACTGCACTGCAGCCTGGGTGACAGAGCGATACTCAAAAAAAAAAAAGAAAGAAAGAAAGAAAGAAAAAGATAGAAAAAGAAAAAGAAACAATGAGCACCTAAAACATTCTTTATTGGAAACAATAAAATTCTCTTGCAAGGGTCCAGAATTTTATCTCTAAACAAAATTAACAGAGTGCTCTCAATGAAATAAACAGTGGTTAGAACTGAGATAGATTCATAGAGGATGATCTAGGTAATTAAAGTCGTTTGCAGTCTCTCCGGTCCTGCTTCTACTTGCTGTGAGGTGTGGCGTGTTAGAAATGTTGTTTCTGCCTTCATATTTGGCTGGGGAAGTGGGGCAGGGAGACAACCCAAAAAAGATTGCAGCGTATTATGGTGGAGGGGCTCACCCTCAAAAAACTCCAATGCCGCAGTTTAAAGTGCTTCAGCTACGTGTATTGATGTTTAATTGTGTAGCAACATGAATTTCGTGTCTTAACCTTTCCGCCTCCTGGAAGATATTGACTTATCCAACCCACAAAACGCTGGAGACTCTCAAGGCTTCCCAAAACCCCAAACTCTCCAGAAAGGAGCCATGCTTGGAAGGACTAGTGAATTTCATGTCTGTGAAAAGCCATCTTCAACAGTCTGGGGGGCTGCTTATCACATAGAAATGCTGGTAGGGGGCTGGGTGCAGTGGCTCATGCCTGTAATCCCAGCACTTTGGGAGGCCGAGGCGGGTAGATCACCTGAGGTCAGGAGTTCAAGACCAGCCTGGCCAACATGGTGAAACCCCATCTCTACTAAAAATACAAAAAAATTAGCCAGGCATGGTGGCAGGCACCTATAATCCCAGCTACTTGGGAGGCTGAGGCAGGAGAATTGCTTGAACCCAGGAGGTGGAGGTTGCACTGAGCCAAGACCATGCCATTGCACTCCAGCCTGGGTGACAAGAAAAAAGCTCCATCTCAAAAAAAAAAAAAAATTGCTGATAAGGAAGAAGAGATGATTGCTTTGAAAGGGGTCACATTCTAAGTCTGTTCTTGGAGGCAATGATTATTCTTTTGTTCCAGCAGAGGGTGCACCCTGGCAGACAAGTCAGAATCCTATGGTAATTGGCATGCAAAGAGACATCACCAGCAGACTGCTCTGCCCTGGAGAACAGGCATGGGGGTGAGTAGGTTCATAAAACCAACTCCACCTTCTCAGGTCAACACTACCGCCATGTACAACTGTAACTGGCCTGCGCCATCTCCAAAACCTAAAGCAGCAGGTTTATTCATTGAAACTTAAATCCAAATAATAGAAAACTTTGATATTGACATATCCCATGTTTTGATCTACTATTCCCTTGAAAACATCTTTTGTGAACAAATATCCCAAAACGGTCAAGGCCAACCAGCCTGAAATGTGTGTTGTTTGACCTTTTGGCCATCTAGTCTGCATCTGGAGGTAAATTTGGAATGTGGAGCAAATCTACTGAAAGATTGACCCTCCTCCTTCCTGAATATCCCGGAAGCTTTTCGGAATTCAACTTGCAAGTCATGTTTCATTCGAGGAACTTGATTATAATAGTTCCGGTGTGAAGGGTGCTGGACAGGACACTACGCGGACATCAGGCATAGCGATTCACACATTCCTCTACAAAGAGCTTCAGGTGTTTTTAGAACAAAATGAAAGAAAATGAAGCTGAGTCAGTTCTCAAAACTGTCCTCCTGTCATAAGATTCACCAGAATTACTCACAGTTATCACAGTCATTCTCAGAAATGTCAAGTGTAGGTGCTCTTCTGGGCCTTCAGAATGGTTGTTCCTCTCTCAGTCTCCTCCCTCTATTTGGAATGGCCCAGAAAAACAGTACACTGACCAAGAGCCCCATCTAAAATCAATTGTTTGCTTAAAAATGGCTACCATAATATATAGTGGTTACCAAAGTGTGTCTTATCAAAGATGATTATTTTATAAGAAAGACAGATCTTTTCAATAAAGGGAATAACTAACAGCATTAGAAAAAAATTGAAGAAAAGGTGTAGAGTAAATTGCAATAATCTTGACCATGGGGTAATTAATATTTTTTTAAAAAGAAAAAACTTATTTCAATCACTAAGACGACTCAAACATACAAGACATCTACTTGTATTCAAAAGACTAAATGTCACATATATGAACCAGCCAAGACTCACCATCTGAGAGTTAAACATTATAAAAAGAAAAGTCTTAAGCTTAATTCTCCTAGTCTATGCCTGCTTCAAATTAACATAATAAAGAATCAGAATATAGGAAAAAAGTAGTAAAAGCCCTGTTAAAGAAAAACAATGCACATATGCTTATTGGGATGTAAAATACAAATAATCTATATATGAAATAAATATATTTCCAAATCAAATAAGCTATAGATGTGATAAAATATTTCCAAATTTTCTCATATATTTAAATCCAGGTTTCCACAGCAGGTCTTAGGTTAGTCAAATAGAGTTTACAATAATTCAAGTGCCCCCGAAAAAAATACTTTAGCAAGAGCTACTTATATAAAAAATGGTATTGCCCATGCAAGTCCAATGAAACAAGTTTCCTGTTTGAAATATCAAATTTAATTACCAAAATCTCCATTTTTTTCCTCTGAACACTAAAAGGTTTCATGTAATGAGGTTCAATTTAAAGAACTCTCTTCACTACATGATTTCATCTCACTTAAAAACCATAGCGCTTCAGGTGTCCAAACAAATGCTGCAAACTAAACCTGGACACACATACTCACAGAGCCTTCCCCCAATCCCAGGAGAAATTTATACATGAAGATCCTTCTGTTTAGCCAGGTGAACTCTGCTAGAAATTCATATTAAAGAGAACTTTGAAGAAGGATGGTACAGGAGAACAGGTGCAGCAAAGGCACCATGTATTGAGCATCTTTTATGCGCCTCTCATTTTAAGTGTTTCATCTCATACAATCCTTACAGCCACCCCTGAGGTACACACAATTGCCCCCAGTGGACAAAAGAAGAAAGGAAAGCTCAGTGTGGCTGAGTGTGCTGCCCAAGGTTACACAGTGGGGAGGGGTGTCCAGGGTCTGAACTACACGAGGGGAGAACTACCTTCCAATTCCGAACCCTGTGCCTAGCAAGCACCAGGGGCAGGGGAGGCATTTGATAAATGTTTGTTGAATTGAATATGACTGTAAGGCCTATCTACTTTGGAGCATCCTGGAGAATGGTGTCAGAAAGCCAAAATGCAATGTGAGGGATAACAAGGAGGGGCAGTCCACGCAGTCTAGGGTGAACCAAGTAACTTCACCCGGGCTTTCCTCGGATCCACTGCCCCCTCCCCACTCACTGTCTTCTCACCATTATCTCTGTCCAGCTCTGGACATCTGTCTGGGTTTGCTCTCTCAAGGTTGCTGCCAGCCTTGGCTGGACCTAAGGCTGCTTATCCTTCACCTCACTTTTCAAGGGAGCTGGTAACCATAAAAATACTGCCCAGCCATGGCTTCCATCCTTTAGCTATTTGGGATTACCCAGGCCCTGAGACTTCCCAGCTTCCCACTGACAATGTTGTTTCAAAGTCCCAGGACTTTGCAGGAAAACTCTGGGAATGGAGCTCCAGAAAAATCTGGGAGGTCAGGCTTGTGTTGCTTTCATAGATGGGTTTTAGTGAGAGAGTTTGAATCTGCCTAGAGTGTACACCTCAAGTAGTTATTAGAAATATCTGTTAGTAGTTTGCGTTCTCCAACAGGGGCATATGAGGGAGTCAGGGAGCTTTGGCAGCCTCTAGCATGCACACCACTGGTAACCTGGTGGATCAGTTAGTTTTCACACTCCTTTAAAGAACTACGTGAGACTGGGTAATTTATAAAGAAAAAAGGTTTAATCAACTCACAGTTCTGCGTGGCTGGGGAGGCCTCAGGAAACTTACAATTGTGGTGGAAGGCGAAGGGGAAACAAGGACCTTCTTCACATGGAGGCAGGAGAGAGAAAGAGCAATGGGAGGAACTGCCAAATACTTGTAAACCATCAGATCTTGTGAGAACTCACTCACTATCACAAGAACAGCATGGAGGAAACCACCCCCATGAGCCAACCACCTCCCACCAGGCTCCTCTCTCGACAAGTAGGGATTACAATTTGAGTTGAGATTTAAGTGGGGACACAGAGCCAAACCATATCACCTGGGGAAGAGTTTTAAGAGACTAATACATGAAGACTGTGGAAAGAGGTACCCGGGCATGTACCTTGTGGCAGAGCCTGAACACCAAACAGCCTCAACCACAGGGTCTTGAAAATGACACCCCACTCCTGCTGAGAGCTTAAGGAAGCACTCTTTCAAGTGCCCTCTCTGCACTGCAGATCAGGCTGGTTTTAAAATTACAATAATCAGTAATAATATCAAAAGCTACAACCACAATTTGCTGATTGCCAGGTACCATGCAATGGGGCTTTACCTATTCTAAGCCCCATTGATGGGGGTTATTATTTCCCCAACTTTGCAGATGAGAATATGGAATGGGAACTTAATAACCTGTCCAAGCCTCAGCCAGTGAAAGAGCCAGCTGCTAACCTGGATCCCATGCTCCCTGCAGCCAGCCCACAGATCACCCTGGCTACCCAGCAGATGAGCCCAAGCCACACAATAGTGCAACTTCTTCCCAGATCCCAATAGAAAGTTACTTGAACTTCTACTTCCCCTCCTGCTTTCCCTCATCTGCCCACCTATGCAGGAATGAATTCGTGAAAACCTGGCCAGGCATTCCACCTTGGGAACAACTTCTATATCCCAACTTTCTTAAAATGTCATCCATCATGGTGAGGAAAATGAACTTAAATTCTGAATTACATTACAAACTGACTTTCCTTCTCATTGTGGCCTGGACCAGAATCAGCCAAACTTCTCTGGGCTCAACTTCCTCATACTCAACACAGGTCAGATGGGCTTCTCATCTTCTAGTGTGTTGACGATGGTTTATGTCGTTGCCTCAATTTTCAGGTCCCTTTGGCCATTGGGATGAATTACACAATGTGAATCAGAAGTGGACAATCAGGAGAGGAGAAATCCAGCCATGTCTGGGCCTAGGCCACTCTTCAGAGATGTGGCCCACAAACACTAACAAAAAGTGGCATCAAAGCTCTGCCAGTTTCCAAATACTTTTAAAATCTTAGAAACGTACCTTAGGATAAGAACCTTAGAATAACTTCTAGTCCAAACCCTTGTTTGACAGTAAGTAAACCAAAATTTAGAGAACTATCTGTTCATTTTCCATCACCCCCACTCTCGTAGCTAGCATGTGGCAGGACTTGGATTCCGACTGAAGACTCTTTTAATTCAAAGGTCATGCATGAGGTACCACAAATGCAACCTCCTCTGATTTTATTACTTTAGCCACTAATATATTTATATTTGGTAATATTGCCCTGAATAGGAGAAAACAGGGAGTAAAGCAACCCAATCCTTATAGAATGTCAGATACAGTAAGGCTCCTGAAAGTCATTATTAATAAAGAAATTGAGGCACAGAAGTATGAAAATGCTTTGCCAGTAAAATCAAGCCAGATGATGATGACGCAGTGGCTCAAACTCCAGTCTGTAGACTTCCAGCCCAGGGCTCTTTCCTGACACCCTGAGGAAACATTGCAGAGATGTCACCAGTTGGTCTTGTTTTCTAAAGTTGTTAATTTCCATAACACTTCTTATTTCTTAGACAGTTAAACTATGTACAACTATGAAAATATCTGTACTCAGAGGTGGTATAATTACATGGAAAAAAATATAAGGACCACTGGGACAAAATCAAAAGAGACAATTAGAACCTGAGTTAAATTCAAAAAACAAAAAAGGAGAGGGGCAAAATGGCTGAATAGGAACAACTCCAGTCTGCAGCTACCAGCGAGATCAATGCAGAAGGCAGGTAATTTCTACATTTCCAACTGTGGTACCCAGCTCATCTCATTGGGACTCGTTGGACAGTGGGTGCAGCCCACGGAGGGTGAGCAGAAGCAGGGTGGGCCATCACCTCACCCAGGAAATGCAAGGGGTCGGGGAACTCCCTTCTCTAGCCGACAGAAGCCATGAGGGACCCTGCCATGAGGGACAGTGTACTCTGGCCCAGATACTATGCTTTTCCAACTGTCTTCACAACCCGCAGACCAGGAGATTCCCTCAGGTGCCTAGGCCACCAGGGCTCTGAGTTTCAAGCACAAAACTGGGCAGCCATTTGGGCAGACACTGAGCTAGCTGCAGGAGTTTTTTTTCATGCCCCAGTGGCACCTGGAACCTCCGAGACAGAACTGTTCACTCCCCTGGCAAGGGGGCTGAAGCCAGGGAGCCAAGTGGTCTGGCTCAGCAGATCCCACCCCCACAAAGCCCAGCAAACTAAGATCCACTGGCTTGAAATTCTCACTGCCAGCACGGCAGTCTGAAGTCCACCTGGGACATTTGAGCTTGGTGGGGGGAGGGGCATCCACCATTACTGAGGCTGGAGTAGGAAGTTTTCCCCTCACAGTGTAAACAAAGCCACCAGGAACTTCCAACTAGGCACTGCCCACCGCAGCTCAGCAAAGCCACTGTAGCCAGACTGCCTCTCTAGATTCCTCATCTCTGGGCAGAACATCTCTGAAATAAAAGCAGCAGCCCCATTCAGGGGTTTATAGTTCAACTAAGCTTCATAAGCAAAGGAGAAATAAAATCCTTTACAGACAAGCAAATGCTGACAGATTTTGTCACCACCAGGCTCTTGCCTTACAAGAGCGCCTGAAGAAAGCACTAAACATGGAAAGGTAAAACTGGTACCAGCCACTGAAAAACATACCAAATTGTAAAGACCATTGACACTATGAAGAAACTGCATCAACTAACGGGCAAAATAACCAGCTAGCATCATAATGACAGGATCAAATTCACACATATAAATATTAACCTTAAATATAAACAGGCTAAATGCCCCAATTAAAAGACACAGACTGGCAAATTGGGTAAAGAGTCAAGACCCATCGGTGTGCTGTGTTCAGGAGACCCATCTCACATTCAAAGACACACATAGGCTCAAAATAAAGGGATGGAGGAATATTTACCAAGCAAATGGAAAGAAAAAAAAAAAAGCAAGGGTGGCAATCCTTGTCTCTGATGAAACAGACTTCAAACCAACAAAGATCAAAGAAGACAAAGAAGGGCATTACATAATGGTAAAGAGATCAATGCAACAAGAAGAGCTAATATATGCACCCAATACAAGAGCACCCAGATTCATAAACCAAGCTCTTAGAGACCTACAAAGAGACTTAGACTCCCAGATAATAATAGTGGGAGACTTTAACACCCCACTGTCAATATTAGACAGATCTACAAGACAGAAAATTAACAAGGATATTCAGGACTTGAAATCAGCTCTGGACCAAGCAGACCTAATAGACATCTACAGAACTCTCTACACCAAATCAACGGAGTGTACATTCTTCTCAGCACCATATCACACTTATTCTAAAATTGACCATGTAATTGGAAGTGAAACACTCCTCAGCAAATGCAAAAGAATGGAAATCATAACAAACAGTCTCTCAGACCACAGTGCAATCAAATTAGAACTCAGGATTAAGAAACTCGCTCAAACCTGACAATGCATAGAAACTGAACAACCTGCTCCTGAATGACAACTGGGTAAATAACACAATTAAGGCAGAAATAAATAAGTTCTTTGAAACTTATTTCAAAGAACTTTGAGAACAAAGACACAACATACCAGAATCTCTGGGACACAGCTAAAGCAGTGTTTAGAGAGAAATTTATAGCACTAAATGCCCACAGGAGAAAGCAGGAAAGATCTAAAATCAAAAACCTAACATCACAATTAAAAGAACTAGAGAAGCAAGAGCAAACAAATTCAAAAACTAACAGAAGAAATAACTAAGATCAGAATAGAACTGAAGGATAGAGACTTGAAGAACCCTTCAAAAATCAATGAATCCAGGAGTTGGTTTTTTGAAAAGATTAACAAAATAGATAGATCGCTAGCCAGACTGATAAAGCAGAAAAGAGAGAAGAATCAAATAGACACAATAAAAAATTATAAAGGGGATATTATCATCACTGATCCCACAGAAATACAAACTACCATCAGAGAATAATATAAACACCTCTATGCAAATAAATTAGAAAATCTAGAAGAAATGGATGAATTCCTGGACACGTACACCCTCCAAAGACTAAACCAGGGAGAAGTCAAATCCCTGAATAGGCCAATAACAAGTTCTGAAATTGAGGCAGTAATTAATAGCCTACCAATCAAAAAAAGCCCAGGACCAGACGGATTCACAGCTGAATTCTACCAGAGGTACAAAGAGGAGCTCATACCATTCCTTCTGAAACTATTCCAAACAATGGAAAAAGAGGGACTCCTCCCTAACTCATTTTATGAGGCCAGCATCATCCTGATACCAAAACCTGACAAAGACACATTAAAAAAAGAAAATTTCAGGCCAATATCCCTGAAGAACATCAATGTGAAAATCCTCAGTAAAATACTGGCAAACTGAATCCAACAGTACATTAAAAAGCTTATCCACCACGATCAAGTCGGCTTCTTCCCTGGGATGCAAGTCTGATTCAACATATGCAAATCTATAAACGTAATCCATCACATAAACATAACCAATGACAAAAACCACATGATTATCTCAATAGATGCATAAAAGGCCTTTGATAAAATTCAACACCCCTCATGATAAAAACTCTCAATAAACTAGGTGTTGATGGAACGTATCTAAAAATAATAAGAGCTACTTATGACAAACCCCCAGTCTACATCATACCGAGTGGGCAAAAGCTGGAAACATTCCCTTTGAAAACCAGTACAAGACAAGGATGCCCTCTCTCACCACTCCTATTCAACATAGTATTGGAAGTCCTGGCCAGGGCAATCAGGCAAGAGAAAGAAATCAAGGGTATTCAAATAGGAAAAAAAAGGAAGTCAAATGGTCTCTGTTTGCAGATGACAGAATTGTATATTTAGAAAACCCCTTCATCTCAGCCCAAAATCTCCTTAAGCTGATAGGCAACTTCAGCAAAGTCTCAAGATACAAAATCAATGTGCAAAAATCACAAACATTCCTATATACCAATAATAGACAAACAGAAAGCTAAATCATGAGTGAACTCCCATTCACAACTGCTACAAAGAGAATAAAATACCTAGGAATACAATTTACAAGGGATGTGAAGGACCTCTTCAAGGAGAACTAAAAACCATTGCTCAAGGAAATAAGAGATGACACAAACAAATGGAAAAACATTCCATGCTCATGAATAGGAAGAATTAATCGTGAAAATGGCCATACTGCCCAAAGTAATTTATAGATTCAATGCTATCCCCATCAAGCTACCATTGACTTTCTTCACAGAATAAGAAAAAACTACTTTAAATTTCATGTGGAACAGAAATAGAGCCCGTACAGCCAAGACAATCCTAAGCAAAAAGAACAAAGCTGGAGGCATCACGCTACCTGACTTCAAACTATACTACAAGGCTACAGTAACCAAAACAGCATGGTACTGGTACCAAAACAGATATATAGACCAATGGAACAGAACAGAGGCCTCAGAAATAATACCACACATCTACAACCATCTGATCTTTGACAAACCTGATAAAAACAAGCAATAAGGAAAGGATTCCCTATTTAATAAATGGTGTTGGGAAAACTGGCTAGCCGTGCAGAAAACTGAAACTGGACCCCTTTCTTACACCTTATACAAAAATTAACTAAAGATGGATTAAAAACTTAAACGTGAGACCTAAAACCGTACAAAACTCTAGAAGAAAACCTAGGCAATACCATTCAGGACATAGGCATGGTCAAAGACTTCATGACTAAAACATCAAAAGTAATGGCAACAAAAGCCAAAATTGATAAATAGGATCTAATTAAACTAAAGAGTTTCTGCACAGCAAAAGAAACTTTCATCAGAGTGAACAGGCAACCTACAGAATGTGAGAACATTTTTGCAATCTATCCATCTGACAAAGGGCTAATATCCAGAATCTATAAGGAACCCAAACAAATTTACAAGAAACTATCGAACAACTCCATCAAAAAGTGGATGAATGATATGAACAGACACTTCTCAAAAGAAGACATTTATGCAGCCAACAAACATATGAAAAAAAGCTTATCATCACTGGTCATTAGAGAAATGCAAACCAAAACCACAATGAGATACCATCTCATACCAGTTAGAATGGCAATCATTAAAAAGTCAGGAAACAACAGATGCTGGAGAGGATGTGGAGAAATAGGAACACTTTTACACTGTTGGTGGGACTGTAAATTAGTTCAACCATTGTGAAAGACAGTGTGGCGATTCCTCAAGGATCTAGAACCAGAAATACCATTTGACCCAACAATTATATACCCAAAGGATTATACATTATTCTGCTATAAAGACACATGCACACATATGTTTATTGCAGCACTATTCATAATAGCAAAGACTTGGAACCAACCCAAATGCCCATCAATGATAGACTGGTTAAAGAAAATGTGGCACATGTACACCAGGAAATACTATGCAGCCATTAAAAAGGATGCAGGGACATGGATGAAGCTGGAAATCATCATTCTCAGCAAAATAACACAGGAACAGAAAACCAAATATCGCATATATTCTCACTCATAAGTGGGAGTTGAACAATGAGAACACGTGGACACAGGGAGGGCAACATCACACACCGGGGCCTGTTGGGGGTTGGGGGAGGGATAGCATTGGGAGAAATACCTAATGTAGATGACAGGCTGATGGGTGCAGCAAACCACCATGGCACGTGTATACCTTTGTAACAAACTTGCACGTTCTGCACATGTATCCCAGAACTTAAAGTATAAGAAAAAAAAAAAATGCTATCACATACACAGCCATTTTCAGCTGGGCAATCAAAACTGGGCCATGTTGAAGCTTTCACCCCACAAGCTGAAATACAGCTGAAAGATCCACGCCCCAGGGGCAGCCTAGCCAGGCTGGACACCAGCTCCTGCTCCCAGGCTTCTCCCCCTCACCCTCTGCTTTCACAGACCTCTTCCACATCAGAGGCTACACAGGAGGAGGGAGCCGGTTTTGTTTTCTGCATAATAAAGATTTCAAAAGGCGAAGGAATGAAACTTCCATGCCTTGTTCAGAAGAAGTTCATTTTTTAATATATTTAAGAAACATCTAAGCATACAAACAAAAAATTTTGTAAATGTACACAAAGCCCCCTTGTGGAAGTATATTTAAAAACCATTTTGAGGGCTGGAATCTTGGAAAGGGAGAAATTATGGCATTCATGATATTGTAGGCTCCCGTGGGCTGGTCATCATGTGAGGAATAGATGCAGGTATCTGACGGCAGCCGAAGCAGCATACCGTCAGCCAGACTGCCTGCCTCCTGGACTATCTTTGTATAACTACAGAATCCTTTTTTCTTTTCCTTGTAGCCACCAAAAAGAAGTCCCAATATAGACCTTAGCGGATTTCATCCCATTTTAATTCTACATTGCTTTTATCTATCTTTTATCAGAGGAAGGAAATCAAGCAGCATAATTTGGTTTACCTTTTTTTTAACTTTCAAGAAGAAAATATCTTCGTATCTCCCAAGGCAACAGAATCTTTTGAACTAATAAAAACCATACAATTTCCTAGGTACCAGTTTTTCCTATGGAAGATTTTTAAATTTCCTTCTAGGAAAAATAAACAATTAAAACACATCCTATGAAGATATGTTAAAGACCACGTTGAGTTGGAAATGAAATAAAATGCTGCATGTTCTGCATTTTTTTAACTCAAGAAAAACTTTTTTGACTTTCATGATGTGCATATGGCCATTAATTTCAATGTGATATTATGGTTTTTGGCTGAACAGACAGTATGTATGTATGTATGTAAGCAAACAAAACAAATGCATTTTGTATTCAAATTTATACAACTCCATACATTTTTATGCTGTTTATTTGAAAATTAATTTTGGCTTAGGCCTCAGAGACAGCAAATGTTGTCAAGATTTGAGGGCTACCTGAAAAGCCTTGGGGACAGCATTACCCTTATGCATAAGAAACAGCAAAATAAAATAAAAATAAATGAATTTCCAAATACGTCATGGCTAATCCCTTGAGCTGACCTACAAATGAATTATGGAGGTTTTGCTACAGGACTGAGTAGATCTGGTGATTTCACTGAGAGATTTATCTTATTTTCCAACTTATTTTCATATCTTATTTCCTTTTCTTTTAGAATTAGACTGTAAATAAAAGAGCTAAGACTGAATGAAGCTCCCTTTCACAGAACTCATATTGGATTGATAAATTAAAATGGTGAGATGAGTTTTGTATGACCCATCCTCAAGGATTTGGGAAATTTAGCCGATGCAAAACAAGGCATTAATTTGGAGAGGCCTAGCTACTTACAATGCTTAGTATTCTGACAATGATGAATGGCATCATTCCAAGCAAATGGTAATTTCACTTTTTGTGACGGTACTTTAGAGCAAAACCGACTTTCTTCACACAAAGAATTTGCAATCCTATTGAACAGAGGCAGTACCTGAATATCAGAAATCCTTCATTGTTTAAGTATCATCTGATATTCTTGATTGGCTTCAGACTGAAGGTTGGAGTTGAATTAGGGAGAACGGAGGTTAAGTCCTAACCTTGAAAGACTTAGCAGCCATTGAAACACTGCCTTTGGGCACTTATTGGACTGTATTTATCAAAAAAAAAAAACTTTTCAATTCAATGAGGGGAGGGAGGAAACACAAAACTTGTCACATTCATCAAGTGAAGCCACTGGAAAGACATCTACAGAACACCCAAAAAGCATAATCTTTCCGAAGCGCTGATAGAAATGGTAATTGGATGGGTCAGGGAATAATACAACCGAAGCAGGGGCAAAGCAGAATATCGCTAAAAAATCAAGGTCAAAAAGAAAAGAACAGACCCTTCTTAACTAGTAAAAAACTTACACTTGGCCTTTGTACTAAGGGAAAAATATACCTGTTGCTACCCGTAATTTATGTCCTCACAAAAACCTCTCGAATAGAACCTTCAAACATAAAAAGCATTAAAGACCCTCAGTTTCACAGCCCATAAGAAAGCTTCGCCTTAAATATTGGCTCCATCAAAATAAGTTTTCTGCATGCAGAAAAGAAAATGATTTTTAAAAGGAGCAACTAAAAGCAGTGACTCCCTTTCTCAATCTAAGCCATCTGTCTTTCAAGCAGGGGAAGGTGTGCCCTGCGGGGGTAGAAATACATTTAACAAACTCTACCCTGGGGGACTGAAAAAGACCAGGCACTCCGAAGACTGGCAGAGAATGCCAGCACTGTCTCCCCAGAGAGGAACAGACCTGATGAATCACAAAATCTGGGTTGCGCGTTTTCCTGCCTTCTTTGCTAATGAGCTAATCAGGGCTGAGCCAAATGACACATGTAAACAGATGAGCCGTCCGGGGATGCCGCCTTGTCCTGCTTTTATCTTACACAAACACCTCCACACTGGACTTAGAAGGCTTTTGGCACAAGGCAGAGAACTGATATTCTGGGCTGCATCCAGCTGGGAAAGGAAGAGAACTAGTGAAGTGGTGTGTCGTTCAACTGGTGGAACTGCACGGATGCAGGTGTCTCCTTACTGACAAAGATATCAGTTAAGGGGGGAAACAGTCCCTGAAAAGACAGTATCTGGAGCCCCTCCTCTTCATCCAAGGAAATAAAGCAGAACACCCTCAAAACCTCTCTGGACAGGTTCCCTTAAGAGTTAAAAAAAAAAAAAAAAAAAAAAAAAACCCAAAGCTCAGCCTAGCATTTCCCTGTAAACCGTACAAATTCACTGATACACAAGAAAGACAGCATCATTTGTTAATTCGCAAAATTCTAAGGTGCCTGTATACCCATTTCTATTAATCTAGGAATTCAACTTTCCACATTAGAGTTTTACAGTGATGCAGGGTAGGAGATGGAGTTTATGATTTGTGCTGACAGAGCCACATCATATTTTAGGGAGATGACATTGCTATTGATGGTTCCTTCTAATCTATTCCCAGTAACATGCTCATCTGTATGTTTTCCCCAGGCACCAGAAGAACAATCTCAGATCCTTAAAACAGTATGTCATTCCTTTCCACACATCTCATATGCACATATATTATTATTATTTAACGTTTATTAAGTACCAACAGTATGCTAGGCACAATAGACATAGGGGGCCATAAAAACATATTTAACGCATCAAAAACCACAATAAAAGGATGCTGTGTATGTGACAGAAGACGATAAAAATCTCTGCAATTCATAGTTCAAGATGAAATGCACCCCAAGTCCCAGAGAAGCCTTGGAACAGTGTGGCACATCAAAAAAGGTATTGGAATTTTTATTCAGCCAGCGTAAGGAAGGTTATGCATACCTTACAATTAAACATGGCCTTCCTCAACCTTCCCAACATTCTGCAACAATGAATTCTCTAATGGTAAGCCACTAATTACTTAATTTATCTAGTTAAACTTCAGCACTCTACCTCATTCTCAATCATAATAGCATATACTCTGTACCAAGCACTATGGTAGTCATTTAAAATGTATTTCTCTGTATGAGAGTGGGGTTGAAACTTGGAAAGGTTCAGTGATGCATCCAAGGTCCATGATCAGGATTTCATTTTATTGTCTGTTTTCCAGGATTTCACTTCCTGTTTTACACACACACACACACACACACAGAGAGAGAGAGAGAGAGAGAGTTAAGAGTGATAAATGCCATTCACAAGTTTGGGGATTTGGAGTTAATATAATATCAAATAACCAATTTAGACATTGTGTAGACATAGCACTGGCCGGGCCAAGATAGATATATGCTAGGGGTCTCAACTTCTTCACTTGCTAACGCTACTTTAGACATGGTTTAGTGTAGGGTAAAGAGCATGAACTGGAACCAAGCTTTCTGAGTTTGAATCCTGGTTTTGCCACTTCTAAGCTGAGTGACTATAAGCAAGTGAACTGACATCTCTGTACCTCTGTTTCCTCACATGTTAAAAAGATATGAGGAAAATAATAGTAACTTATTTCACAGAGTTATTGTGAGGATGAAATGAGTTAACGTATAAAGAAAGCTTAGTACAGTGCCCAGCACATAGTAAGTGCTTAAAAAGCTGTTATGTCATCAGAGTCCTGGCATTGAGAAGCAGATAATATGTTTTGAGTAAAAGACATTGTTGCTGATGCTTATCAGTAAACCCTGTGCTGCAAGCTGCTTTATAATTAATAAAAATGAGTTTACACTAGCCATCTAACTCTCTTCACTCCAAACCTTCATGAACTTAAGTGAATCTACAAGACAGCTGGCTAAAACCCCGAAAAGTTGCCTTTTCTTTTTTTTCTCCAAAACTGCTGTAAACACTAAAAAGTTGGCTTTTCTATGGTCGCCTTTACTGAACACCAGATGGATGGTTAGAAGGTTAAGAAAAGACCAGACTCATAGTGTTAGGCCCCATGGAGGTGTTAAATGAATGAATGAATGAATGATCCGACAGTGCCTAGAAGCTCAAATAATTCAACAAGGCTTCAATTTTGGATTCAGAATCTTCTTTGAAATTGGGCAACTCTCAGCCACAGCCAGACTAATTTGCATATTTACCATGTATTTTCCACTTCCTCCCTATTTCATTGTACATCTTCTGGAAATTTCTCTGCTTGTTATTTCTACAGAGGCCCTGGAGGAGATGGGAGAGGTAAACTTCAAGTCAGTTAACGGAGCTCATTGTTCTCTAACCAAGTGATAACCTTAGTTGGAGAAAAAGTCAAAGCTAATGACTAAATTCAGATTTTTGGATTATCAGTCAACATGAATTGACCATGCATTCCTTAGCCAAATTAGGATTAGTAAGCAAAGTAGGAAAACAATCAGAGTTGATGCTTCGTACTAAGAAAAAAAAAAGACGTTGTTTTCTAATATGGTACTTATTGTCATAAATATCAAGGGATTAGATAACTAACTGCTATAAATTAAGGGTAGTCTAAATTATAAGCCCTGTTCATTAACAAGTATAAAATAATTGCTTTAGACAACTTAAAAGATGTGTGATATGGACTTGAAATCACAAAATGGAAGTTTTTAAAATTATTCTGTGGTCACTATTTCCTTTAAGCTCAGTGACTCAGTGGGAATTAAAAACCTGCCAGGACTTCTTCAGTGATACAACTCACGATGCTTTTTTTAGGGAAATTACTATGGAGCATAAATTTTTTTTTAGACTTTCACACCTTTCCAAACCACTTTTTTCCTGAAGGATATGGCCTACTTTCTGTAGCTCTAAGCTTAAATGTGGTGCCATTTAATTACATACAGACTAATAAAGCAAGACATATTTAAATGTAATTTTGTAGCTTGTACACATAAACTCAAGCCAGTGGATGATGAAATGCTGCTAAAATTATCCTTATCCAGTAAAATTTATTGCAGTGATGAAAATCTTGACATCTATTCCAAAGTTCAAATTAAACTTTAGCGTAATAGAGTAGCCTAAGTTAAACCAAAGTAAATAAGCAATTATTTATAGTAATTGCATGTGTGTGTGTGTGTTGCATGTATTTAACTTTTCAGAAGAAGTCAGTGAACCCACATTGTGGGGACCGCTGAATTAATTACAAGCGTACACAAAAGGGTATACTCTTCAATGATCTCAGCATGTCACTTTGAATTTATCCATCTGCCTAATACCCACCTGTCTAGTTGCTCTTTCATTTAACCACATATTATGGCATCAATATTAACTTTCAGATTCGGGTAAGACCATTGCCATTTCCCAAGCTATTTGCCGCCTAATAAACACAGACTGAAGGGGAAGTGTTGAAAGCTAGGGCAATATTTTTCCCATAATGTTTGATACAAATCCCAGCTGCACAACATTGTATGTTAATAACCATTATTTAATTAACAGATGAAGAAGCCCTTTTGAGCTGCTCTGGCAGATTTTGAACTTGATCTTCTATCATTTGATGTCATGCAAGACCAGATAAATGACAAGTCTTTCGAGAGTCTGCAGAGCCCCTTTAGAACAGCTGCACAGTCTTCCCCCTTCTTTGCAGCAGGTTTCTCACTTAAGAAAAAAACACGCTTCATTACATCGCCTCTTACTTGAGCTGCAAGGGTCTATTCAAGGAAGATAAGCCTCTTAGAAATGAAGTAGCGTTGAATTTAGGTTTTGAGTGACAGCAGGAAGATTTATCCATTCAACAGACAATACCGCTTTCTCTGCATTAATCTAGGAGGCGGACAATGATCTGTTTTTTAGGCCTCATCTCATCTCTTTCCCACAGCAGAAGGTGATTAGAGTTAGGAAACAGGGACTGTGAAAGAAAACTTGAGCGCTATCTCTCTAGCCCTCCTGTTTCCTGAAGGGGTAAGAGGGAGCCCCTAGGCCAAGGGCATCAATCACAGATTCACAACAAGGATATGATGCTTTACCACTGGGAAACTGATAGGCCACAGGTATAAAGGGGTGAGCCCCAGAACCCAAAGGGTAAGGCATTATAGTTAACCTCTCAAAAAGGGAAGAAAGCACAAAGTAGCTCTTCGTAAGTGAAAGCCCTTGAATTCTTCCTAGCTGGGCCCAAATGAAAATGTCAGGATTCTCTTGGACTGAACATGATATTCTACCACCTATACACGGGTTAAGGTTCAGTGAAATCCCAATTAGCTGATCTGCCAACAGCAGCCTAAAGAGAGAGCAGGAGACACAAAAGAATGCCATGCAACATTTGAGTGAGATTTCCACAGCACAACCATTTCATCTCATTTATATCCATCTTCTGCACCTCAGGAGAGGATTTTCGTAGGAGCCCAATTATTAATTTGAAGTATCCCTCTCAGCCAAGCACTGAGCACAGAGCCCATTGTGAGCAACTCGTCAACTGCTAGGAATCTGCAAAGATATTACCCTGAAGTCCAGCATGAGAATTCCATTTTACAGGAAATAGCTGGTACTATCCTTAGTGTGGGAGGCTTGCCACTTTATTAGTAGACTATTTGTCTATATTTTGAAGTGCAGAAATTGACGAATGGACTTTAGAGAGAATATGGTGGCGTCGAACAATGCTTTCAGTTTGGGGCATGCAATTTTTTTAATTTCAATAGGTTTTGGGGGAACAGATGACGTTTGGTTACATGAATACATTCTTTAGTGATGATTTCTGAGATTTTGGTGGACCCATCACCCGAGCAGGGTACGCTGTACCCAATGTGTAGTGTTTGGGTACTGCTACTGCCACATCACAATATCCAGGATGCCTTTTATAGACTACTCACAGTCTTGATCCTTTTTCCTTTAGCTCACTGTGGAGGTACATATCAAATATCTAAAACTAAATGAATAAAATAAAATATTCACCTCCAGTTACCCTCAAAGTATCCCTGCACCAAGACAATCAAAATTGGGCCCAAAAAGGTTTAGAACTCAGATACTGGAAAACAAGTATGAGGCAACATGCTTTTGTGTGATATCTATTTTCCTGAAAAGGCAGCTCATGGAGGCTGGGAGAGACTCTCATTCAAGTGTGAGTAATTAATTAAGTTAGTAAGTAAGCAGAGAGAAAAGTCGTAGACATTACCACAGAATTAAATCAAGTTGCCCCAAATGACTTGTAAATTTAAGAGCAGATTGTGTGTTCTCTAGAAATCAATATAGAGTCATCACATTTTGAGATTTCCTATTGTTAAATTGTGTTTTGTTTTGTTTTTGCAAAATGTCGTACTGACAACTAGAGGCTTCCTTGACATTTACCCCACGTGATACTGGAAATATCTGTTCATCAATCTTAAAGCCACTGTAACCAGCCAAATATTGTGGTGACAGGATGTAATCCATGTTTCAAGTCTCCTAGGAACCCAAATCCAACACCAACACCAACACCAGAATGTGGCTTGAAGAAGATTCTGAAGGAAAATAAGAAACCATCACTCAGACCTCTTTGGAAATCCCTTATAGCATCATAACACAGAGGCTATGCTCACATAGTGAACAGGTCTTCAGAAAAGCAGTAATGATTCAAAACAAAATGAAACAAGAAAAGGAGCACCGAATCTCTGATATTCCATACTGTCCAAATGAGTCCTGGGAAAGATGGTTTTCTTCTTATCTCTGATCTTCAAATTCCTTAATGTCCATCTTTATAGCACTGTTATCGATAAGTTCTTCTTTACCTACTGCTTCCATAATCAAAAGTTGACCTCCCAGGTGGCAAAAAAAAGCAGTTCCTCCACCATCAAACCCTACCTAATGGGCCTAATCAGCTCCTACCATGATAGTCTTTATTTTCTTCTTTCTTGCTTTCTGCCTTTTTTTTTCTTTTTTAATTACTGAAGACTCTTGTTTTGGAGAAACCCCTAATTGCTTCATTTTGAGATGTTATGTTTAACCTCAGGAAATGGTGCTATAAGACCTGGCAAACAGCTTTCTGGTTGTTTCAATCAGTACCAGATTATGAGGTCCAGCCGGGTAAGAACTCTATTCATTTTCTTGCCCTGTCATCTTGATCTTATTTGAATGTCTGGGGAGCTGGAGGTGCTTAGCTGGCCCTGGATTTCAGGACTGGGGGTGGGAGTACCAGGGAGAGCTATGCGATGTGTTAGAGACACTGAAAGTTTTCATTTTGACTCCTTAATGAGAGCGACCTTTGACACAGGCTGATGAGTTCCATGCCTGTCCTGGTGTGCTTTTTGAAAACATTTGACACTGGTCACAGGTCTGACAGGGATATGACTAATGAAGTCGTGGTATAAAAATAATGGGCTGCAATTGCAAGTCATTTGCATGAAACCAAACTCCTTAAAAACTTGTCTCTGTTCACTTTCTGTTTTCTAAATGAGTCAATAATATGAATCAGATGGGTTGAAGGGAATAGACTCCCAAATATTCCTTCTATAAGTTTGGTAAATTAGTTGGCATTTGGTGCAATTTTTGTTGCCTTGAGGCCTGGTTTAAATTGGACTGTAGTTACTAAATTGCTAGGGCGATTGCAGAATGTGTAGGATAATGCATAATACCTTGTTTTTCTTAAGCGTTTCGTCAGAGAGCTTCTTGTGAGGTCAAGGGGCCCAGGCAGCGCTTTGCAGAAAATATCAAGCGAGAGTAGATGAAGAAGAAATATAAGGAGGTTGTGGGGGAGGGAGAAAGGAAAGGACTAAATAAAAGAAAGGAAAAAAAGAATAAATGTAGAAAGAAGAAATAAAACAAATAAAAAAGAGGGCAACATGGATTGGGGTCCAAAAACACAAAAGGACAGGAACAGGAGGAAAAAGAGGGAGATGGGGAAAAATGGAAAAATGAACGCAGAGTGGTTAAAGAAAATGGGGAATAGAAGAAAATTTTTAAAGGGAGAACCCTAAAAGAAGAAGCTACCATGTTGACTTCAGTTTATCCTGTCAAACTGTGTATTATTTATCCTCACACAGGTTAAGTATCCACTAAACAAAACTCTGGGCTAATAGCAGCTCACAGCTCACACACTAGGGCCGATCCTTCCCTTCCTTTGTCTCTGCACAACCCTGCCGAAGTTCCTGATGTTTCATCCTTTCACCTGTAGCTAAAAACACCTTCAGAGAAGGTTTTAGCAAAACTTCTGAAATTACATTTGACCAGCTGCGTCAGGAAGCAGCAGCCAGGAGGAGGCACATTGTACAAGTTCCTTCCTAGAGCCTTCCTCCTGTGGGACTGACTATTCATGATTTAAACACTTAGGATTTTCTTTATGATTTGTCAGTTTCAGCACATCTATTTGGAACTTTGTTTTGCTTACTGGTATATACGACAAAACGAAATATCATGTGTTCCCAAACTTAAATAAAAAGAAATACAAATGATTTACAGATATACACACATAGAACAAATGAATAAAGGAAAGGTTACATGGCACAGAGGAAATTGTACAAGAGGTTTGGAAATGAACCAGCTCCAGTTGCTCTGTGACCTTGGGAAATTGTCTTAATCTCACTGAGCCTCAGTTTCTTCAATCACAAAATGAAGGATTAAAAGATTGTTTTACAAAGTACTAGCAAAGTACCTGGCACACCATGAGTAGCTAAAATGAATGAATGAGCAGGCAGAGTAGTAATACTCTCTTTTGTGCCTGCCTTTCAAGAAAGTATTTCTCACCTACCATTTATACATAAAGAAATCAATAATAATTCTACTTATATCCCTCGATAACACTGAAAATCCAGGATAAAACATACATAGACTCCGTAAACTAACCGCATTGCATCTGTTGGGGTTGTACATTCTACTCCCAAAAACCTGAAATCCAAACAACTAACAAAGTGAAACATGTTGTCCTCTCTCTCCCCCTCTATCTCTCGCTTTCCCTCCCTCTCTCTTTCTCTTCCTGTAGAACTGCCCATCACATTCCAAATCTCCACTTAAATGCTTGGATTAGTGCACACCAACCCAAACTCCTATATTTACTACTTCTAAAAAAGCACAAACTAAGGATTAATGTTCATAATCATGACTTGATAATAGTTCAAGATTGGTAATTTTTTGTTTGTTTGTTTTTTGAGACAGAGTCTCACTGTGTCACCCAGATTGGATGCAAACAGAACTCACTACAGCCTCTACCTCCTGGATCCAAGCATGCCACCACGTCTGGCTAATTTTTTTTTTTTTTTTTTTTTTTTTTTTTAAGAAACGAAGTCTCACTATGTTGCTCAGGCTGGTCTTGAATTCCCAGGGTTAAGCAATTCTCCTGCCTTGGCTTCCCAAAGTGCTGGGATTATAGGCATAAGCCACCGTGTCCAGCCAGTAAATATTTTAAAATCAATTATTTGAGAAATATTTACCGTAGCTTAATTCTCAAAAATTGATCAATTGTGGTTACTTTCAGTTTGTCACAACTGGCCAAATTCTGGCCACTGCAAGCCCCAATTATTCTAAATATGCATGCATTTACTCTATGAATTCCTGCTGAGAGAATATTATTTCAGTTATTTGTCTTAATGAGGCTCCTCAGTCCATAAGCAAGTTTTGTTATTGTTACTGAAATAAAGACATAGAAGATATTCTCATTCTAGGAACCAAAGCTAATATTAAAAGACAGTAATAGACATTAGAACAAATTTTTTTAAATTAAAGAGTTGTTTTTTAAGAAACAAAATGAAGTTTAATAAAGACAGAAGAAAGGCCGGGCGAGGTGGCTCACTCCTGTAATCCCAGCACTTTGGGAGGCCGAGGCGGGCGGATCACGAGGTCAGGAGATCGAGACCATCTTGGCTAACACGGTGAAACCCCGTCTCTACTAAAAATACAAAAAATTAGCCGGGCGTGGTGGCGAGCGCCTGTAGTCCCAGCTACTCAGGAGGCTGAGGCAGGAGAATGGCGTGAACCCAAGAGGTGGAGCTTGCAGTGAGCCGAGATGGCGCCGCTGCACTCCAGCCTGGGTGAAAGAGCGAGACTCCACCTCAAAAAAAAAAAAAAATTACAGAAGAAAATGAAGAATGAGTTAGAGAAAGTCTGGGAAGGCTCAAAAGGAGGACGCTTAGACTTGTAGTACATTTCCAATTGAATTTGAGTATACTACTGGTAAACTACTGTGTATTTCTAAAGAAAGTGGGACTTAACAAGTGAGTATGACATTTGGCAGCTGAGAAATCATCCTTTCTCTGTAATCAATAATGCTAAAGACTATATATAAAGTGGTCCACGCTGCCCAGCATTGTATTCACATTTTAAAGAATGAAGACACTGAAAATGAGCAGTACCAAAAAGTACTAAGAGGATGAAAACTAGATCCTAAAAGGAAAAGACAATATAAATTCTAGTTATTTCACTAGAAGTGTTCAAGAATCAAGTGCGAAAGGATCTTATGAGAATGATGCTGACTAGTTGTCTTTCATTTCCACAGATTATCAAGCAAGATGAAATGGGAAAATGGATAGAACATAAAGAAAATCTTCTTGACAGTAATAAATATAAGAACATTTTTAAATATTGGACAAGATGACCAATAGAGGTTATGGATTAGAGGTCTTAGAAATCTTTTTAAAATAGGAGCAATGACCATCTGTCTTAAATGGTTTGTGTCTTTACCTGCCTGGAGGCCAAACACTGAATCATTACCAAATATATGGTTCTATTATCCCAGAGATTGATGTCATTACCTCTGAAGTTTAATGCAGGGGAATGGGACAGGCAATTGAATAGTGCTGAATCGAAGATTTAAGGATTGAAGAGATGATGATATAATATAAGTGTAGCATTTAATTTCTCTAAAACTCCAGAGAAAATAATTCTATAAAAATAAAAGTTTGTGGAAGTTCTATTTTGTATTTGAATTATGTGTGTACCTGGCTCATTTCCTTTATTAAACCATAAGCTTCTTGAAGGCAAGAGATGTATATTTCTCCTCATTTCCCCTCTACCTCACCAACCCACCCAAAGTCCCTAGCACCAGGGCCAAGAACCAGGTATTATTACCAGGTCTATAGATACCTATAAGGTTATACCTGCCCATGCCCTGTCAGACTGGTTTGCTGCCTGGACCCCAGAGGTTGTTAACTATTTTAAATATTCCTACCCATCCCTTCTTAAAAGCTGCATCTTCATGAGGGTAGGGAGTTTTATCTGCTTTGTTCACTAATAGCACCTGTAATAGTTTCTGGTATATAGTCAACACTTAATAAATACTGGTTGAATGAGTGAATGAATAAATGAATGATTGCCATTCAATACACTTCTTGAGGGCTATTTAGGAATAACAAGTTTTTTAAATCTCCCAAACAGAAAAAAATGTTAAGAACATTCTTAGCAGGTGGTTCTGTATCCTGGGAGGCAAATCCATATTAAGTCTAACATTTCTGTCTTCCTTCTCCCTATCATATTCCTATGCAAGACTCTACAACCACAAAATTGTACCCTGTATTTCAAAAGAGAGAAAACATTTAAGATCAACAGTCTTATGCAGAATAATTAACTCAATTTCTATCTTTTATATTTTCATTTCAAAACTTCAAATAGTTGTCTAATCAATAAGTGGTTTTAAATCTACATTTTCCTATCCATTTCTTTGCAAGTAAAGTAGGAATGAGAATACTTGCTCCCATAGGGGAAACACATAAAAACCATAGAAGGTTATGAATATACTATTTAGTTTAACTTTTTTTACATTATAAACCACGCTCTGCATTCAAATTTCCATCTTTACTTTTCCCATACCTTTATATTTTAAGCATCTAAAGCCAACAACTGTAATAGTTTGCTGTCTAGTTAGCATAATTTCTTTATTGCCTTGGGCATAGATTTGCAATGTAATATAAATAACAATACTATTTTGCATGGCTATTGTACCTCTGGAAACCCTTTACCAACATTAATTTTCACAACCGTCCTTAAGGAATAGGTGATCACTGATATTATTAAGGCTCAGGCTAATGAAATTTGGCTTAAAGAATAATATATTCGCAAAAAAGTTTTAATTTACCATTTGTCAGTTTAGTGTTATATGGGTATGTATTTGTGTTTCACTAGATCCCAAAGAAAGCATTTGCCTTTGTAACATCCCCTAGGAATATATAATTTCAATTTAGATTCTTCACTTACCCAGACAGGAGACTGAATTCTGTTTGTTTGTTTTAATAGATCTCTATGTCTACCTTACACCAAAGCTCAGTCTGACCAGATACACAAGTGAAATTATTCAGTTGGGTCAGTTCTTAAAGAATAACCATCTGGTAATGTTCTCTGCGCAGCAGCTTTTAGAAATAGCTTTCCACTTACTAGGTATCAGCAGTTAGTGCTGGCATTTCTGTAGTAATCGTAGAAGAAGTAATCATAGTACTGGTAATATTGTCACATTTATTGAGGACTATGTGCCAGTTCCTGTTCTAAGCACCTTACATGTACTAACTCATTTAACTTTCATAATAACCTATTAACAGCAGTGCAGTTATTATCCCCACCTTTCCAGATGCGGGAACTTGGACAACAAAAAGAGGTTAAATAATTGCCCAAAGATGCATACCTAATAAAAGGTGGGGTCAGCATTCCAACCAATATTTATTGAGCACCTAATTTTTTTGCCAGACACTTCACAATGCTTTCACTGCCCAATATTTCCTGTAATACAGAAATGATCATACTGTATTTTGATTCAGCAACATTTATCAAAAAGCCTGGAGCTGTCACCAAATATTTCTGATAATCACATCTCTTTCCTAAAACAATGAGTTTTAAGAGAACAGTAACATTTTTTGCCATTGGCACATATGGCATGGTTTCTGTCAAAGGGACTGTGGCTCTTTATCACATGTAAACCCACACGCCAACACACACACACACACACACACACACACACATAAACAATCACCTGTTGAGTGGGCCAACTCAAACAACTGGTCAGTGAAAGCTGGGGAAATCAGTCAAACCAGTTATTTGACACCTTGTAGAAAAAAAAGGGAGGGGAGATGCAAATATTGTTGGATCTAATTTTTTACGTTTTAATATCCTGTACCGGAACCATGCAAAGTAACGCTAGAACCTATAAAATATTTAGGAGGAACCTGGTAAGGACAAAAGCTAGTTTCCAATGCTACTCTAAAGGTGTATTGATTTAACTGCAAACAGTTACATTGTACACTGTCATAGCCTAATGCTTCATGGAACAAAGAATTTCCAGTTGCGTCTCCATGTCTTTTATCTTTTAAAATGCACTTTTCTATTTGTTTACAAAGTTCTATTATTCACCTGCCAGGAAAAAAAAAAATACCAAATTTAAATGTATCCCTTTATCCAAAATTAAATCCTGGCCTTAAGGATCAGATCCAGAATTAGCCAGAAATATGCATAAACTCCATACAGTTCCAAATTAATTTGTTAATTTAATTACCATAATAATTAAAATTGTTTACCATATTGTCATCAGAAACCAGAAGAAAATTATAAGTAAACAGAATCTTTATTATTTGTATTAAGCAAAATAAAATTACATAAAGAGAGACCTGGATATGTAGAGTATCTTTCATCTTCAAAGTAGTTTCTATATCTTCTGTATAATATTACAGTATTCAATGTAAGCACTCATTTTATCAAACAACAGAGTAAATAACAAAATAAGAACATAAAGTGACTTGCTGGCTATAGATGATGACTTCCCCAAGGCTGCCGTGACTTATATACCTTTCTTTGGCAACTCCTTTTGGAATTATTTTTTATTTTACCATAGAGATTTTTGTGGGTGACTTTTATTTTGTTTTGTTTTGATACTTTCACAAGCTACAATATTATGTGGTTCTCCCCTTCTATAATTCGTCCCATTAAAAGTTCTGTCATCCTGTTAGGCATATAAGTGACATGGTGGCCAGAATTCAGGGGTGAAGGGAACTGAATTTTGAAACCACACAATTTATGTGGAAATAAAGTATATTCCTCATTTGTTTCTGCATCAGACATATGGGAAGACTGTGTATAATAGGTTGTTTCATTTGTGTGATGGAGAGATTTTTTTTAAGCCTTCTGAAGACAAAAGTCATACTGATGTCTACGTTCATCTATGCTTCTTTTCCCGTGTTTTAATGTGGAAACATTTTAGAACTCACAGTTTCCACACTTCGTACGTTTTCCACAGTTAATTAATCCTGCTTTCCCTCATGACAAATGACCCTATCTCATAAAAGGACACATTGGCAAGCAAGGATTTAACTCAAAGAAGCTGTTATTTGATATATATGTATGAATTGGGTTTTTTTTTTTTAATTTAAAAGCACTGGACTCTCAGAATATGAAAATGTACTACATCTCCTACGGAAAAGTAAATTTGGAAATCTTTTAGGTAAATGAAATACATAGGGTTTTTTTCTTGTCTTCAAGAACCACCATGTCCAATTAGAGGGCTGGGAAGTATGACTATTCCATATCTATATTTTTAAGTCTACCATACCTTGTGCTCTCAACTCAGAAAATTCAGAAAGTAAACCCTACTCAAATGGCTGTGTGGTAGCTTCTGAAAATTCCCAATGCAAATGGCCCTCTTTTTTCCCTCCCAACTCTCCAAGTCTTAGGGAAAGAAATAAACTCCGAATTATTAACCTGTTGCTAATTTTCCCTATTACTCAATATTAAATTAAGATGGAGAAGAAGGCCCCAGGATATTAACCTAGGCTGTCCGCTTCCCACAGAGACACAAGGCTTTGCAGCATAAGAGCTAGAAGGGTGAATGACACCACTATTCTTATCTCTAAGAAGTAACTGAAAATCTCATAGATTGACAATAGGCCAAATTCGGCCATCCCATATCCCTATGCCTCTCTAGAGACCAGGAAGTCACCATGTTAGAGTAGATTCTACTTTAAACTTTATAGGTAACTGCAGGTCCTAGGAAGTCCATGCCACCTCTCAGGGCCTCTGTTTCCTCATTTGTAAAATGATGTGGATGGAAAAAACATTCTCTAATGACCCCTCAGCTCTGGCATTTTATGATTTTCTCTTATGCCATGTAATATGGCATGCTATTCCCCACTGTCTCCCCTCTCCAACCCCCACTGATTTATTGCTGAACAGCTAGTCCATACAGCAAGCTCTGGGCTTAACCTGGCCTCACTTGCATTAGTAGAAGCAAGTTATTTCTCATCTTCATCGCCACACTGCAATTCCGACTCACATAGAAAAATCTATCTATCTGCCTACAAACCTATACATCCATCTACCTACTTTTAACAAATCTGTGTTCAAATCACATGCAATTTCTGAAGAAAAATTAGTGTTTCTAAGGCTGATTCCTTGGAATCACTGCAACCATTTTGTCACAAAAGACACCAATTGAGCCAACTTGCAAGACCCTTTAAAATTCAGGCATTCCCTCTTCACTTTCCCTTTTATTCAGCACTACCCTTTCTTGGCATCTTTGGACTCAGAACTATGAATCTCCACATGCCTTCCATTTTGTTCCACATCTGGACAAGAGGCAGGAAAACAACAGATCATCAACAAGTTCAGGTGGAGTTTGTTTTTGTTTTGGATTTCTATAAACAAGAAGGGAAAACAAACTCTAAGTAAGCATTAGTTTTTACCAATTTATTTTTCTAACATGCTACATCTCTGGGGGAAAATATCTACTGATTTGATGAATAAGTATGAAGTTGGGAAGCCTGCTTTTATAGGCATGAGGTAAATACCAAGATGAATAAGATGACTAAGGAAGCTAAAATAGGTATAATAGCAACAATAGCAACAGCAAGAGATATTTTGGGTTATTTGCTCTACCTTAGAATCAAAGTGCCCACACCGATACATGAGCATACCTGGCAAAATCTGCTCCCACAGAGGAATGGCCAGTGCAGAATGTTCTTCTCTAAATGGTTGTCAGAGGCCAATTTGTTAAGACTAGAAATGGAGAACCAGAATAAGAATAAAATCCTTTTCTCTAAAATTCAGGCCTGTCACATAGGTACAAAGGAAGATGTATTTTTAAAATCTCTATTGTATGTCAGGCACCATGCTAGGTACTTCTATATGCATATTTCATTTAACCTTCTCAACAAATCAACAGTGTGATTCTCACTTTTCCCCCATTACATAATGAAAACCTTGGGATTTTTAAAGTCCACGCACTGCCACTTGATGGTGGATGTGAAATAATTGTACATTAAGATTATTAAGCTGCTGCAGCTAGATAAAATATTTAACAAGTATTAAAGTGGAAGTGATCATGTGAAATCAGTTTTAGCTAAGATACTAATCTAGAAGTTACTATCTGTACTAAAGACAGCAAAATAGAAAGCATCCCTACCAGCACAGCATAATGCAAAACGCAAGCAAGGACAACTAGTAGCAGACCTTCTGCAGAACCTATTAGAGAAAGCAATCTGCTTTAGAATTGATGGAGATTCCCTAATCAAAGTGAAATTGAGCAAATTCCTAAGCCAGATGGGGAGTTTTCTGCTAGCAAGTCATCAGAAACAAGGATGCCAACTTGATCCTATGGAAAGGCACAGTACAAGAATGACATGGAACACTACCTCATCGAGAATAGAAAACTCCAGACCCTACCAGGACTGTGGCAATCCTCTCAGCCCTCTCGCTTATTAGTGGAGGAGAACTGGGAATCAATAACAGAATCCTTTTGTACATCATTTATATCTTTGTACATGTAATTATACTTAAATCAACTAAGTAGTAAACTTTATATTACTCCTAAGTTATAATGGGGTTTAGTCATTCTCTGATTCAAGGAAATGTTGGCTTTGTAAAACCAAAGGTAACCTTCTGCTGTTATTTTGTAGGCTGTGGTCGGAGAAATCCCTGGAATGATTGGAGAGTCGAGAGTCGGATGCACCAAGCCGAGAGAGAAAGCCAAGTGCACCATTTAGCAAATGATACTTAGGGTTTATTTCTCTTTGGTTTTTTGCTCCATGTTACACACCCACATACTTGTAAGACAGAGCAGTGAATGGCCTCTTCTGTCTGAGTCCAAAGCCCACACTCTGTCTGCTATGTCACACTATTATGACATACAGCCATTAACCCGTGCTAATCACCTATTTCACTTGAATGACCCAATATAACAATGTGTGGATTTGAGAGACAATCTCATACTAAAAACAAACAAAATGAAAGAGAAACCTGTTATAATATGTAGAGTTCCTTATTACAAAGATTCAGAACCACAGGTCAAATAGCATGCTCTCCGGCAACAATATGATAAAATTCTTTCCTAAAAGGAAAATTCCATTGAAAACAAGCACTTTTTACGTCCTAGGAGATGGCCCATAACAACAGTACAGTATAGAGAATAATTTTCCATAAAAAAATACTCATAAAATCAATGCTGTTGTTTTTTCTGGTCCCCACCCATTTCATCTTCATTTTCTAGAAACCAAACTGAAATGATGTGGCTGTTTACACTTTCAGAAGGAGAGAACACAGAAAGCTGAGTGACTGTGACTCAGAGATTTTGTTCTACCCCCGACCAGCAGTTACCCTTCAACCAGTCTCGCTCTTCATCCCTCACAATGCAAACTTCAGAGTCACCCTGCCAGAAACAAACCCAAATAATTCCCAAACACACCACTAGAAACCCAAACAAAACACTAGATTAAAAATTCCAGGGTGTCTGCTGTTCACAAAAACTTGCTGGCTCACCAGCAAAAATCTGGGCATCAGCACTGTGCTGTCCACAACTCCTAAAGACGGATGTGGCTGCCTCCAGTCCAGAAGGCCTCTTCCTTTCTGACTTTTGCATTATTCCTCAGCCAACTGCAGCCTACTTGGCCAACATTATTTTCCTCACTCTTTCACAGACAGCCTCCACCTCCTCTTACTGCCCTCACGCCCACCCTGCCCAACTGGGTTGTCTTTATCCTTTCCTTCCAGCCTTCTTCTCTACCCTCTGGGGTGTCCACCACCCTCTCCTCTCTAGTTCCCCTAAATCCTTGCCCAATGCCCAGTTTAGGTCCAGCCTTTACTGGGTAACTTTTATCCAAGCACATGAGCTTCTCTCTGCCCTGAAATTCTAGAATTCTTTCCACGTAGGGCACAGAATCATGAAGTTCAATTTCTCTAGTTGCTTTTTATATGATAGTCTCATCTTTTCATCTGGATTAAAAGTCCACATCTTAGAGTCCCTTGCCATGCCCTCCATCTCAATTAGGGCACTTAAAGCCAAACAGCTGCCAGCATTTTCCACAATTACATGTATTACATTACAGACACACATACACACATACACATATACACATGGATACATACTTATAAATCTATACATGATATATAGGCATGATATGTATTTACACACACATCATGGGATATATATGTACATAAAAAATACGGTGTATGTGTATATATCTAAGACATATATGTATGTATAAAACATGAGATACATATGCCTTCATTTATTATTCGTTTGTTTACTGATTGTTTACTAAATGCTGATAGAATTTTTTAAGAATTAAATTCCTATTGAAAAGGGGTCTCGCTATGTTGCCCAGGCTAGTCTGAAAATCCTGGGCTCAAGTGATCCTCTGGCCTCAGCCTCCTCAGAAGCTGGGACTACAGGCCTGCAAGACTGCACCCAGCTTGGCTGGGTTAATAGAGTATTAACACTAGGAAAACAAATGCAGAAATGTTGTAGCCTCATCCTGCATGCCGTCTGTAGATGGGAAAAATCAAACTCAGCGAAATTAATTTTTTCAAGACTACACTTGGTAGAAAGCAAGGTATGAGAAGGAGCTAATAAACTAACTTCCACAGGAAAACAGCATAAATATTACAGCTAGACAAGAACGCTGATGGAGAAAATTTCCCAATAGAGGAACCATTAGGGGTTCCTGAGGCAAATATACCCTATACAGTGCAGATTGTCTATATATAGGTGTAGCTCACTATGGCCCATGACATATTAGCATGTGAATCTCCTTCAGTGTTATTGCTAAAAATTCAGATTCCTCAATGCTATCTGAGAGCTATCTAATCTGAATCTCCAGGTAAGGTCCAGGAATCTATATTTCCACGGAGTCCCACAATGATTCTCTGCACACCACAGCTGAGAACCACTGGCTCTACCCTATATCAAGCTGACAATGAGAAAGATATAAAAGACTAGGCAGATGCTGCTGGACTTGAGATCCCCATTCCCAAGGAGTTAATTCAAAGACAGTCATTGCTCATTAGGCTAAACCAAGTGGCCCAATTTCATTTACTTATTCTTCATTCAAAAAACCACTTTTCCACCAGGCGCAGTGGCTCACACCCGTAATCCTAGCACTTTGGGACACCAAAGCAGGCAGATCACCTGAGGTCAGGAGTTTGAGATCAGCTTGGTCAACACAGTGAAACCTTGTCTCTACTAAAAACACAAAAAAATTAGCCGGGTGTGGTGGTGCATGCCTGTAGTCCCAGCTACTCAGGAGGCTGAGGCAGGAGAATTGCTTGAACCCAGGAGGCGGAGGTTGCAGTGAGCCGAGATTGCACCACTGCACTCCAGCTGCACTCCAGCCTGGGCAACAGAGTGAGACTCCGTCTCAACAACACCACCACCACCACACACACACACACACACAAAAAAAACAAAAAACCACCTTTTCACCTAAGTACCTCAAGGCCCTCCACCAAAAAAACAATGCTCTCTTAAAACTAGCTGACCCTTTGCTCTAAGCGTAAAGAAAAACAGAAGCACATGTGGCATTGTGAAAATGACCTATTCTCAATTTTCTATGTCTATCTAGAGCTGTGGCATTCTTCTAATTTTTTTTCTTTTAATTTAGAGTTCTTGTCCCTAAAGCAGTGGCCCTCAAAATGTAGTCCCTGGACTAGCAGTATCAGCATCACCTAGAAAGTCAAATTCTTAGGCCCCAGCTCAGACCTGCAGAATCAGAAATTCCAGGGGGCAGGGCCAGCATTCTGGCTTAATAGACCCATTGGGTGATTCTGATACAGGCTACAGTTTGACAACCACTACCCTGAAGGAATACTGGGAGAAGAGGAGTTTCCATTAGTCCTTCTCAAGTCTGAGCCTCCTCTGCTTGGGGAAATGGGAAGAGGTGAATGGCAGGCTGAGCAAGGGAGATCCAGGCCCATCCGCTCCCACTAGTCCATCTGCAGGCATTTCACACAGTTGGCTTTCATAGCAAAGCTTATCCTGAGTCTCAAAGTTGATACTCTCTGAATATCAATTGATAAGCTTACCAACATGTTAAAACAACAAGGCAACACAGCAGGCCTAGTATGGAACACAAATAAACGTCACAGAATCTGACCTTAAAAGCTGGATCTAACTGAAAAAAAAAAAAAAAAAAAAAACTGGATCTATATTCTAAAGTTAATGGGGGAGGGAGGGCTGGACTGATTTAATTTAGTGAGAACTGTTTCTTTTAAATGAATTGGTTGATTTAAGTCCTACAACCAGTTTCTAAGCACTCAATTTCAAATTAACCAGTTGCTTGAATAAAATGGTGAATTTTCTTTCTTTTCTTCAAGACAGGCTCATGTGGCTATGACCTGAAATCAATGATTAAAGAAATGCTTAATGGTATCTGCCCATTACTAAATTATTATTATTAATTAAAAGTTTAAAAAGAAAACAAAGCTTACTTTTGTCTACTAATGGATACAGGGATTTAATGTTACAAATTACCTTTCTAAACCCAAAATGCACAAGGAAGTGAAGTATACGTAGAAAATTCATCTCTAAAAGCATACTACCCACCAACGACTACCTAATTTAGCAGAATATATTACCTCTATGCTTCATAAATCTTAATTAAAGCCGTTAGTTTTCCTATTATGTGATCGAGAAACGCCCCATTAAAGTTAAACAGTTTCTACAAGTAATTATACACATATACACTTTAAAATTGCTTCATATATACTGGAAACATTGTCTACTAAATCAAAAACTTGCAGAATTTCATTAATGCAAGATTTTTTTATCTCCCAAAAGTCAAATGTGTCCCAGAGGAACCAGTATACTCAGTGTTGGCTTCTTATAATACAATTTAATGCTCACAAACACAACTAAAGTATTTAAACATTTACAGGGGTTGTCATAAATGCTTTTCTTATTTTTGATCAAATTCAACCTTACACTTAATACAGTTAACTGTAGTTATTTAATTTAAAAACTTGAGATTCCAACCTCAAAAATTTATAACAATATAAATGCAGTTACTTGGCTATAGGATACGTATACTGTGGGGACTCCATTCTTCAATATGAAACACAAATACCAAAACCAGAGAGGTAGTATTTTTTAAAGTAGACATTATTTTAAATAACTTTTGGCACATTGAAGAAAAAACTTCAAATCCAAATGCAAAAATAGAATTCTTTCATTCATATAGTCAATTTCAATCAGACACTAGCACACCAATAATAAGAATAATGTTTATATTTTTCTGTTTTGAAAAATAATACAAGATGAATCAATAAACTAGCTAATTGAAAATATAATGTTATTTGAGGGATTCTAGACATCCTAACTGAATAATTGGATGGAAAATATTATTGACAACTTCTCCATTTTCTCAAAAGGTGTAGTTTATTTAATTCATTGAAACGTTACATGTAACTCTTTAATATTATACTTCCGAGAGATGTGCAAGTTTCATCTCCAGAAACTGTCACTGGCCTTAGAAGAAAACACTTAGATGCAAACTCTTGTGCCAAGAGCTTTCTGTCCTGGGGCATATTGGATGAGCACATTCACAGAACATGAAACAAGAGAAGGAAGACAGCTGTAGCCCAGGAGGTGATGGATAACCCTTTATCGGGCAAATGTAATATCTCTGAGGGCTGAAAGTACATTATTAATTGAAATCCTTGGTTAGTTCCTCCTTGTAGACCACTATATAATTGCATCTCTACCTGAAAAACTGTTTTCAGCAGAATTCATAATGGGTAAAGTGTCCTCAAAATGCATATGAAGGAAATCTATTTTGCATACAAGTGATTATATCACAATGTACACATTACAGAGACTCTAAATCCTTATTTCCATGACCGTACACAGACCAGAAAATAAATGCAAGCAGTTTACCGCTCACCATACAGCACAGTAACAATTAAAATGCTGTTTGATCAAAAATTAAAACCTAAAAAAATTAAAACTAAAAAAAAAAGGCTGTTCCATAGAATTAGTGTTTCCAGTTAGCAACAAATATAAATGACCTCAGTGTATTCTGATATTAAATGCAACCTCCCCAATATAAATATCTTATAGTTACAAATACCTTAGTTTAATGAAATGCCTCTTCTTTTGTGACTATATTTTATGAATATAAATTGGACTAGTCAAACACATTAGCATTTTTTTCTTATTCAAATAGAGTGTATCAAATCTTGCTGGTTTAAAAAGAAAAAGTTTCTTAGGACAATGAAAGTTTTATGGGGAGTTGAGGGGTTGGAAGGAGGTGAAGAGGTGCATGTTTCCAAGCTAGGGTATAGGAAAGATTAAATATCTCACTGAACTTCAGCCTGACATGGAAAAGTAACATCACCTAAAATCTCAATCTTATCAAAGTATAAGATGAAGTAAAATAGAAGACATGGATACATTAAGAGATGTTCAACATAAGTTTTAAAAATAGGTACAGTAATAATGCAATCCACTAATAAACTGAATAAGGAGCCTGGTGGAGAGTCTAACAACCAGTCATACTAAATGACAGCTCAGAGGGCGAAGAGGTGTGGAAACTGAGAAGATAGACTTCCAAGTCTTTTCCTGAAAGTGCTTAGATTTTGAGAAGAGTCCAATATTGTCAGACAAAAGAGTCTTTGTGCAACAACACCAGGGAGGTGACGGAAAGCTGCTCAGGAAAACCAACGTAGACAGCCCCAGCCTTGTACACAGGACCCGTGGAGAACTTTGACTTATGGGGCCTGCAGAAAGAACAATGCTAAATGCAAGAGCATCATATTCAGCCAATATCAGAATGGGCACAGAGCAGATGAGCAGATGTCTTTAAAAAATCATGTTGGGTATTTTTCTTTCAAAAAATATAATAAGCACATACACAGACTACAATTTCAAATTGCATCAGTAGTCTTAGACTAGGTCCTCAGACATTTGACAACTCTGGGTGATTTAACCTGCCTCACAAACCTTGATACCTCTGGTTGGCAGGGGCTCTGATTTTGAGTTCTTGGTGAAGTGGCAAAACAGCTCATGAGGGAGTATCAACACACAAGGCCTAATATCCTGAGGTTCCTGTCCCAGAATAATGAAATAGGAGCCTGTTATTATTAAAGGAAGCCTGGTGTCATACAGAGACAATTTAAAATAGAGAAATACACACTAAACATGGATGGTGGTCCACTGTTTATTCAAATTCAGGATATCTACAAAAACTTAGGCTGTAAATCAAGTAAACACATCAGATAATTGGCACTTCCAGCGTTAAGGAGAGTTGTCCAAGCTTTTGCCCCTACAGGAAACCATAAATAAGAGAAAAACACCCAGTATATCAACCTTTCTGGATCTTCAAAATAGAGCTGCCTCATAAGTTTTACCAGGATGAAAATATTAGAAGATTCATAATAAGGGTACAAAAAATTCATTTTTCTCCTTCACCATTTCCAACTGCCCTGCTATCAATCTGAAAATAATTTAAGTGTTTAAAAGTATCCAATAAACAAGCAGTGTCCTTAAATAAACTTTAAAACCAGGTGCCAATTTTAAATTAGCATTAGGTGCAATTTTATCTTAAAATGGCATCTTCGCAGCTGTAATTTCCATCATATGAAATAAACAGCAAGTTATAAAACTGGCTGAAAATTTTTCAAAAATATACATCTGCCAATAAAACATACGAAAAAGATTCAATCTCATACAAGAACGAAAAGAAAATGGGGTGGGAGGGTTTACTGTGGAATTAAAATGTAAGAAGATAGCAGAACAAAGTCTTCCAGTAACTATTTTTTGTAGTGCTAAATTCTGTGGTGTAATGGAAACAGCATGATGTCAGAGATAGAAGCCTGGTTTTCAATTCTACCGCCACCTTGAACTAGCCATGGGATCCTGATTTGTAGATTTACTTCATTCATAAAGGGGGGTAATGATACTTTTCATCTGAGTGTAGTATAGTGAGCAATTTGCACTGCAGTTGGTGCATATAAACTCTTAATAGGTATTATCTGTTGACGTTATTATCATCATGAGTTGCTAGATCAGATCAGCTAGCAAAGAGAAGGATCTTAAGAAAACAGGAGACAAAAATGGATCCAAATGAGGCCAGAGTGAAGAAGAAAATATGGGACTAGGCATCAAAACCATGAAGGTCAAAGGAAAGAGAAGAGAGAAACTTTGGAAACATCACAGGTCAGACTGTGACCTTAATGAATATGATATGTGACTGCCTAATAGAATTGTTATTGATATGACACATGTAGCTTTAGAAACAAACTACACTAAATGCTTGCACTGGGCCTGTACCTGATCAAAACAGACATATTCATTCATACCACTCTGCTTCCATCATTCAGGGTTTTGATAAAACGTTAAACCTCATCCTCACACCTTAAATGTAATTTTACCAAACTAAAGTAAACTGAAGTGAGCTACAACCGATAGCGAAGAACCCTATATGCATTAACGTGAGCCACAGTTTAAAGCGTGTTCCCTTTAGCATAAGGCCGGGCACGGTGGCTCATGCCTGTAATCCCAGCACTTTGGAAGGCCAAGGCGGGCAGATCACGAGGTCAAGAGATCAAAACCATTCTGGCCAACATGGTGAAACCCCATCTCTACTTAAAATAGAAAAATCAGCTGGGCGTGGTGGCGCATGCCTATAATCCCAGCTACTCGGGAGGCTGAGCAGGAGAATCACTTGAACCTGGGAGGCGGAGGTTGCAGTGAGCCAAGATCAAGCCACTGCACTCCAACCTGGCGACAGAGTGAGACTCTGTCTCAAAAAAAAAAAAGTGTAAACCTGTATATGGAAAAACTACGTAGTGAAAGTCTGCTATGATACATTTAACTTTTAGACAAGAATAAGCTGGTTCCCAATATAAGCTTTGTGAAGATGTTCCATTGTACCAACAATCAATTCTCTCATTGGGAATGGTTAAGAAATGACTGTGTTGACCAGGTGCTATACTACACATAAATTAGCAATTTGCAAAAAGAGAAAGAATAAAAGGGAAAGAATCAAATACACTCAACACCACAACATGATAAATATGTTGATTAATTCCCTGATCATTCAAATAGATATTCAGGAATTTCAAAGACTGTACATCATTATAATTTCCTTTGTCTTCTAGATGTAGGAATCTGCCAGTTAAAAGGAAGTCATAATTAACACTATGCCAGTTGAAGATTTATGTATGGATATATGTAATATTCTGCACAACTACCTCTTGACTTACTTTTTTTTTTTTTTTTTTTTTTTTCTGAGACAGGGCCTCGCTCTGTCGCCCAGGCTGGAGTGCAATGGTGCAATTTCAGCTCACTGCAACCTCCACTTCCTGGACTCAAGCCATTCTCGTGCCTCAGCCACCCGAGTAGCTGGGATTAGCTGTGTGTGCCACCACACCCAGCTAATTTTTGTATTTTTAGTAGAAGCGAGTTTTTACCATGTTGGCCAGGCTGGTCTTGAACTCCTGACCTCATGTGATCTGCCCACCTCAGCCTCCCAAAGTACTGGGATTACAGGCATGAGCCACCGTGCCCAGCCATTGCTTACAAATTTTTTAAACTGAGATTAACATAAAATCATAGCAAATTATAAGTACTCCCCAAGGGATTAAAAAACTAAGCAAAAATAGAGAAAGTCAAGAATTAGTCACCCATAGTTTTCTCAAGAAAACAGAGTTTAAATATATAATAGGAAGGTAGAAAAGTAGGCACAATATCAACAAATAATTCACATGCACACGTATCCCTAAAATGTGCTAAGTATCATTTAGATGTCCAAAAACAAGAAACACCAGTTATCCAGGGGCCATGATTAATTTTCTCCCTTCAAGAGGAACTAGGTCTGCAAAAGGCTTAGAAGTTGGTAGACTCAGGCCCACTCCAGGAAACTCGGCTGGTGTTTCCATTATAAACCGCATTTCAGGAGTTTACAAGTTGAATGTTTTTAAAACATATTGGGCTCATAATGAGCTCACACATTCTTAAAATGTTCTCTTTTTGCTCTCCTTTAAAAAGTATGGCCACTTTTGTGAATAAATCATAAACAAAATTTCAGGTGATTATTTTTGGCTGAGCTCCAAGACACAATGGCTAAATGTTTGAATAAAGTAAAAAGACTAATTATTTTCTTCATTTGGAAAGTAGAGTAGAAGGGCCAGCCTGAGAAACACTCCACAGGACTTCCGTTTTAAAGCATTCTTTTGCAATATTTTCATTCAGTGGTTCAAGATCCTAGGACTGCAGCTAGGAATATGCAATCAAACTTCAAAAACTCCATTTCTACATCTGGAGATTTATGCAATAATCGCTCCAGCATTAGACTTCTCTAAAGTTATTTGTGGTCAAAATTACATGTACCATGAAAGCCAGGAAGACTCTTAGAATGAAGCTAAAAGCCAGGTGGTAAGGCACCTACACTTAGGTGTCGCCACAAACCCAAATTCAAACCAACCTCATAGTTTTATAAGCCTTTTCCCTGTGCCAACTCCCAGCTTAAAAATAGTCCAGGGCAAAGCTCAGCAAGGAACTGAGTTGATGAGTAGGTTAAGGCTTAAAAATCATTTCTTTCAGAACCAGGGGGAAAAGAAGAACCTGGAGGTTCTGCCGAATATGAAAACTATTCTCCACAGCATCTCTAACACCTTTTGGGGTTTATAAAAGAGGAAGGCAGCAGAGATGTCAAAGCCAGGCACGCCTCATTCCCACAAGGAATAGAGCATTGAGTGTAACTCACCAGGCCTCTTACATGGGAATGTTGGATGGTACAGCACTATTGAGTTCCAGAATGATGGTCCTGCGCCGCAGTAGAAAAACACCTTGAAACAAGGTAGCTTTACTGCTAAACTCTCTCACCATGCATGGCTGAGTTCAGCTGCTGAGGAAAAAGGTGTTCTCTCTGAACCTGTGAATTGACAAGATTCCCCCTATTCACAGAACAACCTTCCATCTGCAGGCTCATGTCACACTTAGAAGACATGAAAAGGTGCCCCATCCCAAAAGAAAGAATCACATAAACTTTCTAAATTGCAACTATGCAAAAGACACAAGTAACACTGATTAAAACTGCACAAATTCCAAAATTTAATTGATAATATTCTACGTGTAGGTTAAAGGTTAAAAATACCCTGCAATGCTGCTATATTTATTGACAAGGGCAACTTTTCCATCTGTTTCTAATTTTATCCATGATTGGTCATGAGCCTCAAAAGAAAAATCCACTGCTGACAATAAAGGAAATGAAATTTGCACTTTCCTATAAATACCATCCCCCTTCAAGAAGAAGAACCCATTAATTACCACGTATGGGGAAAGAAGAATTAGTATGCTAATGCATACTAGTGTCCTAAATATTGTTCTTGATCAATAAACACACAACTTCAAACTCAGAACATTAGAAACAGAGATATATTCTGATTTGAATGGTGGTTTAAGTAAAAAAACTTAAGTATCTGATATTTGGTAGATGGATATGGCACCTTTACACAATGAGTAGCCACCAGCCAACTTTCCAAAGATTATGAACTTAGAGAGATGTTCTTTATTCACCAGCTAGCAAATGACTAACTTTTCCAGATAGCTTTAACCACCTAAATCTAAATTATGGAAATAATACAAGAAGAGAGGCTGGAATCGGGGGAAAGGAGCCTTTATGCTCAAATAGTATTTTTATACCCCTTCTCACTGGCTAGTCAGGGACCTGACTCCTTTATCCACCAATATCAGATTTCTCAACCTCATCACTATTGGCATTTTGGCCCAGACGATTCTTTGTTGGGAGCTGTCCTGATTGTAGGATGTTTAATAGCATCCCTGGCTTCTATGCACTAGATGCCAATAGCACAACCCACTAGAGGCTGCCTACCCCTTGTGACAACCAAAAATGTCTCCAGACATTGCCAACTTTACCCCAGGGAGAAAAATCATCTCTGGTTGAGGACTTCTGATGTATACCAAAAGAGGAAGGAAATATTTAGTCAAAAAGAAAAAATAAATAACATTTAAAATAAATCTGAAGGCATAGGGAGTTTCCAGACCCCACAGAGTCCTCCCTTCCCCAATCACTCATGAGCTGTGGAGCCATGAAAGTAATCCACAAGATTGCAACTTACAAAAAAACTATGTTCTGAAAGTTTTGAAATGCTCGTTAGAAACATACCACCAATTTTCTCCATAGAAATGTTTATTATATGTGGTGAATAAGTTCACAGGCTAGCCCCCTAATACATATATTCACTCATATATGCACATAGACAAATACCACATACACACTTATATTTAACTTACAGGGAATATATTATTGTAATATCAGTAATTAAATACCATGAAAAATAAATATTGAATAACAAATTATATACAGTCACACATCACATCATGAGGTTTTGGTCAACAATGGGCCACATATAAAACAGTGGTCCCATAAGATTATAACAGAGCTGAAAAATGTCTATCACTTAAGTGACATCTTGATGATCCTGACCCTGTGCAGGCCTAGGCTAATGTGTGTGTGTCCTAGTTTTTAAAAGAAAGTTTTTAAAGTTTTTTAAAATTTTTTAAATAGACAAAAGCTTATAAGATAAGGATATAAAAAATATTTTTGTACAGTTGTACAATGTATGTTTAAGCTGTTAGCACAGGAGTCAAAGTTTAAAAAGTTTGCAAAGTAAAAAAAAATTACCATATGCTAAGATTAATTTATTATTCAAGAAAGAAAAATTTTTGTATACATTTAGTGTAGTCTAAAGTGTACAGTGTTTATAAAGTCTGCAGCAGTGTACTGTAAAGTCCAGGGCTTTCACATTCACTCACCATTCATGCACTAACTCACCCAGAGCAACTTCCAGTCCTGCAAGCTCCATGGGTAGCAAGTGTTCTATACAGGTGTACCATTTTTTCTTTTACACTGTATTTTTACTATACATTTTCTATGTTATGCAATTGCCTATGGTATTCAGTACAGTAACATGCTGTACAGGTTTGTAGCCTAGGAGCAATAGGGTACACCATACGGCTTCAATGTGCAATAGGCTAAATTAAGGTTTGGGTAAGTACACTCAATGATGTACCCACAACAATGGAATTGTCTAATGCCACATTTCTCAGAAAGCATTCCCAAACATACCCCTGTCATAACTATGCATGACTGTGTTTGCTTATCTCAAAACTTAAGAAAATGTCATTTTTACTAGATTTATCAGACTGACAGAGACTCTGTAGAGAGTCTGAAGAAGTTTTTTGGCATTCTAAGATCTTTGGCAGTTAGGAGCCCTGAATTCTTTAGGGACAGTTTTTAAAGTTTCTAAGGAAGTTTGTGTAATTGCCTTTTTCTCTAAGCGAAAATTTCCCTTAGAGAAAGAAAAATGATACAGAGTGGAGGGGAGCAGCTAGAAAGAGAAAAGTATTAATGAGTATTTGTGTGTAAGCATGAGAAAGATTTACCTGCAAGGCAGTTTAAATTAACTGAGCTTTGATTTAAATATACAAAAGAGAGAGAAATCTCTCTCTCTCTCTCTCTCCCTCCCTCCCTCCCTCTCTCTCTCTTCCTCTCTCTCCCTCCCTCCCTCCTTCCCTCCCTCCTTCTCTCATTCACATACACATACTCACTAGCTCCCCTGAGGGGATGCTGAGGAGTACAATTTGAAAACCACCAATTTAGTTCATGCTTCTCATTTCACAGACGAGAAACCTGAGGTGTAGGGAGGTTAAGTGACTGGCCCATGCCCTTGTTAATGATGGGCTGGAAGAAAGACTCTGGCTGGGACTACTTTGCATTTGTACCCCTGAGCCCTGTGGAAGCAGCTAGGCAGAAAACTAGACTGGAGGACTGGACTTGTGCAGGGAAGAGCTGGGAGATCATGGGGTCAGACAGCTGAAGACACAGGGAGCCCAGGAAGTGTCAGGGACCCAGCTGTCCTCTCCAAACCCCAAGAGTGGGGCCAAGGACTTACTTCCCCAGGGCTACCAAGAGGCAGTCTCCCAGGAGAGCTGCCCTCTGAAAGGGCCCCAAAACATCTTAAGAAACTCAAGAGGGACTTGCAGGGCATCCTTCCATGAGCTGCCCTCTAGAGGAAGTTGACAGAGAACAGAGAAACCTCCCATCCCTAAAAGTGGGCACATGACAACAGAAAATGAAGCTGTTAGACATTGAGCCTGTAGAAACAGTATTCTTGGGGGTATCTCATTTTTTCCTTTTGCTACATGTCTTCATACCCATCGCAGCATGAGTCCTATTTAAGACAGAATGAAATTAGTATCTCTTTCTGCTTGATATTATCTAAAGGGCAAGAGGAGAAATGCTGGTCTTTGATTATAGATACCATTAGGAAACACGTACAAATTCCCAGAGGCAACATTATACGGATGGAAGGTCAGAAAACTCTGAGTGGGAGCTTTAGTCAATTGCAGAAATGCCGAAAAAAATAACCTGGCTCTCGGATTTCCAGACACAACGGTACCATTTAAGGAAAGAAGATGATATATACTGCCTCCCATGTAACTGCCAGCCAGTAGACATTGCCTTGAGCACTGGACAGAACAAGTTTAGATCCACCTCTGAAAAACAAACACTTTCAGCTATTTCATGGTAGCTGCCATGTCCCTTAAGCTTTATTCAAACTAAAGGAAAACTACACAAAGGAAAAAAGTAGAGTTATATATTTTTAAACTCAGACACATGCTAGCTCTTACTCTTTTTTCTGTAGGCACAGGGGTAATAGACATTAACTCTGGAAGAAAAGAAATTAACTGACAAAATTTTGTCTGTATCACAGAAATGGGTAACAGTAACCCTGTTAGCCCTGTGTGCTACAGTGAAAACTAGACAATGCTGGAGGGTGCCGGTCTGTGCTAGACGACAAGACTAAGCAAGACAGAAAGAGTCCCACTGGAAGGCAGGAGGTGATGGGGAAGGAAGAGAAGAGTGAAAAGAATGTCGTGTGATCAGGTGAGGATGCAGTACCACTAAGAACCTATCTAGGTTGCCCTGAGTTGCCTATAGGCTAAATCATCAATGTATTGATTGATGCTCTGGAACCCTATGTGTCTTTTCCCAGAGATTATCATTAATCCTAAAGTTTACCCAACTTTTTTAAACAGAAGCCATGGATATCATGTGGTAAGTAATCGTGGTAAATTAGTTTTCATAAATGATGTAATGCATTTGATGCTGTGAGGTAAAGTGAAGTTTATTTATTCCTCTGAATCTTGAGTGAAATATCATAGACAGAATGAGAGAGATGTCTCTGTAAAGAAACCAGAAGCTGAAAATGTGATCATTTCCAAGCAGGTGAAAGTTGACTGGTAGGACCAGTTTAGGAGTGGAAGGAAAGAAAGATTATTTAACCTAGCCCAGATGCCTTATGGTTAATATTTAAATATTCCAAGTGGTATCCACTACTTTGATTAGAAATTAAAAGAGGCCAGGTGCGGTGGCTCACGCCTGTAATCATCTGAGGTCAGGAGTTCAAGACCAGCCTGGCCAACATAGTGAAACCACATTTCTACTAAAAGTACAAAAAATTAGCCAGGTGTGGTGGTGCATGCTTGTAATCCCAGCTACTCAGGAGGCTGAGACAGGAGAATCGCTTGAACTCAGGAGGCGGAGTTTGCAGTAAGCCAAGATCACGCCACTGCACTTCAGCCTGTGACAGGGCAAGTCTTCGTCTCAAAAAAAAAAAAAGAAAAGAAAGAAATTAAATGATACCCAGTGTTTTAAATGATAAACGTGTTGGTGTGCTTCTATGTGCCAGCCTATGTTTGGTGTTTTACAAGTATTAGATCTATTAGTTAGCATACAGACTAAGCTGCTGAAACAAAACCACCACAAAGTACAGTGGCTTAAACAGGAAAGAAATGTCTTTCTTTTTTGTATAACAGTCTCAAGTTAGGCAGGCAGTCCCAGACAGGTAGGAAGTTCTGCTCTGCAAGAACATTCAGGGTTCCAGATTCCTCCTCGCTTATTGCTCTGCCATCTCCTAGGGTATTGTTCTCCTCCATGTGGTCAGAGCTGACTCACTACCATCCATCTACTTTCCCACCTGCAGGAAGGGAGAAAAGAGGGGAAGGTGGACAGGAAGCTTCTTTTTATAAATTGCAGATAATTTAAACATAATTCTGTTCACATTCTATTGAACAGAGTCTTAATGGCATGATCATGTCTTCCTCCAAGGGAGGCTAGAAATGTAGCCTATAACTGAATAGCCATATGCCTCAGTATAGCTCAAGTCGTAGTGTTATTAAAAGGAGAGAGAAGGGGAATAGATATTGGGAGACAATTTGGAGTCTCCGCCATTTTAACCTCATTGAACTCTTTCCACAATCCTGTATTATAATACTTTAAAAAAAGTTTTAATTTTTTAGATACTTATGGAGGCAATATAATATCTTTATAAATGAACAACACACTTGAAGCTGTTAATAATTCTCCCAAGCGCCACAGCAGGAAGTGGCCAAGGTAGAATTCAAACTCAGATTTGTATGTCTCGATATCCATCTTCCTTCTACCACGCTATGTACAGTGTGCCTAATGAGTCTTACTCCAACAGACAAAGCACATAATATGAAATAAAACTCATGCCATGTGGCTTTTTTCTTAAAGCCAATGTCTCTTCATAAAATAACAACACCAACAGAAATATTTGTGTAAGAAAAAAAGTCAGAAACTCCTTTTTAGAAAATAAAAAGTTGAGGGGAGAGGGAAATTGCAAGGAATTTATTAAAATACCACTACAAAAGATACTTGAAAAAATTGATTTTTCTCCTACCACTATAAAACAATCTATTTTGGTGGTGTTGACCACAAATCGTATTGATAAGAATAGAAGGACTCACGTGGAATGACTTTCTTGTTATTGAATATCCATAATAAGCTGGCATGGAACAATCTAAAACAGGAATGGGTCTGGTTTGGTAAAGTTGGTGTGATGTGTGCACACACGTACAAACACACACCCTTTATGAAACAGCATTACTGAATCCTGCTATGATCTTAAATCCCTACACACCTGAATGTGTCTATGTCATGAGATAAATGCTCGTAGAATAAAAATTTACAATCCCACACATTCATTAAATTTGTGTAAGCACTTTCAAGAATGGAAGGCTCTGCTTGGGGTGGGGTTTTATCCCCTCTTCCTTCCCCTCAAATCAAGAGATATATTTTGTAATCTACAGCCAGCTCTCTGGCAAATCTCCATTCTTTTCAACCTGACAGACTGTTTGTCAGTTAAACTCCCCTTGTCATGTATCCCTACCACTGCCAACTCATGCACGGAGACCTTCACTTTTACTGCTACCACTTGCACCCTATGCAACCTTTGTCATTGATCACTGATCCGATCCAGTGCCCACATGTTCTTCAAGTGCCTACACAAGTAATGAGGTACTTGTGGTGTAAAATTAAACTGTCAACTGTCAGCGATTGATAACCACAGTGAGAGCTGACCTAGAACACCTGCACCAGTGGTCAAGACAGGTGTGACGTGTTTGATCGCTGAGGCCTGCTAGTCAGTCTGACCTGGTGCTATCCCTCCATGGGTTTCCTTGCATTTCAGCCTCCCAGCTTTCCTGCATACCCCTATGAGCATCCCTAGTTTGCAGAAACCACCCTCACAGCCAATTCGGGCAGCTGATCAGAGTGGCCTTGAAAGCAGATCTTGAGTCAGTAGGTTGGTTTGAAAGTAATATGACCTAGAGATTTTCAAAGGTGGCATCTGGAGTCAGCCTGGTGTTTTTTCTTCCACATTTCCCCACGTCCCCTCCTAAAGCGAGTCTTGGTGGCAGGATTCACACATACCATCCTCCCTCCATTTGTGTTTCCAGTCATGTACCAGTGCCTGGCAAAAGGACCTTCCCTTCAGGGCAGGCACACGGCAGTTATTAAGAGTCTGGTGGAAGGATGAAGCAGTCCTAGTGGAACTGCCTTATGGCTCTGAGCATTTGCTTAAAGGCATTTAAGTTGAACTGGCTCACGTTCTGTTAAAGTACCATAAATGCAAGCTTTTCTTACTCATATGTAATTGAATAACCAGCACAAAGGAAAAAAACATGTTCTGCTCTGACTAAAATTGTTTTTAGCCAGAGTTGTTGCACAGCATTTAAAGTTTTTATTTAACAGTTTTATTATGTAAATGAGTAATAGATTTTTTTAGCCTTAAGCAAAAATGCACTTACAGACCTAAAACATCCTTTGTGAAAAATCTGAGACGCGTGATGGGATTCTCATCCCATTACGCCATCTCACCCGCACCAAACAGTTGCACTATATTAAATTCATGTGATGAGAAGATAAAAATCTATTAACTTTCTGCTGACCTTATCGACACAGGAATCTCTGCAGACATTACAAAAGCCATATCTCTTCTGACTTTTACATCCAGAGCCTCATGCTCCAAAGTCCCAAACCAAATGTAAAATCTTCATGATGAGTGGGACCCTGACACCAATTCAGATTCCAGGCTTGCTGGCTTGCAGTCAATGGAGCCTCCTCTGGGGCACAGAGGCTAGCCTCTACTTTGCATTTGACTTGAGGGGCCTTTTTTTTGCCATATGCTACTGGGGACTCTGAATCAAAACTATTTCATGAGGACCATATGTTATGAGAAACACATGATGGAAAGTGAACAGCAAAAAGTTGCCCCATATCACTGGGTGATGTATTACAAACATAATTAAATCTGAAAAATGTGCAGTGTTATTTCAGTTAATCATTTTTTTTTTTTTTTTGCAATTTAAGTAAGGAAAACATAGCCCAATTTCCAAATTACATACCAAAGTCCAGATAAGCTAAAGCAGATTGGTGGGAGAGGAGTAAAACAAGAGCTGTACACCCTTGTTTAAGCTTCTGTAAAAGGTCTTGGTGTATTTAAGATATGTTGGTAGGAAGGTGACAAATTATAGTCTTTGTAAATAAAAGGTTTAAAACACTATTCGTTTTCTTTTGAATCAACAATGAATTCAGACCATCCCCAACTTATAAACAAGCAGCAAGTCAAAAAGATCACTGTGTGTTCATTGTTTAGAACCCAGAGTATAATTAAAATTTCATTATTAATAGCTATTAGGTTTCCAAGCTAGCCTATGAAGACCTGTCTACTCCAGCTGTTTCTGAAATGTGGTATTTCTACTTTATCTTGATAGCATTAGTTACAGGGAGAATGGACAACATATTCCAAATTCAATGGAATTTATTTATTCATTCTCTACTATGTTTTCCCAGAATATACTGATTACTACATTTCCCCAAAGGATATCCCAATTTCCCAAATGTCCCCAAGCTGGAAGAAATCATTTTCTATTCTGAACCCTTGGAATACTTTATTCGTACTCTTATAATCACTTTCTACCTAAACTACAGGTTTTTGTCAATTGAGCTTAACTACTCCACTTATTTTTATATTTTTATATTACTAGCTTATTTTTACATTTCTCACACCCTAGTTCCAAGCCCTGAATTTGGCAAGTTCTCAGTACATATATATGTATAAAAGTGGATGCCTATGTAAATAAAGGAATACGATCTACTAGGGTTGCCAAACATATTTTCCCCTCAGTGGCACTGGAATCATGGGATGTAATGGGGGAAAGGGAAGAATATGATAATGATAATGACAATGATGAGAATGAGGATGATAATAGCAAATAATATTGTGTGTTTACCATGTGACATGCTCTTGTCTAAGCACTTTGAAAGTGTTGACCAATTTAATCCTTGAAACAACTCTGTATGGTAAATTATATATATGTAATGTTACGTGTATGTGTGTGTGTGTGTGTGTGTGTATATATATAATATCCCTATTTTACAGATGGGATACTGAGCACAGAGGCATCAAACAATTTTCCTAAACTCATACAAATAGTAAGTATAATAGATATTTCTGGACACCAGAAACATATTTGCTATGTACATGTGCATAAGAGGGAATGCTTCCCTACATTACTCCAGAATACAAAGCTTCTTTCTGCCTTTCTCATCCACATAATGGAAGACACTTCTTGGGTGAAATACTCCACAGTTATTTCAGTTCTCACTGGTGAGTCTGAATATAAGCTCTATGAGAGCAGGGACCTTGTCAGTCTTATTCACAATATCCCCAGCCTCTAGAACAAGGCTGGCACATAGTAGATGCACAAAAGGTGTTTGCTGAATGAATGGATGACTGAGTCTGTGTGGGGTAATGATAGGGCTAAGGATGGGACTCTAAACTCAGGTTTCCTCTGTGGGTTTCACAGTTTACTGGTCTTAAGAGGAGAGTTTCCTAAACTTGCCTTATGATAAAAACCACCTTCAGCATTTGTTAAAAATTACCCATTCCTGTAGATTCTGAGTCAGTGAGCTGAAGTGGAGCTGATAAATCTGTTTTTGTTGATACTGCTGCTGCTGCGGTTTTTAACACATGCTTCAGGTGGTTCTAAGCTTAGGAAACCTTGCCCAAAGGATACCATTCTGTCTCTTGGGACACTGCCTCTATGATAGGCATTTGCAAATTCACCAAGAGTGACAGATAGTGCCTCGGGCACTGCCACTGTCTCTTCCAATGCAATTTGTACATTATGCCGAATCATAATACAGGCCTTGTACTTCTGCCTCAGCTAACTTGTCTGTGGGATCCTGCAGCTCTCAACCATGCGGAGGAACGCTTCCATTCACACATTTTGTCCCCTTAACCCTGTCTTTTCTGAGGGTGCATCAATGTCTGATGAATGAATTAATGATGGAATAAACACCAACATGGGCAAACAAGCAAGTCAGGCAGTTGTGAGGAGTGGAAGTGTTTCATAAGCTTCAGTTTTTAGTTGCACGTAGTAGCATACAAACAATGGCAAAAAGAATATTAACATGTCCTGTTTCCATTGCTTTCCTTCTGACTTAAAGAGCGTTCCTATAACAGCTAATAATCTGTGGACCTCAAAATCACTATATATCTTTTTTAAAATATTTTATTTTCCTTAGTTATAATGGAACAGATATGGTGACCTTGGTACCCAAAGGATTATTTTAGTCTTACAGATATCTCTCTCTTCCTTATTCTCATTTTTATTCTTCTTTCTTCCCCCAGTCTGATAATTATGTCCAGAAATCAGTAAAGAACATCAATCTTGGTTGGGATAAATTTAAGTAGCTGGAAATCATAATATCTATGATCCTCCAGAGTCTAGAACACGGTTTCTAAATCTCAACGCTATTGACATTTTGAGCCAGATAATTCTTTGTGATGGGGAGCTGTCCCGTGCATTATAAAATATTGAGCAGTGTGTCCCTGGCCTCTACCCAGTAGGTGCTAGTAGCCAACCTCCCGAATCTCTAGTTATGAGTTATGACAACCAAAAATTTCTCCAGATATTACTAAATGTCCCCTGGGAATCAAAATAACTCCCAGTTGAGAATCACTAATCTAGAATGATTTTTTAAAACAATGTGCTTTTTAACAGATTAGTCGATATTTGGTATTTATGTTAAAGGATATATTAATCAAAGTTGCTTGAACATCAAACGAAAATATGGACATAATTTCTTAAAGAAATTGTTGGTTCAAAAGAATCATGACTACCCCCTTAGATGTGAAGTTCAAGAGATATCAGGCAGAAGCTGAAATGGAATTTTGACATTGCTGAGATTTTACAAAAAAATTTGAAAGGAGGGTGAGCTTGAAGACTAACTAAAATGTCTCACTTTTGGCAAAAACATCCAAAGTGTAATGCACTTTGCCAACAGCTTTGCCCTTGGCTTTTTGTCTTGTTTTTTCTTTTTAACTTAAGGGTAGTTCAAGGGTAGTTTTAATCTGTATGTTCCTGGTTCCTATAATCTAAAAATCATCCAAATGCTGTTTTATAAGAGTATCTCATAAGCTTTGATGTCCAAGAAGCCTGGGGGCCCTTTTTTTATGTGCTTATTTTCTTTTGAACCAGGAAATTGTGTTTTGCCAAGAGCAAATGGAACTTGAGCCTCAAAAGATTTGAGCTCCGTTTGAAACACAGAACCCACAAATTCTCTACAGGTTCTCAACTTGATAAAATACATGCTTTCACCTTCCCTCAGACCAAACCTCTGCTGGTTCTACTTTAAATCACCATTAGCACAGTCCTATACACCTAAAGATTTCCCCACAAGAAAAAGGGTTAGGCCGTAAGTCTAAATTCCTGACACAGCACTATTTTCAGCTGGACTCATCATCAAAATGCTCTGCAAGGTAAGAGAAGAGAAGTTAAACGAGAAGACAGAGAAAAGGTGAGAGATTCAACTAAGTAACTAAGAAAGTCCTTTGAGTTTCCCCAGGACCAAATCCAGCAAACAAGAGATTACATCAAAGTTAAATTGTTTACATATTAGATGACCTGTCCATTTTTTTCCTTACCATTGATTTCCACAGTACAAAAATATTATTTCAGTGGCAAGGATGTAAACCTTATTCATAACAGGATTTCAACCACATCCTGAGAACGAAGCATCTCCTTAGATAGTGTGCTCTCATTTATATCGAAGACATGCTGGTTTTATTTGTCAGTGTTTGTTGAGAGGTCACAATATCAGGAAGCAGGAGATGGCTCATCAAAGCGTCTCTGCAAGCCCCTACTACTCATCAATTAGACAGCACCTTGTTTTTAACATCGGGGCGGAAATGCATCTCCCCTGACCCATTGTTAGAAGCTTCCTTCTGTCTTTAAGTTTTTTGGAAGGGACACTCAGGACTCGACTTCTTTTTTCCAATAGGTAATTGTCACTAATTAATGCTCCTGCTGCATACAAGAATGTGGACCTGTGACCCTGAGTAATCTGGGTCTGTATCTCTGGCTTTGGAGCAAGGACACTCTAATCTCCTGACTCTAACCATGGGGGCCCAGGTCACAGACACAAGACTTCCCGCTGGGTTCCTGAGCAGGCCTTACTCTGCTTCAAAGCCAGTGAGTTCAGTGGGGCAGCCTGACTTCAAGGAGAATGTGGCATCTGGCCAGTGAATACCTTCTGAGGTGAGATGTTTTCTCTGAAGGTCTGGAGATCTTTCTGCAGAAACCAAGGTCTCTAGCTCTATTCATTCCACATTCATTTACTGGGTACCTGTTCTGTGCCAGTCTCTCACCTAGGCACGGAGGATAAAATGAGTAAAACAGAGTCCCTTCTGCTGACAAGGAACTAGAACTAGGCTCAGTCTTAGCCCCTTGTTAAAATACCCTTTAAAGTGTAACTAGATAAGGTGGTCTTATGTTCCATCTTTTAGATCTAATGTTTTTGTTTAATGGTGCTTGTTATTTTCTCATTAATAAAAACTGATGAGCTCACATATGCATTAATTCATCTCATTTCACCATAAGATTCTTCATTCACTTTCCCTCCCTTCTCCTCTCCTCTCCTCTTTTCTTTTCTTTTTTCTTTTTTTTTTTTTTCTCTCTCTCTCTCTTTCTCTCTCTCATCTCTTTCCCACACACACAAACTAAAGCATGGGAATTTCTGATGAGCATAAGACTCAGAATGACTCCAGGATAAAAATATAACTCTTTCCCATACTCTTAACAAAATACTAGATTACTGAGGATGCCTGTCCAAAATTCCTCCCTCACTTAAACAGAGCTTTAGGTTTTCCTTTTCCTCTAGTGAAGATCTTTCTCCAAAACCGAGGCTAGCAACTACCCTCATGCATATACACCACTGGATTAATTTCAAATCAATAAAAATGATATAAACAAATGCCCAACATTAAAAAACAATAAGGAAACTCTGAACTTCAAAATAGTTAAACAAAAGGCTGGTCATTTGTAAAATAGTCTTCATATTACAAATGTCGGATTCCTTTGAATAAATCTGGCCTGGATTCCTTTTTAAACATTTATGGCTGCTTGATTTCCATGGTTCAAGAACCTATCACTACTAAAGAAATAAGCTACAACCATGTATTATGTAATTAAACAGGCCTAAGTGATAGAAACAAATCTACCAGGTAATAAGCAGTGAGCTCTGCACAATACTTTAAAAAAAAAAAAAAAAAAAAAAAGACGGTCTCTCACTATGTCGCCCAGGCTGGTCTCAAACTCCTGGCCTCCTCCTGCCTCAGCTTCCTGGGCAGCTGGGATAAAAGGCATGAGCCCACACACCCAGTTAAGCTCTGCACACCTCTTTTTGGGTTATGCTGCTAGTGCACCCACTTCGGGAAGACAGCACAGCACAGCACATAGAAAGACTCAAGCTGGGCTGCTAAGTTCAAATCCTTCTCCTCCACCAAGTTCAGCAAGTTATCCAATCTGTCTTTGCCTCCATTTTCTTATCTGTAAAATGGGGGGTTAATAATCATATATTAGATGAGTTCACATCTCTAAAGCTTCTAGAAAGTTTCTAGCCCATAGTAAGCACTATACAAGTGCAAATACTAATACATGTTTATAAAACACATAGGCTCACAAATACATGACCCTATACTTAAAGGAAAAGCAGGCTAGAGAGATGTTAGAAATAGTTGTTAAATTGGCTTAACTTTCTCAGGACACCTTGTACCCACCACGTTCATGTCTCCTCTAGCCAACTATAAAGTTATTAACACAAGAATCCTGTCTTATTCATCACAGTATCACCCAGTCTGTGACAGTGCTTACACAGAAATGGCCCTTGATAAATGTGGGCTGAATGAATGAACACATGGATTTGATACTTTGAGAACTAAATTAAAAGTTATTCCTACTAGCATTTTTAACACAAGAACTATTGAGATTACTTATATATTAGTAGTAAAATGTTTGCTTTATTCATTTGATTGCAAAATTTATAATGAACTCAGTGAAACTTGTCCACCTTTTTCTACATGTTGAAATTTTCAAAAATCCATAAGATTACTCCTCACACACACCTCCAAGTATCCATAGAGATGGACCTACTTCATACCATTGTATTCATAATCCAATTATTTCTAGAAATCCCATTGATTTCAGGGAACTGAATTTGATAGCCAGGAGGCATTCCACTGGCTTCTTAAAGGACATTGTTGGTTTTCATTTTGTTTTGTTTTGTTTTCAATTGCAACTCAAACAATGAATCCTCCAAAGATGGTTACCCTCACTCTACAAAAGTGCTAAGTTAATATTCTTTAAAATAAATACAAGCATTTCTTGGACTAGATACCATCAACTTTAATTTTATTTTTCTCACATAAATGTTAACCAAAAACTAAATGATAATTTCCTTCTGTCACACAGGAATTCCACTGTGGTGGAACAAAGTGTTATCTCAAGTTTCACAGAGCAATTGTTCAATCATTCCTGTTGGTGGCTCCTTTCCAAATCTTCGAGAATGGCCCAGCCAGCCAGCCCTTGAAACTGGGAGTGGGAGGCAGAGGGGGAGTCGCTGTCAGTAAGAGCTCAGCTCTGTGGCATACTGGCTGGTTCTCCCCCAGGAGCATCTCCTACCCATGAGGACAACGCCCAAAGCATGCTGCCTGCTTGGGGACAATTGCTGGGAAACCTCTAAACATTGAACTTGTGCAAAGGGGGCATGGAGGCATCAAGGAAAGCTTCATCTCACCCTATTTTGGTGAATTAAATTCTCACGAAGTTTGGGGAAGAAAAGAGGGGGCTCAGAAAAAGAAATGTATTCCTTAGAGTTTTTTTTGTTTTGGTTTTGGTTTTTTTGTTTTTTTGGTTGGAGATAGAGTCTTGCTCTGTTGCCCAGGCTGGAGTACAGTGGCACGATCTTGGTTCACTGCAACCTCCGCCTCCTGGGTTCAAGCGACTCTCCTGCCTCAGCCTCCCAAGTAGCTGGGATTACTGGCACCTGCCACCACACCTGGCTAATTTTTGTATTTTTTTAGTAGAGATGCCATGTTGGCGAGGCTAGTTTCAAACTCCTGACCTCAGGTGATGCACCAGCCTCAGCCTCTCAAAGTGCTGTGATTATAGGCACGAGTCACTGCACACGGCCAATTTATTCCTTATAGTTGAAAAGCAGTAACTAAGATTTCGGCTTCACTGAAAGAAAACATTGTTCAAACTACATTACCTACCTCCTGCTAAAAATCATCTACAAAGCCACCCTTTAGAGTTGGGTCAATTAATCTTTCTAGATAGACTGCTCAAAGAGGAAGGGAAATTCTGATACATGTTTTCCTACCAACTTCCACATACAGATGAAGTAGGTTTGTTGAACCTTAGATGCATAGAGCTCTGAGCCCATTTATGATACCAAATCTGTTTGTAACATAAATCAACCAAATGTTGGAATTAAAATGAGTATAGAATAGCTTAAAGTTAATAATCAATTCTATTCTCCAATTCCTTGTAAGTCTTGAAAGTTTGTGACACAACAGAAACTAGGGTTATATCTCTATTTTCATTGTATTTTCTTCGCCCTCCCACAAAACTAGGAGCAATTAGTCAAACCCAGTATATTTTTTTAAGATATGGGAGTGGCTTTGTAGAAGAATGGCTTTCCCCCTCACAAAAAAGTCTAGACTTCTTCAATTAAAAGATAAAGAAAATTAAAAGACCCCTAACAGAGGTAGGACCATAGGTAATTATTATTTTTTATGTATTTCTATATTTTTATAACCTTACAATAAAAGTAAATCATTTGCATAATGAATATTTGTGTGTTTGTGAATGTTCATGTGCACCCAGAAGGAGTCTTGACCTGACTTCAATGTTTACATAAATCACCTGCGAATGTTGTTAAAACTCAGATTCTGGTTCAGTAGATCTGAGATGGGCCTGAGAGTCTGCATTTTTAACAGGCTCCCAGGTTACTGGTCCATAGACTATACTTTGAGTGGCAAAGTATACTGTATAGTGCTTGTCTGATTAAAAGTTCCACTAGGTGTCTTCTTTCCTGCCAGTCCAAAGGAAGTTAAGAAACTTGACCCCAACACTTTAGAGCAACAACCAAAGCAGAGTTAGAGAAAAGCTGACATCACTTATAAAACTTGGTCTGCGGTGCCTTTGGTTTTTCTCTTCTTTGAGCAACTTTGGTCTATAAAGACTTGTCCCCTACCTCATATTGGCCAGAATCTAGCAGCTAATGGGAGGGGCGGGATTATAAAGGGAGAAAATTTCATACTGATAATTGTTTTAGCCAAAGAATGGGTAGCCCACCTGCCATCAGAGTCTATACCAACCATTTAGAACCATGAAGAGAGTTCCAGGCCCTGAACTCCTGAGCCTTGACCAGCCCTGGGACACTTCTTAGAACAACTGTCTCCCCTCTCCTGTCTCAGGTGAGTGGATTTTTATTCTTCATAACCTTGGCTCCTCAACCCTCAGCTCCTTTGCACTGAGCTCTTTCCAAGCTTTCTCCTCCTTCATAGCTCCCAGGCAGACCCTAGACTTTTCTTCCTCTCCTCCTTAAGCTTCTTTGTCTTCTCTTTCAGTGCCATCAAAATGAGATCACAACTTCAGATCTATCATTGCATCTAGTCCCAATATGGGGCCATGGCATATAGTTAATCCCATTTTAGAAACAAAGACATTTCCACATAGAAATAATAAGTGACTTGTCTAAGAAGGCCCAACAAATAGGTGTCAAGGTGAGTTTGAACCATACACACACTTCCTTTCGTTTACTCCCACTAGCCCTTCATATCTCAATCAGATTATATTTCATAACGGCCCAGTAGCTTTTTACATAATTTGTCACTTCAGTTCACTTTATCAAAAATAGAAAAAATAGGCCGGGCAGTGGCTCACACCTGTAATCCCAGCACTTTGGGAGGCTATGGGGGGGTGGATCACGAGGTCAAGAGATCAAGACCATCCTGGCCAACACGGTGAAACCCCGTCTCTACTAAAAACACAAAAAATTAGCTGGTCATGGTGGCGCGCGCCTGTAGTCCCAGCTACTCAGGAGCCTGAGGCAGAAGAATTGCTTGAACCCAGGAGACGGAGGTTGCAGTGAGCCGAGATCACACCACTGCACTCCAGCCTGGTGACGGAGTGAGACTCCATCTCAAAAATAAATAGAAAAAATAAAATACAGCTGATAACACTGGGTCATTAAACAACAACCGATAAATTTCACCATGGCTTACACCCACCTAAAAAAATCAGAATAATTCTGGTTTAGTAATATTAATTTGCCTTTTGCTTCCCCACTGTATGTGAGATATAGAGCATAAATCAATTAAATATTTGCTCAGTATTAGTAATAAAAAATACGTGAGCATTTCTCAAAGAAGATAGTAAAATCTAACACAAACTATAAAGTAGGCATTATACCTAAAAGCCACCGTCCTCTAAGAAAAAAGACAGTTGTTTCTTCTGCTTAGTAGCAGCATTTTGTTGAAGCTGGTAATCTCTCATCTAAACATTAAAAAAAAAAAAAAGTCCACTCTTTTCTACTAAAGAGAAACAGCTATAAAAACCAAACCAGATTGAAGCTAACAGCAACTGGCCTGCAAAATATGGTGGCATTTTCACAGTTAATTTTCCTGCCATTTGTACCTGAATTTATCGTGGTTTTGAAAAAGTAAATTGAGAGGCTAACACAGCCCTCACTCCGGGTGCACTGGCCGCAGCGCATCCCCAGTCGGGCTGGATATTTAGTGCCGCTGTGCTGAGAAGGCCGAGGAGAGAGCCAGGGGAGGGATTACTGCTCGGTGCTGCCCATAAATCAACCGCAACACGTCACACAGCTCCACATCCCACAAATAAGGCTGGGCTGGAGAGGTGTCACCACTACACAAAAGGAAGGAGAGCCCTGGATGCCTTTGCCCACCTGGCCCTTCCCCTCCTGGGTGCTCATGAAGCAGGGAAGCACCTCAAGATTTTGCTGTCACTTTTCTCCCCTCACTGTCTCTTTCCTCCCTTCACCTGGGGAGAAGATTGGGCCCCAGGTATCCAGTGATTTTAACAAAGGCAGGCCACCACCGAGCCTTAATTCCAAAGTCCCTTCTCACTTGCTAGTTAACCACACAGCCCTTACCTTGTTGACTGGGCTTCCTCCTGAACTGAAGACGGTAAATCAAGTGTCTCCTCCACCCCCAGGGTTCAGTGACTACCAAAGAAATATCTGAACAGCCCTACTCTCCCCTTCTGCCCAAGAATTTTCCTCAGAATATGAAAATCAGGGTTTTTAAAATATTATTTATAAAAACAAACTTGCCTTCCTTTTTAAAACTCACACCACCCTGTAGGAGGTGCTAGTCATAAACGTGCAGAGGCTGAGAACTGTTGGCCCCAAGGGCCAAAATGAAAAACAGCACCCTGGTGTCCCCCTGCGGAACCAGCCCTTCATGTTCTAAGACAGTCATCAACATGATTCCTGAAAACAATAGCGGCTTCTTGTTTAAAATGGAACTGCACCTGCTAGAATATCGTGTCAACAAACAATTGCTTTGTTTTTCATATTAGCCATCTGAGCCGAAGCAATGGGACTTCCTGAAGTGCATACTGGAAGGCTTATTCTTAGAAGGGGACAGAATTCTCATTTTAACACAAGGCTCAGAGGGCCAGAGTGATGGTCATCTTCCTTCCTTCTTTTGTACTCCCCTGTGTTCATCTTATTTGGTTTTCAACAGGTTTATTTCCATTGCAACCCTCTGGCTTCCAATGCCCATAATGCCATATTAGGCAAATACATTCATTTCTGCTTCCTCTCTGTTAATGACGAAGGCCTTTAATTGCTATTCCACCATTTCAAACAGTTCTCAGAAGCTTCTTCCCTCCTCTGTTGAAAGAATTGGGATGAAGCCTGATGAAAATTCTTTGCCAAATGTTCAACCATTGCTAAATCACTCTGCTCTTTCATTTTAGTCATCTAATTATGATGTCTGCTTCCAGTTTTTCTATTGCCCTTTGATGCTTATCTGTTGAACAAATTGTGACACCTTTAAAAGGGGTTATTTTGGTAAAATAAGGTGCTTGGTTCTGATTAAAAAGTGTTTTAAGTGATTCAGCCAAGGTTGTCTCCATGGGCTCAGGAAGTAACCACAGCCAAAATACCCTAGTGAGGGCAGAATATGAGAGGCCGATAATACCTATTATTACCTTCATCAAGGTGCAGCCAGGCACCAGGCTCATGGGAGCAAGCAAAGGTCCAGGCCTCTGACACCGCAGATTCTAAAGCAGCCAGAGCTAGCGATAGGTACTCAACAAGGAACTGAGATCTAGTTTTTTTAAAGTATCTTTATTTTCTTTTCTGTAAAATAGAAGGAGATAGAAGACTAAACACTAGGATTTTATGCTATTTTGAAAATGAAAACGTAGCATGAGAAATATTGCCTGATATAGGAAAAAGAGTTCAGGGCTTAAAGTCTAGATTCAAAGAGCTCTGCGGTCTTAAGAAAGTCACTTTACCTCTCTGAGCTTCACATTTCTAATCAATAAAGTGATGCTGTGAGGCCAGCTGCTCTCCAATTTCCCTTGCAGCTTAGAAAGCCTAAGATGTCTACTCTAGCTAAAAAAAAAACCAACCTTATAAAGAATTTTAAACAGATAAAAATTGTCTGGTATATCAGCTAGTGTTGGTGAATTTTCCTGTTAATTTGAAACTTTGCTCTATTTCACATTTCTTAACCTCTTAATTGAGAATTTACATAACTTGTCAGTGTCTCACTATCCTAATCTATAGAATGGGCATATTAATAGCACCTGCCTCATTGAGTTGTTGTGAGGACCAAGTGCACTGCTACGTCTTCAGAACAATGCTTGGCATGCAGAAAGTACTCCATAAATGTAAGCAACTAGTAGTCATAATAGTAGTAGCAGTTGTTGTAGAATAGCTCTTTGATTTGATTGTTTATAAATGTTTTCAAAAAATAAACAAGCTGGCCGGGCACGGTGGCTCACACCTGTAATCCCAACACTTTGGGAGGCCAAGGCAGGCAGATTACCTGAGGTCAGGAGTTCAAGACCAGCCTGGCCAACATGGTGAAGCCCCATCTCCACTAAAAACACAAAAATCAGCTGGGCATGGTGGTGCATGCCTGTAATCCCAACTACTCCGGAGGCTGAAGCAGGAGAATTGCTTGAACCCAGGGGGTGGAGTTTGCAGTGAGCTGAGTTCATGCCACTGCACTCCAGCCTGGGCAATAGAGTGAGACTCTGTCTCAAAAATGAACAAACAAACAAACAAACAAGCTAAGGTAGGAGTTGTTTTTGTAACCTCCTCAAACTGTCAATAAATAGGTGCCCAGAACATCTGTAGTGCTAGCTCTGCACTGTCACTCTCAGCCCTCACCATTACCTGCATCATTGACAAGAGAGGTAAGGCAAAACCCTATAAAAAGAAGAAAAACTTCCTTGCGACTCCAATCAAGAGACAAGACATGAGATAAAACATTGGCCATCAAGTTTAAAAGATGATAATCTGTATTTTAAGCACTCCAAACTCTCTTTCTTCATACTAAATATTTTGAACTGTCACACAGATGCCAACAGAGGTTTGTTTGTTTGTTTTTTGAGAAGAAGTTTCACTCTTGTTGCCCATGCTGGAGTGCAGTGGTGCGATCTCGGCTCATTGCAACCTCCGCTTCCCAGGTTCAAGCGATTCTCCTGCCTCAGCCTCCCGAGTAGCTGGGATTACAGGCGCCCGCCACCATGCCCGGCTAATTTTTTTGTATTTTTAGTAGAGACAGGGTTTCACCATGTTGGCCAAGCTGGTCTTGAACTCCTGAACTCAGGTGATCTGCCCCACTAGGCCTCCCAAAGTGCTGAGATTACAGGGTATGAGCCACTGTGCCCAGCCGCCAACAGAATCAGTTCATTTTTAAACGAAAGGAGTTAGACTAACATCACTTCCAGCCACTGGACTCCATGTAGCTAAGACCCCACTTACTTTGGGTCACACGCTGCAAAGAGAATATTTTCAGAGTGAGCAAGAGTAGAAGGCTCTGTGCCTGATACTATTTGTGGTGCCCACTCAAATATATCTCATAAAACATCAACTTCCACCTATAGGCAAAGGTTATATCACCTATTCCTGAGACACTTTTGTCAGAATGCATAAGTTAGCTAATATCAGTGGGAGTTAATCTGATTAAATAACTTCTCTTTTATTGTGTGCCTGGCACTGTGTTGGCACCAGAGTTTCAAAGATAAGACAAAACTCTCATGAAACGAAGCCATACTCTTGAGAACTCTCAGATAGTATAATATAGTGGTTAAGTGCAGAGGCGCTGGGGTCAGACTGCCCAGGTCATGGTTGCTAGAAGGAGGAAAGACAGGTAATTCATTAAAAAAAAAAAAAAAAAATTCCACCTCACAGTCTTTTCCCAACTCAACTCTGCTTTCAGGTTGAGTTTTACTGAAATGAAGATCAGATGAAAAGAGTAAGTCAGAACTTCTGTAAGCCAGAACACTTCTTTAGTATACATCTGTGACACAGAACTAGGAGAAAAATCGCACAAAGAAGGGATCATTGAGATTTGTCAAGTCACAATTCAGATTAGATTTGAAGCCCCTTACCCGGACTCTCCATTATCAGATGGTGCAGTCAATGTCATCCTAATTAACTGTTTGCATTCTCAACATCTGCTCATTCTACATTGAACCTACGTAATCTACATATAAACCCCAATGACCATTGATGATTTGTGCAAACTGACAAAAATAATACTGAAAATGTATCATGGTTGCAGCAATCAAAACCTGCCCTTATTCATTTATTCTAGTTCAATGTGCTCTCTTACTAAATGATAACACTTCACAATAATATGATTAAGTATTATCGAAGAATGATAATTTTCCAAAACTACAAAAGTTTCACTGAACAAGCAATTAATCAATTCTAGGAGTTCTATGACTTATATAAAAATAAAAAGCCAGTAACAACCCAAATTCTCATCCTATAAAAAATATAGATTAATGTTTGAAATATTTGTTGAGTCTATGGCCATACCACTGTCTACAGCCGTACCATCCTGAACATGCCCGATCTCATCTGAAATATTTGTTGAACTATTTTTATCTGGAGGATTGTGGTTTACATTTTCTGGATACACATATATGTAATTAGGATGATTTGGGGCCATTTATAAGTTCATAAAGTTTAATTCTCCTCTACTGACCCTACTTGGCCCTTAAAAAAATCATCTAGGAACAAAAAAACAAAAACACCAATTTTTAGACAGATAAAATGCTGTCTCCTAAAACACACACACACACATACACACACACACACACACACAGAGACACACTGGTCTTCTTCTGATCTTTCCTTTAGTGTAACAAAAAAGTTATTCCTTAACATATTTCCCACCTCCTTTCTTCATGCCTTCTCATTGCTTTCCCAAGCTGCTCATTCCAACAATGCCTTTAACTCTGATGACTCTTATTAAACACGACTACTTAATTACCATCAATCTATTATGCTATGTACTTCACCCTCCACTGACACATCTGATCCCATTATGTGCCTGACCTTTAACGGTCATCAAATCAAAGTTATTCTGGTCAGTTCAGTCTGGGCCTGACACATGCCCAGGTCACAGAGATGAAGGCGCAGGGGCCTAGCATACCACGTTACCCTGCCCTTCACTTAACACCTTTGTCAATAGAATTTCACAACTGGGAAACTGCCAGGTTTCTGCCTGGCTTGAATAAAATGCCCCTCCTTTTACAGAAAGCTGAAATAAATAATTACACACATGCTGACCAGCACTGGCTTTTATGTAATTGGTGCCTCTCTACCAGCATGACACACTGCCTTCTTGGATGTTTATGCTGAAAAATCTTTGCTTGGAAAGTGAGAATTTATTGTGCAGCCTTCTAGAGTATACCCAGCACTCCACACTGGCTGAAAATCCCCTAAAGATATAAGAGAGATGGAAAGACAAGTTGAGGATGGCCACAGCAACACCACCAAGTGGGTGGCCGCCTTCCACTGAAAGGCCAGTCCACGGAAGCATTCTGGGTTCACAGACTTGTGTGCTACCCTCTGATGGGAACAGCTGTTCGGGCTGCTCTATCTCAAAGCTGCATGCTGAAAAACACTCCCACTCAACCTAATGAGACAGCCATTTAGAAAAGAGGCTCTTCCTGGCTAGTAGGGCCTGGTCATTGTTATTCACCCACAGGCTTTCCCTGGTGGTGAACATGGAACTGTTTTCCCAGACCAAACATGGACCCTCCCTCGAGGTAGCCAGACACACTGTCTGGTGTGCACAAACATTTTGACTTCTGACTGGACAGCTAGACCTGGCAGTGCCTTCCCCTTGCTTTACTTTACTAATGCGTGTGTATTTTTACCAGCCCCTCTGGGAAAACTGCCCTGCTTTATAGCAACTTGCCACTGACAAGGAATTTCTCATCAAGATTGAAATCTCTCGCCATCCCCAAAGCTCCCAACTCTTCTGAGTTTCTGAGCTCAGGACAAGGAGACTTGTCCTTGGAAAAAAAAAAAAAAAAAGAAAGGAAGAAGGAAAAAGAAAAGAAAACTGGCTTTAGGAAGCAGTATTGTGGTTTTTTCATGGCTGTGATGAACGAAAACCCTCCCATAGTGGCCCAAAGGCAATTACAAACATTTGGCATGTGACAAATTAATAGTGAGACTTATTTCTTAGAAGAACAATGATTTCCTTAGATTTTTTTTAAGTTTCTAGATTCTCTAGAAATTTTCCAATGGAATGTGTATTACCTTATTCTTTTTCTCCCACCTCCTCCAAAATATACCAATCTGAGATGATGAACTACATCACCTATTTAGCTCCCTCTTCTCACTCTCATTCCTGACAGGTTAAAGCTGTTTTCACAACAGTTTTCTCTTTTTGCCAGGCTCTTAAGCATTGCCTATTATTAATACATACCAAATTTACTTAAAAGTCTTAACATAGGGCCCATAAAGCAACACAACCCTCTAATAATTGTATCAGCCATCGGGCTGAAACAAGTTCAGTTCCCTGAAAAATAGGAAGTTTCACTGTGTAAGAAATAGGAACACAAATAATAAATCAGAAAAAAAGACTTCAATCCCATTATCATCTTTCATCTGAAAGACTGAAATTCACAGTCTTTCCACAAATCACTTCACTTGCTATTAAATGTCTTCCAAAAGACTCTAAATGTCTTCTAAATTGAAGTTAATTGTTAAGGAAGGATACACTCAGGTGATCTATCATTAGGCCCAGTAAAAATATTTGGCAATGTGAGCTTCATTTCCATCTGAGAATCTCAAGACAATTGACCAGCAATCAGAAATTATTCCCACATTAGGAGAGATGATCGGAAGTACAGATCCTACAGTAAATACAAACCTCCCATTTCAGACCCAACTCAGATTTATTACCAAAAAAATTACCCATCCAAAAACTAGCATGTTGAAAATACAGCATAAGCTATTATTTGGTATGTAACTTCTTTTATATTACAACCATTTACCACTTTTATTTCCAAAAACTCATTTTATTCAAAAGTTTCCTTATGTAAGTGATGGTTCTGAAGGCACAAAAATATCTCTAACATTTTCCTGAAATTTTTATTGGTTTAAAAGTGAGTACCAGAAAGAATTCAGATAAGCATGACATAGGACTGGTGTGTTTATAACAGCAGCTGTATCTGTTTGCATTTGTGGTGTAACTTATCCTCACCCTCCTAAACCTGAAGACCCATCTCTACTTTGATTGACAATTGTATATTAGAGGAATTCTCACGGTAATATGTACACTATGTAAATTTCTCTATGTCTGACTGGCATAAACAGACTTTGCCCAATTAAAGAGTTAATAATCATTGAGCAGAGCTTGGGAGCAGAAAGTACCCTGTTGCTTTAAGATACATTTGCCCTCAAAGTAGTTAATAGGAAATTTAATTCATAAAGTCTTAGGAAATGTCACATCAGTAACTATTCCTCTCTCTCTCTCTCACTCAACAAAAAGAGCCTCAACTGATCTCATTAGAACACTGAGATGAACTAGCCTGTGGTGAGTAGCTCAGAGGTTTGGTTTGCCCAGGGCCTGGCCTCCACACCAGCCTTCCTCTCCCTCATGATGACAACAATTTCAAGTTTTAAAGGATTGAGCAGCCTAGCTTTTTTCCTTACATTTAAAACACAGCTGGTTTCTAGGAACAGTCTTCAGTGTTTCATCCTTTACTTGATTATCTCAGAAATGTTGGAGGCCTTGAAGATCCTGGATGTCTTTTCTCTGCTCCTTGACAATCCTGTGTGAATTTTAAGGTTTCTTTTCTCTTTTTTTTCTCTTTCATCTTATCCCTGCTTCTCTTTTTCCCAAACTCTCAAATAAGTGGGGTTTTCCCTTTCTCAGTTCTTAATATGTCTCCATAAACATCTTGCCCCAGTGAGTACACACACATGCACAAACACACATAACAATGCTATATGAGGGTTATGTGAATGTTCAATGTGTCACTAAAATTGCTGATGTCGGTCTGTATTTGTAATACCTTAAAGAAGGATCAATCAATTAATCATTTTAAGTTCTGCTTAAAACAAATTACAGCAGTCAAAAAAGTGATGCACAACCCCTTAAACAATGCTAATGTATTCTTGTGAAAGGATCCAATTGACAGTTTTACGAGACTGGAGTCTGGTGAAAGCAGGTGTACACGGCCCAGCAAAAATGGCACTATGTCGTGAGGTTTGAAGGGAGATGCGAAAGTCATTTTATGTGGTTGGCCTCTGCAGAGCCTCAGAGAAATGAGGCAGCAGCGAAAAGCCATCTGCTGCCAAGATACAAGCACAGCTATTATACTTCTCGCTATTCACATGATCATACCTGAAACTGATATGGAGTGACATTACCCAGCAGCTTAATTAATGCTTTTCTACACTGCATGAAATACACATTGGCATCAGCCAAGCAAAGGAAAAATACTTAAGTGGATTCTTACATTGAATTACATATATGTTGTACTTTAATCAGAGATGAACATGTTACTTTTGAAATAAAATCTGAAATTGTTATTCCTTACACAAGGAAAAAAATCAGCATTGCAATCTAAATCTAAATTGGAATGTAATTTTGAATTTCTAGTAATAATGGATTCTAAGGGCAGCATTTGAAGCTAAACTCTTAGAAGCAAATAAAATAATTGATACTTCTTTTTTGGTCCACAATACCTTTTTATTTTTTGTTTTCTGCTCTATTTTAGACCAGCCTTTGTTCTTCTTAATTTTAACTTGTGAGATAAACTAATGGCCTTTACCATAAAGCACGTTTATAAACAAGGACAGTTAGGAAATCAGGAAAGAGGACAAGAATTAATTTGCAGTTCTGTGAGCGAGTGGATAAAGCTGTGATTTACACCGCAGATTTGAGCAGTGCTGTGGTCAGATCACAGGTGACGTGGCGGGCCTCAAGCCTGCCTGTGCAAACATAAAGTCAGAGTCGGAGAATTTGAGATGCACCGACTATTTTGCAAGAGCTCAGGAAGCTGCTCTACATACCAAAGAGCACCCCCAGAGAGAACTTCAACCCTTTAACCAGGGTCTCTACCAAGAATATTGTCACCTGCCACCTGTGAAACTTCGAGACAGACACCTCTCCATCTCTGAGCCAGGAATTCCCACTTCTTGGTGTTCAGCTCCAACTGCTGGTTTTACACCTGCTGCGGGGAAAGCCTCAAATATCTTAGCCACATTTGGAAGTAGTTCATTAAAGAGGTTCTAAATGCCTATTTTTAAAAATATTTTTAGAACACTCAAGAGTTTTATAGCACAGGAGAGGCCTATAAAAGAAAAGTACTTTGCTAACAGTATATGGAAGGAAATTTTTCAAATTAATTTTTAGTACACATTGTTGCTTCTGAGAGTTTTTGTTTAATTTTTATAGTGTTAGAGGTTACACTCATCATTTTATTAAAAGATTCAATTAGGTTTAACATTTATGGAGCACCTTTCCTTTGCAGGCTTCTTGGCTGAGGATTCAAGGATGAATTAGAAGTGACCCTATATAGGAAGCTCATTGTGTGGTGAGACACACACAGCTATCTCTATACATTGGCAAGGTACACACAAGACTCCAAAGCATCTCAGGGGAGGGAACAATTCATTCCGCAGTGCAGTGGGAGTTCAGGGGCCATGCTGAAAAGGTGGTCCGGCAATGTATCAAAGAAGTGATAACAAGTTCTCTGGGTCTTAAAGGATGATTCAGAGTTCTCAAGAAGGAGCTCAGGGGGAGGAGCATTCCCGGTCCATGCTAGAGATACAGCACTTGCAAAGGCCCAGAGACCAGGAAGCACAGGTGCTCTTGCAGATTAGAAAGTCAGCTATTGGGCCCTGAGGAGCAGAATTCAGAGTGCGGCAATTTGTGGCATTCATTTTCGGCCACTCCACTTTGATAAACATCCTACACCAGGCAAACTTTGGCTTACTAGAGTACCTCTCAAGCAATATGCTGAAGCTAAGTAGATTTCTGTGGTGTTTGACTTCCCAAAGAACTCAAAGCACTTAATCAATAAAGAACACCATCCCATCCCATCCCCTCCCCTCCCTCATCTCAGTGTCTTGCTGCTGCTTGAAATTTTTTTTTTTTTTTTTTGAATCTCTAAAGATAGCCATTGGAGGAGGAGGAAAAGAAGGATATAAAAGTTATGGTATATTTACGATGTTTACATATAATAAATATATGCATTTTACATTTTTTAAATGTCTATAAATACAAGATTTATAAATTTGCCGACATCATAATACCATGCAGACAATGTGGTTTTGTAATAGAACACAAGTGTGAAGTTTTATGATGGACTTTTTTCTAGCCTCTGTATATCTGTTGTAGTATATATACCTTTGTTTAGAGAAAATGTCACATAATGAAATTTGAGGTCCTTCATAAATGTAGAGCCAGAGCAAATGCACCCCAGCCCCATGTGCCCACCCCCATCCAGTCCTTTCTAAATGTTTACTCAGTTAATACTAAATAGTAAACTAATAACAACTCTACTCCCCAGCCGAGAGCTCCTGCTGTTGGAATAGGCATATTTTACTTAAATAAGTGTTCTTACGTATGAGATTGGAAGGCTACATGTGTAAGGGAACGTGCATGTAGGTAATGCCTTTGTGGAAAGTCCACACCCCACCCCAAGATCTCTCTTGCTAAGATTCCAAGCTCACTGCCTCTGGAACTACTGAATGGTCAGGGACAAGTGGGGAGGTTTGCTGTGGGTCACTCTACCTCCACCACTGCCGCAAAGGCCCATTTCCTGGGCTTTGCTCCCTCTTCAGTTCACTGCCCAGAGTGGAGTTAACGGGGACACACTTCACCACCTCAACAACCACTGGTGGTCCCTGCAGCACAGGCTGCCCAGCCGTCCATCAAAGCGGAGCCTCCTGAGAACAGCAGAATGCCAGTTTCCACTGTCAACCCACCTCTCCCAGCCCTTCTGCGGAGCCCTGCCAAGGACTAGTCCCAGCCTGCTCAACTGAACAACTCCCAGCATGATGCGCAGATGGAGAGAGAGTGGCTTGTGACGCTCTCCACACAATGAAGAAAGAAACGTGCCTTCTCTCCTCAACACACAGCAGCTCCCTGTCATGACCCCCTGCTGCTGTTACAAAGTCATTAACATCTACTGTGCCCCTGGGGGTGAGGGAAAGCCAAACCCCGGAACAATATCATCTCTGCTAAAGACACAAAACTTTTGCTTATGGCACAGGCACAGAGAATTCTGAATAAACAGGCTCAGGGTTTTCTGGCACCCAGTGAGTGGCTACCTCAGAAAGTCACCTTGGTTGTAATCCCAGCACTTTGGGAGGCCGAGGCGGGTGGATCACGAGGTCAGGAGATCGAGACCATCCTGGCTAACACGGTGAAACCCCGTCTCTACTAAAAATACAAAAAATTAGCCGGGCGTGGTAGCGGGCGCCTGTAGTCCCAGCTACTCGGGAGGCTGAGGCAGGAGAATGGCGTGAACCCGGGAGGCGGAGCTTGCAGTGAGCCGAGATCGCGCCACTGCACTCCAGCCTGGGCGACAGAGCGAGACTCCGTCTCAAAAAAAAAAAAAAAAAAAAAGAAAGTCACCTTGGTTTGACAAGGGGCCCATGAGAAGGATGGATTTTGGGGCATTTTTCTCTTAATCCTCACAAGTTATGGGGAGAAAGAGCTACTATTCTGGAAATTCTGCCCCCAAATGTATTCTTAAAAAAAAAAAAAAAAAAAAGACAGGGTCACACTCTTGTTCCCCAGGCTGAAATACAGTGGTGTGATCATAGCTCACTACAGCCTCAAATTTCTGGGCTCAAGCAATCCTCTCACCTCAGCCTCCTGAGCAGCTAAGACTACAGGTACACACCACCATGTCCTGCTTATTTTGTATTTTTATTTTTATTTTTGTAGAGAAGGGGTCTCACCATGTTCTCTAGGCTGGTCTTAAATCCCTGGCTAGTGACATGGAACTACAAGGCTGTTTGTTTGTTTTTGTTGATGTTATTTTGCTTTCATTTTTCCCATCTCAGGTAGAACAGCAGCATTTTGAATCTTTCTCTACCATGTACTCAGCACCAATTCCATGAGCTAAGTTTAGGGACCCTGTCTATACCACTACTTGGTTTGTATAAAAGTGCTGGGATCCCAAAGTGCTGGAATTACAGGCGTGAGCCACTCTGCCCAGCCCCAAATTCATTCTCATGAGACTTTGCCCAGCCTGTAAGAGGGAAGCCTCCAACCCCATGTAGAGATAACCTGATAGCAATGCTGAGGGAAGCATAGTGATGTCCTCCTCCATCAGCTATCCAGATCAGGCTGCAGGCAGCTCTGCAGTGGTGGAGCACAAGGAGACTGCAGAAGGATCCCTAGCCTTGGGATCAGTGCCCTGGCTTCAAAGCCCAGCCTTGCCTCTTTTAAATTGCTTTCATATGTATCTGCAGCTAGTGTTTCCCAAACTTCACTCATCCCAGTACTTCCTTTGCAAATATCTGTGCATCACCTGGGCAATAGTTACTTCATGATTTTCTTCAAGCACTCACTTTTGTCCCCTAAATTCATCCTAAAAGAACAAGTTCAAATGGAAAGTCAGTATCTTTTGCTATAATAGAGGGAATCATAAAAAGAGAGAAGACAAAACAATGTTATTAAATTCTAGCTAAATTCTGTTATCTGATGAAGCTTCTGTCTTTCTGTTGACTAGAGAAAATAGCAAATTTTTTTTATTTTGTTTTATTATTATTATACTTTAAGTTTTAGGGTACATGTGCACAATGTGCAGGTTAGTTACATATGTATACATGTGCCATGCTGGTGTGCTGCACCCATTAACTCGTCATTTAGCATTAGGTATATCTCCTAAAGCTATCCCTCCCCCTTCCCCCCACCCCACAACTGTCCCCAGAGTGTGATGTTCCCCTTCCTGTGTCCGTGTGTTCTCATTGTTCAATTCCCACCTATGAGTGAGAATATGCGGTGTTTGGTTTTTTGTTCTTGCGATAGTTTACCGAGAATGATGATTTTACATTTGCACTTATTAGAAGGACTAAAAGAGAGCTTGAAACTAAATAACTCACTTCTTGGTTCAAGGCTGTTGAGTACTCAGGCTATGAGCCACCCAAATTACCCCATTCTAGTCTACACCCTACAGTTTAGGAAACCCCAGGCTAGTGACATGGAACTACAAGGCTGAGTTTGTCTGCTCTTGTTGATGTTATTTTGCTTTCATTTTTCCCATCTCAGGTAGAACAGCAGCATTTTGAATCTTTCTCTACCATGTACTTAGCACCAATTCCATGAGCTGCTAAGTTTAGGGACCCTGTCTACACCAGCACTTGGTTTGTGTAAAAGGCAATATACAGACCCAGCTTGAACTGAGAGCAAGGAAAGGCCATTAGCTATCCTCTGTTCTCAGTCATTCCTTCCTTTCATTTATTCAGAAGCATTCTGGAGAGAAATATATATATATATTCAAAACATATTTTCAAAATATGTTTCAAAATAAAGCTATGTGAAAAACTCTTAGAAATCTCATATCACGTGAGATTCATTTAAAAATAGGTGCTAAAAATTCCAGTGACACTTTCCTTCATGCAAAATATTCCATTCCCTCACCAGTCATCTAGCATTCACCAATCAGGTAATACTTCTGAGAAAAAAAATAGATTTATAGCTTCATTTTACAGACAGAATGACTCAAACTCCAAAGAGGTAAAGATAGTCACCCAATCACAGAGCATCATCTTGAATTAAAAAATAATCTAAACTTATCGCTCTATTTTACACATGGACTAACTCACAGTCTAAAGAGGTGATGAAGATGGCTGCCCAAGACCACATACAAGAGGTGACAATTTAAAAATTCCATACTCTCCAAGTTTATGCTTTTGAGTCAAACAGTAGATTGGCCAGAGTCACTTCTCTCACGTGCAAACACCAGAAAAACTGCTTTATCTGCCAATATCACCATTAAATATTATGTCCCTCAAATTCTTCATGAAATTCATGGCAACCCATCTGAGTTAGCTTATCCCAAAGGTCTTTATTTTTGTTTGGTTTGATTTTCCGAGGCCCTATCTGAACAAAGGTTGTAAATCAAAAGGAAAAGGCTTGGATGGACTTCCTGAACATTTTGTAGGATGCTTGTCCTTTCAATGTTCTGTATTTCTTGGCCTTAGCATCTCCAACACTAGGTTCATTGTATTACACAATAGTGTCAACAAATGCTATGCACTAAAGGAAAAAAGCAATGGACCTATCATCTGCTTTCTATCCCATGTAACTTCCTAATCAATCTTTCCCTGTGATAACCTGGGGACTGAGAATACATTTAAAGCAACACTGAATCCTGTGAACATTGCCCATTCTCCAAAGGCATTTTTTTTTTTAAATCACAAAACAGGAAGTTCCAAGCCATTGAAACTCACCAGTATATTTGCTTGAAAGTCTTCTGGAACAACAAAACGGTACATGCCTATCCAGGCAAGCAGACTATTATAAAAGCAGATGTTTTGCTCACTTCCACTTCAGAGAAACACATTGTCAATTTAGTTAACATCCTCTAGTCATTTGAACAGGCTTCTCAGGAAGTCAGCAATGATATAACTCAAGTACAATATGATCCTTGTGTTCCCATTTATCTCATACTTACACATCTTAGCAGAAGATAGATGTGTGCGTGTGTGTGTTAAATGAATTAGAAGGAAGAAAAATGCTGGGCTACTCACTAGTCTCACTAAAACATCAACCCACAGGAGTGGGATTCAAAGAACAAAAGGTTCTTGGAGGGTGTGGGCATCACTATACATGGATGACATTCTTGCCAAGGATTTAGCACTGCCTGTTTCCCACAGCCAGCACAGAATAATTCACCCACACACACACTCTGTGTTGATCAACCACTGGAAAGGTGGTCTCCAAGCACCCCAGCACTCAATGTCAGGGACCTCAGCCCCTTGTGCAGTGATCTGGTCTCATCGTGCCTTGGGTAAAGTGGCCATGCTTCGTCAGCCAGCTCAAGAAGAGAGGCTAAGGTTGGGGGTCAAGATGAAGGGAAAACTAAGAAACAGCCTAAGACAAGCAAAGGGTGAAGTGTCAGGGAGGAAACAAAGTAAGACAGAAAAAGGAGAAAGAAAGAGAGAGGTAAACAGTAGTGACCCTGGCAAAAAAAAAAAAAACAAAACAGGCGACAGGCAGCAGGGGAGGAGTTGCTGAGAAACGGCATGGCTTGTGTCCACACCACAGCCCTGCTGTTAGAGAACTCATCCCACAGAATGGGGCCATTCAGTGTGACAGAACAGGACTGCCAGCCACAGTGCAGGGACAGCAGGAGCAAGAGCACTGAGATGCTCCTGAAGCATTATCATAGAAGGAGAGGAAAACTGCATTAATGACTGAACTAACTTTAGGTCTTTTCAAAACAAATATAGTCATCAAGCTAAATATTCCCAAGTCTCCAGAACACACATGGGTATGCACAAACATGTGTGCACAAACACACACACACACACACCTCTTTGCTGGCAACAAGATAAGCAAGTATTAGCCAGCATTATTGGGACAGGTTTTAGCCCTAATTTACAGAGCTTTTGAGATCATGCCCCAGTAAATTTTTTTAAGCTAATGTGTTCATACAGGAGCATCACAAGTAAGTTTATCCAAGTCACTGTTAAACCCACACCCTGTCTTACTAACTCAGACCATCTATTTAAGTAGCTAATCTCTCTCACTTGAGGATGTTAGCCAAGGCTTGTTGGTAAGGGTGAAGAGGGGCAAATAGCAGAGGGCAGAAGGGCCCCAGCTCCAGTTAACCTTTTTCTCTCTCTCAAACATCAATGCCACCCAAGTAGCACCAGAATCACAAGGCATCCAGACATCAGTGGGATTTGAACAAAGGGCCAAAGTTCTCTTTTTCAAATGTCTGCTTGGGGCCTTGCAAAGCCAGAATTTAACCTTATGCTACTGGGGTAATGTTCATTTGGGAGCACTTAAACTTAAATTACTCTTAAATCACTCCTCTGTACTAGACACACCCAGCTCTTGGCAGTGAACCAGAGTCTAGATGCACCGCCCACAACCCACTGTTCAAACCTGAAACTTGAAAGGCCTCAAAATCCAAAAAGTAAACACGGCTTCTTAATCACTTTTTTAAATCATCAGCTTCCTTTATCTCCAGCACCTTGTTTTTCTGTTGGGTCCTTCCAAGCAGAAGCGAGAAGTGAAATGCTAGGCCAGGATGGGTGTATGGAGGACCACAGTGTTCTGCAGCAGACACTACAGAGGGCACAGAAGAGGCTCATGCAGTTCAGCCCTTGTCCAGGGAAGGGGGTCAGAGCACAGCATCAAGCTAGGCCGCTGCTCTACCTTTATGAATGGTGTGACTTCGGGGAAGTTACTGAACCTCTGCCCCTTTGTTTTCCCATCTATAAAACAAGGATGATAGCAATGTCTAACTCATAGGACTATTGCAAAAATTAAATGAGTTAATATATGTAAGAGCTTAGAACAGTGCCTATGAGCTTTATTATTATCATCATCATTATTACCATTATTATTCCTTAGTTTATAAGCCATGGATCACTTCCCATTGCCTACCAGGGTAAATACACACACCCTGATGTAGCATTCCAGGTTGGAACTATCTTCTCCAACCTACATTTTTAGCCTCATCTCCCATTGCTATCTGCCATGCACCATGCACTTAAAACAAAGGAGGTGGTTCTCCCCATTTCCTGGACATATCTCATAATTCTCTGACTCAGCTCACATAGTTTTCTCTGCATTTCCACATTTCTATCAAAAGTGAATCCATCTTTCAAGACCATTCTCAAATGCTGCTTGAATTTCCAAATATTCATTGAACATGTAAAATCCTATAGTTTCTCACAGGATGTGGCTGCATATACTCTGGCTGTCAGTGTGCTTCTTCAAAGGTAACAACCAATATTGGGTGAACTACACTGGATATGCTCTAAATAATCTAGAGTATAAAGGGAAGGATCATTTTCATAATTAATTTATTTCTTTATTGCACTAATATAATGCCAGATTTTTAGAAGCCGCATGATCACAGCTTCTGTTCCACTAGTTATTCTTCACCTAAGTCTTCTGTCGAGCCTTCCCATAATTATGCAATTAATTTTTTAAACCTTAATGCACAATTTTACATTTGTATCTACTGAGAGACACCTTGCAGATCACCAGGCAGAGCTCCAACTTGAAAAAGTAATGTGGATAATACTTTGTTATCTTTTATATTGGCCATATACCCCGGTGAAGTCATCTAAAAAGCTTGAGAGCATTCTGTCTGCATCATAGATACCAATGTGAAATAATATAGGATGAGGACAGATTATTGCAGCCATCCACTAGTCTCCCCAATTTGACAGATCCAAGATCTTTAGATATAGTTATTTCACCAGATGTCTAACTCACCCTGCCCATTTTCATCACCTTATCCACAAAGACATCAAGAAATTTTATAAAACGCTTTCCTAAAACCAAGTTTTCACTATCTATTCCCTTCCCCTAGTAAGAATCTTTTTTAAGACTAAGGGGTTAATTTACATGACAAACATGTTTGTCTCCTAGAAACTACCACTCTTTTCTAATGCTCCAAAACAATGTCTGGATATATTTTTCATGTAATAGAAAAAAGAAATAGGAGACTGATGGGGAAGATTCACAATTCAGTGACAAGAAGCAGCCCAGAAATCTCAACCAGTCTGGGATATTTGTTCTAATGAATCTAAGGGTCAGATGAACTTCTAAATACAATGCAGCCACTCCTTAGCAGTTTATAACTGCCAAGTAGGAGCATACACCTCCTGGAACCTTTAGACTTTCGAAGGTTCGTAATCCTGTCCCCCAGTTGACCATTATATCAGGTGAGCCATGCAGCAGACTAGGAAGAGTTAAGATCTCTTGGGTTCAGTTTCCTGATATTTTAGAGAATCTTAAGTTACAACAATTCTACATTCCCGAATTGGGACATCCGTCCACGAGAAAGGTATTTCCCCACTCCCATCATGATCTAGAGCAAACACGAACAACCTCTGAATAGAGCAAAGAGTCTTGTGTGAGCAAACCTAGCCTAACACTCTAGACTGTGATCTGTTCGTTTCTAAATAGACTACAATACCTAGTCTCTGAAAATGCCACCCTATCCACCTGTAAGTCCCAGTATTCGTGCCCTTGTGTAGTCTCCTCTTCTCAAATCTGGGTTGGCCCTGGGACTGGCATTTGACCTATAGAATATAGCAGAAGCAACACAGCATGACTCCAATGTCAGGTCATAAAAAGCCTTGCAGCTTAGAATGCTCCCTCCAGCAACCCAGCCACTGTGCTGTTAGAAGCCATATGCAAACATTGATGTCCTCAAGAACCTCAACTGAACTCTGACAGCCAGTAGCAAGCAGCCATTCGATTGAGCCACTCGAACATCCAGCTTAGTAGTCTTCTAATGACTGCAGCCCCAAGCCAACATTTGACCACAACCACATGAGACCGCAAGTGAGACCACCCAGATGAACTCAGTCAACACCTAGAACTACAAAAAGTAATAATAAACTGTTGTTTCAAGCCATTAAGTTTAGGGTTGATTTGTTACACAGAAATATCTGGAATCAGACCCAACTTGGAGACTGTGGATAGCAGAATCTACTTTTATTCTAGGCCTGGAAATGCCAAAGATGACTCTGGGGTACCAGGAACTTACAGCCAAGTTGTCCCGGGCCTCAGATATTTGAGGCCTATGGATGACTCAAAACTCTGAAATAAAGATCAACCAGAAGAACTGAGCTCTCTGGCACTGTGTCCTAATTCGGACTGTTGGAGAATATCACACAACAGTAAAATCTTATGTAACTGCAAATTCACTCAAGTGGAATTTCAACAAATCACAAATTCATTATATGTGATCTTTAAGTTTTCAAAGTTTGAAATAATTTCTTTAACTTCTAGCATCAAAATTGGATTGAAAGAGCTACTCTTCAAATTAAAAATCAATAGATGTTTATAATCATGGGCTCATAAAATATTGAAAACACCATTCATTCCATATTATTCCACACACAGTGCAAGGTAATGAGTATGCAACTGGGGTCAAAGGAGACATAACCTTTGAGCAAGCAATCCAGCATGAAAGGTAAACTCTATAAAGTAAACAAACAAATGATTACAACTTCAACATGGAATGCAGTAATAAAGAAGCAACGGTAGAGGAAATTCTCATCAAGCATGTCTCTCTGGAGAAGAAATATTTAATCTGACACCTGAAGGATGAGAGAAGTTCCCAAAGTACTTTATACAAGTTACAAGGCTTGATAATTAAAATTCTTATGTAGTAGATAATTGTGGTGAACTGTATTTTTTCTCCATTGACTTGCCTAGGTACTCAGAGCACTTTAAAGTCTTCCCCTAGCATTAGTACTACATTTCAAATTTTGAATTTCATAAAACCACCTCCCTCCTAACTACTCACCTTCCTCTCACTCTTCTGCACTGTCTTGTTCCCCAAGACCTCCCCAATGTGGACCTCATCCCAGTTCTGCATGTGGCCCCTTTGTGTGACCCTCATGGACACATTCTCCAGGTTCATCCCCAGCAGTCCTCCTGCACATGACTGACAGTATCAGCCCCCTGCTACCATGCACCATGACCCTGAGAAGAAGCACCCTACCTCACATCCCACCTGACCCTTGGCCCTCACCTGCTCTTCCAGAGGGAGGAACTTGACGTCTTACAAGTAATCATGTATTTACTAGTATATAATTTTCTGAAATTATTTTCAAGTAATACATGGACTTTTGATCTTATTGGTCAGTCTAATAGGCAATGGAGGGCTCACACATCTGCTTCAGCACAAATCAAGGCCTGCCTGACATTAAGACTGGCTTCCTGGTGTGGTTGACATGGTTAGTTGCATCCCCAATATTCACTCCATTTATCTCCCTTTTGTGCTGCTTGGGTGGGATTAACATCCGTGGCAGAGTCAATTGGCTGATCAGCAAAGATTCATGCCACCTTCCACAGGATGGAGTGGATGCTGGAAAGCAGATGCCCAGTCAAGGCATCTTCTCACACTTTACACTTTTCTTGACCTAGGAGGGGTCACATGATTAGTTCTCACCAGTGGAATTTGAGGGGATGTGATGTGTGTCATTTCTGAGCTAAAGTAGTTGAGAAGTAGATGTATCTTCTCCAAGGTCTCTTTCTCTGTTTGCAGCAATTTTGGAGTGCCACGTTGAAGATGGAAGAGTGCTAAGATACTGAATAAGCTCCCGGAGGTGAACCAATCATTAGGATTAGCAACACCCATATCAGTCTATGAGATAACTCAAAAATAAATGTTTACTTAATAAATGTATTAATCCAGAGAGAAGTTGGGATTTACCTGTTATAGCACCTAGCTCTCCCATATTAATATGGCATTATTCCAAGCTCCAGCGATGGATTCAGACTTGGTTCAGAGATGGGCATGTATCCCACGTCTGAGCCAATCAGTGCATAGTGTTCCTCTAGCCACAGAAGTGTCTTCAAAAGCTGACATATTGCCTAACTCAGTCCAAATAGAAGAAAGATTATGATTTCTTTTCAAAGTTTTGGAGAAAATAAGCTTTGTCTTTCCTACTGAATATGAATAACAAAGTATATAGTGAAGCATTTTGTGATAGTCTGAAGCCAACACACAAGAAAGAAGGGCCAAGAGCAACATTAAGAATAATAGAACCAGAGTCTTGATCAAACTGTGCCTGGGCATGTAATCTATTAGATTTTTCTGTTTCCTAAGCTAATACATTCCCTTAATTTTTAAGCCAGTTTAAATTTGGTTTTCTTCATTAATAACTAATATCTTCCAAGTATATACTTCATTATACATGAAACTCTTGTAATCAGTATAGGGAAAAGGAATAAATTAAAACCAATTGCAATTTAAACGTAATTCACAGTTCACAAAACCCCAAGTATTAAGATAGGATATAGAATTGGCACATCAATAAAACATTAATCAAAATTCATAAGTATCTATACCTATGACATGCACTATATCAGTCAGAATAGGTTAAGTTATGCTTCCATAATAACTAACTCCAAAATCTCAGTGAGTTATGACAAGTTTATTTCTTGCTAATGCTATGCTATGTGTCCCATTCTGGGCCACCTGTGCCTCATCTTCATCATTCCTCTGGGCCTTAGACTGCTAAAATAAGCCTCTATCTGGAACAGGAAAAAGACACAACACAGTGAACCACATGGTGAATCTTAAAAACTTCTGTTGCGTGTATTGGTCAGAGCAAACCTGGAGTCACAGAGATAATTCTTTATAAGAGACGTAGTGAATATTTGATTTGAGCAATATTAAGATATTTTATTCAAATTTTTAATTCAAAAAAAATTAATATTTTATATGAACAGTAGATTTCTAAAGTTGATAAATCCTAAATTACCTACTGAAAGAATAATTAAGACCCTAAAGAATAATCAGGCCCAACCTTACCATTTGTCAGCCCACAGATCAGAATGTGAAAATAAGTTCATCCAAGGTTGAAAGAAGTTGGGCTGTCAATAAATAAGTGTTGAAAAGTCTTCTCCAAAACATTGTCTGTCACCATTCTAAGATTTTAATGACTACTACTAAGGTGCTGGTCAGAAGAGAGAAACACTAGAAAAAATACTGACACTTTAATGGAATTTGAGGAGAAACCTACTTGTAGGAGTCTGTCCATCTGTGCTATTCTAATATTTTATTTTACTACTAAGGCTTCTCTTCTGTAAGGGGTGGTGGTAACAGTAGCAGCTTTACAGAGGTCATAGAACTGAGGAAAAGGATTTTACTGAGAATTTCAAAGTGCTAAGCACACTACAAATATGACGTCATGGAAACATCACCACACCCTTATGAAGTCGGTGGTCTCATCGCCGTGTTATAGAGGTGATGTCAATGTCCAAGATCTCAGAGCTACGAAGTAGTAGACACAGATTTAAACATGTGCTCTGCCCCTAAATCCTATGCCTCCCATTAATCAAGGTTTGCCAGAAAGAGAGACAGGCTCTGAACTCAACAAAATTATGAGGAGGTGATCCCAAGCTTATGTCACCCTCCCTTGTCCAATCAGTGCATGCCTTTGTGAAGAAATCAGATATTCTGGGGGATAAGGGTCAATGCATTCTCCCACAGAGGGCATGAAGCCTTTGGCCACCCACCTGAAGCCCCACCAGTGACACTCTAGGTCTCCATAGGCAGGAAGAGGCAGCACTGGGAGGGCAGAAGTCTTTTCACATTGCCACCTGTCATGCTAAGGACCACCCTAAGATTGGAGTTCAGGAAAACAGGATGGTGGCAGAAAATGGAAAGAAGTCTGTTTGGTGATCAAGAAAGCTTCATTTGGTGAAAAACCCAGACCAGAGCAAGATTAAGGAATCAGGAGGCCAGGTGCTGAGGTATAAAGGAATAGACTGGAGGCACAGCAGTGAGAAGTAGGAAAGCACTTGGAGTTATCTCAGGACAGGATCGGCTGAAGAAAAATTAGTCAGTATGCTGACTGTTCTCTATTTGCATAGCCACACATCTGGGTAGGTCAGCGCTTCTGTGACTTTAACCCCACTGAGCCAACTCCTTACTGATAAGCCTGCACCCTCTGATGGCTCTGGCTTCTGTGCAATGGAGAGATTTGACACTATTCATTGAGGGTTTCACTACGTATCTGTGGCCAGTTTTTTATTTTCCTTGCAAATTGTTATTGGTAATATATCTATAACCTGCAAGTATGGGGCATTATCATAAGTGTTCTATTCAAAGAAGCTAGAGGACCACGTGGGCTAATTCAATACCAATATAAATGCCATTTTTTAGTTAACAAAGCATTTTCCAATGTATTAGCTCATTTGAACCTCACGCTAATTCTGTGAAGTAAATATTCTCATTCCCGCTTTACAGATGAGAAAACTGAGGTTGGGGTCTATTAACTATCTGTCCAAAGTCTCAAAGCCAGTGGCAGAGATAGAATTTGAATTTGGGTCTTCTGACAATATGATATTGCCCTAAGGAAAGGAATTCATAAATCAGAGAGAACAATTGTGGGCACTGGCAAAGAGGAATGCATTGGAATGGAGAAGAAGGTCCATATGACAGCTGTAAGATTATTTCAAGGAGAAATGAAGACAAATTGGAATTAAGCTCTCTTTTAATTATACATTTACCAGTGATCTGTCATTGAGAAAGAACTAATACATAGAGTATCAATTTTCAGTAAATATAAATGGCAAATAAGGCATTTAATGAATTGCAAATGACAGTGTTTCTAAGAGTAGTTATCAATCACTAGTAAAGGCCTTCCCATTTATTAATCATATATTTCATTTCAGCAAAGAATCTAACAAAATGGCATAAAAAGAATACAGAGCTGTGCAACACTTGCAGAGAATTAAAAAGAGAAAGAATACAGAGATGGTGCAGATGGTGACTGGGGAAGGTAGGCATGAAAAACAAACCTTCTGCTTTATCCATTTCAAATGTGAAGGGAAGACAAGAGAGAAGGAAAATATTTAGAAATGGGATTTTAAAATAGTCGGGTAACTGATAAAACATTAAGAAAACTACAAATTGTGAGCCGAGATCGCGCCACCGCCCTCCAGCCCGGGCAACAGAGCGAGACTCCATCTCAAAAAAAAAAAAAAAAAAGAAAACTGCAAATTCATCCACTGTAGGGTAGGTTCTTAAGCCAACTAACAACAACAAAAAAAAGTGAAAAGGAAAGAATCTTGGCCAAAAGTAAAGAGCAGTTCAGAGAAGATAAAAGAGCAAAAATCTGACTGCTCGGAGAGTCACCATGGTTATGGAGAGGGCTCCAGTACACTGAGTTGCCAAATTATCTCGGAGATTGAGCTTATCAATTCACACAGTTTCAGGTATTTAGCCTGGCCAGAGTTTTATTCAAAACAAAGGTTAATTTAAAAAAAAAAAATAGAAAGTACTCTCATGCTCCCTTCCCCTACTTCATCCTGCCAACCTATCAAAAAAAAAAAAAAATCAGTAAGTCTCCTTGGCCAACTGAATGATTTTAATATCATTATAAAGTCTTAATAGTTTGTTCTGGATGTGCTAGTAAAGCCACCATGCAAAGGATTTAAGGCAGCGTGAAATTATCAGGAGAATGAAAACCCAGTAGCATCTCCCAAAGCTATTATAGAAGGCATGGTTCAAGAAAGGAATATCCGCAATCACAAAACAGGAAAAGAGAGTCAGGGCTGCAAAGGAGAGCAAAAAATATCTACAAATGGTTACTGCAACTGGTCAATTAAATTTAGCCTTTCTTCTAGTGTTTAAATTACCAAATCATTTTACACATTTATACAAGGGCAGAAATGTTTGCAACAAACTCTGAAGCAAACCAAATTGTCATTTTTTCTCAGGGAGCCTAATAATTCAACTCCTCATTCAAATAACATTGCATATTTATGAGGCTGGAGTCTAATTAAATTACATCAGTCATCAATCTGATTTTGCTAAATTTTCTTTTCACATAACTATTAATGGAAATATGTGAACCCCCAAATATGAGCCTTTAAATATTGAGTTATTAGCACTGTGTTTTCTAAAGAAACCCTCTTATAGGTACCCCAAATGTGCTCCACCTTGCACATCCCCTTTCTGCTACACATCTGTTTTTCTTCCACATTCTTTCTTCTGCCATCCTGTATCCCACCCCACCACTCCCAGAATCCAAATGGCAGAAAAGTGTGAATGAGCACAAACCAATCTTGTTATTACAACCATTTCCTTCTGCTTACTCTCAAAATAAGTTTCATAAGAGAGAATTAGGTCACTTATAAAATTACAAAAAGAGTCCTTCATCCAAAATCATTCACCAAGTGGAAGCTTCAAAAACATTAACTGATGGCATCATGACAACTCTGGCCTGACCTTGCGCCTTCATCTCCACTGGGTTCAGAATATTGGGTCTAACTTTTAGAATACAGCTTCCTATTTTATCTCAATGGTATGTAAACACTCTATAGCAGAAACTATTTTATTTAACACAGTGAAAATGAAATGAATAATTTCTGTGTAGTGAAAAAGATGTCTCTCAACTAGAGATACTCAACTCTCATAAAACAAGTCACAAAACTGCCTCTGATAGCAACGAATGTATGCAGTCTAGCAGCTAAGAAATAGGTAAGCCAGCATTCTCTTACCAGTTTCACCCCCTCGTATGCATTGCCTAGAAAAACTTACCCTCATCTTCCTTATTTCAAGCCTCAACTGTAGAATAGAATCATTCTATTTTCTTTAGTTTATCATATAGTATGCTACAAAACTCCTCTTGCACCATAACTTATAATCCTCTTAAAATACATAGATTATCTCAAATAGTTATGATTCTGAAGCCCCACTCCTGAGGCTAGAAAATTCTACTCTTGGTTCAGTTCCTAGCATTTTATTTTATTTATTTGTTTGTTTATTTATTTATTTATTGAGACAGGGTCTCACTCTGTCGCCCAGGCTGGAGGGCAGTGATACAATCTTGGCTCACTGCAACCTCCGGCTCCTGGATTCAAGCGATTCTCTTTCCTCAGCCTCCTGAGTAGCTGGAATTACAGGCACATGACACCACGCCTGGCTAATTTTTGTATTTTTAGTAGAGACAGAGTTTTGCCATGTTGGCCAGGCTGGTCTCAAACTCCTGACCCCAGGTGATCCACCTGCCTCTCCCTCCCAAAGTGCTGGGATTATAGGGGTGAGCCACCACACCCGGCCCCTACCATTTTATATTTTATATTCACCTTACACTGGCATTATAATTTTAAAACTCAAAATTCTCATAAAAACCTGGCTTTAATCTCTCTCTTCAACAATTGAACCATCATATTCCTTTACAGTTGTTTCAAAGGAAATTCTAAAAATTATAAAACTCAAGTGATCATTTTGGGGGAACAAAACAAAGGGGCAATTAGATTAAACAGCATTGAAATAAACTGCAAAATCCAAATGAAATCTCTCAGAGGTTTGTGCAAAATTATTAATAGTTTTGAAACAAGCAGTTAAAACTAAACTGAAGGAGTGTGGGCCCTTCAGGTGTCCAAAGATATACACCTGCACACATTTTATAAATACACACTCATGCCTCTTTACTGACTTAGTCCTCTCTTTGAGTAAAGCCATTCTTCTTCGGCATAAGTACACACAAATGACTGTGTTTCTCAACAGGGGCTGTTTCTGTGTCCGTCCCACTGATCTCAACTAAACCTCTGGAACCATTAGGAACACAGACCAAATGTACACTCAGGTGCAACTGAACATACCTAGGCTGTCCAACAACAACAAATGAGATTATTTAATGAATTTTCATGTATATGGAAGTCTGTGACTGATAGCATTGATTAAAACCAACCAAGCATAAGGGCCACTGGCGTTCAACATCTAAACTTCCTAAAATATAGCCCGATCCCACCCTAAAACCTAATATCCTGTTTTTTAACATTTCTGAGTAGACAGATGTATTTTTTTTTCTGGTTTCCCTGCACACCTTCTGTAGAATTCCCATTGCTTCCTTTGCATGGGAAGGTTGGCAGAAACATTTATGTCTGGAATTCTAGAAAACCAAAAGACAAAAGTGGCTAGCAATAGTAAAGTGCTCTCTCATAAAACAGCTGCTGATTCTGGGGTTTTTTTCTATTGTTTACCTTGTTGTTTAATCTGAAGAAACATTATTGTCTCCTTAGAAATGGCCACCAGATCAAAATGGTCAAAAAGATATCAGAGCTTCTGGATTCTCCACAAACATCCACTCTCTTTGATGAAGTTTCCCCACCAATGGTCTTTCACAACTGAAAATCTCTCATCTATTGCGGCTACAAAGGCCAGAAATCATAGGCAGAAAGCAAGATCATTATCTAGTTTAAAGACAACCCTATGCCTGTAAAAACTGAAAGGAAGCCCTATATGAAAATATATATAATGCTGGAAGTAGCCCCCAATTGTAGCATTTGGAAATAGCCCTGCTATCTCCCTATTGTTTAATCAAAATGACCTCCTGCTTCCCAGTTTCTCATGTCTGGGACTCACATTGCTCTCCACTACCTGAGTCCCATCCCCAAAGACCCTGATTTAATTGGATTGGGGTTATTATTTTTAAGCATTCCAAGTGATTCTATGCAGCCATATTTGAAAGTCACTGTCTCTTCTCTTAACTTGTCCACTGCTCTTTCCCTAAAAGTAAAAAAAGATTGATGGCTTCCAGCTTCATCCATGTCCCTACAAAGGACATGAACTCATCCTTTTTTATGGCTGCATAGTATTCCGTGGTGTATATGTGCCACATTTTCTTAATCCAGTCTATCACTGACGGACATTTGGGTTGGTTCCAAGTCTTTGCTATTGTGAATAGTGCCGCAATAAACATACGTGTGCATGTGCCAAACACCACATGTTCTCACTCATAGGTGGGAATTGAACAATGAGAACACTTGGACACAGGAAGGGGAACATCACACACCGGGGCCTGTCATGGGGTGGGGGGAGGGGGAGGGGGAGGGATAGCATTAGGAGACATACCTAATGTAAATGACGAGTTAAAGGGTGCAGCACACCAACATGGCCGATGTATACATATGTAACAAAACTGCACATTGTGCACAGGTACCCTAGAACTTAAAGTATAATAAATAAATAAATAATAAAAAATTAAAAAAGAACTAGATCTGAGAGCTCATTAGGCTTTCCTTATCTAAATTCTACAGGTTATTCAATTAAGTAGCTAGTCAAATACTTTGTTGCAGGCCCAAGTCATTTGGATATTAAAACAAAATTGAGGATAAGTGAACGAGACTTGGTCTCAAGTATTGTACAAAAAAAAAAAAATTAGAAAGTTGTAGCTAGCTTTCCTTGCCCTAAAAATATGCTGGTGAGCTTGGGCATATTTACTGTCACAATACATTGTTTAGGAAATGAAAATCTGAATCTAGCACCATCTATTCACTGGTAAATGATAAGGTATAATTAGCTTGTGATGTCAGGCAATGAAGTAATGAAGTATCCCTAAGTCATTCATTCAACCAAGACATTTGGATCTCCCTAAACAAAACTAAAATCATAATGTAATAGAAAATCACAATGCAGATAACTTGAGGAAGAAAATGAAAGATGAAGGGATGACCAGCCCCTGTCATAAAAAGAAGATTTCTCATTTTAAATTGCAGCAAAATTCCTCTTTACTAAGAGTTGTATGAAATCATTTCTTTAAGTTAAAGTGTCTTTTTTCCAAAACCTTATTACGTTTTATGAGCTTTGGAATGCCCAGGCAATGTAGTGTTCTACTTTTATTTCTGGATTTAAAAAAATAAGGCAGTGGAGCATTCATTCAGATTAAGTTCTTCGACTTTATTGTAAAGCAGATCAAGGTTTGGATCCTGGCTCTGTACTTAAAGCTGAGAGGCCTGGAGCAAAGAACAAACATGTCTCCAGAGCGCTCATCTCTAAGCTAAGACAATAATATCCTCCACCTCATAGAGATGTGAGGATTAACTGCAGTGACGCATGAACACTTAACAACCTTGACTGGCGTTATTACTTATTGTTGCTGTTATAAATTATCTCCATTTTACAGATGATGACATTCAGGCACAGAGAAGTAAATAGCTGGCCAATGCCCACACAGCTAGGTAGTGATAGAACCAAGCCATCTAATTTAAAATATGCTTTGAAAAATGTTAACTAGAGTAATGCCCTCATGGAACAACCTGTAAACATCCACACCAAAAAAATACGCATTTGGAACAAATATTGTGCTCTAAGGAATTAAAACTGCAAAACCTTAATAATGTGGTTCCAGAGTCTACATTCTTAATACCCTCTTAGCATTTTTAATATTCTATAATTTCTAGAGTTTATAATAAGAAATTCTGTGTGTGTTAAATTTACACAGCTTTTTGCAGCTGATAAAAGCTTATACATATGCCATCTTATGTTAGCATTGCTGGTCTGGAAGAAGCAAACAGAGGTAGTTATTGTTCCTCTCTTACACTTGAGGACACTGAGGCTCAGAGGGTTAATGCCCTGCAGAAGGATACCATACTGATGAGTAGCAAACTTGAGACTCAAACCCCTACATCCTGACGTCCCAGCCAGCATTATCTGCCAGAAAACATGTTTACGGTACCCAAAATATACTGAAGTTTTGAGATGATCATGCCTAAGAAAAAAAACAAGTCCCTATCTTCAAGGCAGGGAGGGCTCAAACCACCACAGAGAGCATTTTCCTCTTAGGAAAGTTATTAGTAATTAACAAGTTTCATAATGACATGTTATGACATGGTTAGATAATTACTCCAGAAGCAGTAGAAGGAAACAAATGTCACATTCTACAAGTCCTGGCCAATGCCAAGGATTCACTTGGAAGGTTAACTAAGATGGAGCTCATTATACTGTATTAGGTATCAGAGTATTTTGTCTTCTTGAAGATAAAACCTTGGTGACTGATATTACCATAATTTGAGGGCAGGAAGAGAGATCTGATATACAGACCATGAGGCACTTTGAAAACCCTAGACATATAATGCTCTTTACCTTGACATTTCCCATCCTCTAATGATCCATCTACCCAGTATTTTTAGGTCAAAAAAATATATATGATACAATGCTGCTTCATGGGTCAAACCACGGTCTCTGCTGGTATTTTAATACTGCATCATTATCAACAGAATACGTAAATCACTCGCATCTTAAGCATTTAGGCAAATGGGGAATTTTGCTTAGAATTTCAGACTGTGCCCAAAAGTAACGATGTTCAATGCACTGATTTCTGTGCCAAGCCTAGTGGCTGGAACATTGGCCTGGATGCATACACATAGCTCAGCAAGATGGTTGGCAAAGACAGTTGGAAGAGAAGGCAGCGCTTTTTATTCTTATTTCTGTTTCATGAACAAGAAAATCACATGCCAGCCTGAGAGACAAGCCACTTCTGTGAGTCTATGTCAGTTTGGGGGTAGCACTATCTTCTACTGGATAAAAATTGAACCTAGCAGAAAGATACACCTTTGGAAACCATGGAGACTTCAGTTTGGGCATTTTAATCAGATCTTTGCTCTCAGACAGTGGTGCTCTTGTAAGTGGCAAGAAGCTGGAGGAATGAGATCCTTTAAAGAGAACTTGTTCTTGAACTGTGATGGGAAAGTTTGCTCTAACTGCACAAAGGATAAAATACGCTAAAACTGTGAGCATGGAAGGAGTAATTTGCCCATCTGCAGACCCAAGGCTTGTATTTCTATAAAGTGTTTATGGGCTATGTAAATACATCCTACATCTTACTCAGTTATTGCAATCAGCATTTCCCTAACAACAGACAAATGTGATAGGCAGACTTTCCAGGAAAACATCAGGCTGACACAGTGGCTCACTCCTGTAATCCCAGCACTTTGGGAGGCTGAGGCTTGCAGATCATTTGAGCGCACAAGTTCGAGACCAGCCTGGGCACCATGGTGAAACCCTGTCTCAGCTACTCCAGAGGCTGAGGCAAGAGAATCGCTTGAACCCAGGAGGCGGAGGTTGCAGTGAGCCAAGATCGCGCCATTGCACTCCAGCCTGGGCGGCAAGAGCGAAACTCCATCTCAAAAAAAAAAAAAAAAAAAAAAAAAAAAATAGGAAAACAAAATATCTGGAGAAGAGACAGGCTTAGGATTCAGTATTCCAAGCTCACAAAACCAGTTTGTAGTCATGGATATTTTTGTCCCTGTTAATAAACCATTTTCAGGGGTATATGTATGTCTGTCAAATGTCGGTGTTCAATATTTTCAGGAAATTGAGTGTTTATAGGATTTAATTCATCATGCCTTACATATGCTAGGTACTTGATAACTATTCATTAATTCAATTTGATTGATCTAACTTAAAATATACTTTGAAAAATGTTAATAGAGTAATGCCCTCATGGAACAACCAGTAAACATCCACACCAAAAAAGTATGCATTTGAAACAAATATTGTGCTCTAAGGAATTAAAATTGCCAAGTAAATTAATCCCTTAAAGATTTATATGAATAATTTTAATTCCTTGAATGGTACCTTTTCAAATCCAATCTAAAATGTCCAATATGTTTGCAATCTGATATAATCCAATGAGTTTTAATAAGCAAAATAGTTCTTGCCAGTAGAACCAAAACCCAGCTATTCCATTTTTGTAACCTTCTGTGTAAAAGAATGGTCTGAACTAATTTTTTCTGAATTTTTTATATTTAATCAACAACATCATTGCCAAAGAAAACCACTTTTCAGAAGTCTCTCTATCCTGGTTTATAACTTATAATCAAAAACTGGAATTTTGCATCTGATGGGCTTTAGTGTGTAACACTATACTGTCATATTTTTTATGCTATAGTTAAAAGTAAAAGATAGTTTCCATTATAAAAATTTTCCCATAGTCTGATTACCCAGTGAAAAACATTTTTCTATAAAAATGGTCTTCATAATTCATAAGCTAGAAATTATTGTGGGTAATTTTTTAAAGAACATCAAAAAAGTTTTGGTGGGTCTAGTAGCATCAGTTGGCTTTAGGTACATGTACAGGATAAGGCAGTATGATAATAATGTCCCACACAAACAAGGAAATCACTTAACAACAACAAAAAAGCCTTGAGGCCTGAAACTCTGACAACTTACTTATCCTTACCCAGTTTGGGCTACATGGATTGATTTCAGCTACAGCCTGTTCCAAGCAGCAGGAAGAAATGGAAATGGAGCATAATATAAGACCTGGAATAATCCAGTAAGCTTGAAATAGCACAGATATATCACAGTGGATTTTAGAAAGATATACCTTAGCCCTGGTTTTAGACCCTTGATCCTCCAGAAGCCAAAGATGCTTGGAAATCTGATCTGCCCTGACAGTGAAGCAACCCTCTATGACCTTCCCAAAGCCCTGCTGTGCCCGTGTCTCAGAGGCCAGCACACTTCACCCTGAACTGTGAGCTTCCTTTAATTGCAGACTTCACTTTCATATTCCTTTGGGTCCTGGTTTTGGGAACTTCTCTGTCTGTTTTGTTCTGAAAACTGGACACTACCCAAATGTCATCCACAGGGAATTGGTTCAATGAAATGTGTTAGATCTAAACAATAGAGGATCTTCTGCCTTTAAAAAGAATGGTTTAGATTGATACATACAGACAAAAATCCAAGGTATATTAAGTTTAAAAAAAGAAAAAGCCCTTTATTTCTTTCTCTTGTCTGATTGCTCTGACTAGGACTTCCAGTACTGTGTTGAAGAGGAGTGGTGAGAGTGGGCATCATTGTCTTGTTCCAGTTTGCAGACGGAATGCTTTCAACTTTTCCCCACTCAGTGTTATGTTGGCCGTGGGTTTGTCACAATAAAATAATGCTTTTAGTACATTGAGGTATGTCCCTTAAATGCCAATTTTGCTGAAAGTTTTAATCCTAAAGGGATGCTGGATTTTGTCAAATGCCTTTTCTGCATCTATTGAGATGATCATGTGATTTTTGTTTTTAATTCTGTTTATATAGTGTATCATATTTATTGACTTGTGTATGTTAAACCATCCCTGCAAGTGGTACGAAACCCACTTGATCATGGTGGATTATCTTTTTGATAAGTTGTTGAATTTGGTTAGCTACTATGTTGTTAAGGATTTTAGCATCTATGTTCATCAGGATATTGGTCTGTAGTTTTCTTTTTTGGTTACGGCATTTGCAGCGACCTGGATGAGATTGGAGACTATTATTCTAAGTGAAGTAACTCAGGAATGGAAAACCAAACATTGATGTTCTCGCTGATATATGGGAGCTAAGCTATGGGGATGCAAAGGCATAAGAATGATACAATGGACTTGGGGGGAAGGGTGGAGAGGGGATGAGGGATAAGACTACAAATATGGTGCGGTGTATACTGCTCAGATGATGGGTGCACCAAAATCTCACAAATCACCACTAAAAAACTTACTCATGTAACCAAATATCACTAGTAACCCAATAACCTACAAAGAAGAAAAAAAAGAAAAGGCAATTTGCTGTAAAAAGTTGTAAATCTATATGTGTGTATGTGCTAATATATGCATGGGGGAAAAAATCTGCTGGAAGCTACACTAAAGGATGAATGGTGGTCATCTGCAGGCAATTTATGACAAAAAAGAAAGAAAATAACTTTCATTTTTCTTTTATACATTCTTTTCATTTAAAAATTATTGTGTATAAATTTTGTAACAAGAAAAATATTGTGTATAAGATAATGAAAAAAGATTGATAAAAACTTTAAGATGTTTTATAATAAACATGCTAAGGTGAATCAAGTCTGAAAAAATGGTTGAACCCCCATTCAACCATTTAGAAATTTAGAAATCCATGAGCTGCTAAAATTGTATGAAAATGTTTCTTGCATATGTATTTTCTGGAAAGAAGCTCCATACTTTCTATGAGATTCTCACAGGAGTCTGGGACCCAAAAGAAGGTCATGAACTATGACCCTAGCCAAAACCAAGATAGTTATTCCATCCCTCCATTCGTTTTTATTATCATTTTATCATGAAACATTTTATTACTAATTTCATAGTTCCCACCAAAGGTAAAGTCTATGCTAAGCATAAAAGCTGTGGGTCTTAGTCTTACCCTCATTTAAAGGAGTTCCCATTGACTTAGGAGCAGTCCTAAGTGCACAAGAAACCATATATGGCTGTTCTTGGTAAAAGAATACTCCTAACAGGCACTAAAAGCCTGTAATCATTCAGGACTTGAGGATAGTTGTCCAAGACACAGACAGTCCTATTTTCTCTATAGAGATGGTCGATTTGTGAAATGACAGATGGGGGTTAGAGGAGTGGGGAGGGGCAGAGAAGAAGAAGTCATGTTTGCACTTGAATTAAGGGAACAGAGCTGAGTGAGTTGGGTTAATTTAATCAGTAAAACAAGATTCAATACATTATCTATCAACCTTAAATTGTTTGAAAGAATCTTTAATCATAAAAGTGCATTTAAATATACAGCAAAGTGCTTGACACCATGCTCTATATTAATAGAGCATAAATATTAGGCAGCAAAACTGCCTACATTGGTGTTAGGATTTAGGTAAAAACTTGGCTTCTGATGACTTGTAAACTGAATATTCCCAAATCCCTAGGAATTACATGAGTCCACAGAATGTTTTACCATTTCTACCTTGACTCCTTTGACATTCTCCAGAATCAGGTCTAGTACAGAGTTTAAGATCAATAACAATTTGTGATTTAAGTGAGGGGTCATGGGCTATACCTGCACTGGCAAAATGAGGGACATTATTGGTGAAAATTAGGAATAATACTCCACTTTCCAGGTGGTTTATCACTGTCAAAATAGGTCAATTGTGGATTTAGTATGCACTTGAAATGTCAGATATCCCAGAATTCTGGTGCCGACATTACTTAACTGCACAGGTTTTGCAGCCAAAGAAATTGAAGGGGTTCACATAATCCACCAAAGCCCATTGCTAACCACCATCACCTAATCATATTGATATCTGCCATATGCAAAGCATAGTATTAGGCCCTATACAAAACAGAAATGGGCTCTCCAGGAGTTTTACAGTTTACCTAGAAAAATAAGATATATACCATGAAGACAAGCAATTTACAATAAAATGCCAAAATGATGATAGATAAAGACAATTCCATACTATTGGAATGAAATAACATAGAAGTCATATCTCCAGGAGAGATCATGAAGAAGCAGGAGTTCAAATGATATCTTAGAGGAGTTAGATTTTGACAGTCAGTGTACAGTATGGGTAGATTTACAAACTATGGCAACATTATGGCCAAAATTTGGATGGTAGAAACACAAGAGTAGGCTGATAAGAGACTGAGAGGTACAGAATGAGTAAACAAGGTAGGCTGAATGGACCAGTCTTGAATAAGACAAGCCTGAAAAGTCAATAAAATAATGTATTGAACTCTTATTCTATTTAAGGCACTCTAAATGCATTAGTTTGATCAAATCCTCACATGAGGTAAGTACCTCTAGTCCACAAGTAAGGAAACTGAGGCACAAAAAGGTTACATGGCTTGCCTTCATTTCAACCAGCTAGTAAATGGTGGAGCCAGGATTCAAACCCAGGCAAATCTCACTCCCGACCTGTACTCAAGAGTCACCACATTCTTCTGGCACAAAAGTAGAGCCCCTCAACAGCCAAGCTAAGGAATGTGAGATTCAGCATCAGGTATAAAGATTGAGAATGAGGTGATAACTCATTGATAATGCTTATATGCATGGTTCATCACTACTCAGAATCTTCGTCTAAAAGAATTGCATTATCCGATGATATTCCCAACAATATTCACTGATAGTGACATGTATTCACTGACAAGTCCCATGACTACAGTATTGAGTTAGATATTATAAAGTGCTCAGTCAAATCTTTATCAGGAGAGTCCATTGTGTTGACATTCCATCACCACAACTTTTAATCCTAAAGACTTAATTTTACCTGTTATTCACCTATCACTTCTGCTAGAAATACAACTCATGATAATAAACAGAGCAAAGTATGTTTATTTTCACATGTTACCCGAACATATATGACCTTCCTACATGGAAAGCCACTCTTCTCAAATAAGACATTCATCCCTTAAAAACTTATTTCTCCATCCTAGGTTCAGGTCTTAAAAATCAGTTGGGTTCCTCAGTTACAGATGTACAGGACATTACATCTGGACCCTCCTAGGAGGGCAGGGGTGAACTCTTCCTCTGAATATCCACAGTAGCCAAATGACTCCTTCTCCCACTGTGGAAAACCACAGATGACTGTCTCCTAATGATTTACTGCCCAACCCCCAGCCCACAAATCAAAGAATTGGGTTTAGTGAGAAATAAGAAAGAATGGTGGCCAGTGGATACAAGAAGGGGAGGGAATGCTTCAGTTTATTTTCTTAAGCCAATTAATGATGAAACGGCATGGAGGGAAAGAAAGACACAACATAGTTGTAAAAGACTATTTTTCCAGATAAATGGCCAGATATCAGATTCTGTAATAAGTACTTCCACCTATCAAAACACACACACACACACACACACACACACACATATTAACTTGAGGTGGGGAAGAAGATATAGATCTTAAAAACACAAGGTAATATTCAAAAACCATTCTGGATATCACCATAAAATGAAACTTTGAAGCACCCTTGGAAATCAATGAATCTGGACATTGCAAACCCTACAAACTATATATTGCAGGCAGAGGTGTTTGGTTGGGCCTGCAGAATTTTTTAAAATTGAATCAACATTTCATAAAGTAGAGAAAACTTACATAAAAACCCAGATTTGTGGCTTCTCTTAAAAAGTGGAAGACCTGGCGGCCCTGAACCCCCTTGCCCAAATGGTAACAGTGAGCTGGAGCTGAGAAGAAGCTGCAACCTTTAGAGGAGTCTTGAACTGCCAGTTTCCCACCATCCCCGCCACTCCCTCTTGTTCTGAAATACAAAGGCTGGGTGTCAAAAAATTAAATAAAAATAGGAGAGAGCTTAAGGCTTATACCCACCTTGCTTCACTCATTTATGGTACCTGCAAATTTACAGGCTCTGCTCTAGTCTAATCCATTCATTTAAAGAGGAGCAACCCAGCTGCAGTAGTAAAGTGACTTACAAACTCAATCCACTAAAAGTCAAATTTTCATTCAGGAGGGATTATTGACTAATGACAACTAGAGAGTATGCAAAACTAAATTAGGACTGTGTGGCTATACAATGCCAAAATCTGTGGGGAAAAGTTGAAATCTCAATCATTTTATTTACACATCCCCCTCACCCCGACTCCAAATAAAGGGCAAAGGAAGATGCTCAAGTTTTCAGAACAAATTTACTGCCTAGTTTGGCTTGGTATGGACAGTTTTAATGTGCCCAAATTTTAGATATGACTTCCCTTCATTCTGAGGGCATAATTTATTGAGAAGACATACAAAATGCTTACCATAGACATGTAAATACTTTTAAAAAGGAAACTGGATAAAAACATTAAACAGGAGGGGAAAAAAAAAGGATGTTTCTTCTTCAGAAAATTTAACTGATAAATTATAAGGAAACTGAAACCCACTAAGATTTATTGAGCATGTGCCTTGGGTACTTTGCACACATTATACCAATTAACTCTCACAGCAGCCCAAGGAGGGTAGTATTACTCCCACTTCACAAGTAAAGATGCTAGGCCTCAGAGGCAATCAATAACTTGAAGAGGATCTGACTTTTCAATCAGGGATCATGCCCAGATTCAAACACTGATGTGCACGTTTGTAATGCTTGTGAGAGTAGGGAACATGGCTTGCCCATGCACAGGGCCTAGCACATTGATATTTGTTGTGTAAGCCTGCCCATCGCCAAAGCACAAAAACTGCCATGTACAAGCACTTTCATTCATAAATGTCATCATTTGAACAACCTTGACATATACAACTAATTCATTTAGGCAGATTCTTGAACAAGGTTTAGGAAATGTTGGTTCTTTATGTTGTGTAGTTAATGACCCCTACACACATGTTTACTAACATAATAAAATCCTTTTCTAAATAAATTTCTCCTTTAGAATTGTTATAAAAGTCAGTAGTCAAGAATTTGGCTGAATATACAAGCCAAAAGCACGTTTGCTAATGAATAAGAATAATAACTAAAATCAAAATAAGAATTAATTCAAGAATGAGCGCTTTTGAAGAGTCAGGAATTTGATTAAAAATTCAGTTCCCTTTTTTTTCCGTAATGAAACAGTTCTTTAACCACAAAACAGCTTTTATAATAATGCCGAAGAGTATGGTTCCAAGCAAAACACTCCCCCATTTTAATCATGGCTATTATTTTTGAAAATGAAAATGACTGAGGTCATTGTAATCTATTTTAGGGTTTGCATGGGTTGATGGTATTTTTGTCTTGGCTTTGAGTTCTCCACATTACCCACTAAATGTTATGGGTTTTGCTGTGTGCCCTTTCAAATCCCATTCTTTCTAATAACATTGTATTTTATACACATAAATTAGAGTAAATTCCACTTTCTTTCCTAACAACTCCAGATGTGGTCCACACTTTCAAAAGGACTAGAACTTGCCTTAAAAAAAATTCAGTATGTACTTCTTAGAACAACTATGTTTCTATATAGATAAAAATGCTGTATGGATGTTTAAATGCTGAATAATTAGTAAAACCATAGGACTTGTGGTTTTTTCACCAAAGTGAAATATGAAGATAATATCTATATATTTACTACTTCCAACTTACAAGGACATACACAGATAAAAAATGCCTAGAAACAAAACCATCTGGGCAGAGTTCTAGACCTACTGATACCAATAGGGAAGGGGGATCTGTATTCAGACAACCATTTAGAACACATCAGTGAGGCTCTCTGTCCCCTGTAGACCCAGTAGACAAAATTAACAAATATCTAAATACACTAAAGTTACACAGTCAAGGCTCCCTTTAGACACAGTTAATATTTCACTTACTTTCTGAACTTAGTTGGGGTTTTTATTATAATTCACTATCACGATCCCTCTAGGTAACCCCTACACAGCCACACGTGAGAGAATGGCTTCACAATACATACAAATTGTGGAGATCTGGCTATTAAAATGCCTTGAGATCTGTTTGTTTATTTTTTTTAAATCAACTTGCAAGGCCAATGTAATAAGATGCTGTAGCTTTTATGAAAGAGGTGAAATAATTTTAAACACAGACACACAATGAGTTTATTTATTTAGAAACTTGTTAAATAGAGTCTGGGAATTCAAATATTCAATGTTGACATTGTACAGAATTGGCAAGAAGCCAGAACCCAGTCTCCAGAGGGACCCATTGGACAAGGAATTCAGGCCTTTCTCTCCTCCCACTTGAGCTAAATAGGTAGAAGCCATTAGTTATACCCACAGCAATATCTGAACCACACTCAAATAAGCTGCCCCAGCCAGGGCACTTCAAAGGAGGCTAAGTGTGTTTAGCTTTTTAGTGCTGAACTAGAGCAATATGTCACACTTTTGAAAGAGTCTTGTAAACAGTTTCTTCCCTAAGTAGAGACATCTCTGAAGTTTCTTGTATGGCTTGTAGTAAGCAAAGGTAATTAACAAGGATTATACTTTTTTCATTTCCTGGAGGGGCTGGGGAGAATAATACCAATCTGTGTGCAAACTAAGGATCTGGAAGAACTACACTATTTCTCCTTTCCTGTCTCCCTCTCTGGTTTTCTGATCGATTTGTCTGTCTCCTCTTTATCCTCTTCCTCACACTTGTTCTCACTATACAGCCAATTTCCTTGAAAATTCCCTGGTAAACTCTGAAGGCCAGAAGAGTGGGAAGGGGGAAATCTAATTTTAGAAAGAAGACCGTGGCTAGTGGAGTGGGGAAGTAGGGAGGGAACTAATGATTTATCCTGCGCCGTCCAGGAGAAAAGAAAAGCAGACCCCACAGACCGTTTTAGAAAATGCCTAGACAGCGGCTTCCAGGGGAAGAAGGGTTAACCGTCACTCCAAAAAAATGTACCTGGCATCATCAGAGTGTAACTGTTCCCTCCCACCCCATCTCTTCCCCAAACTCACTCTCCCTTGCCCTATGAGGCTAGGAAGGAGCCTGTCCCAACAGGGAGAGTGAATGAGTGAGTGTGTGCCTGCCCTCCGCGCAAGAGTGCTCCTTGTCTTCCTGAAGCCAAGACGTGTGTGGGTGTGCACGCGCATGTGTGGGTGTGAGTTTACACTGTCAATGTAAACCCAGCTCCGAGGGAAGCAGCGCGCCAGGCAAGCAGCCCCTCTGAGACTAGAGAGGGGAAGAAGAGTTCTGGCCAAACCTTGGAGCCCTGAGCTGAGCAGCCTGAGGAGCGAGGTGTAGGGGGCCCCCTGAGTGAGAAACTGCCTCCCACCTCACTGGGGCTTCCCCAGTCCCACCCCCACGTCCATCTTGGGCCACTTCCCCAGCACCAGACGGTTTTGAGATGAAGCGTGGGAGGGCTCAGCTCTTGGGAACAGGGCTCTGGGTGCCTTGGGAACAGGGAAAAAGCCGGTGACCAGGAGATGACAAGTCAAGGTTCTCCATCTCACCGCCCGCTTCCAGCGGAGGCAACGCGCAGGGGGGTGCCGGGAGAGAGGGGGCCGAGCCGGGCGTGCCGGGGGCAACTCCGCTCTCTTGACCTTCTAGCCCGGGGAGGAGGGCGTCCCCCCTTCCTGCCCCAGGTCACAACTGCAGCCTCGGATAACCCGGCCCCAACTTACAAAATAAAATAAACTCCCAAACAGTAACATGTTTAAAGAGAAATTGCTTACGACTCCTTACCTTCAACTCCAAAAAAAAAAAAAAGAAAAGAAAAGAAAAGAAAAGAAAAGAAAGAAAGAGAAAGAAAGAAAGAAAGAAACCAAAATTCGTGGAATAACATGTTAATTTCTAGTCCTACATGTTGAATGTCTGTCCCTGCAGGAAGCCGGCCCCAGGGCCCAGGGGAGGCCTTGGCTCAGAAAGCCTGGGAGCTGGGCTAGCCGGCAAAAGTCACACTCACTCACATTCACACACACACTCACATGCACTCTATAGCCAAGACCTGCAACTCTGCAGTCCCTATAAATAAAAAAAGAAGCCTTGCTTTTTAGCCTTTCTGCCTCTACAGCTAATGAACCGTTCCCTTCCACAGTGCTGGAGATGAGGGAAGAATGAAAAGCGTAATTAACCTTCCCCTAAACACAGATTTTTTTTTTTTTTTTTTTTTTTTTTTTTTGCAAAACACATCAAAATACTGCAAGAAGACTGTGCTTCAAGTGCCAAATGCAATAAAGAAGCCCTAAGCCGGGGTAATGGTCAAGTAATGGCAAATAAACCGCCTTCCTAGAAGGGGCCTCGGCCTCCGTTGGGAGAAGGATTTTCCTCCTCAGAAGCAATCTGAAATAAACAAATAAAAGTATTTTTTTAAACAAAGCTCTGTTTTCATCTGAGTTTCTTAAGGATGAAGGAAAACCCAAGTAGGTGGGCATACAGAGAGTGAATGCCTGAATCTGGGTGTTGTGTTTGTTGTTGTGGGGGTGGGGGTTGTTTTGTTGTGTTTATCTTAGTTACTGGGCTGACAAGGTGAGTAGTTTAAGGACGGGAGAAAGGGTCGGCATCTACCTTTCCTACTTCAGAGCCTTTTTTTAAACAGAGAGCAAGTGTAGGAGTAACAAGTGCCCCCCTTGCCGCGGTCTTGCTAATCGCATCGCCTTTTGCGACTTTACGAGACTTCTGGGGGACCGGTAGCTAAGGGAGTTACTGGATGCAACTCGTTCTCTGCTGTGACTGAATTCCCGCGCGTTGTCACTTTGGGGAAGTAAGGTAAGGGTGGCTTCGGTATTTCAGGCTTTAGACATGCTGGGCAGACCCAACCTGCACTTCCTTTCCATCCATCAGGACCATAGCAACTGGCATTTCTGGCACGGCCCAGGTGCTGTCCTAGCTGCCCAAGAAAACGGCTGGGAAGTCTCCCGGCGCTACCAGAGTCGGTTTGGCTTTTGGTTTTCTTTTCTTAAAGATGGAAATAAAATTCAGGGGCGTTAGGCACTAGGAATGTCAATCTTCCTGCCTTTCATTTTATTTTTAATTAAATTTTTTAACCTTCCCAAATGATTTACAACGAATTTATCGGTTTCAACTACTGTATAAAACGCAAGCCTTACAAGTTGCAAACTGTGTTGTGCATTCAATCTCGGTGTAGATTCAGTGGGTATTTTCAGGGTCCGTGGTCTCTGGTCTAGGTCCATGGGCTCCTGTACTGTAGCCAAGGCCAAATCAGGACTTAAGACCACCAAAGAAATTTACAAAAGACAAAAAGAACAACAAGCTACCGAGAAAACAACTATTTATATGTAATTTGTTTCCATTGTAATGTTTTCTCTTGCCACAATAAAGGTAGTTTTGTTTTTTAAAGTATTGTAGTCACAACGCCCCTTCTAAACCCAGAAAAAGAAAAACTGGTGCAGAGCAGTGAAGTTTTCGTTGGATGATTGCACCGCAGGGGTCACCAACCATCTCCGCCACGCGCTACTCAGGGGAAGGAAATCGCGCTTTAAAATACAAAAATCTGTAGTTTTAATATGATTTCCTTTATTACCCAGATTGTAACTGAAGAATTGCAACGCAGCGCTTCTGTCTGAGAAAGGCAGCTGCGGCAGCAACAGCTGGAGTAGTGCAAGCGGGAATCTGAGGCTTAGTAAAAGTTTGTAAGAGTTGAGATCTAGCTATCAGAAAGCGGCAGCGGCATCCTTAGAGACCCTAGGGACAAAATAAATGGGTCTCCCACCGGTTGAATGACAAGTATCATCAGATCGGAAACGAGGCTCAGTTTCTGGATGTTGAGTGGACTGTGCGTGCGGGAATATTTTAAGACGGCATCATATGTCTTGCTTGGCAATTAAAATAGTTGAAAAAGTTGCTCAAGAAAATTCGAAGGGTTTTGTGTTCTGCTTTCACTTCAGAAGTTATCGGGCAGTGAGTTGCGGCGCGAAGCCTTAAGCTTTCACTTCACAACTTAGGCATGGTTGAAAAGGGCTACCCACCCCCACCCACCATCCCACTCCCGCCAACTCCCCCCCCACACACACACACACACACTCTCTCTCTCCCAACCTTTAGTCCAAATCGAAGCCCGCAAACCTCAAGTATATGTACATTTATTTCCCTTCAGATGAAAATAAAGACATCGGCCTCATTTAAAAGCAAACAGGGAAAACAGTTCCACCGGCGCCCTTTGACACTGTAGCAGCGAGTGTAAAGAACAATACCCAAAAGAGAAACAGATGGACTGATGACCCAAAGAGCCCTATATTTAGGTTGATTTCTCAGACCCAGGGGAAAGGAAATGTATCGGGGAGTGTACGAGTGCTTGGGTGAGGACTGCACAAAGCACTGGAAAGGCGCCTGGGATGACAGCATCTCGCGGGGCTACACCGCCGACTCCACTGCCCGCGAAGCCGAGCCTGCTGAGGTGCCGCCGACTTCCCGGGCTGCTGCAGGGACGCAGTGAGCAAGGAGGCGTGGATACGATACCTACCGTATTTGGTTCTAATGTGCGAGGGTCGCGCGGGGGGAGACTGGGATTTCACTGGGGAGAAGCATCCCACCCATCTCCGATCTCTCATTTCTGCGTTCCGTAAACAACACAATTAGAGAGTTCTGTTTTCGGCGAGTGCGAGTGTGGGAGAGAGAACCGCGGCCTGTCCACTCCCGAGGCAGCTCCAGCCCCGCCTATTGACACCTCAAGGAAGAGCGCTCCCAGCCGCTCCAGGGCTCAGTGCCCCTGAGTCCCCTTCAACTCGAAGTAGAAGCATTTGGACAAACGCAGCTCTGTCGTCTACAGTCCTGGCGGAGCATCACACCGTGTGGGAAAGTGTGGGCCCCGCCGGCAAAGCCAGGCGAGTCATCCAACACTTTTGCTGTACGAGTGGGGGATGGGACTCCCACCGCCCCCTCCCCAAACCCCTTAGCCCACATCCCGCCAGACCAAGGCCGCTCCGCGCCGGGCAGGCAGGGGGCGCCGGGGAGGGTTATTGACCCTGGACCCAGGCTGCACCCAGACGAAGCGCCGGAGGCTGCGCTGCGCCCTCTCCGCGGCCCAACGCTCTGGCAGCCCGCCCCCTGGGGTTTGCTCGGCGCCCAGCCAGCCCGAGGTGCGCGGGTCGCAGCGCGCCCTCTCTGCCTCCTGCTCCTAGGCTGCCGCCGCTGGCTGTGTGCCCTCCACTCCCGGCTCTCCGAGCGCTAGCTGGGCCTCTTCTCTCCCCACGTCCGAGCGCTCGCTGGGCCTCTTTCCTCCCCACCTGCGCGTGGCTGTGCGGAGCCGGTAGCTCTGCTCTGCTCTGCCCGTGCCCCCGCCCCCACCCCGCGATCTCAGCCCCCACCTTGGTGTCCCCTACTCCCCGCCGCAGTCCTCCCGCCGCGCAGCGCCGCGCCGCAGAGCATGGCCGAGCGCACAGCGCCCACTACCGCAGCCGCGGCTCGGCGCAGTCCACCCGCCCGCCCGCGCAACTTCCAGCGGCCGCCTCGCAACTTTTCCCAACTCCACCACAGCCGCCCGCCGCCGCCGCCACTGTGGCTCCCTCTGAGCCGCCTACCCTACCCAAACCCCAGAAACAAACCGAGGCTCGAAAAGGCTCCCTTCTCCTGCCCGCCCCCCCATCCCCCGCGCCCCCCTCCTCCCACACCCGGGACTAGCTGGTTGGCCAGAGGCAACTCTCCCCCGCCTGGGGGGAAGGGGAGGGGAGGGGGAGACTTTCTCCTCTTCTCTTCCCCCCCACCCCACCCCTTCGCGCTCACTCTCGCGCTCTCTCCTCCCTCCCACCCCTAGTCTTTGCTGCCCCCACCCCCACCCCCACCCCGGGGTTGCCACAGCTGGTCGGTGCGCGGGACTGAGGGCTGCCCAGGCTCCTCCGGCGCCCAACCCGGGAGCGAGAGCGCGGGCGACCGGGAGCAGAGACTGGAACCGGCAGGTTGCTGGGGCTGCGCTCCGCCTGCCCTCCACCCGGGGCCCCGGCGCAAGAGGCAGCCCGCGCTCCCTCCCGGAGCGCTAGAGACAGATATGCAAGATGGCAGAGGAGGGGGAAAAGCCAATAGAAAAGGGATATTGCACCTACTTGTGGCCAGTTTCCTTGCCCTGCCTTTGGATCTCATGCTGTGCCCAGTCCTGCAGCCGCTGGTGTGTGGTTGGGGCTTTTTTTTCTTGGATCCTTTCCTTCTTTTGCTCTCCCTCTCGCTCCCTCCCTCTCTCTCCTGTCTCTCTCTCTCTCTCTCTCTCTCTCTCTCCCTCCCTCCTGTTTCTCTCTCTCCTGTTTCTCTCTCTCTCTCTCTTCCACACACTCACTCTCTGTATTTTCTTCTTTCACTCTCTCTCCCTCCCTCTCTCCCTTTCTCTCAATCCACACTCGCTATCTCTCCAGCATTGTCAGTTTGGACACCTTCGCACATGCGCGCTAGACGCCCCTCCAACATCTCAGCGCCGCCAAAAAAAGTTTGGAGCGATTTATCACTTTGATTTGGAGATCTTGTCAGATGGCAATCGCCGAGGAGGCGGAGAAAGGGAGCCGCGGGGAGGGCGGCGGGGGGCGGGGAGCGAACGCAGGGAGCCAGAGGGGAGCAGACACCTCGCCCAAAAAAAGGGGAGGGGGGAATTGAAAAGGCTTGGGCAGAGGATTGATTCCATGTTAGAATCGCCAACAAGCTTGTATCATGATTATTGTTATTGTTTTTCCCACCATAAATTGCAGACATTTTTCTATACCATCTACGAGGGAAGCAAGAAGCCAGGGGGGAAAAAAACTTTAAAAACATTTTTTAAAAACCCTTCTCCTATTAAAGAACTAGAAGGGCTGGACCCTCGGCTAATAATCCAGGAGAAAGTGAGAATCATCCTGAACTTGAGAAATCTACTGCTGCCGCTGCTACTGCTACTGAAGCTATTGCGGCTTCCGCTTTCAGGGTTGTAAGCAGAATAAATAACTGGTTTTTTCCTCGATTTTAGCTGTAATACCAATGCTTGCTGCCATCCTTGGGACATTTCAGTATTCTTTCCCTACCAAGTAGTAATGATCACCCTTGATTCCCGGGTCCGGGCCGGCGCTGGCATTTGACATCCAAAGACCTCCTGCTTTCTCAGAGGTCGGCTGTCACCTTCCGGCCTCCCCCACTGCTGTCCCGGTCGCCTCCCGATGCAGCTCTGCTTGCCTGCCATTTTCACTCACTCGCTTAAACCTACAACCTCGGGGTCAAAAGAAAGAGGAGTAGGGAGGAAAATCACACACTCTTAAAAAAATACGTTGTTGAAATTTCCTTTAATTACAGGATTTACCAATGAAGTGCCACTCAGAAATGGGAATTCCTAAAGGGGCTAGCTGTGTACAAGGTATGAATCAATCCCAACTAGGTATAGATTTTCTTTTGGTACAACCTTCTTGCATTAAACAGTTTTGTTCAATACCTTCCATGTGCTATTTATGTCCCCATTAATATCTGTTGCAAATCCTGCCAGACACCATAAAAGAAAATTACAATCTTTTCAGTCTCCGTGCTGCAACAATACATCCTTGATGTTCAAGTTAAAGGAAAAGAAAAGCAGGTCCTGGGCATGAGTTTGGCAAAGGCTGTGGAGGGAAAGGGGAATCATTGAGAATGCCCAGTCGTACCTGTTGGTATTTATTATCAAATCTAGGACTGCAGGCATGAGAGAGCAAATAACAAGGTTCAACCCCAAAGGGTATCAATGGCCTGCAAATCTCTTTATTCAAGAGAATCAAAGTTCAAAGAATTTGTCCTTGTTAAGGATGCCTACCGTTTTCGTTTATCCAGAGCTGTGTAATTCTGGGGGCATTTGGCTGTAAGATAGAGGTCCCTGGAGAACCAAGCTACAGGTCTCAAGGGAGACAGATGTATAAGGTTGAAATGTGAGGAAGGGAAGTAGGAAGGTAAAGGAGGGAATTACTCACAACAGGAGTAAAACAACTTCCAAAAGAGAAGGCTCTAGTGCCCACACGCGTGGGCACAAGAGAACTCTATTATCCACTCTGAATTAAAGAGGCACCTGGGTTTTTTCCAGACCTAGAATTCCCGCTGTCCTGTGCATAAAGGTGAGTGTGCTAACACATTTGGTGTGTGCAAAAGCACCAGCCATTCCAACATTCTGTTAGGTTCCCACAGGTCTTTGACTCTGAAACTTCCCCCAAAATGTGACTCCACCAGCTTCCCTCAGTTTAGATGGAGAGGTGCCTACCCTCTGACCAGCAAATGTCCTCAGAGGAAACGGAGAAATGGGTCTTGAGAGCCTTTGGAAGGGGGGACAAAATCTCTAGGGAGAGAAAAACACTAGGCTGACTGGCAAGAAGTTCATAAGGCTGCTTCTGATCGGTGTAAGAGACTCTCTAGGGACCATCCCGTAGGCCAGGAGACAGACCAGCAGCATCTGAAGATCCCAGCTGTCAAAATCTAGGTCTTGTCCCTCCAATCCTCACCTTCCCTGCCAGGCACCCCAGGGGTGGCTGAGCACCTTGCCTTGGTGCCCAACCGCCAAGGTAGCTTAAAAAAAAAAGAAAGAGAAGAAAAGAAAAAAGAAAAGAACCGCCATCCTCCCCTCCACTCCTCCGGCTAATCCCTTTCACCTCATCCCCAGGGGGTCTGTCTATATCTGGGTTCCCTTGGAGACGGGAGGTTAAGAGGGGTGCAAGAAATGTTCCTAGGAAAGGAGGGGACCAAGGTACCAAACTCTGAGATTAAATGCAAGACCCACATGTGAAGCTGAGCTTGCTGTTGCTGCTGAGAAATTATAAACCACGTGGAGGGTTGGGGAGGTAGGGGGTGGGTTCTGTGAGGGGAACTGGGTGGGAGGTGGAAGACTGAAGTGAATCAGAGTCTCCGAACCTCCAAATTTAAAGGTCCCTGTCTTTTAAACTTTTCTAGAAGGGGGGTTGGCGGAGTGGGAGGCGGAATGAGGCGCGGCTGGAGTACCCCTCCCCTTCTGGTTTGAAGTCTCCGCTGTCGCTTCAGCGCTCCAGCTTTCTCCCTGGTCTTTCTAACAGTTTCGGGCCACGAGAAAATCCAACCTCTTCTAACAAATAATAAACGCAAACTCTTCTCTGTCCCCAGACCAAGCCATTGTGAAAAGACAAGACATCGTCTTTTAAATAAATAAAAGTATTCTTAATACCATTCGTTTTTTATTTTCAAACCTAAAAGCTGGGCTTCTTTTCCTTTTCTCTCCTTTTCTTTTTCTTTCTTTATCATTAGCTTTCTGCCCTAAGTGTGCGCTAATAAAGAGCTAAGTTGCTAGTTCAAGTGTGTTTAACCTGATGGAGCAAACACCCAGCAGCAACCGGTCGCGCTCGCGGCTGATAGCGCCGCGACCTCTGCGCGTCCGCCCCGGCCGGTTCCCATTCTCAAGTGCCTGGACCCTGTCACTTCCACCTGTCCCAGTCCCAGCCGTGAGACCAGAGCAGGTGACTGTTCAGCAGCCCCTAGAGTTCCCGACACCCTCTGACGGGATGTCTGAGCTGTCGCTGGCCCAAGAGAAAAGAGGCCTCCAACAAGTTGGCGGAGCTGCCCTAGCTACCCGCCCCCGCCCCACCTCTCGCCTTTCCCTCTCCTCCTGAAATTCGTTTTCTTGGGGGACAGTAGCATGCATTCCAACGTTTCCTTGTGTTTTCTCCCACGGAAGCGAGCATCCTGGAAGCAGTGCCTCGTTGGAAAGTCGATGCGTTTACGGACTGTCTGGGTTTGCTTGTTTTATTGCTGTCACTTTTTGTTTCGTGTTTTTGTTTGTTTAGCAGAAGTGAAGAGATTGAGATAGAAGTTAGAAGGAAGATGGGACATTGATGAGACAGACACAGACAAGTATATCCCTTCCCCAACTATATTTTTTAAATTAATGTTAGAAATGGCAAATAACCGATTTTCAATACATTACATGCAACAGGAAATTTTCCTTTCCTCTCATTTTAATTGAACCGGCCCCACGGTATCTTTGGAAAAAAGTTTGAATTCTTTATGGAGGTATTTCGAGGCCTATTGTCTTTGTGCAGTGAACTTTACATCATGCTATTCAATCACAACCTATATTCTCCTGGCTACCAGCAAGATTAATTTAATCATTGTAATGCAATTATTAATACTGTTTACCCAACGCTGGGTTTCAGGTTGGCTGTTAAGAAATTAAACTCTCGCTGGGTGACCAGAGCTAGGCAGGGGTTTCTTCATGTTGAAATGAAACAGTCCTCTTTATTTAGTCTCAGGGCTCCAGCTTTCGGCCACCGGCTCAATTAGCCAAAATGGAAACAATTTTCATTCATTGCAATAACTCACTGTTCTGGAGATCGCTTTCAAAATACACACTTTATTATTATACGCTGACCTCGGTGGCGTGGAGTGGCAATAAAAGAAAGAGGCAGGGAGATCTATCTAGCCCCCTTGGGCTATAATTATTAGAAATTAATTGGGTTCAGGACCCTGGGTAGCCTAGCTAAATTAATAGCTTGTCTAGTGGTTTAAATCCGAATTTTCAGTCCACAGGAGAGAAAGGGAGAGAGTCACAGACATGAAATGCAGACCCAAGGGACGCCTGAGTTTACTTGCAAGACACTCATCTATTAAATAGTGTCCAGAATACATCTGAGTTGAGGAGGGGGGCTGAAGTAGGAGGGAGCGGGGGCGACAAGAAAGAATGGAGCAAGATGGGGAGGGAGGCTGAGAGTGAGCGAAAAGGTCTCGAGTTGATTTTATTCGATTTTTCTTGTCTGCATTGTTTTCGGGAGGGGTTGCATTTAGGGGTTAAAATAAAAAATAAAGATCCTGTGTACTCGGAGCTGTCGTGCCGGAGTAAAAGTGAAAAGGGAGCCTTAGGCAAAAGGAAATTACTGCGAGCCCGCGTGACCTTTCAGGGAGGTAATCAATCAAGTGATCAACAGGGATATTTATCATCGCTATATAGGACTACTTCGCCCTGCACAGGCGGGGTGGGGGTGGGGCTGGGGGAGCGAGAGGAGGGTGGAGACACGCGCGCACTCACACACACACACTCACAAAAGTTTGAACAAACCTGATAAGCCTCGAGATAGAACACGTAGGCTTTAATGTTAAAGCTACCTGATTTGTCTGACATTGTCAGAGAAATACACACACATACACATATAAGCACACATCCAGGCAGCAGCGGCTGCATGAAGGTGTTAACTTTGAATGATCCGCCACGCTTTGCCCTAAAAGGGAAGCTTGCAGAGAAATGCGCGCTTTGAACGCCGGCGAGGCGACAGCTCAGGGCTAGCTCGGCTTCCACGTCCAACCAGGGAAAGGGAGCCACGGGCCGCAAAGGGCGCGGGGCGGCTGGGGGCACCCCTCTCCACAGCGTCTCGACGCCGGGGCCTGAGACACGGAACAGCCTCCTCTTCCTGCGAAATCCTCGCGCTGCCGGGGCGGCATGGCACAGCGAGGCGCGCTCGGGACCAGCCGGCTCAGCGAGTACGCGCAGCTGGTGTTCGGCGGCCGGGCGATTTCTGCCCAGTTACCTTCTCTACCTCGTAAAACTTGCCGTTTTGTAAATTGCGTTTTCGGTCCCAGATTTCTTAGCAAATCATTCGGTTTTACAATCCTACTCCCTCCCCCTAGTTCAACATCCTCCCATCCAACTTCTGATGTGTATATAAGGTACGGGGAGCAGGGAGCGGTCAGGGTAGCTGGCTTTTAATAATAATGACGATGATGACATTAAATAGTCGATTTAAAATCTGGGCCCCCGCCCCGCTCGGGAATTATAATCAGCAGTTCTTTGGAGACAACGTCGGGCTGATTACTAGCCCATGGGGTTGAAGAACTATTTCCCGAAGGGTTTATGAAACGCAGGTTGGAGTGATGCGCGCCGCCTCCCAGGTGGCGAGCCTAGGTTCCTGCAGTGTGGGAATGTGGGGCCGCGCCAGGGCCGTGCCTATTGGCACCAGATGCTAAGCTCGCGGTCCCCCACCAGCCGCTCTGGCCGCCCTCTCCGGGCTCGGCGCGGCCTCCTCCCGCACAGCCTAGTCTGCGGCGCCCTCGCCTGGTTTCTTTGGCCGCGGCAGCTCTGGTGCTCACGCCGCTTAGGGCTCCAGCTGTGCACAGTAGCCGCCTGGGCGTGGGGGTGGGAAACAGCTGGAGCGCCCCGGGGAGGCGCAGGTTGGGGTGGAAAGGAACCCAGCAAGGAGGATTACGAGGCGAGCAAACTCCCGGAGCTGCTACCGGTTTAGAATCAGGAGGAGCAACTTCACGGGGCACGGAACTTGAGCTCCGGAAAGAAACCAGACTGCTCCTGAGCGATGCCCTGGGAAGTTTGGACCTCTTGGGGTCCCTTCCATTGAAAAAAGAATTACTTGGAAGAGTATTTCTCAAAGTGTAATGTGCATACGAATCGCCTGGGGATCTTGTTAAAATGCAGATTCTGATTCAGTAAGCCTGGGGTGGGGCCCAACATTTCTCAACAGGCTCCTAGGTGATGCAGATGCTCCTCGAAGTGTAGTCGCAGACCAGCAACATCAAGCATCGCCAGGATTTCAATAGAAACTCAAGATCTCAGGCCCCAACCAAACCTACTAAATCAAAATTGACATTTTAACAAGTGATTCACTAGAACGTTGAAGTTGGAGATGCACTGCAATAGAATGTGCCTGGCCAGGTTTTCTTTCTTCTGTCTTAAATCAGGACGCCTCTGTGATTGAACTTCATTTCAAATCCTGCTTTCTGCCGTGGTCACGGGAGAGGATGGAGTCAACGAACCTATCCATGTAAAAGCTACATCTCCTCTGGCCCACTGCAGAAACCCTAGACTAACATGCATTGACCACTGAGCTTAGGGGCCAAATGCCACCTGCAAGGCTTCCTTGATTCTTGTCCGATTGACATCTCTTCCAGCCACTTTCCTCAAGCCCCCCTCACCCATTCAGTATTTTGCTGCCAAGTCTATGGCTTTTATTTCTCCTCCTTACATTACAGTTTTTTGTTTACAGATCTTCCTTCCCCTTTCAGCTGTGGACATCTTGAAAGAGATTGTGCCTTATATTCTCCACTTTGTTTTTTCATCTGCAGCATGGAAATAGGCATTTCTTCCCACATAGGATTAATATATAAAAATGCTTTGGAAGCCATGGTTGCCATTGTTAAGAAAAGATGGCAGTATTCAGATTTCAGGGCCATTATACCTTAGATAAATTCTGGGGTCACAAGATTGAGTTGAAACACCTTAAGTATCAAACCACTGGAGGTACAAACCCCAGTCCTCCCTTTTACCAATTGCATAACTTTAGGCAAATTACTGAACCTCTCTGAGTCCCAGTTACTTCCCCTGTATTATTAGAATAAGTATGTACATCTTGCAGAATACTTGTGATAATTAAAGACAATGTATACAAAGCACCTAGTATGGCGCCTGCTACATAGTAGGAATTTAATAAATGGAGCTATTTAGAGCTCTAAGCTCTAACATTTCATAGTCGGCAAAATGACGAGGGTGTGCGTGTGTGTGTGCATGTGTGTGTGTGAGAGAGACAGAGAGAGAGAGTCAGGGGTCTTGGATACTGCTCTTCCCATTCCCATCTGCAATAAGATAGTTGCCTTTAGTCAGCAGACTGCCCCTCAAGTAGCTGAAGCCTGAGGACTTTGATATACATAGAACTGACTGGTACAATTAGATATTAACATTTCAGTTTAAATGCACATGTGTGTGTGTATGTGTGTGTGAGAGAGAGAGAGAGAGAGGAGAGAGATAATGGTTTTAGCTATGGTTTTTGGTTTGTTTTTTGTTGTTGTTGTTTTGTTTTGTTTTGCTTTGTTTTGAGATGGAGTCTCGCTCTGTCACCCAGGCTGGAGTGCAGTGGCACGATCTCGGCTCACTGAAACCTCTGCCTCCCGGGTTCAAGCAATTCTCCTGCCTGAACCTCCTGAGTAGCTAGAATTACAGGCACACACCTTGAGGCCCAGCTAATTATGTATATTTAGTTGAGACATGGTTTCGCCATGTTGGCCAGGCTGGTCTTGAACTCCTGACCTCAGGTGATCCGCCTCCCTCGGCCTCCCAAAGTGCTGGGATTACAGGAATGAGCCACCATGCCCGGCCCCTTAGCTATGTATTTTTAAGGGATTCTTGTGTGCTTGTGCTTTCACAACTCAGTTTCATATAAGTCAACACTACACTCAGTTCATCTCGTACAAGCAGAGTCCTGACCATCTCCCAGTCAGCCTGTGGCAGCAGGACCTGGGCCACATGCTGAGGGTTGGTGAGACTCACTGACAGAGGCATTGCTCCTCCCGTGGCCTTAAGATTGCAAGAATTTCTGCACAATATATACAAAGTCAGTATTTGAAGATGTGTGATGTTTTTATATTACCATATTCTCTCCCTGTGAGATGGAAGCCACAAAGACAATTCAAAGAGAAAGTGGTTTTCAATGGAATAAGCGCTCTTTCTCTCTTCTTTCTTTTAAAATTATTTTTACATGCTTTTAAATTTGTTCAGTGTTTCTTACATTTTCACTTCCATAAATTTGGTTGTTGCCCATACTTTCAATACATGAAACTATTTACTAAGTCTAGATTCCTGCCAGGAAATAAAAGATTTGTAAAATTAACACCTACAGGACTTTTAAATTCTTTACTCAAACAAACAAGTGATTATGGTTGACATGAGAAAATATAGACATAAAGCAACTTAATTTGCTTAATATACTTTTAAACTTACAAGTATACCAGACTTTCCACATCTTTTTAAAGCACAAACTTTAGGATCCATGCTGAGACAGCTTATAAATGAGACTTCCTTGTAACAAGATCCTCAGTACTCAATAACTTAATTCCCTTGACTTAGGTCCAAGCTAGACCTGGCAACCCTCAAACTCTGCTATGGAGTGAAGTCCTATAGCCATGACAGAGTGTGATACAGGTGTGCCCTGCTTTATGAAAAGCCACATCACAATGTGATTATTCGCTTCATGCTATTTTATTAAATAATGAGTTCCCCTGGGACATTTAAAATATGATTTGACTTACAAAAATCTGATTTATACTCACTTTCCCCAGAAACATACCTATTGAGGTAAAGCTATGTTTTTAAAAATGATGATGCATGTCCCATAGCAAATGTTTTATAATGAAAAGTCCATTTTCAAAGATTAAGACAAGGGAACATACCACCATTCTGGGGTTGGGAAAGAAACAATTTCTGTACAGATCAATTGTACACAGAAGAAACTGTAGGACTCATTAATTGAATTATCTACTTTGAGGGCTCATGTAGATATACTAGAAACCAGGAACATGATAAGATTTGGACTTCAAACATTTTACAAAATATAATGCTCTTATACTGGGTTTTGATAGTAAAGTGTTCAAATCAACTTTATAAACACTCTTGAAAAATACACTTTTTGAAATGAGAAGAATTTTCTGTTGCATAGAGAAACTGAAAAATAATTCTAGGGCTAGGTGCAGTGACTCATACCTGTAACCCCAGCACTTCGGGAGGCTAAGGAAGGAGGATTGCTTGAGCCCAGGAGTTTGAGACCAGCCTGGGCAACATGGCAAGACTCTGTCTTACAAAAAAAATTAGCTGGGCATGGTGGTGCACACCTGTAGTCCTAGCTACTTGGGAGGCTGAGGTGGGAGCCTGAGAGTTCAAGACTGCAATGAGCTATGATCACGCCACTGCACTCCACCCTGGGCAACAGAGTGAAACTCTGTCTTCCAAAAAAAAGAATAATTCTAAAATTTGTCTGGGCTTACACCCATTTAGAAGTAATAGTTTATCAGCAAAAAATCACCATCTAACTCATATCCAGGTTTTCACTTAGCTGTTTGACATTGAACTGGAACTCTGAAATTGGATACATTGGACTCATAAAGATATATGCTATTCTTAAGGGCTCTAGGAGACAGCTTCAATTCTAGCTGCAGTGGAAGCACCAATGCAGAGAAGCCAAGATAGTGAAGATATTTTGATGCATCTGTTTCTGTTCTGTTAATGCTTTGCTGAGATTTTCACATTTGTGTCCAAAATTTCTACAGAATCAACTATCATGCAGGTTTCTTCATTAAACCAATTGAGCAATCTGGTGTCTCTTGTGCCTCCCAGAGTGGGGCAATATTTAAGCAGGGAGCAAGGGCTACTTAGCTACAGGAACCTCCTGTTCTAGTCTACCCTACACAGCACTGCCTGCTTAACTTTCCTGAGGCACTATTCTGAAAGTGTCTTTCTTCTATGACAAGTTTCAAGATCCCTCAGTTATTGTCAAGATAAAGCCCCAAATTTTTGCCTCTCATTCAAAGGTATTCTACACTGGGGAAATAGCAAGAGAGATGGGGAAACATGAGATGTGCAGCAGAAGCAGCAAGGACTTTAGGCAGCCTATGTTATGGGATTCAAGAAGGGACTTATGGGAAATATGTTTGGAAAGATAGGTTGGACACATGCCACAGAGGCTTGGAATGAATGGCAAAATTTTGAGGCTTTATCTTGAAGACAACTGAGAGATCCTGAAGATTCTGAATAGGGGAATGACATTATCAGAATTTGCCTTAGGAAGATAAAGCAGGCAGTAATGTGAATTACACATCTTCTTCACATGTTCAGACTACCCATCTTTAGAGATTCAAAACAAATATCACCTCCTCCCCTAAAGTTCTGATATGTTGTTTCAAGTGGAAAAACAATCTCTCCCCATCACAATCACAATCTCCTATGGCATCTTAGTTTTACATGTTGGTTTTGTCTGTATCTCTATGATCTCTCTTCATAGGCTATAAATTCCTTGAGGGGATATTTATATCAACTCTTCTTGTCTTCCACTGCTAAGGCATATTTTGCTCAAAAATTGTACTGTCTAAATGTAAGGATTCTAATTTTTAAACAATTTGAGAAAATCCTCAACCATTACCTTTTTAAATATTGCTTTTTCTTCACCCTCTCAATTCTTTTTTCCTGTTATCTGATTAGATATATGTTAGATCTTCTTGCTCTATCTTCTGTATTTATTAGCCTCTCTTTCATAGATTCTCTCTATTATCTTGTGCTTACTTCTGAATAATTTCCTCAAGTTTATATTCAAGTTTTCTAATTCTCTCTTTCTCTGTATCTAATAAGCTATTTAAACTGATGATTAAATTTTTTATCTTAATTATTTTTTAAATTTCCATAATTTATATTTGATTCTTTTTTAAAATGTGCCTGTTATCTTTTCACACTGTCTTGTCTTTTTTATCTTACAGTTCAGTTCTTGGGATTTTTTTTGTTTTTTGTTTTGGTTTTGGGTTTTTTTTTTTTTTTTTCAGACAATCTTGCTCCGTTACCCAGGCTGGAGTGCAGTTGCATGATCTCAGCTCACTGCAAACTTTGTCTCCCAGGTTCAAGTGATTCTCCTGCTTCAACCTCCTGTGTAGCTGGGATGACAGGAGTGCTCCATGATGCCTGGCAAATTTTTGTATTTTTAGCAGAGATGGGGTTTCACCATGTTGGCCAGGCTGGTCTCGAACTCCTGGGCTCAAGCAATCTGCCTGCCTCTGCCTCCCAATGTGCTGGGATTACAGGCATGAGCCACCGCACCTGGCCAGGTTAAGTTTTTAAACATTTCAAATATATTTATTTCATCTGACAGCTCTATTATCTGAAGTTCCTAGGGATTTTTTTTTCTTTTTTTTCTTTTTTTTTTTTTGAGATGGAGTTTCGCTCTTGTTTCCAGGCTGGAGTGCAATGGCACGATTTCAGCTCACTGCAACCTCTGCCTCCCAGGTTCAAGTGATTCTCCTGCCTCAGCCTCCCTCAATCCTCCCAAGGGATTATAGGCACGTGCCACCAAGCCCAGCTAATTTTGTATTTTTTGTAGAGACGGGGTTTCTCCACATTGGTCAGGCTGGTCTCGAACTCCTGACCTTAGGTGATCCACCCGCCTCAGCCTCCCAAAGTGCTGAGATTACAGGTGTGAGCCACCACGCCTGGCCATGGGATCTTTTTAATCCTTCTGTTTGTTGTACCTACTAATCATTACTCAGAAAAATTGTTTTGCCATACTTTAGAATTTTAAGTTGTGAGTTCACCTTCAACAAGATTTTCTCTGTGGAAATCATGTTTAAAATTACTTGACATATCCTTTCACAATGATTTTACCTTTGCTTTTGTTGGATGCTTCAGTGTTATCAATTTTTTCACTAATTTATCAGCCTGGCTTTTCCCAAACTATGGAGGAAATGTAATTAGAACCACAGATGTAAGTGATAGTAGGCCTGTTGGAAAGAATTGTCAGGGGACACTTTTTTTTTTTTTTAACCCAGAGGCCAGATGAGATAGAAGCTTCCTTATTTCTTTTTCTAGTGAGCTGATGATTTTCTAGACCAGCATTTCACTGATTACGTAGCCCTTTGAGACCCAGATTTATGCAAGGGTATCAGTTTTTATCTCCCCAATTCATGTTGGGCCAGAGCTTTATGTCCTAACTCCATGAGAGTTTTGAAACCTATGCCCTGAATTCTCAAGGCTATTGTCTCCCCTTCCACAACCATAGGCTGCCAGGATTTTGATTCCCATTGTGTTGAGCCCCAGAGACTTTCCTTACGTTTTTCAAGAGCATTGATTAGTTATTAAGCAGAATGCCTCAGTGGTTTGTGAAGGGAAGGATTGCAGATTATTTAGTCCATAAAAACACTGGGAAGCCTAGACCTGAAAATACCTGTGGTGATTTGCTGTTAGTGAATTTCAGTTGCACTTTTTTCTTGAATCCTTTTATTTAAACGAAATATCTGACTCCCAAAACGAAGGCAGAACTGAGTGTCACCTATAAGTAGAATCACAAAAATAGCTTTTTCACATGTTTTTGATCAGCCTAAAATCTTTTGTTCTACCTTTCTTCACTAGTCATCAAAATCATATTCAGCCTTCAATTGTCGTCTCAGATTCAGTGTTGTCCCTAATGTTTTCCATGATAATAATAATAATGATTATATTAAACCAGTGGTCAAAGTGAAAAATACGAAGAAGAATAATTACAGAACAACAACTATTTATTAAGTGCTTACCCTGTGTTAAGCATTATACTGGTATTTTGCATATGTTACCTTATTTTTGCAAATAACTCTAAGACATTTTTAACCTCAGTTTACTGGTCAAGAAACTGATATTCCCAGAAGTTAAGTAACTTTTTGAGGTGGCTTAGCCAGTAGTACATTGAGCCACATTAAATTGCTGATAGTCAACTAGTTTTTTACCCACAACAAAGTAGTTTTGCATGGTTCAATCTAACAAGTGATGAAGGTAACATTCAAATTAAGGTCTGACCAATTTCTAACCTCACATACCTCCCTTTAGACAACACGGCCTCTTCACCATGCTAATTATTCCTTCTTGTAGGTTATCATAACACTCTTTTTTTTTTCTTTTATTATTATTATACTTTAAGTTTTAGGGTACATGTGCACAATGTGCAGGTTAGTTACATATGTATACATGTGCCATGCTGGTGTGCTGCACCCATTAACTCGTCATTTAGCATTAGGTATATCTCCTTAAGTTATCCCTCCCCGCTCCCCCCACCCCACAACAGTCCCCAGAGTGTGATGTTCCCCTTCCTGTGTCCATGTGTTCTTAACACTCTTATACTATCTGTCTTCATTCAGTTTCCTCATTTGACCCTCAGTTACAATAAAGCATATACATCTGTTTTCTCCAGTGGATTGTAAGCTCCTTGAGGGCTCTGCCTTAGCTCTGTATCCCAGGCCCTTTGCACAGAACTTGGTACAGATAAGTCTTCAGTATGTTTTTTTTTTAAATAAACTAAGCCAGGTTATTCAAGTTTTAGTCAATATTTATATGCAGCTAATGTGTTTTTAAACTTTACCCTTTCACTTCTTTTTTCCTAGTGGCAGTTTCATAACATGGTCGCAAATGTTTTGACATTCTTCCCATCGAGACGTGGGATCTATCTATGACTCCTTTACATGAATCTGGATAGGTTTGTGATGGCTTCAACCGACAGAGTGGTGCAGGGTGATGTTAAATGACTTCTAAGGTTTGGATATAAAAGCTCATGCAGCTTCTGCCTAGGTTTTTTGGAACATTTGCTCTCTGCAGGCTCCCTCTTGAGTGCTTCATCTCAGAACCCAGCAGCCATGCTGTGAGAAGCCCAGTTCACAAAGACAGCCCTCACTAGGTTCTCTGGCCAATAGTCACAGCTGAACCTAGCTTTTGAGCTATTCCAGCATACAAGCCAGGTAGATGAGTGACGATGTCCCCAGATGAGTTCAACTCCCAGCATTTTGAGTTGTCCCCAGGCATTTGAGTCTTTCCAGCTGAGGTCCCAGATATTGTGGAGCAAAGACACATGAGTGTAATAAAATGATTATTGTTTTACACCACTATGTTGGGGTGATTTATTGTGCAGCAATAAATAAGCATAGCTTCTATTTGGCCTGTCTGGTAGGGACCACTATAGCCTAGTAAGTTCTAAAACCTCTACAGATTGGGACAGTGATAGCTCCTTTTCCCCAGTGATAAGAGTCTGGTGCTAGATGGCTGTTCCTGTGTCCAGAATCAAAACTGGGTTTCAAGTGGATTTCAGCTTCCGGACATGTTTTGAGCATTTGGCTCACACTCGTTTTGTGTGTCTTACTTGCTCTCTGTCCTGTAAGCCTGAACCCAAACTGGTTGGCTGAGAACAGTGGTCTCCTAACTCATTATTGTTACTCTCTTTTCTTGAGGCCAAACCTTGCCTCTATCATCCCTCATACTGACTCTAACATGCCTATCTAGCCTACGGCAGCCAAGCCATTCACTAGAAGCTGAGCCCTGCTACTGGCCCAGAAGCCCCATTGCCCATTCTACCCTCCTGTTCAGGACCACTCAAAGACTGATTCCAGAACAGGCTGTCAGCCAAGCTTTGCCTTCTTGGACTCTGGCCCCTCCTTAAAGGGGTGCAGCTCTTTCTTCATTACCAGCCATCCTACAAAGTACAGCCCTTCTCCTTACCAGGATTTGTTGGCAAACAGCATGGCTAGACCTACCCTCTTCATTGCAATTAGTCTCAACAAATAGCCTAACAGCAGACACACTTTCAGAGATGTGGAGGCAAAATGATCAGTGTGAGTCAGTGTTCCCTAGGGGCAAGTGAACCTCCCTGAAGCTCAGAGGCAGAGGCGCCAGGAGTTCCTGGGGCAGCTGTGCTGGAGATTCTGTCATTCTGTCCTAAGCATCATTCATGTTGAGAAGTAAGCAGGGACAGATGCAGTGTTTGGTTAGGCCAGTCCTGTGCTGTGGAAGGGCATTTCTTCTAGTTACTATGTGAAGCAACCAAGCCCTGTTCTCTGTTCCTCCCAAAGATCTGTAAACTGTCTGAAATCTTTTAATAAAACCTTCCTGCTTAAATGAACCACAGTGGTTTTTGTCTGGAATTAAAAACACTAAATTTACCATCTTCCAACATCTTGTGACTGTGTGAATCAATCAGAAAATCCTAGAGCTGTAGGCAGTTTATTTAATTTTTGTTTGCAGGTCCTGACAGAAAGTATATACCATTAATATTGAAGATCAACTATAAGCCTTACCATGGTAGTAGAAAATTAGCAAGTCCTATGCAGTTACAAACAATGACCAACCAATCAGGTGACATATTCAAATACCATTACTTTCAGTAAAACTTTTAATGTTAATATTAATAATGTTAAGTAATAAAGGTATTAATATTGATAAAAAGTTTTAATCATTATAAAATAAATGTATGATTTACCTTAAAATTTAATATTTATCTCCCCTTTAAAATTTGTTTTGGGAAAAATATTTTGTAAGGAATATATCTTACAGTAATACACTTACATAACTTATTAATCTTTGCCATGCAATTTTGGAATTGCATGGCAAAAATACTTTTACTGATTAGGATGCAAAAAGTTTAGAAACTATTGCTTATCAAAAAGTTTAGAAACCGGACAGGCAGGGTGGCTCACGCCTGTAATCCCAGCATTTTGGGAGCCTGAGGCAGTCAGACTGATCAAGGCCAGGAGTTTGAAATCAGCCTGGCCAACACGGTGAAACCCCGTCTCTACTAAAAATACAGAAAATTAGCTGGATGTGGTGGTGCACGCCTGTATTCCCAGCTACTGGGGAGGTTGAGGCACAAGAACTGCTTGAACCCAGGAGGCAGAGGTTGCAGTGAGCCAAGATCGTGCCACTGCACTCCAGCCTGGGTGACAGAGTGAGACTCTGTCTGAAAAAACAAACAAACAAAAGAGTTTAGAAGAGTTTGTATAGGGGAGGAGCCAAGATGGCCGAATAGGAACAGCTCCAGTCTACAGCTCCCAGCGTGAGCGACGCAGAAGACGGGTGATTTCTGCATTTCCATCTGAGGTACCGGGTGCATCTCACTAGGGAGTGCCAGACAGTGGGCGCAGGCCAGTGGGTGCGCGCACCATGCGCGAGCCGAAGCAGGGCGAGGCATTGCCTCACCTGGGAAGCGCAAGGGGTCAGGGAGTTCCCTTTCCGAGTCAAAGAAAAGGGTGACGGACGCACCTGGAAAATCGGGTCACTCCCACCCGAATATTGCGCTTTTCAGACCGGCTTAAAAAACAGCGCACCACGAGTCTATATCCCACACCTGGCTCGGAGGGTCCTACGCCCACGGAGTCTCGCTGATTGCTAGCACAGCAGTCTGAGATCAAACTGCAAGGCGGCAGCGAGGCTGGGGGAGGGGCGCCCGCCATTGCCCAGGCTTGCTTGGGTAAACAAAGCAGCTGGGAAGCTCCAACTGGGTGGAGCCCACCACAGCTCAAGGAGGCCTGCCTGCCTCTGTAGGCTCCACCTCTGGGGGCAGGGCACAGACAAACAAAAAGACAGCAGTAACCTCTGCAGACTTAAATGTCCCTGTCTGACAGCTTTGAAGAGAGCAGTGGTTCTCCCAGCACGCAGCTGGAGATCTGAGAACGGGCAGACTGCCTCCTCAAGTGGGTCCCTGACCCCTGACCCCCGAGCAGCCTAACTGGGAGGCAACCCCCAGCAGGGGCACACTGTCACCTCACACGGCAGGGTATTCCAACAGACCTGCAGCTGAGGGTCCTGTCTGTTAGAAGGAAAACTAACAAACAGAAAGGACATGCACACCGAAAACCCATCGGTACATCACCATCATCAAAGACCAAAAGTAGATAAAACCACAAAGATGGGGAAAAAACAGAACAGAAAAACTGGAAACTCTAAAACGCAGAGCGTCTCTCCTCCTCCAAAGGAACGCAGTTCCTCACCAGCAACAGAACAAAGCTGGATGGAGAATGACTTTGACGAGCTGAGAGAAGAAGGCTTCAGACGATCAAATTACTCTGAGCTACGGGAGGACATTCAAACCAAAGGCAAAGAAGTTGAAAACTTTGAAAAAAATTTAGAAGAATGTATAACTAGAATAACCAATACAGAGAAGTGCTTAAAGGAGCTGATGGAGCTGAAAACCAAGGCTCGAGAACTACGTGAAGAATGCAGAAGCCTCAGGAGCCGATGCGATCAACTGGAAGAAAGGGTATCAGCAATGGAAGATGAAATGAATGAAATGAAGCGAGAAGGGAAGTTTAGAGAAAAAAGAATAAAAAGAAATGAGCAAAGCCTCCAAGAAATATGGGACTATGTGAAAAGACCAAATCTACGTCTGATTGGTGTACCTGAAAGTGATGGGGAGAATGGAACCAAGTTGGAAAACACTCTGCAGGATATTATCCAGGAGAACTTCCCCAATCTAGCAAGGCAGGCCAACGTTCAGATTCAGGAAATACAGAGAACGCCACAAAGACACTCCTCAAGAAGAGCAACTCCAAGACACATAATTGTCAGATTCACCAAAGTTGAAATGAAGGAAAAAATGTTAAGGGCAGCCAGAGAGAAAGGTCGGGTTACCCTCAAAGGGAAGCCCATCAGACTAACAGCGGATCTCTCGGCAGAAACCCTACAAGCCAGAAGAGAGTGGGGGCCAATATTCAACATTCTTAAAGAAAAGAATTTTCAACCCAGAATTTCATATCCAGCCAAACTAAGCTTCATAAGTGAAGGAGAAATAAAATACTTTACAGACAAGCAAATGCTGACCGATTTTGTCACCACCAGGCCTGCCCTAAAAGAGCTCCTGAAGGAAGCACTAAACACGGAAAGGAACAACCAGTACCAGCCGCTGCAAAATCATGCCAAAATGTAAAGACCATCGAGACTAGGAAGAAACTGCATCAACTAACGAGCAAAATCACCAGCTATCATCATAATGACAGGATCAAATTCACACATAACAATATTAACTTTAAATATAAATGGACTAAATTCTCCAATTAAAAGACACAGACTGGCAAATTGGATAAAGAGTCAAGATCCATCAGTGTGCTGTATTCAGGAAACCCATCTCACCTGCAGAGACACACATAGGCTCAAAATAAAAGGATGGAGGAAGATCTACCAAGCAAATGGAAAACAAAAAAAGGCAGGGGTTGCAATCCTAGTCTCTGATAAAACAGACTTTAAACCAACAAAGATCAAAAGAGACAAAGAAGGCCATTACATAATGGTAAAGGGATCAATTCAACAAGAAGAGCTAACTATCCTAAATATATATGCACCCAATACAGGAGCACCCAGATTCATAAAGCAAGTCCTGAGTGACCTACAAAGAGACTTAGACTCCCACACATTAATAATGGGAGACTTTAACACCCCACTGTCAACATTAGACAGATCAACGAGACAGAAAGTCAACAAGGATACCCAGGAATTGAACTCAGCTCTGCACCAAGCGGACCTAATAGACATCTACAGAACTCTCCACCCCAAATCAACAGAATATACATTTTTTTCAGCACCACACCACACCTATTCCAAAATTGACCACATACTTGGAAGTAAAGCTCTCCTCAGCAAATGTAAAAGAACAGAAATTATAACAAACTATCTCTCAGACCACAGTGCAATCAAACTAGAACTCAGGATTAAGAATCCCACTCAAAGCCGCTCAACTACATGGAAACTGAACAACCTGCTCCTGAATGACGACTGGGTATATAACGAAATGAAGGCAGAAATAAAGATGTTCTTTGAAACCAACGAGAACAAAGACACAACATACCAGAATCTCTGGGACGCATTCAAAGCAGTGTGTAGAGGGAAATTTATAGCACTAAATGCCCACAAGAGAAACCAGGAAAGATCCAAAATTGACACCCTAACATCACAATTAAAAGAACTAGAAAAGCAAGAGCAAACACATTCAAAAGCTAGCAGAAGGCAAGAAATAACTAAAATCAGAGCAGAACTGAAGGAAATAGAGACACAAAAAAACCCTTCAAAAAATCAACGAATCCAGGAGCTGGTTTTTTGAAAGGATCAACAAAATTGATAGACCGCTAGCAAGACTAATAAAGAAAAAAAGAGAGAAGAATCAAATAGACACAATAAAAAATGATAAAGGGGATATCACCGCCGATCCCACAGAAATACAAACTACCATCAGAGAATACTACAAACACCTCTACACAAATAAACTAGAAAATCTAGAAGAAATGGATAAATTCCTTGACACATACACTCTCCCAAGACTAAACCAGGAAGAAGTTGAATCTCTGAATAGACCAATAACAGGAGCTGAAATTGTGGCAATAATCAATAGTTCACCAACCAAAAAGAGTCCAGGACCAGATGGATTCACAGCTGAATTCTACCAGAGGTACAAGGAGGAACTGATACCATTCCTTCTGAAACTATTCCAATCAATAGAAAAAGAGGGAATCCTCCCTAACTCATTTTATGAGGCCAGCATCATTCTGATACCAAAGCCGGGCAGAGACACAACCAAAAAAGAGAATTTTAGACCAATATCCTTGATGAACATTGATGCAAAAATCCTCAATAAAATACTGGCAAACTGAATCCAGCAGCACATCAAAAAGCTTATCCACCATGATCAAGTGGGCTTCATCCCTGGGATGCAAGGCTGGTTCAATATACGCAAATCAATAAATGTAATCCAGCATATAAACAGAGCCAAAGACAAAAACCACATGATTATCTCAATAGATGCAGAAAAGGCCTTTGACAAAATTCAACAACCCTTCATGCTAAAAACTCTCAATAAATTAGGTATTGATGGGACGTATTTCAAAATAATAAGAGCTATCTATGACAAACCCACAGCCAATATCATACTGAATGGGCAAAAACTGGAAGCATTCCCTTTGAAAACTGGCACAAGACAGGGATGCCCTCTCTCACCGCTCCTATTCAATATAGTGTTGGAAGTTCTGGCCAGGGCAATTAGGCAGGAGAAGGAAATAAAGGGTATTCAATTAGGAAAAGAGGAAGTCAAATTGTCCCTGTTTGCAGACGACATGATTGTATATCTAGAAAACCCCATTGTCTCAGCCCAAAATCTCCTTAAGCTGTTAAGCAACTTCAGCAAAGTCTCAGGATACAAAATCAATTGTACAAAAATCACAAGCATTCTTACACACCAACAACAGACAAACAGAGAGCCAAATCATGAGTGAAGTCCCATTCACAATTGCTTCAAAGAGAATAAAATACCTAGGAATCCAACTTACAAGGGATGTGAAGGACCTCTTCAAGGAGAACTACAAACCACTGCTCAAGGAAATAAAAGAGGATACAAACAAATGGAAGAACATTCCATGCTCATGGGTAGGAAGAATCAATATCGTGAAAATGGCCATACTGCCCAAGGTAATTTATAGATTCAATGCCATCCCCATCAAGCTACCAATGACTTTCTTCACAGAATTGGAAAAAACTACTTTAAAGTTCATATGGAACCAAAAAAGAGCCCACATTGCCAAGTCAATCCTAAGCCAAAAGAACAAAGCTGGAGGCATCACGCTACCTGACTTCAAACTATATTGCAAGGCTACAGTAACCAAAACAGCATGGTACTGGTACCAAAACAGACATATAGATCAATGGAACAGAACAGAGCCCTCAGAAATAACGCCGCATAACTACAACTATCTGATCTTTGACAAACCTGAGAAAAACAAGCAATGGGGAAAGGATTCCCTATTTAATAAATGGTGCTGGGAAAACTGGCTAGCCATATGTAGGAAGCTGAAACTGGATCCCTCCCTTACACCTTATACAAAAATCAATTCAAGATGGATTAAAGATTTAAACGTTAGACCTAAAACCATAAAAACCCTAGAAGAAAACCTAGGCATTACCATTCAGGACATAGGCATGGGCAAGGACTTCATGTCTAAAACACCAAAAGCAATGGCAACAAAAGACAAAATTGACAAATGGGATCTAATTAAACTAAAGAGCTTCTGCACAGCAAAAGAAACTACCATCAGAGTGAACAGGCAACCTACAAAATGGGAGAAAATTTTCGCAACCTACTCATCTGACAAAGGGCTAATATCCAGAATCTACAATGAACTCAAACAAATTTACAAGAAAAAAACAAACAACCCCATCAAAAAGTGGGTGAAGGACATGAACAGACACTTCTCAAAAGAAGACATTTATGCAGCCAAAAAACACATGAAAAAATGCTCATCATCACTGGCCATCAGAGAAATGCAAATCAAAACCACTATGAGATACCATCTGACACCACTTAGAATGGCAATCATTAAAAAGTCAGGAAACAACAGGTGCTGGAGAGGATGTGGAGAAATAGGAACACTTTTACACTGTTGGTGGGACTGTAAACTAGTTCAACCATTGTGGAAGTCAGTGTGGTGATTCCTCAGGGATCTAGAACTAGAAATCCCATTTGACCCAGCCATCCCATTACTGGGTATATACCCAAATGACTATAAATCATGCTGCTATAAAGACACATGCACACGTATGTTTATTGCGGCATTATTCACAATAGCAAAGACTTGGAACCAACCCAAATGTCCAACAATGATAGACTGGATTAAGAAAATGTGGCACATATACACCATGGAATACTATGCAGCCATAAAAAATGATGAGTTCATGTCCTTTGTAGGGACAAGGATGAAATTGGAAATCATCATTCTCAGTAAACTATCACAAGAACAAAAAACCAAACACCGCATATTCTCACTCATAGGTGGGAATTGAACAATGAGATCACATGGACACAGGAAGGGGAATATCACACTCTGGGGACTGTGGTGGGGTGGGGGTAGGGGGGAGGGATAGCATTGGGAGATATACCTAATGCTAGATGATGAGTTAGTGGGTGCAGTGCACCAGCATGGCACATGTATACATATGTAACTAACCTGCACAATGTGCACATGTACCCTAAAACTTAAAGTATAATAAAACAAACAAACAAACAAACAAACAAAAGAGTTTAGAAATAACTGCTATGAATTCACTGTTGTGAATTAAAAGTATCCATTCTTTAAAGAGACTTTTAAAGGTCATCTAATGAAATCCTTCGTGAAATTTTTTGATGACAGAAATCTTTCTTCAAAAAAAGCTCCTAACTACTTCTCAGATACTATACTCATTACCTAGGTGACAAAGTAACCTGTACACCAAACCCCCACAATGCACAATTTACCCACACACTAAACCTGCACATGTATTCCCTGAACCTAAACCTAAAAGTTGGAAAGAAAACAATACAAAAACAAAACAAAAAAAGCTTCAATGCCTGAAACAAACAATATACTTTGGTAGAGTCCCACCATCCACTGCTTTCCTGAAGGGTCCTGAAAAGCACTGTTTGCAAACCATAGGTACACTAGACCTCTCTCATTTTACTGATTAGGAAAGGAAATTACTTGGCCAAGAGTTATTTAATGATGGAACTGGGGCTCAACCTACATTCTCAAATCTCTTTTTGGCCAAAAATCTTTCCATCATATTACATTATTCTATTTAAATGCTAGATTTGAAAGAGTTCTGGTGATGCTTCCTAATTTGTGTTTCCTTTACAGTTCTGAAATGTTGAGAGATATTTGCAAATCTGAGGCTGGGGAGTATCTGAGAAGCTGGAGGGAAACGTTAAATAACCTCTACCTATCACCCTGACCCCTAGCACTTCCAAGCAAAGCTGTTTATATAAGAACATTTTAAAATGAGTTCCCTGTGCATTTTGTTTCTGCTTCCTTGCCTGTTGGCTTTAGTTGAAAGAATCTGGATTGGAAGCCCAGCCAACCACTTTCATCTGATCCAATCACAATCACATCGTCATCTGATAGAAACGTGGCATCACCCAAACCTCTAGTCTCTTGTTCACACATGTGGACTCTAATCAGCAAGGGAATAAGCTGTAGTGACTACAAGCAAATATCTCTGAACTTCACTGAGTTTGATGACAGTGGTAATAAAAATAGTCTTTTCCATGACGAACACTACCAGTAAGTCAACAGTTCAAGAGGGATAGTTTTAAGAGTAACTGATGCATTAGCTCTTGTCAATGAGATTCCTTTTGGCAGTAATATATTCTGCGGATTAAGTTAAACCAAATGTTTGTAACAATGGAAATTTATTCATGTTAACAGTTAGGATTATCATCCCAGTGAATATTTACTATAGTTACAGTCAAATTTACTCTTTTGGACATTGCTTATTTTCATTTCTTTGTTATAAACTCCACTAAAAGCAATAGAAAGCATCCTTTAACATTTTTAAAGTGCTGCAATTTATTTTCTTTTAAACTGGTTTTTTTTTTTTTTTTTTTTTTTTTTTTTAGGGGCTACTCTCCCTTTGCCCACACAGTGATGGCAGTGAGCAACAAAAGTTCTGCTTGAGAAAGTTGTGTAAGTTATTTGGCCACATTTGAGCTCACCATGGCTGGATACTACATGGCATTTGTCCTTTGATTTCAATCTGTTTCCTGCCACTTGGTTACTTTGTGGTCACGTGGGTGAAAAAGAGGGCCAGTGTTGACTTTATAGCTTGAGAGCTTATCTCTCTGTTTCCTGTACCTAGAGAGAGATGGTGCAGGTACAGAAAAGTCCATACATACATAACCTTCCATGAAACAAGCCTTCTGCTAGCTTCTGCAGTCACTCTGGCAATTTGTGGTTGCAGAATTCAGCAAGACTAAGAACTAGTGCTGTGTATCACAAGCGCACTTTGTTCTTTAGAGAACTTTGCTCTGAAATTGTTCTAACTCTATATTTTTGTCAGTTGGTATTTTTGTCAGCTTTTTTATCTCAGGCTATAAGTGACACTTTATCATGTTTTCAGTCTGTAGAATGAAAGAAAGAGAATAATAGATAATTTGCACTTTGGGTTGCTTTGCTGTTTGTTTGTTTGTTTGTTTCATCACTCTTGGCTATATAGACACAAGAGTGACAATTATTCCCCCACAATGAAGAGTGGAGAGGAGCTTCATGAGTGGCTTCAGAGCACCTATGACTCAGATGCCTTGAGAGGGTCCCCACAGAGCCTTGCATGTAGGTGAGATGGTTCCTCACTCTTCCCGGCTACCACACCACAGCAAGCTCAGAGAAAACCAAGAGGGATGGTTGTAACAATGGAAATTTGCTCATGTTAACAGTTGGGATTTTCATCCCAGTTAATATTGACTGTAGTTACATTCAAATTTACTCTTGTGGACACTGTTTGACCAGTGGAGGAGGAAACTCTCATTTATTCCCAAGTCACTCCCAAGCCATCAAACAAACACCAGCTGCAGAAGAGAGCAGTTGCCCAGTGGCCCCACACCTTCCAGCTAACTGTTCCTTAAGCATGAACTGATTGCCCATCTTCCTATTACTTGGTGGCTGTTAACCATAGTTGCATCTATAATTACCTGCAAAGCTCTTTAGAACACTGATACTAAGGTTCCAATCCAAACCAACTAAATCAGAATCTTTGGGGAAGAGTCATGAACATTCCTATGTGTTAGTAGCTCCCCAGGTGATTTCCACTTACCAAAGTACCTTCTCTGTACTAAGTCTTTGACCTCATAGAGACCTTTGACCCATTGGCCCTGTTGCTTTTTCACTAATCATCACATCATCACTCTCATTTCCTCATATCCAGATTCCCATGGTCCATAATTATAATCATTTCCATGATTATAGAAATTTCTCCATTTCTCCCCATTATTATACTTTCCTGTTAAAGTCCCCTAACAGGGTTAAACTCATTGCCACAGCTACTCTATACCTGGACCAAATCTCCTGAACATTCCCATGGAAAAACACATGACCAACCATGTTAACCACTTAATTTTAGATCCATGTTTTAGAAAATCCATGGTTTAGAAACCATGTTCAAAGGAACCTGAAATTTTGTCCTCATGTTAAAAAGTCTTTACAGGTTCCATGTATGAAATAATAACAAATCTCAATTGGACACATAGCACAGCTCAAAAATCCTATTATGCTTTCAGGTTTTAAATTTCCCATACTACAGCTTCTATTCTCTCTCCCAAATCTCCTATATTCCCTTTCTCTCCCCACCACTCTTGGCTGATGATCTGGCCTCATCATTGACTGGGAAAATACAGAAATCAGAGGAGATTCCTTATCTTCCTACCTCCAAACCTGCAAAACCACCCACATCTGTATTCACACTTTTTGCCCTCCCTCCATTTGCTATTCATTAAGCATCCCTGTTCCTATGAAAGGCCAGCCCTCCTCTTTGATCTGGATCTCTCCTTCTCTTATCTGTTGGGGACTTCATTCCTCCCTTCATAAGCATACGTTGCTAATTTCTTCCCAGAACTTACAAATAAGCATGTTTTAGTATCTTCCATCTTAAAACAAAACAAACCTTTCACAATTCTACATCCATCTTAGCTATCATACCATGTCCTTGCTTCTCTTCACTTTAAAACTTCTTTAAAAAGGCTTGTCTTTAGTCACTCGCCCCACTTCCTCGATACTCTAGTAAAAACACTATTATCAAGGTCAGCCCTAGCTTGCAACCATCTTTTCTTTGATATCTAAAAGGAATCTCAAGCTTAACATGTCCACAAACAATCTCTTTTTTCTAGCACTGCAAAACAATGTGGGCCTTCCTCAGTCTTCCTATTTCACTCAATGGCAGCCTTATCCACTGAGTTAAGCCTTTTTCTTCTTTGTCTCATGCCCGATGTATAATCCGTCAAAGTGTTTTGTTGGCCATTCTTCCAAAATATATCGTGAATCCAGTCACCTCTCTCCATTTCTTACCACTCCAATACAATCACCATGATTCCTCACTTGAACAGTCCCCTCTCTTCCACACCTGTCTCATGGCATCCATTTTCTGTACAGCGGCGTGGGTAGTCTTTTAAAAGCCTGGATGAGATCAGATCATGTCCAATAGCTTCCTATTATTCTTAGAATATATTTAAACTTTTTCCTGGGTCTGCATGACCTGACTCTTGCCTACTCCTCCAACCTCATCTCAGATCACTCCTACCACCCACTTCCAGTTTGCCCCAGCATAGAGGGCCCCTGGATGGTCCAAAATCACTCCGTACTCAGACAAAACTCAAACCCTTTAGCTCAGCTTGTTCTACCTAAAATTCTTGCACCCCAGACCTTCTTTTGGCCAGCTCCTTCTTATCTCAGCTCAATAGTCACTTCCTCTCCCTGACCACTCACTCTAAAGTAGCCACCACCTAACACATCACTTTTTATTACATTATTTAGTTTTCTTCATGGCAAAAAAAAAAAGAAGAAGAAGAAGTGATTTTAGTTTCCATTCCAAAAGTAGGTAAAGCTACTTTTAAAAATATCCTCCAGCAATTTGTGTGAAAAAGGAAATGCTGGGCCAGTCGTGGTGGCTCACACCTGTAATCCCAGCACTTTGGGAGGCCGAGGCAGGTGGATCACCTGAGGTCAGGAGTTTGAGACCAGCCTGGCCTACATGGTGAAACATACATGATAAAAATATAAAATTAGCCCAGTGTGGTGGCGCATGCCTGTAATCCCAGCACTTTGGGAGGCCGAGGTGGGTGGATCATGAGGTCAGGAGTTCGAGACCAGCCTGACCAACATGGTGAAACCCCATCTCTACTAAAAATACAAAAATTAGCTGGGCATGGTGGCGCACACCTGTATTCCCAGCTACTCAGGAGTCTGAGGCAGGAGAATTGCTTGAACACAGGAGACAGAGGTTGCAGTGAGCCGAGATCGCACCAATGCACTCCAGCCTGGGCGACAGAGCAAGATTTCATCTCAAAAATAACAATAATAATAATAATAATACCCGACCTTTAACAGCACTTCCTGAATTGCGCAGGTAAGTATTACTGACTTTCTCAAATGGCCTTTGGAGAGGTTTGAGATTTAGTGAGAATAATCACAATTTTAGTTGTAGCTCTGACTATTCAGGTCCTTTGACTAGGTCACATGGCCCAAAGAATTTTGGATCATATATTCTATGTTTCTCTGTCTCCACAAGAAGCACCAGCTCAGGGGACTCCTTTTTGTGACAGTGTTTAACCTACCAGTGTCTATGATTGGAGCAAGCTTAATGATAATCTAAAGGATGATCTGGTCCTTACTTCTTATAGTGTAAAAGTCCTCACATGGTTAATTTAAGAAATGACTCTTTTATACATTAAATTTCCTTTTAATAAAAGGATATAACTAATTTTGTCTCCTTCTAAGTGATAGCACCACTTCTGCTTCAGAAGCTAATTAGGAGATGCCCAGTTTGAGTTCTTTGATACCATTGATGAATGAGAAATGTACATGGGTAATTTTTCTTTACTGCTAATAGAAGTTAAACAGCACATGTCCTGTGGAATAAAATTCTCTTCCCTGCAATAATAATAGCTGTTTTGTTTTGACTTCAGAAATTCTGAAATCTGTGTGTAGCCAACAGTAATTACTGCTCATTACAATAATCACCATCGACTTGATCAGTCCCCTGGAACACAAGTCAGGACCTAAGGAAATGGATTTTTACCTAGGGTGATGAAGAATTTTACCTGAGGCCCAGGGCAGCCTCTCTGGGAGCCAAATTTTGTGACTGATACTAGCAGCTGTTAATATGTTGAATTCCTAAGTCAGAATTTTTGTTTTAAGTGTTTTCTGAGTGAAACCATATTCAAAGGAACCTGAAATTTTGACCTCATGTTAAAAATTCTTTACAGGTTCCATGTATGAAATAATAAAAAGAGCAAGTGTGAATAAGTGAGAAGTTTGTCAAGCAAGGAAAGTAATAGCAGCAACCATATTACAGAGATGTGGAGACCAACCTCTACTTCTTGGTTTAGGGGTTCCCTTCAAAATAACATGTATGGCTAGGAGAGGAGTAGGTGTTGGAGTGAAAGCAAGCATTGGGGGTGGTGTACAGAATGAAATCAAAGTCTCAGGATTGACATGGATCTGAGGCTTAAATCCCCTTTCCAGTATTAGAGTGAACCTTTACTATGTGCCAAACATTAGGTATATTTAGAGTTCAGAAGCAAAGGAGTCGGCTCTGTCTTTAAGGAGTTCATAGTTTTGACCAGACTATCGGTTCAGATGCATTCTTTCAGGAAGGCATTCAGCTACATTCAAATAAAAAACAAAAACGCATTTACAGAGGCTTAACTAAATAGAGTAATTTTCCTCCCAAATGTTAGGTCCAGAGGTGGGCAACTCAGAGCCATTCAGGCTCTGGCTCCAAATATCTTTGTGCTCCACCATCATTAACATATGACTTCCTTCCACAAGCTAGTCACTCATGGGTGCCAGGTAGCAGCTCTACTCCAGCTGCATGCCTCCTGCCAGGAAAGAAAGGAGAGAAAGAACAAAGAGGAGGGTAAGAAAGCTGCCTGAATCAGGAAAATAAAATCTTTCCCAGAAATCTCTAGCAGACATTGATTTCTGTCTCCTGGCCAGAATTGTGTAGTAAGGCCACTCTATCTGCAAAGAATTTTGGGAAGGTAAGTACTTAAGCTAGGCATATTGCCACTCCAAGCAAAAATAGAGACTCTTGTAAGAAAAAAAAATGGGAGAATGGGGATTGGTTAACAAGCAGCATCTGCCATAGACCAACAAGAACACTGACAATGAAACCATGGTATAATTTGTACATAATACAAATTTCATGCAGAAAAGCACAGAACTCTCTATCTTCAGGTTAGGGGGAGGTGTCATGGAGGGTTTCACTGAGGAGGGTAACACTTGGCTGAGTCTCAAAGAATGAATTAAATTGTCAAAGTACAAAAGAAAAATAGTTGTTCATCAAAATATTTTTATTTGCCACTGGCAGAAATGTAGCTTGAACCCAAAAGTACCAAGGTAAGGTTTCAAGCATTGCTGGCTCCAGTCACCCAATTGATGTCACCAAGACCCAATCTCTCTCTCTCTTTCTCTCCATCCTTTGATTCTACAATAGCCAGCAAACAGCTCCAGATTTACATTACACCCTATCAGCAGCTTTAGCAGTTCCAATAAAGCTCTGAGTATGCATCTCACTGGAACAACTTGGGATATGTGTCCATCACTCTGACCTATCTCCTTGGACAGGAAAATGAGATATGTTGATTGGACAAGGCTGGGCTCCATGTCCACCTCTGGAATATTATTCAAAACACTTGAACTAAAAGCAAGAAAGAAGGTTCTCCAAAGGAAAACTGTGAGTAAGTAAAGTAGGCAAAAAGTACAAATGTCTCTTACAGAGAACAATTATTTTAGTGATGTTTAGAAGGTGTAATGCACAAGATACAGTTGAACAATTGGCTGATTTTGGTGAGGGGAGGGGAGATTCTGAAATGACACTGGAATTCAGGCTTAGGTACTTAAGTATGATGTTGTCATGAAACAAGCTGATGACTACACAAACAGAACCAGTCAAGGATGGGCAGGTGAAGAGGTTGGAGGCAATAATAATAACGATAAATAATACTAACTACACTCCCTGGCAAACCAAGGGAAAGGAACAGCAGGAAGCAGTTTCCAGTGCTTAAAACAAACCACTGGACTAGAAATATTGATTTTTAAAAATCTTCAGGCCTGGCCAGGTGCGGTGGCTCACACCTGTAATCCCAGCACTTTTGGAGGCCAAGGCAGGAGGATCACCTGAGGTCAGGAGCCTGGTCAACATGGTGAAACTCCCATCTCTACCAAAAAATGCAAAAATTAGCCAGGCATGGTGGCAGGCACCTGTAATCTCAGCTACTCAGGAGACTGAGGCAGGAGAATTGCTTGAACCCAGGAGGTGGAGGTTGCAGTTAGCTGAAATCGTGCCATTGCACTCCAGCCTGGGTGATAAGAGCAAAACTCCGTTAAAAAAAAAAAAAAAACACGCACAAACAAACAAACTTCAGGTCCATCTTTGTTTACATGGGCATTTTAAAATGTTAATGTGCAAAGCACTCTGATTTTAGAAATTTCCCAAATACATCCTATCTCATCTGTCATCTATTATACTTTCAGTTCTCCTTTCTTTTTTCTCTTAGGTAACTAATGTCTTAAAACATCAAAACGAGGGGTTAAATTAGCAACAGTTTGAGATGAACGGTGATTGGAACCTGCAGCCATAATGAAAAATAGCATCTAAATGTTTGAAGCTACATGAAGCCAATAAGCTGTCTCTAAATCCAGTTTAATTAATGTGCAGCCTTTGTCTACTCCAAAGTGTCTGAATAAATCCTCAAAACCAAATTCGTATTTTAAAATACGAGTTGCCCAATATGATGTGAGTTAGCATACAAGCAGATTAAGATGGTATTTCCATTTTGAATGAATATAATTCAAGATTTACAAATCTTAAACTAGATTTTTCTTACACAAATTTGGTCTTTCTTTTAGCTATAACAGAGAATTAGTGACCTGGTTTCAAAAGAAAAAGGACAATTTTTAAAAATACTTCCTAAATCTCATTAGTTGTATTAATCTCTTAAACTGAAAAAGACTATTTTGAAGCTATCTCTGGAATTAGCACTTCTACAATACTGCCATAACATATTGATAGGAATATTACTCAAAATCGATAAGAAATTCCATTTCTATGCATGTTATGAATAACACAGATTATTCTGAAAGAAGAATAACATACGTAATATTATTACATATGTTACAGATACTGTTAGGTGTCTAGCCTACAACCATTTCTCCCTTTTCTCCTTTCTTACAGAACCTTGGCTGAGTACAAGTATATGCTGTCCTTCCGAGGCCTTCTGCAGCAGGGAAGATTGGCCCTGCCCCAATTTCAGAGGGTGAATCCTGATTGGTCTAAGATCACCACACTAGTCCTGTTGCCTTCACAGTGACTAGTGAAGCATGTGCTTGTGTGATTTTAGAAGTCAGCTGGGAAGCAACTGGGAAGAATTTCCTTACTCAAAAAGAAGCACAAGAGAGAGGCCATCTAGTATTTCTTAGAGGTTATCTTATCTGCATGTAGCCTGCAATTACTATAACTACCTTGCCACCTTGAAGTAAGCTAGCCTGAAGATAGCCAATATACTGGATAAAACTTTTGTTTAAAGATTTATCTGCTTAATATTATCTCTTCTGAAAGGTAGCTGTACTCCATAAATCAGATTGTGAATCAGCTTCTTGTTTGATAAGCGAAGATATCAAACATCAAATTGGTTGTTGCAAATCAAATGTTCACATCAATATGTTTTTTGTTCCACATCTAATCAGGAGTGCTGGTACTCTGTCTAGAATAATTTCCAAAGCTGTGTTTAGGTGTGGATTTATTTAATGCATTTGAGAGCACAAAACTTCTCAGGGTAGATATGTAGAACTAATAACATAATTGGAAACTTATTAAGGAGTGACATTTTATTTAGATATTCTTTAGTCTACAGAAAATGAGTGAATAGAACCACATATTACTAATTTAAAACAATTATCCAGCTAATTTGCTTTTTTGAATAGTGTGAGTTTAAGTTTTGATATTTATTAGTGTAATATCCCTATGGAACCATTTAATCATAGAAGACTAATCTTTCCCTGCAACATTCTCTCCTAAATAAGACTTTCCTGAGAAACAAACTAGAATCTTTTTATTCTTGAACCAAGGACTCACTTATCTTATCTAGGCTGATTTGCTGGATAAGGCCATAGCATCAGTCTATGTGAATCACCCAATTTTCATATTATCCAAAGATACATTCTTTTCAACAGTGCAGCCTCTTCAGCAATCAGTTCCAAAATATGTAGGTCAAAGGGGGAACTGAGTGAGAGGATGCAATGGCTTAATTCCATGTGTAATCACTCACAGAAAAGTCACACACACACACACACAGACAAAAATGTCCTCTGACAGTTACTGGCATCATGTTTAGATATGAGATGGTGTGCTTAGAACATGGCTTCAGAAATCAATACATCAACAATTAGCTGGGCATGGGTCATTGTACCTTAAAAAGAATAACAATGGGGTGGCATTGCCCGAGAAGACCAACTGTCTGGTTACCTGACAGGTGGGCATTACCTTCATGACATCACAGGAGTGAAAGGAATGATCCCTGGCTCTATAATTTTTTTTCTGGAGACAGAGTCTCACTTTGTCACCCAGGCTGGAGTGCAGTGGCATAAACACGACTCACTACAGACTTGACCTCCTGGACTCAAGTGATCCTCCCACCTCAGCCCCCCAAGTAGCTGGGACTACAGGTATGAGCCACCATGCCTGGCTAATTTTTGTATTTTTTGTAGACAGGGTTTCACGTGGCTGGCCTGGAACTCCTGGGCTCAAGCAAGCCCCTTCCACCCACTAGTTTTCCAAAGTGCTAGGATTACAAGCATGAGCCACTATGCTGGCCTAGATTTAAAAATTTGATCTCCACAGTGCATCAGAGTTATCAAGAAGACTACTTCATGATAAACACACAGGGGACTGATATGTAAATTAGAATGCCATTTATTCATTTAAATAGGAAATATGACTGTGACAAAAGAATGATCATTTTGGCATGTCCCGTGGTCTTAGTTCATTTCTGCTGCTGCAACAAAATACCTTAGACTGGGTAGTTTACAAACAGCAGAAATTTATTGGTCATAGCTCTGGAGGCTAGGCAGACCAAGCTCAAGGCACCAGCAGATTCAGCGTCTGCTTTATAGATGGAGCCTCCTTGCTATGTCCTCACATGGCAGAAGAGGGCACACAGGCTCCCTCAAGCCTCTTTTATAAGGGCACTAATCCCATTCATAATCCCCTCTCACAGGCCCCAACTCTTTATACCATCACCTTGGGGAGTTAGATTTCAATATATGAATTTCAGGGGAAGGGGACAGAAACACTCAAACCACAGCACCTGTGCGTGCCTTGTAGGTAGTTAATATTTAAATCAAATTATAACCAGAAGATTGCTTGGTGAGCAGTAAGAAATTTGAATGAATGGATTTATTTTATATGATTCAAATCTTTGATGGCCCCGGATTTTGATAGCCTAATTCAGTCATTTTCAAAATCTATTATTATTTTATCAACAATAGGACATTTTTAGGATAAAGTCTTACAAAGAACACATATACAGGTATATAGATATAAACATATAGATACCTCGGCCTTCTCTCTCTCTGTTCTGATTGAACTAAGGTAGCCTATTCAGATCCCCACATGCTCAGCAACCCCATATACTGGAGGGAACCAGCAGAGGATGGGGAGAGGAATTCCAGTAATGAGGGAACATATGCAGAGATACAGAAGCATGACAGATGGTGGCACATTCTGGAAACTACAAGTGGTTGGATAAGAATGGAATATAGTATTTGTGAGGGGATGGAGAGAGAGGAGGCGGTAAGAGGTCAGGCTGAAGAAGCAAGCAAGAAAAAAACGATGAAGGAAAGACTTTGTAGACTTTGCTAAATTATTTAGATCTTATATAGAAAGCTATGGAAAGCCTTAAAAGTATGCTCAGGGGGCCATAGCATGATCAAATTTCAGTTTTGGAAATATCACTATGGCTGAAAAATAGAAAATTAGGTTATCAGGAAGGGTACAATATATGCAAGGAATATCGAAGGCCTGAATCCCATGTTCCTATTGCCCCACCCTTACCGCTTTACCCCTAGGACTTCACTGCCATAACCAGTCTTCCAGATGCCAGCACCTGCATTGCATCACCCGAGAGCTATCTCCTACTGCTGGAGCCCACTTTGTTGGCTGTGGCAGGCTTGAAGTGTCAGAGAATGAATGTCCCAGCAACATCTTCTATATCAGTGACAAAGAGACTGGTGTATAACTCTGGAGCATGTGTTAGTCCCAGTTGGGATTAAACTCCAGTGGCCCACGGTGGTAGCCATCTTGACAACAGAACTTTTGGCTATTTGCCCTTCCTTGTCTCACTTCCCCACTCTTCTATCCTTGTGGTTCTCACCTCCCAAATAAATTATTTGCACTCAAACCTTTATCTCAGAATCTGCTTTTAGAGAAATACAAAGACAAGGCTACCATAGCTGAAGGATGATGAGGGCTTGAATTAAGCAAAGAGTGGGAGACAAGGGAAGCAGGCTAGAGATACATTCAAAGGATGTGAAGACTAAATAGAAAAGACATTGGAGAATTCCAGCATAGTGTACAGGTTACTGATTTGGGAGACTAGGAGATGGCAGTGCCATTCACCAAGTAAAGCAACAGAGGAGAAGGAGGATTTGGGGGAAAAAAAGATAGGCTCAGACTTGCACAGGCTAAACGTGAAACAAACATGTAGGGATGAGAAGTAGGATGTTGGACATACCAACTAGAGTTCAGAAGACTGGCCTACGCTGGACATACATACTTGGAAAAATGGGTTTTGTCATTTTGTGCTCAGCACATGAATCGTCTTCATATTAGGGGAAAATAAAAGATGAGTAAAGGCAGGGCCCCTTCCTCCCTTGAGAGAAATCAACAGGGGATCAGATTCCCTGTCCCAACTCATTAGCAGGCAGGGCATAATCATGTAACCTGGACTTGACCAATCAGATGCCTCCATCAGAATTTTCATATATTGAGAGAACGAAACACAGAGCCAAAGGGCAGTCTGATTATTCTGGGTGGATATGGCCAAATTGAGAGCCCTGTGTTTCTGGGGCGATGGCAGCAGCAATAATGTTCTCCCTTCTATAGTTCCCAATAGGTCAAACTTTAGGGGAGGGACCAAGAATCCATGCTAGTTTACCATCATATAGGAAATACAAGGCAAACTCTTTTTTTTTTTTTTTTGAAAAAGGATCAACATTCTATTTCCTAACCTGGGAAGTAGGTTCATGACTATTTTAGTTTTTGTTTGTTTTATATTAAGTATTCCTATGCATTTTAAACACCCTCTTGTATGCATATTTCACAATAAAAAATTTAAAACAGAGAAACATGTTTTTTCAATAGAGGTAACAAAGGAGAAATTATGTTCAAGAGTGAAAAATCCTTTTCACTATCTGGGATATGCTATCTGGGATTTGTTTTGAAATAAGGGAGAAAAATGAAGAAGACTCATAAAATGTTGATAATTGCTGAGTGACAGATATGGTGGCCTTTTGGGATAGTCTGTCTAAATTTTTTAATGTTTGAAAATTTCCCTAATTTTAAAGTATCTTGAGTAGGCCAGTGTGATAGGGAGTGGAGGATGAATTAGAAGAGGGAAGACACAGAGGCAGAAAGTGTATCCAGGGATCAGGAAGGAAGATTAATTTAGGGAATAATCCAAGGGAACCCAATGCCTCACACATTAAATATGACCCATATTAGTTGATTGATCTTAATTCAGAAAACTGGCAACTGACTGGAAATAGGACTAAACTTTGTTTAATCAGAAAACTAAAGCCTTGGAAATATCTGAAGATTTGAGTCACCAATAGCCCCCAGATTCTTTCTTTTCTGGTAATTCAGATGCCTCAGATCTCAGATTCCCCACTCACCTGTATGCCACTAACAGCTCACATTTTGCTTTGGTAAACTATGAACATTTTCTTCTCCTTGGTAGCAATTATCATTCTTGATATTAGTAATTACACTTTTCTGCTCCTAAGGCTGAGAAAAGCATTTCCCCCAAGTAAATTCCCAGTCTTGTCATTAATCTTGGATGGCCAGGATTTTAAGGTGCCACTTTATTACCTTGCTCCTCAAGCTTTACAGAACCATCTCCACCCCCACTCCTACCCACATCCCTAAGAAGAGGAACATGGAATATGTTTCCAAAGGGCTGTCTGGAGAGGATTTGAGTGACACCATCCTGGGCCACTAAAAAGAGCCAGCTCCCAAGGAGGGAATGAAGTCTCTGCTTTTCCAGGGTTTCCTTCCCTTCTATTTAGCCTGAAAAGTCTGGGACACACTGCATTATACAGCTTTATTCACCATTTTATCCCAGCATCCTATCGGGAATTTGATCAAAAAAGAATCCCAGAATATAAACCAGCCACACCTGCAAATTTTATTACAAGCGTGTTGTTTGTTTGTTTGATTCAGATGGGGGAAGAATGGTGGAAAATTAAGAGCTACGGGAAGATTGTCCTCACAGCTCAGCTCCTCTGCTGTGGGCTTCTTTCCAGTTGGTGCAACAGGAGATCTGGGGCCTGTGTTTGCTTTTCTTGGCATTCACAGAGGTGGTGTCTGTAGCTGAAGACACTGGGGTTGTTGCCAGAAGCCCTGCTGGAGCTGGGACTGTGTGCATCCAGGTTCCAAGATCTCATCTGCTCACAGCGATGGGGAACATTTTGATCTTGGCAAAAGCTCTCATGCCGGCACTCCATGTCCACTCGATTCTTTTCCCTACTTTTCTGACCCCAAGCAGAGAGCAGAGTGACCTCTGGACACACGCAGCTGGGCAGCACCACTGTCTCCGGAATTCCTCATATCTCCCTGGGGAACTTGAAACAGTGGACGCAAACATGAATACAGACTGCTAGTGACCTGGTAGCACGTTCACAACAGGCCCCGTGAGAAGAGAAGAGCAAGCCTTCCTTCCCCAGTGGCTGGTTCCACTGTCATGCCTGCTTCAGACACCAGGGAAGTAAATGTTTCAGCCATGTAAAATTAGCACAGTCTGAACACAGTTAGAAAACCAAATGCATTCTCTGTAAGTGGGAGATGTGACCCCCTTCTTTAGGCTGTTGCTAATCATTAACAACAGGGTGGGTGTTCTCGAACAGTGCCTGAGCCAGGCCCCAGCTATCATTTCGAGCCCTTTGGAACTGTGGATGTGTCGGCCTATAAAGAATTCCAAAACTCAGGTCCTCATTTATCACTCCACCCTTGACCTCCTATTTGTGAGACCCTCCAGCCCACTTCCCGCAACTGTTACCTCATTCCTCCACATCCCAGCAGCACCTCACACGCTCTCACATCCATGCACTTCAGTTCCACCCTCCCCTACATGCAAAGGAAGCAATCAGCTCCTCCTCCACTTCTGAACCGGTGTTTCTCAACTTCCAATCCACAGACAGGAGAGGCAAAATCAAACCACCATACCACAGGTTCTCTGTTATAAGTGAGAGCTAAAGAATGGGTACACATGGACATATAGAGAGAAATAATAGACACAGGGGACTTCTAAAGCGGGGAGGGTGGCAGGGAGATAAGGTTTGAAAAATTGCCTATTGGGTACACTGTTTACTAATTCAGGTGAATGGCACACTAGAAGCTCAGACTTCATTCACCATTACACAACATATCCATGTAACAAATCTGCCTATGTACCTCTCAAAACTATACCGATTTTAAAAGTTTTTAAACCAAACTACTATAATAAATTCATTCCCCCACCCATTTCCTCCACCACACAACAGCATTTCCAGCTCTTCTTTCCCAAACTTTTAAACTTTATCTGGATACAAAATAGAGAGTTTAGAGGTTTTGGTTAATGATGTGGTTTTAGTTGAGAAACAGTCTTCATTTATGTGATATAATTTTTAAAGTAATATTTATTTAGCTTTAATATGTACTAGGTACCTGATGAAGTATTATCCTATTCAATCTTTACAACCACCTGTCTGCAGATAAAGAAATCGTCCAGAGAGATTAATTTGCCAAAGGTGATACAACTATAAAATGGTAGAGCTAGAATTTAAACTTAAGGCAAATTAAGTTCTGAAAACAATCCGGAGCCTAGAGTCCACGCTTTTAATCACACTATATATCATTTCCCAATCCCTAACAGCACCCCTCTTTTAAAATTTCTTGCCCTCTTTTTGTACTGCCCCTTGCCAAGATCATGATTCCCTACCAACTTCAAGGAAAGTTTGCCATATTACTCCATGATGCTAACCAAAACCTACCCCTCCATCTTTTTCTCTGCTATCACCCTAGGGCTCTACCCAGGTTAATTACTCTGAGAACTCTTTAATACCCTTGTATCAGTCAGGATGCTTTTGGCTACAAGAATCTAAACTCCCAACTTAGGCTAACTTCACTGATAAGGACATTTAGTTTACATAATGGGAATTGTTAAGGATAAATCAGAATTTGTGGCTGCATGACTGAGCAGCTCCACAATGCCATCAACAATTCAAGGATCAAGGTTGTTTCTGTCTCCCTGCTCTGTAAACTTAATCCTACAGCTGGTTCCCCTCAAGAGTTGAGGGCGGCTGCCAGAAGCAACTTGCTCCACGTTCTTCCTTGCTATTGTGCCTGAGTGGTAAGGGGTCGGGGGTACTCTCCTCCAACTATGTCTGATTGGACCATATGCCCAACCCTGCCAGTAACAGGGGAATGTACAACATGATGGATTTAATCCCAAATTCCTGAGCAGTTATCTGACAGCCTGTAGCTGCCAGCTCCTTCAGAGACTGCCTCAGCAAAGAGCATAAACTTTTCATGTAGCATCAAGCCAATGATTAAGCAAGATGGTGGTTCTAGGGCCCAGCCATTTCCACCCAGTGCAAGACTCCTCTAGTTGGCATTCATTGCCCTGGAGCTCCTAACTGGAAAGGCAAAGAGTTTGTCAGATCTGCCTCATGGTCTGTTGGCTCTTCCTGTGCAATCCTTCTTCCTGCTCTTTTCCTTTCACTGGTGTTACTCCTTAATAAGCCTTTGGGACTGCATCTCAGTACCCCCTCCCCAGAGAACCCAACCTACAGCAGTACCCTGTTAGCTAACTATGACTCCATCTTCACCTCCTGTCTCTATTCCACCCACATATCTTATACCTCCAGAAAATCTGTCCTACACCATCTACATTCCACCCCTCCTTCTAAAACTGCTTTTCATCTGCCTTAGGACCTTCAGTCCTTTAACCCATCCCCATTCTTAGTCCACAAGCCACCATCTATGTTCCCTTGCATCATGCCTTTGCCTGGACTGAATCTTCACCACAACTTTGCTATCACCTGGTTTCTCCCCTCCCAACCCTTAGACCAATCCCCAGCCCTGGGAAAGCTATAGTAAAGCATCCTTTCTCCCCTCCTAGGTCTACTGAAAGAAAACCTGAAAGCTGGGTTTAATGGCTTAATGAAAAATCCATGCGATCTAACTTTAATTGGACCCTCAGGATGGCTAAGTAATCATTTTACTAATCTCTGTAGACTTCCACTGCATTGATGCCAAATGTTTTCTCTCTTCACTTCCTAATGTCCCTTCCTCCTAATTTCTCCTCATACTCTGAGGAGGGATTGTTAACCTCCTTCTTTTTCTGTTGATCAAGTATGTAGTCTATTGCCTTTACTTATCCAGATCCATCACACCTCTCTTTCCCTTGGAGAAATGGCCAGCCATGGGCATGTGAATCAAGCCAGACCAACAAAACCCTTGTCAAAACTATTAAGGGAGAAAACTTTTGCTTGTTTGTTTTGGAGATTGCTAATCTGTAAAGAAAAAAGTCTGGTGCTATAAGCCCCCATATTGTTCCAGAAGGGAAGAGCCTTTCTAAGAAAAAGCCAGAGGAAAGCAGATCAGGCCCTGATGGCATCCTACTGCTTCCAGATCCACCTGTCTTAAAGCTGTCACCCCATGAGACTTCAATTACGTGTTCCAACAAATTCTCTTTATGTGTCTGTACTTTCAGCCAAGGGTCTTGATATATAAACTCCTTTCAGTCTCCAAATTTGTCTCTATCTTTACCTATTCTGACACATTCTCACAGGCCTCTGACAGAGGTATTGTTCTTGTTTGTATAGTTTTCCTCCTGTGCATTTTTCTTTTGGACTTTGTTTGATCACATTGTTTTCTCCAATGTCTTCTTCCTCATTGCCCGTATTCACGATTGGTATTGGCTGAATAAATGTTACCAAGCTATTTCAAAAGTGGGTCTTTAATGAAACTAGACAGAACACACAGAACACATTTCTGAAGGTGTAAGAATGTGGCTCTTTGACAGTGACTTTATTTGCAGGTGAGCGAGGTGGAGTCATTCCAGAGGACGGAAGGAGAACTTTGACACAATTTCTATCCTTATATGTTCCTCAAAAGGATGCTAAGATCTCACCTCCTCACTCACTTCACCTCCATTTGGCAGTCAGTACGCCCTTGAAGAATTGCCTTGTGGCACACAAAGGTGAGAAGAATATGTGCTGTACTGTTACGTGTAAGAGATTCTGCAGAGTTGAGGGGACTTAGGAGGAGGGAGCAGACTGGTGCATATCAGCAGCCCTTAGCTGCCCTCAGAAACTTTTCAATGCCCAGTAGGGTTTGGTTGTTGTTGTTTTCATTTTCTTTTTCATTTAATTTTAAGTAGATAATATATTTACATGATTTAAAATTCAAATCTATATAAAAAGATATACAGAGAAATTTCAGTCCCCGGCCCCTCCACATTTTCCATCAAGTTTTCTGAAGTTTTCAGTTTATGCCTCTGTGTTAGTTTCTATTGCTGCATAACAAATTGTAACAAACTTAGTGGCTTTAAACATATTTATTATCTCATAGTTGCTGAAGGTCAGAAGTCTGAGCAGGATGTTCATAGGTTTTCTGTTCAAGTCTCACAAAGCCAAAATCAAGATATCAGCCAGGACTGCAGTCTTTCTAGAGCTCAGGGTCTTCTTCCAAGCTATTCAGTTCCCTATAGCTGTAGGATTGAGGTCCTTGTTTCCTTGCTGGCTGTTGACTTGGAGTTGCTCTTAGGTCCGAGATGCCATCCTCAGCCTCTAGCCACATGGTCCCCTTCACATGCAGTGAACAACATGTCTGTTTTCTTTTCTCTAGGCCGATGAAGAGCATCATATTGACTGGTCCCATGTAAACTCAAGGAGAAGGGGATGATACAAGGCATATATATAGTTGGTGGACAGAATATTGGGAGTCATCCTAAAATTCTGCCTACCACAGCTTCCATTGTTGTTCGGCTTATTAAAAATAAAAGCAAAGCAAAAATACACACACACACACATACATGCACATTTCCCCATTAAACAACAGTGGCATATAATATATACCTTACTCCATATTGTTTTTTGCACTTAATAGTATATCTGGAGTCCATTTTTTAGCGTATATATCATCTTCATTTTTTTGTAGTAGTTCAGTTCTTTATTAAAGTATACTATATTTATTCAACCATATTTATATACCATATGCCATAAGATAACACCATATTTATTCAAATATTTTCTAACTCTTAGTCATTTTGATTTTTTCCTATATTCTCTTTGCTATTACAGATAGTGCTGTAATGAATAGTTTGCATAGCCTTTTTTTTCCCCTGGGTCAAAGAAATGTGCTAGATGTTGTCAAATTCCCCTATATCAAGTTGACACCATTTTGCTTTCCCTCCTTCAAGATACCTGGTACGGTTTTTATTTGTGATTTTCCTTTTGTGAGTGAGGTTAAGCAACTTAAAGGGGGGATTTTTATTCATTTTTCTGTGAACTGTCTGTTCATGTTCTTTGCTATTCTTCTATTGGGTTGTTGGGCTTCTCACAGTTTCTAGAGGCTCTCAAGGAGTTTAATCATTTTCCTGTGATATGGCAAGTATTTTTCCCAGTTTGTCACTGTCTTTTGACTTATGTTGTTTTGCTATGGAAGAAACTTTCTTATATGTTGTTGAATGTGTCAGTCTTTCATTTCAGGGCTTCTGAATTTTGAATCAGAGACAGAAAGGCTTTGCCCAATCAATAAACATAATCCAACATATAAACAGAACCAAAGACAAAAGCCACAAGGTTATCTCAATAGATGCAGAAAAGGCCTTTGACAAAATTCAACAGCCCTTCATGCTAAAACCTCTCAATAAATTAGGTATTGATGGGACATATCTCAAAATAATAAGAGCTATTTATGACAAACCCACAGCCAATATCATACTGAATGGGCAAAAACTGGAAGCATACCCTTTGAAAACTGGTACAAGACAGGGATGCCCTCTCTCACCACTCCTATTCAACATAGTGTTGGAAGTTCTGGCCAGGGCAATCAGGCAGGAGAAAGAAATAAAGGGTATTCAATTAGGAAAAGAGGAACTCAAATTGTCCCTGTTTGCAGATGACATGATTGTATATTTAGAAAAACCCCATCGTCTCAGCCCAAAATCTCCTTAAGCTGATAAGCAACTTCAGCAAAGTCTCAGGATACAAAATCAATGTGCAAAAATCACAAGCATTCTTATACACCAAAAACAGACAAACAGAGAGCCAAATCATGAGTGAAGTCCCATTCACAATTGCTTCAAAGAGAATAAAATACCTAGGAATCCAACTTACAAGGGATGTGAAGGACCTCTTCAAGGAGAACTACAAACCACTGCTCAATGAAATAAAAGAGGATACAAACAAATGGAAGAACATTGCATGCTCATGGATAGGAAGAATCAATATCGTGAAAATGGCCATACTGCCCAAGGTAATTTATAGATTTAATGCCATCCCCATCAAGCTACCAATGACTTTCTTCACAGAATTGGAAAAAACTGTTTTAAAGTTCATATGGAACCAAAAAAGAGCCCGCATTGCCAAGACAATCCTAAGCCAAAAGAACAAAGCTGGAGGCATCACTCTACCTGACTTCAAACTAAACTACAAGGCTACAGTAAACAAAACAGCATGGTACTTGTACCAAAACAGAGATATAGACCAATGGAACAGAACAGAGCCCTCAGAAATAATACCACACATCTACAACCATCTGATCTTTGACAAACCTGACAAAAACAAGAAATGGGGAAAGGATTCTCTATTTAATAAATGGTGCTGGGAAAACTGGTTAGCCATATGTAGAAGCTGAAACTGGATCCCTTCCTTACACCTTATACAAAAATTAATTCAAGATGGATTGAAGACTGAAATGTTAGTCCTAAAACCATAAAAACCCAAGAAGAAAACCCAGGCAATACCATTCAGGACATAGGCATGGGCAAGGACTTCATGTCTAAAACACCAAAAGCAATGGCAACAAAAGACAAAATTGACAAATGGGATCTAATTAAACCAAAGAGCTTCTGCACAGCAAAAGAAACTACCATCAGAGTGAACAGGCAACCTACAGAATGGGAGAAAATTTTTGCAATCTACTCATCTGACAAAGGGCTAATATCAAGAATCTACAAAGAACTCAAACAAGTTTACAAGAAAAAAACAAACAACCCCATCAAAAAGTGGGTGAAGGATATGAACAGACACTTTTCAAAAGAAGACATTTATGCAGCCAACAGATACATGAAAAAATGCTCATCATCACTGGCCATCAGAGAAATGCAAATCAAAACCACAATGAGATACCATCTCACACCAGTTAGAATGGCGATCATTAAAAAGTCAGGAAACAACAGGTGCTGGAGAGGATGTGGAGAAATAGGAACACTTTTACACTGTTGGTGGGACTGTAAACTAGTTCAACCATTGTGGAAGACAGTGTGGCAATTCCTCAAGGATCTAGAACTAGAAATCCCATTTGACCCAGCCATCCCATTACTGGGTATATACCCAAAGAATTATAAATCATGCTGCTATAAAGACACATGCACACATATGTTTACTGCGGCACTATTCACAATAGCAAAGACTTGGAACCAACCCAAATGTCCATCAATGATAGACTGGATTAAGAAAATGTGGCATATATACACCATGGAATACTATGCAGCCATAAAAAAGGATGAGTTCATGTCCTTTGCAGGGACTCGAATGAAGTTGGAAACCATCATTCTCAGCAAACTATCGCAGGGACAAAAAACCAAATACCGCATTTCTCACTCATAGGTGGGAATTGAACAACGAGAACACTTGGACACAGGAAGGGGAACATCACACACCGGGGCCTGTCGTGGGGTTGAGGGGAGGAGGGAGGGATAGCATTAGGAGATATACCTAATGTAAATGACGAGTTAATGGGTGCAGCACACCAACATGGCACATGTATACATATGTAACAAACCTGCACGTTGTGCACATGTACCCTAGAACTTGAAGTATAATAAAATAATAATAATAATAAAATTAAAAAAAGAAAGGCTTTGCCCACTTAATGTTTATAAAGGAACCCACTATGTTTTTTTTCTTGTACTGCATAGTTTTATTTTTTATACTTAAATATCTAATCTACTTGAAGTTTGTTCTATTATCTTGTTTAAGGCATTAATCCAATGTAATCTTTTTCAAATGTCTTCCCAATCAATTGTTCAATCATCAGGAAAACTGAGGAACAAAAGTCACCAGAAACCAACATCAAAGAGAAAAAAGCTATTCTTCAGTAGTTTAAGGAGGTGCAGACTTTCTCAAGACTGTGATAAAGGGAAGTAACACTGCTTAATTATCTGACCAGGTATGCAATGCCAAGTGCCAGACAATTTTATTGAGCTGAACTTGAAGAACATTTAAACCATGTAAACTACAGAGAGAATATGGAGAAAAACCACTGATTTCAGAGCAAGAACATGTATACTTTCTATGCTTGAGTTGATAAAGTTTCCCCTCATCCACAAATGCTACAAAACTAAAATCTTAGTCTTCTCTTATTTTTTTCTTTTCAAGTTCAAACCTTTATTAATGTTCTTAAGGTACTCTAATTTTTTAAAAAATTTACAAACAGTAAAATTCACTCTTTAGGGTATACAGTTTATAAGCTTCAAAAATGCATAGAATTATGTAACCATTTCCATAATCAAGAAACAGAACAGTCTCATAATCCCCCAAAAATTCTCTCAAGCTACTCCTCCCCAAACCAGAATACCCAGAAAACCTGGCAACCATTGATCTGTTCTTCATCCCTACAGTTTTTCCTTTTCTAAACATTATATGTCATATAAATGGAATCCTACTGCTACAGTATGAATGTTTGTGTCCTCCCAAAATTCATATGTTGAAACCTAATCCCCAGGGTTGTAGTATTAAGAGGTGGGGACTTAAGGGAGGTGACTAAGTCATGACAGTGGAGCCCTTGTGAATGAGATTAGTGTCCTTATAAAAAAGGCATAAGAGAGATTGTTTGCCCCTTCCATTGTATGAAGACATATAGAAGGTGCCATCTATGAGGAACAGGCTCTTACCAGACACAAAATCTGTTGACACCTTGATCTTGGACTTCCCAGCCTCCAGAACTGTAAGCAATAAATTTCTGTTGTTTATAAATTACCCAGTTTAAGGTATTACATTATAGCCACCCAAATGGGCCAAGACACCTACTTTATGTAACCTTTTTAGTTTGGCTTCTTTCACTCAGCATAATGCACCTGAGATTCATCCATGTTGTTATGTGTAGAAATAATCTGTTCTTTTTATTGCTAAGCAGTACCCCATGAGATGGATGTACTACCATTTATACCAAAGGTTATTTGGAATGTTTCCAGTTTTCAGTGATTATAAACACTTGCACACAGATTTTCAGCATACAGATCCTGCCTGTATTTTGTTAAATATATACCAAAATATTTCTTTCTTCAGGGGGACGGTGCTATAGTAAATGGTACTGTTTTTTCACTGCTAGTATAGAAGATTTTTTTTCTGTATTCTGTTAACTTGCTAAACTCACTTATTATTTCTAGAAGCTTTTGTAGATGCCTTAAAGTTTTGTATGTAGACAATCATATCATCTGCAAAAGTGATCATTTTATTTGTTCCTTATCTATCCACAGATGCTCTTCGACTTACAGTAGCATTATGTCCCAATAGATCCATTGAAATTGAAAATACTGTAAGACAAAAATGCATTTAATACACCTAACCTACTGAAGATCATAGCTTAGCCTAGCCTACCTTAAATGTGCTCAGAACACTTATATTAGCCTACAGTTGGGCAAAATCATCTAAAACAAAGCCCATTTTACAATAAAGTGTTGAATAGCTCAAGTCATTTGTTAAATACCATACATTATGCCAAAATGGAGATAATGGGACCTTGAGCCCTCAGGAACGAGATGGCGGTTCTCCGGAGGCTGAGTGCCCTTTACGGTGCCCAAGGAGGCCGAGCTCTGTTGCTGCGAACCCCAGTGATCAGACCTGCTCATATCTCAGCATTTCTTCAGGACCGACCTATCCCAGAATGGTGTGGAGTGCAGCACTTACACTTGTCACCGAGCCACCATCCTGGCTCCAAGGCTGCGTCTCTCCACTGGACTAGCGAGAGGGTTGTCAGTGTTTTGCTCCTGGGTCTGCTTCCGGCTGCTTATTTGAATCCTTGCTCTGCGATGGACTATTCCCTGGCTGCAACCCTCACTCTTCCTGGTCACTGGGGCCTTAGACAAGTTGTTACTATGTTCATGGGGATGCCTCGCAGAAAGCTACCAAGGCAGGGCTTTTGGCACTTTCAGCTTTAACCTTTACTGGGCTTTGCTATTTCAACTATCACGATGTGGGCATCTGCAAAGCTGTTGCCATGCTGTGGAAGCTCTGACCTTTTTTACTTCATACTTCGAAGAATTGATGTATGCCTCTTTGCCTCTGCTTTGTCATGCCATTAAGCTCACAATAACGAAGAAATAACAGATAAGTCCATTGGTGGACAGCCTTCTTCTCTTAACCACAAGATTATTTTCAGAACTTAGTCTTTGAGGAAAACGTTTGAGAGGAGTTACATCTAAGTTGTGAGACTGAGTTCTGTATTCTGGTGAGTTAACGGGGTTGTCTCCCAGCTTCTTATAAGACTCACAGTATAACTAAATATGATATATGAGCTTTTGCCTTTTAATTTATCAATCTCTTAAAGAGAATCCAGCTTTATTACTATTAGTATATGATCAAACTTCCATATTTGCCCTGGGAATAATGGACAAAGGGAAATACTCTTAATTCATGAATAAAAACTTTGCAGAAAATTAGACGGTGTTTAATTTTCGAAAACTTCCCTCTGTAGTCAGTAGATACCACCTACTGATGGTTACATATACTAGGGAAATTTTAAAATTAGGAAATGCTGTTATCTCACATTATAAATTTCTAAATCCTAGGAAGAAATGCTTGGAATGCTTCTGAATATAGAGAAGTTCCATTTAAGGGCAAGTTTCCCCTTGTATATGTATCAAAATATTACCAATTGTAAACTGAGATTTAATTCTCAAATGTGTTCTACTTGTTCTAAAACAATCTGTCCACAAATATAAAACTATAAGTAATAAATTGTTATTTTCGCACAATGGGAATCTCTAATGTGAAAATGTATTCTATGAAAATAATTTGTTTAAATAAAACGTTGTATAATAAAAAATGGAGATAATGGGTTTCATACCATTGTAAAGTAGAAAAATCAAACCACCATAAATCAGGGATATCTGTACATGCCTTCTATTTATTTTTCTTGCCTTATTGCATTGAAAAAAAACCTTCCAGTATGATACTGAATAGGAGTAATGAGAGTGGATATCTTTGTCTTGTTCCCAATATTAGGCAAACATTCTTTCACCATGAAGTGGATGTTAACTGCAGATTTTCTTGAAGATGCCTTTTGTTAGGTTAAGGAATTACCATCTGTTCTTTGGTGACTGAGAGTTTTCATCATGAATGGATGTTGAATTTTATCCAATGATTCATCTTCATCTATTTATTTGATCATACGGTTTTTCTTCTTTAAGTTATTTATATGATGAATCACATTGACTTTTGAATGTTGAATCTACCTTGCATTCATAATATAACCTGGTCATGTTATATTATCCTAATTATGTATTGCTGGATTAGATATTGCTTATATTTTATTGATGATCTTGCATCTGTGTTCATGAGGAATGTTGATCTATAGGTTTCTTTACTCATAATGTCTCTGTCTGGTTTTATAATAGGGTAATATTGGCCTCATAGAATAAGTTGGAAAGAATGTCATGCTCTTCTATTTTCTAGAAGAGATTGTAAAGAATTGTTTTCTTTCTTAAATGTTTGGTAGAATTCACCAGTGAAACAATCTGGGCCTAAAATATTTTCTTTTCTTTTTTTTTTTTTTTCTGAGACAAGGTCTGGCTCTATCACCCAGTCTGGAGTGCAGTGGCACAATCTCGGCTCACTTCAACCTCTGCCTGTCCAGCTCAAGCCATCCTCCCACCTCAGCCTCCCAACCAAGTAGCTGGGACTACAGGCACCCACCACCATCCCTGGCTAATTTTTGTATATTTTGTAGAGACAGGGTTTGCCATGTTGCCCAGGCTGGTCTTGAACTTGATCCACCTGCCTTAGCCCCCCCAAAGTTTTGGGATTACAGGAATGAGCCACCACACCCAGCCAAATTTTTTTTCTTTGAAAGGTCTTTTTAATACAAATTCAATTTCAATTTCTTTAAAAGATAAGGGACTATTCATGTTATCTATTTCTTCTTGAAGGAATTTTGGTAATTTGTGTCTTCTGAGTATGTCATTTAATCTAAGTTGTTGAATTTACAGACTTTGAGTTGTTGATAATCCTTCCTTATTATTCTTTTAATATCAGTGGAACCTATAGGTGACATTTCCTCTTTCATTCTAATGTTAGCCTATAGTTAGGCAAAATTAGCCTGCAGTCAAGTAATTTATGTCTTCTCTAAGGTTTTTCCTGGTCACTTTATGTTAAGAACTGTGAAGGGTTGGAGATTTTACCCTACTTGCAAACTAGAAATTAGGCTGCCAGTTTTGTAGATTCTGGTGGAAGACACATGACTCCTAAGTCAGAGACAAAGTTTAGTTTAGTGCTTACAGCAGTAGCAGCAGCCAGCCAGAGTGTCAAGATTTTTGCACCAGTTCCCTGGGCACACATTCCCACAGGTCAACACAAAGAGGTCTAGATGATACCTGAAACTGCAGTGGCTTGTACTGCAGGAAAGGAACACTAAACTTAGAGCACCAGAATCTTTTATATTGAGAGTAAGCTTTCCTTGCTCCAGAGTGAGACACTATCTCCATCTTCCAGGGATGTTTATAGACATTATTGGGGGGAAAAATAGTCCAGAACAAAGGGTAGTCAGTGTCTTACTCAAAAAACATGTAGAAAAGTGAGAGATCCATAAAGAGTTGTTTCCCAACACTCTGGTTAGAAATTGATTGATTATATTGATCATTTCAAAGAACCAGCTTTCATTTGATTGCTATTCACTGATTTTCTCTATTTTTATGTTTACAATTTCATTGATTTCTGCTCTTAATTTTATTCTTTTCTTCCTTCTGTTTAATGTGGGTTTAGTTTATTCTCCTTTTTCTAGTTTTTTAAAGCAGAAGCTTAGATTATTTATTTGACATCTTTTTTCTTTTCTGATGAAAGCATTTAATGCTATAAATTTTACTCAGTACTATTTCAGCTACATGCCACAAATTTTTGATGTTTTATTTTTATTTTAATTCAGTTCAAAATATGGCCTAATTTCTATTAAGACTTTTTCTGTAACCTCTGGGTTTTTTTAAAATGTGTTGATTAATTTTCAAATATTCATCAATTTTCCAGAAAGCTTTGTTATTGATTCCAGGTTTAATTCTGTTGTGATTGAAACACTTTTTTAAAACTGTTATAATTTCAATTATTTTAAGTTTACTATTATTTATATCCCAGAATATAGTCTATCTTGGTAAATGTTCCATGTAAACCTGGAAAGAATGTGTATTCTGCTATTGTTGGGTGGAGCATAAATGTCAATTCAGTGCTCAATTTAGCAGCATATATATTAAAATTGGAATGATATAAATGTCAATTCAGTCACGTTGGTTGAGAACGTTGCTCAAGTCTTCTGTATCCTTGCTCATTTTTTTCTACTTCTGTCAATTCTGAGAGAAAAATTTTTAAGTCTTCAAATATAATTGTGGCTTTGTCTATTTCTTTTCTGTTCTATCAGTTTCTGATTCATGTATTTTGATGCTCTGTCGTTAGACGTATACATATTTGGGATTGTTATGACTTCTTAGTCGTAGAAGAATTAGTGAATTGTTTATTTTTTCATTATATAAGTGCCCCTCTCTTTATCTCTGATACTTTTCCTTGCTTTGAAGTCCATTTTGGTATTAATATGGTCCCTGTCATTTGTTTGGAATAATGCTTGCATGGTATATTTCTTCTATCCTTTCACTTTTTTTTTTTTTTTTTTTTTTTGAGACAGAGTCTTGCTCTGTCACCCAGGCTAGAGTGCAGTGGCGTGATCTCGGCTCACTGCAACCTCCGCCTCCCAGGTTCATGCCATTCTCCTGCCTCAGCCTCCCGAGTAGCTGGGACTACAAGCGCCCGCTACCATGCCTGGCTAATTTTTTGTATTTTTGGTAGAGACAGGGTTTCACCGTGTTAGCCAGGACGGTCTCGATCTCCTGACCTCGTGATCCGCCCACCTTGGCCTCCCAAAGTGCTGGGATTACAGGTGTGAGCCACCGCGCCCGGCCTATCCTTTCACTTTTAACCTATTTATGTCACTGTATATAAAATAGATACCTTGTATTCAATATATAGCCAGGTCTCTTTTTTATCCAATCTGAAAATTTCTTTTTTTAATTAGTGTCTTTAGGCCATTTACCTTTAATGTAATTATGGATGTGGTTGGATTTGAATTTGCCACTTTATTACTTGTTTTCTATTTATCCCTTCTGTCTTACATTAGTCTGTTTTTCCTTTCTCATATATTTCCTGATTATTTGGATATTTATACTCTCTCGTTTTAATATACCTATTGGCATTTTTTGCTATATCTCCTTTTATTCTTTTTAGTGGATGCTCTATGGACAATATACCTACACAACCTTTAGTTGTCCATTTAGTGTTAATATTAGCACTTCGAGTAAAAGGTATTAGACGTAAGCAGGAGAAACAAAAGTCTCTTTAGCCTTCCCTTCTTTTAAGTTGTAGTTGCCATTTATAGTGTAACATTGAAACCTCCACTAATCGTACAATTTTTGCTTTCAATAATCATACATATAGATATATTTTTTAGAGACAGGATCTTGCTATTGCCCAGGCTGACCTTGAACTCCTGAGCTCAAGCAATCTTCACACCTCAGCCTCCTAAGTAGCTGGGATTAAAGGCTCATGCCACTGCACGCGGTAGTCATACATTTTAAAGAACTTACTAGGAAAAAATATTCTTTTACATTTACCTAAACATGAGTTAGTTCTCCCTTTATTCTTAATGTTCTAACTTTATCTCTCTTATGATTTCCTTTCAGCTTGAAGAATTTCTTTTAGCATTTCTTTTAGAGCAGAAAATGTCTGATAGCAATGAATTTTCTTAGTTTTTTTTCCCTCTGAGGTTATCTTTATTTCTCCATAATTCCTGAAATATATTTTCACTGATTGCAGAATTCTGGATTAATAGCTCTTTTCTTTAAGAACTTCAAAGATGTTGTTCCATTGTCTTCTAAGCTATGTAGGATTTTTAAAGATCTTTAAGAACTCTTTTTCTTTTGTCTCCCTCTTTTGGTTTTTATAAGTTTGATTATATCTGTCTGATGTGATTTTCTTTGACTTTATAAGATAACCTTATGTGTTTCACCAAATTGGAAAGTTTTCAGCCATTATTTTTTCAAATAATTTTTCTTCACCAATTTTTTTTCCTCCTGGGACTGCAATTACACAAATGTTTTATCTCAAAATACTGTCCCACAAGTCTCTGATGATCCGTTCGTTTTTAACAAATATTTTTCTCTCAGTCCTTTACTTTGGATGATTTCTATTGAACAATGTTCAAATTCACTGACTTTTCTTCACCATCTCATTTCTGCTATTGAGCCCATCCAGTGAATTTTTTTTTATTTCACACATTATCTTTTTTAGTTCTAAAATTTTCATTTGGCTCTTTTGATTATAATTCTATTTATCTACTGAAAACTCATTTTCAAAATTTCATTTATTTCAAATGTGTTCACTTTTGCTTCATTAAGTTTGGTTATAATAGCTGTTTTAAAGTCTGTCTAATAATTCCAACCCCTGGATAATCTTAGGGTTAGTATCTGTTGATTGTCTTTTCGCTTGAGGATTAGTCATATTTTCCTGCCTTTTCATATGTTGAGCAGTTTTAGATTCTATCTCAGACATTTTTAATGCATTTTATACTATGAAACTCTTAGTCTTATTAAAATTCTTTGGAGAATGTTGACTTTTTGTTATTGTTTTGGCAGGCAAACAGTATGGTCAGGTTCAGACTATAAATTGTCCTTCCTTCTTTGGTCAATTAGTTTAAATGTTAGTTGTTTTCAAATCTTTTGCCATGCTTCTTTGGGTCTATACCACACACGTGCCTCTCAGAGGTTAGTCTCTGAATTGAGTGATTTATGTCATAGATCACTCCTCAATACCTTTGTTATCCAGCTTTGGACCTGTTTTATGCCTTTAAAGCTCAATCTTGCAACATAAGATTCCAATATGACACTTCCCATCAAGTCTAACGAATTATATGGATGTTATAATACAGTCAAAAGACATGTTTTTCCATCACTGTTCCTTTGTGGCATTTGTTGTCACCTTCCTGTCATGTCAGCTTAAGTGATGTCTATTTAAATCACAGAACTCCGAAAATTGATTTTCTTCTTTCCATTGTCAAAAGAATTATTAAAGTTGTGTTTGTCTTTAATACCGAAAAAAAAGCCAATACAGGTGGAGGACACTCTTCACCATTAGGTGACTTTAACCCAATTTCTGTCTTAGTCTCAATGGATCTCTCTTGTTCAGAGAGCTTTCTTGCCTTTCCATCTCTTCAAGGATAATAAATGGATTTATGCATGAAGGGCTGTTGAATTTTGTAGAGGGTCTTTTCTGCATCTATTGAGATAATCATGTGGTTTTTGTCTTTGGTTCTGTTATATGATGGATTACGTTTATTGATTTGTGTTTGTTGAACCAGCCTTGCATCCCAGGGATGAAGCCAACTTGATCTTGGTGGATAAGCTTTTTGATGTGCTGCTGGATTCGGTTTCCCAGTATTTTATTGAGGATTTTTACATCGATGTTCATCAGGGATATTGGTCTAAAATTCTCTTTTTTTGTTGTGTCTCTGCCAGGCTTTGGTATCAGGATGATGCTGGCCTCATAAAATGAGTTAGGGAGGATTCCCTCTTTTTCTATTGACTGGAATAGTTTCAGAAGGAATGGTACCAGCTCCTCTTTGTACCTCTGGTAGAATTTGGCTGTGAATCCATCCGGTCCGGGACTTTTTTTGGTTAGTAGGCTATTAACTATTGCCTCAATTTCAGAGCCTGTTATTGGTCTATTCAGGGATTCAACTTCTTCCTGGTTTAGTCTTGGGAGGGTGTATGTGTCCAGGAATTTATCCATTTCTTCTAGATTTTCTAGTTTATTTGCATAGAGGTGTTTATGGTATTCGCTGAGGGTAGTTTGTATTTCTGTGGGATCTGTGGTGATATCCCCTTTATCATTTTTTACTGCATCTATTTGATTCTCCTCTTCATGCTAAAAACTCTCAATAAACTAGGTATTGATAGAATGTATCTCAAAATAATAAGAGCTATTTATGACAAACCCACAGCCAATATCATACTGAATGGGCAAAAACTGGAAGCATTCTCTTTGAAAACTGGCACAAGACAGGGATGCCCTCTCTCCCCACTCCTATTCAACATAGTGTTGGAAGTTCTGGCCAGGGCAATCAGGCAGGACAAAGAAATAAAAGGTATTCAATTAGGAAAAGAGGAACTCAAATTGTCCCTGTTTGCAGATGACATGATTGTATATTTAGAAAACTCCGTGATCTCAGCCCAAAGTCTCCTTAAGCTGATAAGCAACTTCAGCAAAGTCTCAGGATACAAAATCAATGTGGAAAAATCGCAAGCCTCCCTATACACCAATAACAGACAAACAGAGAGCCAAATCATGAGTGAAGTCCCATTCACAATTGCTTCAAAGAGAATAAAATACCTAGGAATCCAACTTACAAGGGATGTGAAGGACCTTTTCAAGGAGAACTACAAACCACTGCTCAACGAAATAAAAGAGGACACAAACAAATGGAAGAATATTCCATGCTCATGGATAGGAAGAATCAACATCATGAAAATGGCCATACTGCCCAAGGTAATTTATAGATTTAATGCCATCCCCATCAAGCTACCAATGACTTTCTTCACAGAATTGGAAAAAACTATTTTAAAGTTCATATGGAACCAAAAAAGAGCCCACATTGCCAAGACAATCCTAAGTAAAAGGAACAAAGCTGGAGGCATCACTCTACCTGACTTCAAACTGTACTACAAGGCTACAGTAAACAAAACAGCATGGTACTTGTACCAAAACAGAGATATAGACCAATGGAACAGAACAGAGCCCTCAGAAATAATACCACACATCTACAACCATCTGATCTTTGACAAACCTGACAAAAAGAAGAAATGGGGAAAGGATTCCCTATTTAATAAATGGTGCTGGGAAAACTGGCTAGCCATATGCAGAAAGCTGAAACTGGATCCCTTCCTTATACCTTATACAAAAATTAATTCAAGGTGGATTGAAGACTGAAATGTTAGACCTAAAACCATAAAAACCCTAGAAGAAAACCTAGGCAATACCAGTCAGGACATAGGCATGGGCAAGGACTTCATGTCTAAAACACCAAAAGCAATGGCAACAAAAGACAAAATTGACAAATGGGATCTAATCAAACTAAAGAGCTTCTGCACAGCAAAAGAAACTACCATCAGAGTGAACAGGCAACCTACAGAATGGGAGAAAATTTTTGCAATCTACTCATCTGACAAAGGGCTAATATCCAGAATCTACAAAGAACTCAAACAAATTTACAAGAAAAAAACAACCCCATCAAAAAGTGGGCGAAGGATATGAACAGACACTTTTCAAAAAAAGACATTTATGCAGCCAACAGACACATGAAAAAATGCTCATCATCACTGGCCATCAGAGAAATGCAAATCAAAACCACAATAAGATACCATCTCATACCAGTTAGAATGGCGATCATTAAAAAGTCAGGAAACAACAGGTGCTGGAGAGGATGTGGAGAAATAGGAATGCTTTTACACTGTTGGTGGGAGTGTAAACTAGTTCAACTATTGTGGAAGACAGTGTGGCAATTCCTCAAGGATCTAGAACTAGAAATCCCATTTGACCCAGCCATCCCATTACTGGGTATATACCCAAAGGATTATAAATCATGCTGCTATAAAGACACATGCATACGTATGTTTATTGTGGCACTATTCACAATAGTAAAGACTTGAAACCAACCCAAATGTCCATCAATGATAGACTGGATTAAGAAAATGTGGCACATATACACCATGGAATACTATGCAGCCATTAAAAAGGATGAGTTCATGTCCTTTGTAGGGACACGGATGAAGCTGGAAACCATCATTCTGAGCAAACTATCGCAAGGACAGAAAACCAAACACTGCATGTTCTCACTCATAGGTGGGAAATGAACAATAAGAACACTTGTACACAGGGCGGGGAACATCACACACTGGGGCCTGTCGTGGGATGGGGGGAGGGGGGAGGGATAGCATTAGGAGATATACCTAATGTAAATGATGAGTTAACGGGTACAGCACATCCACATGGCACATGGGTACATATGTAACAAACCTGCACATTGTGCACATGTACCCTAGAACTTAAAGTATAATAAAAAATAAATTAATTAAATTAAATTAAATTAATGGATTTATGTTTTATTATTTCATCTACCAAGTATTTATCAAGTGTCTACTGTGTGTTAGAAGCTATTTTAGACATCGTTCAATTTTTTTAAAGAACTGCCTGATGCTGAAATGAATAGGTTACCAGAGACTTACTTTTAAGATAATTTTTAAGAAAGTTACTTGTCTGTTCAAGAATATTAGCTGGAGAATGGCTTCAGGTGAGGAATGGACTAGTCTCTTCTCACTGTCCTTTAGTTCAGTGACTTCTCAAGACAGAAATCACAAGGCAAGACCATCAAATAAACCCAAAGCATCTCTGAGAAAAAAAAATTTTTTTTTTATTTTAAGTTCTGGGGTACATGTGCAAGATGTGCAGGTGTTTGTTATATACGTAAATGTATGCCATAGTGATTTGCTGCACCTATCAACTCATTACCTAGGCATTAAGCCCAGCATGCACTAGCTATTTTTCCTAATGCTCTTCCTCCCTCCGCCCTGCCTCCCACAGGCTCCAGTGTGTGTTGTTACCCTCCCTGTGTCTGTGTGTTCACACTGTTCAGCTCCCACATATAAGTAAGAAGATGCAGTGTTTGGTTCTCTGTTCCCATGTTAGTTTGCCAATGATAATGACTTCCAGCTCCAACGATGTCCCTGCAAAGGACATGATCTCGTTCCTTTTTTTTTTTTTAATTACACTTTAAATTCTAGGGTACATGTGCACAATGTGCAGGTTTGATACATAGGTATATATGTGCTATGTTGGTTTGCTGCACCCATCAACTCATCATTTACATTAGGTATTTCTCCTAATGCTCTCCCTCCCCCAGCCCCCTACCTCACAACAGGCCCTGGTGTCTGATGTTCCCCACCTTGTGTCCAAGTGATCTCATTGTTCAATTCCCACCTAGGAGTGAGAACATGCAGTGTTTGGTTTTCTGTCCTTGTGATACTTTGCTGAGAATGATGGTTTCCAGCTTCATCCATGTCCCTACAAAGGACATGAACTCATCCTTTTTGTGGCTGCATAGTATTCCATGGTGTATATGTGCCACATTTTCTTAATCCAGTCTATCATTGATGGACATTTGGGTTGGTTCCAAGTCTTTGCTATTGTGAATAGTGCCGCAATAAACAAACATGTGCATGTGTCTTTATAGTAGCATGATTTATAATCCTTTGGGTATATACCCAGTAATGGGATTGCCAGGTCAAATGGTAATTCTAGTTCTAGATCCTTGAGAAAAATATGGAACGCTTCATGAATTTGCATGTCATCCTTGCACAGGGGCCATGTTAATCTTCTATGTGTCATTCCAATTTTAGTATATGTGCTGCAGAAGCGAGCACAATCTCGTTCCTTTTCATGGCTGCACAGTATTCCATGGTGTATATGTACCACATTTTCTTTATGCAGTCTATCATTGATGGGCATTTGGATTAATTCCATGTCTTTGCTATTGTGAATAGTGCTGCAATGAACATACGTGTGCATGTATCTTTATAATAGAATGATTTATATTCTTTTGGGTATATACCCCGTAATGGGATTGCTGGGTCAAATGATATTTCTGGTTCTAGGTCTTTGAGGAATCACCACACTGTCTTCCACAATGGTTGACTTAATTTATATTCCCACCAACAGTGTAAAAGTTTTCCTATTTCTCCACAGCCTCACCAGATCTGTTGTTTCTTAACTTTTTAATAATCGCCATTCTGACTGGCGTGAGATGGAATCTCATTGTGATTTTGGTTTGCACTTATCTAATGATCAGTGATGTTGAGCTTCTTTATATGTTTGTTAGTCACATAAATGTCTTCTTTTGAGAAGTATCCGTTCATGTCCTTTGCCCACTTTTTAATGGGTTGTTTGGGTTTTTTCCTTATAAATTTGTTTAAGTTCCTTGTAGATTCTGGATATTAGAACTTTGTCAAAAAAAAAAAAAAAGAATTTTGTCAGATGGATAGGTTGCAAAAATTTTCTCCCATTCTGCAGGTTGTCTATTTGCTGTAATAATAATTTCTTCTGCTGTGCAGAAGCTCTTTAGTTTAATTAGATCCCATTTGTCAATTTTTACTTTTGTTGCAATTGCTTTTGATGTTTTTGTCATGAAATCTTTGCCCATGCCTATGTGCTGAATGATATTGCCTAGATTTTCTTCCAGGGTTTTTATAGTTTTGGGTTTTCAATTTAAGTCTTTAATCCATCTTGAGTTAATTTTTGTATCAGGCATAAGAGCGGAGTCCAGTTTCAATTTTCTGCATATAGCTGGCCAGTTCTCCCAGCACCATTTATTAAATAGGGAATCCTTTCCCCATTCCTTGTTTTTTGTCAGGTTTGTTGAAGATCATATGGCTGTAGATGAGCAGTCTTATTTCTGAGTACTCTATTCTGTTCCATTGGTCTATGTGTCTATTTTTGTACCAGTACCATGTTATTTTTTACTGTTGCCGTGTAGTACAGTTTGAAGTTGGGTAGCATGATGTCTCCAGCTTTGTTCTTTTTATTTAGAATTGTCTTTGCTATTCAGGCTCTTTTTTGGTTCTATATGAATTTTAAAATAGTTTTTTCTAATTCTGTGAAGAATGTCAGTGGTAGTTTAATGGGAATAGCATTGAATCTATAAATTACTTTGGGCAGTATGGCCATTTTCACAATATTGATTTTTCCTATCCATGAGCATTGAATGTTTTTCCATTAAAATTTTAATAAGCTATTGTCTCTCAAATTGTAGCCCTTCCATACTGCTGCAATTATACCTGTTCCTACTTCTCATGCTTCTCCCCAGAAGCCCACAAGTTTTGAAGGGGAAATAAAAGCCACAATCTCTCAAAAGTACTATAAACTAATGGCCAAATATCTCACCTGGCTGACTTTGGGACAATGTTCCACATTCAAACGGTTTCCATCTTCTTCTCACTGGTAAAGTCAATGGGAAAAAATATATAGTGAACTAACTGAGCTAGAAAAATAATTTTATTGTTCTATCAACAAATTCCTAATAAGTATGATTAGCATAAATACTTTCACATCAGTAGAATGAGGCTTCACTAACGAGATGAACACAATACACATCTGACATAATACCAATTGCTTTTAAATATATATACGTGTGTGTGTATATATGTATATAATAAAAGTTATTTTTAAAGGCAATATAATTAACTTGCATGATTCAACTGGAGTTTACTCCCATTTACTGGTTGTGTGATTTTCAGATAAATTATTTAACATTTTTGAGTCTCCTTTTGCTCAACTATAAAATTGGGACAATAGCTATTGGTAGTTTGTTAGAATTTAATGCCTAATACAGTAGATACTCAATTAATGTTAGGTGAATGTGACTCCAAAGTCAATAAAACTTCTGAAAGGGAGTATATGCATCTGTTTGAAAAGCGACCTTGAGAAGAATTTATTCCAACAATTTGTGTATTTTACAAATTGCAGAAGGATTTCTTAAAACATTGTCACCTAAAGCAGAAGAACAAATCTTTCTTTTAAATAAGTGTTTTCCTGCCTTAATATTTAATTCAATTAGATTAGGCTGAATGTTTTTGGAGAGACTTGAATATAATAATGCATAAAATTTGTCTACATTTGGCCACAAGCTTTTGCTGACACTTAATGAAATCTTTTTAATTACTCCAGCAGCCCTTGTGTTGGCTGCTGTGCTGGGGTCATTGGAAAACTCGACCCTGTGGTACTTGGGATACAAGAACATCTTCTGCTGATTGAAGCCTATACCCTGTGGAAATGTTTTAATGTGGTCCTTGAAGCATGTCCTAAGAAATACTGTCAACACATATTCTTCCTTGTCAGGGCTTTACTTGGTCAGGAATACTCAAGAGCTCTGTCTTTTTGCCTGTAGTTTACCACATTGTCTTCCACTTGTTTTCAAATCTAGTTTAGCTGTGTTCGATAAAGCAGAGTTAGATGAATTAGATGACATCATCAACCCTTCTCTCTCAGAGAAAATTTCCCATCAGATAAATCACTGAACCAGCCAGCATGTTCTGACACATAGAAGCCACATCCCTGCCACCTGATCATTCACTTGCAGCAAAACATTTTCTTAACACAGGAAACAAAGAGGCATGCCCAATGGGCCATATGAAAAGCTGGGGTTGATCACAAACCCCCAGTATGAAGAATTTCAAAAGAAGAAGGAATGGAAAAGAATAAAAGGATAACTTATTCATAATTCACAGTACCACAGGTGATTTTTTAAAAACAAGCAGGCCAGGCACAGTGGCTCACACCTGTTATCTCAGCACTAGGGGAGGCTGAGGTGGGAGGATTGCTTGAGCCCAGGAGTTTGAGACCAGTCTGGGCAACATGGTGAGATCCTGTCTCTAAAAAAAATTTTTTAAATGTTGACCAGGCATGTTGGTGTGCACATGTGGTCCCAGCTACTCAGGAGGCTGAGGTGGGAGAATCACTTGGGCCCAGGAGTTTGAGGCTACAGTGAGCTGTGATTGTGCCACTGCACTCCAGCCTGAGCAACTGGGTGAGACTCAGTCTCAAAAAATTAATTAATTAATTAATTAATTAAATAACAAACAGAAGACTGTTGGACTCTACTGTTTAATATAAACTAAAAGATAGGACATAATCCTGAAGACTCCATAGCTAATTAAAAAACAACTCCTAAAAAATAACATACGAGCAAATATAGATTACTTTGGGTTTGGCGATGACTTTTTCAGATAGAACACCAAAGGAATAAGCCATGAAAGAAAGGATTGATAAACTGGACTTCATTAAAATTAAAATGTTCTGCCCTGGGAAAAACACTGTCAAGAGAATGTAAAGACAAACCACAGACTGGAAGAAAATATTTGCAAAAGATCTATCTGATAAAGGACTGTTATCCAAAATATACAAAGAACTCTTAAAACTCAACAATAAGAAAACAACACAATTAAAAATGGGCCAAAGACCTTAATAGACACTTCATCAAAGGAGATCTATAGATGTCAAATAAGCATATGGAAAGGTACTCTACATCATATGTCATTAGGGAAATCCAAATAAAAGCAACGAGATACCACTATATACCTATTAGAATGGCCAAAATGTAGACACTGACAACAGCAAATGCTGTTGAGGATGTACAGGAATAGAAACTCTTATTTATTGCTGGTGGAAATACAAAATGGTACAGCTACATTGGAACACAGTTTGACAGTTTCTTGCAGAACTAAACATACTCTTACAATATTATCCAGCAATCGCCCTTCTTGGTATTTTTCCAAAGGAACTGTAAATACATAGCTACACAAAAACCTGCACGTGGGTGATTATAGCAGCTTTACTCCTAATTGCCAAAACTTAAAAGCAACCAACCAACCAAGCAACTTACGTATTTACCTTTCAGTAAGTAAATACGTAAGTAAATTGCAGTGCATCCAGATAATGGAGCATTATTTGGTGCTAAAAAGAAATGAGCTATCAAGCCATGAAAAAGAATGGAGAAAACTTAAATGGATATTATTCAGTGATAGAAGCCAACCTGAAAAGGGTACACATGTATGATTCCAACTATACAACATTTAGGAAAAATCAAAACTATAGAGACAGGAAAAAAATCAGTGGTTGTCAGGGATTAGGGAGGGAGGAAGGGATGGATTGACAGAGCACAGAGAATCTTTAGGGTAGTAACACTACTCTGTGTGATATTATAACTGGTGGGTACATGTCATTATACATTTGTCCAAACCTGTAAAATGTACAACACCAAGAGGGAATCCTAATGTAAACTATGGACTTTGAGTGATAATGATGTGTCAATGTAAGTTCATCAATTGTAACAAATGTACGACTTCGGTGAAGAATGTTCATAATGGGAGAGGCTATGCTTGCGTGGGGACAGAGAGTATGTGGGAAATCTCTGTACCTTTCTCTGAATTTTACTATAAACACAAAACTGCTCTAAAAAGTTTAAGTATATTAAACAATCCACATTGCTATATATAAACATGTTTATATACTGATTAACTGGGGTGAATAGATCTTGACAAACATAAGAAATTGCCATATCCGAAGACACTGGACGTCCCCCCAGGTGTGTTGTTATTGTTATTTACTTGTTTGTTTCATTTTTTATTTTTATGGGTACATAGTAGGTATATTATTTATGGGGTACATAAGATATTTTGATAAAGGCATATAGTGTATAATAACCACATCAAGGTAAATGGAATATTCATCACCTCAAGCATTTATCATTTCTTTGTGTTATAAACACTCCAATTATAATTTTAGATATTTTTAAACAATAAAATATTGTTGATTAAAACCATCCTATTGTGCTATCAAATATTAGATCCCATTCATTCTACCTACCTATATTTTTGTACCCATTAACCATCACCATTCCTCCCTCCCCACTGTGCTTTCCAATCCCTGGTAACATTCATTTCACTTTCTATGTCCATGAGTTCAATTGTTTTAATTTTTGGCTCCCACAAATGAGTGAGAACATGTGACGGTTGTCTTACTGCGCCTGGCTTATTTCATTTAACATAATGTCCTCCAGTTCTATCTATGTTGTTGCAAATGACAGAATTTCATTCCTTTTATATCTGAATAGTACTCCATTGTGTACCACATTTTGCTTATCCATTTGTCTGTTGATGGACACTTGGGTTGCTTCTAAACATTGGCTATTGTGAATAGTGCTGCAATAAACACAGGAGTGCAGATATCTCTTTGCTATACTGATTTTCTTTCTTTGGGGTTTATGCCTAGCAGTGAGATTGCTGGATCATATGGTAGTTCTATTTTTAGTTTTTGAGGAACCTCCATACTATTCTCTATAGTGGCTGTACAAATGTGCATTCCCACCAACAGTGTATAAACATTCCCTTTCCTCCTCATCCTACCCAGCATTTGTTATTGCCCATCTTTTAAAGAAAAATCATTTTAACTTGGTTGAGATTATATCTCATTGTAGTTTTGATTCACATTTCTCTGATGATCAATGATATTGAGCACCTTTTCATATATCTGTTTGCCATATGTCTTCTTTTGAGAAATGTCTATTCCAATCTTTAGTCCATTTTGATTGGATTATTAGATTTTTTCCTATTGAGTTGTTTGAGCTCTTTATATAGTCTAGTTATTAATCCCTTGTCAGATAAATAGTTTGCAAATATTTTCTCCCATTCTGTGGGTTGTCTCTTCACTTTGTTGATTGTTTCCTTTGTTATGCAGAAAGTTTTTAACTTGATGTGATCCCATTTGTCCATTTTTGCTTTGGTTACCTGTGCTTATAGGCTATGGCTCAAGAAATCTTTGCCCAGACCAATATCCTGGGGATTTTCCCCCAATGTTTTCTATTAGTAGTTTTATAGTTTGAGATTTAAGTATTTCATCCATTTTGATTTAATTTTTATATATGGCAAGAGATGGGGTCTAGTTTTTTCTTAGCACCATTTATTGAAGAGACTATCATTTCCCCAATGTATGTTCTTGGCACCTTTATTGAAAATTAGTTCACTGTAGTAGTAAAGATTTATTTCTGAGTTCTTTATTTTGTTCCACTAGCCTATATGTCTGTTTTTATACAAGTATCATGCTGTTTTGATTACTACAGCTTTGTAGTATGATTTGAAGTCAGGTATTATGATTCCTCTGGTTTCATTCTTTTTGCTTAGGATAGCTTTGGCTATTCTGGGTCTTTTGTGGTTCCACATAAATTTCAGAATTTTTTTTTCTATTTCTGTGAAGAACATCATTGGTATTTTGATGGAGTTTACATTGAATCTGTAGATTGCTTTGGGCAGTATGGACATTTTAACAATACTGATTCTGCCAATACGTGAACATGGAATATCTTTCCATGCTTTTGTGTCCCTCTTCAATTTCTTGCATCAGTGTTTTACAGTTTTCATTGCAGAGATCTTTCTCTTCTTTGGATAAAGTTATTCCTAGGTATTTTGTTTATAGCTATACATGGGATTAATTTCTTAATTTCTTTTGCAGTGTTTGCTTTTGGCATATGAAAATGCTACTAATTTTTGTATGTTGATTTTGTATCTTGCAAATTTACTCAATTAATTTATCCATTCTAATAGTTTCCTTGTGGAGTCTTTAGGTTTTTCCAAGTGTAAGCTCATATTATCTGCAAACAAAGATAATTTGATTTCTTCCTTTCCAATTTGGATGCCCTTTATATCTTCTTTATATCTTTCTCCTGTCTGATTGCTCTAGCTAGAACCTCCGGTACCATGTTAAATAACAGTGGTAAAACTGGGCATCCTTGTGTTGTTCCAGATCTTAGAAGAAAGGCTTTCAGCTTTTCCCCTTTCAGTATGACACTAGCTATGGTTCTGTCATATATGGTTTTTATTATGTTAAAGTATGTTCCTTCTATCCTCAGTTTTTGAGGGTTTTTATTATGAAGGGATGTTGATTTTATCAAATGTTTTTTCAGCATTAATTGAAATGATCATATGATTTTTGTCCTTCATTCTGTTGATAGGATGTATCATGTTGAATAATTTGTGTATGTTGAGCCATCTTTGCATTCTTGGGATAAATCCCCCTTGGTTATGATGAATGATCTTTCTAATGTGTTGTTAAATTCAGTTTGGTAGTATTTTGTTGAAGATTTTTGCATCAGTGTTTGAATATTGGCCTGTAGTTTTTTGTTTTTTTTTTTTTTTTGATGTTCCTAGTTTTGGTATCAAGGCAATACTGGCCTCATAGAATAAGTTTGAAAGTATTCCCTCTTCCTCTATTTTTCAGAATAGTTTCAGTAGTATTGCTATTAGTTCTTCTTTAAACGATTGGTAAAATTCAGTGCTGAAGCCATTGGGTCCTGGGCTTTTCTTTGCTGTGAGACCGTTTGTTATGGCTTTGATCTCATCTCTTGTTATTGGTCTATTGAGATTTTGGATTTCTTCATACTTTAATCTTGGTAGGTTTTATGTGTCTAGGAGTATATCTGTTTCTACTAGGTTTTCCAATTTACTGGCATGTAGTTTCTCACAGTAGTCTCTAATGTTCCTTTTAATTTCTCAGTATGAATTGTGATGTCTCCTTTTACATCTCTAATTTTATTTACTTGGGCCTTCTCTCCTTTTATCTTTGTTAGTCTGACTAAAGGTTTGTCAATCTTGCTTGTTTGTTTGTTTGTTTTTTTAACAGGGGCTTATTCTTTTGCCCAGGCTGGAGTGCAGTGGTGCAGTCATAGCTCACAGCAGGCTTGATCTTACAGGTTCAAACCATCCTCCCACCTTAGTCTCCCAAGTAGCTGAGACTATGAGTCCGCACCACTTTGCCTGGCTATTTTCTCTTTTATTATTCTTAGTAGAAACAGGTCTTGCTATGTTGCCCAGGCTGGTCTCAAACTCCTGGGCTCAAGCAATCCTCCCATCTCAGCCTCCCAAAGTGCTGGGATTATAGGAATAAGTCACCACCCCGGCCTTGTTTATCTTTTCAAAAAAACAGCTTTTTCTTTCATTGATCTTTTGTATTTTTGTTTTTGCAAAATGTTTATTCCCACTCTGATCTTTATTATTTGCTTTATTTTACTAATTTTGGGTTTGGTTTGCTCTTGCTCTTCTAGTTCTTTATGATGCACCACTAGGTTATTTGTTTAAATTTTTTCTACTTTTTTGATGTAGGCACTTATTGTTATAAATTTTCCTCTTAGTACTGCTTTCACTGTATCCCATAGGTTTTGGTATGTTGTGTCTTCATTTTAATTTGTTTCAATACATTTTTAAAATTTCCCTCTTAATTTTTTCATTGACCCAATAATCATTTAGGAGCATGTTGTTTAATTTCCATGGGCTTTGTATTTTCCTAAATCCCTCTTGTTACCAATTTCTAGTTTTATTCCATCATGGTCAGAGAAGATACTTTATGATTTCAATTTTGTTGAAATTTTTAAGGCTTGTTTTGTGACCTAATATAGAATCTATCCTTGAGAATGATTCATTTGCTGAGAAAAATAATGTGTATTCTACAGTCATTAGAAATGTTCTGTAAATATTTATTAGGTCCCTTTGGTCTATACTGAATATTAAGTCTAATATTTCTTTGCTGATTTTCTATATGGATGATCTGTCCAATGCTGAAAGTGGGTGTTGAAGTCTCCAGTTATTATTGTTTTGGGGCCCATCTCTTCCTTTAGTTCTAATGATATTTATTTTATATAACTGAGTGCTCCAGTGTTGGCCGCATATATAATTGTTATATTTTCTTCCTGAATTGATCCCTTTTCCTTATATAATGACCTTCTTTGTCTCTTTTTATGTTTTTTGTCTTGAACTCTATTTTATCTTACATAAGAATAGGCACTCTTGCTCTTTTTGTTTTCCATTTGCATGGAATATTTTTTCCATCCCTTTATTGCCAGTCTATGTGTGTCTTTATAGGTGATGTGTGTTTCTTGTAGGCAATAGGTAGTTGGGGCTGGTTTTTTTATCCATTCAGTCAGTCTATGTCTTGATTAGAGAGTTTAGTCCATTTACATTAAATGTTTTTATTGATAAATAAGGATTTACTCCTGCCATTTTATAATTGGTTTTCTGGTTGTTTTGTGGTATTTTCTTCCTTTCTGTCTTCTTTTTTTGGAAAGTGATTTTCTCTGGTAGTATGTTTTAATTTCTTGCTTTACATTTTTTAGGTAACACTGTAGGTTGTTTTCCTTTAAGGTTATCACGATGCTTGCAAATGACATCTTATAACCCATTATTTTAAACTAATGACAACTTAACACTGATTCATAAACAAACTAGAAAAAAGCAGAGAAAACTAATAAAAAACACTTTAACTTATACTTTAACTCCCCCCAACTTTTCAACATTTTTGGTCTCTATTTTTATCTTATTATACTGTCTATGTCTTGAAAAATTGTTGTACTTATTATTTTTGATAGGTTTATATTTTGGTCTTCCTACTCAAGATATTAGTAGTTTACACACCATAATTAAAGTGATATAATATTCTGTATGTGTACATGTACTTACTATTGTCGGTGAGTGTTGCACCTTCAGATGATTTCTTCTTGCTCATAAATGTCCTTTTCTTTCAGCATTTGTTGTAATACGGGTCTAGTGTATTTTCTTTAAGCATTTGTTGTAATACAGGTCTAGTGTTAATGAAATCCCTCAGCTTTTGTACGTCTGGAAAAGTCTTTATTTCTCCTTCATATTTGAAAGATATTTTCACTGGATATACACGTCTTTTGTGGGTTTTTTTTCCCCTCAGAACTTTAACTATGTCAAACCACTCACTTCCAACCTATAAGCTTTCCACTGAGAAGTCTGCTGCCAGACATACTGAAGCTCCTTTGTATGTTTCTGTTTGGTTGGTTGGTTGGATTTTTTGAAACAAGTTCTCACTTTGTCACCCAGGCTGGAGTGCAGTGGCACAATTACAATTCACTGCAGCCTCAATCACCTGGGCTCAAGCAATCCTCTCACCTCAGCCTCCCAAGTAGCTAGGACTATAGGCACACACCACCATGCCATGCCTGGCTAATTTAGAGATATGTGGGGTTTCACTGTGTTACCCAGGCTGGTCTCAAAATTCTGGGCTCAAGTATTCCTCCTGCCTCAGCCTTCCAAAGTGCTAGGATTACAGATGTTAGACACCATGCTGGCCTCCTTTGTATGTTATTTGTTTCTTTTCTCTTGCTGCTTTTAGAATCCTTTCTTTATCTTTGGCTTTTGGGAGATTGATTATTAAATGTCTTGAGGTAGTCTTATTTGGGCTAAATCTGCTTGGTGCTCTACAACCCTCTTGTACTTGCATATTGATATCTTTCTCTAGGTTTGGGAAGTTCTCTGTTATTGTCCCTTTGAATAAACTTCCTACCCTATGTCTCTCTCTGCCTCCTCTTTAAGGCCAATAGCTCTTAGATTTGCACTTTTGAGGCTATTTTCTAGTTATTGTAGGCATGCTTCATTCCTTTTTATTTTTTTTTCTTTTGTCTCCTCTGACTGTGTATTTTCATATAGCCTGTCTTCATGCTCACTAATTCTCTCTTCTGCTTGATCAGTTCTTCTGTTAAATGACTCTGGTACATTCTTTAGTATATCAATTGCATTTTTCAGCTCCAGAAGGAGCAGGAAATGTAAAAAGGACCTTATCTTGCAACTTGGGCAACAGCTCAGCCACAGTAAAATAAAGCACCAAGTAGATTCCTGACGTTTCTGACTACAGGCTCTAGCTCCCAGACGGTATTTCTAGACCCACCCTAGGCCAGAAGGGAGTCCCCCACCCTGAAGGGAAAGACACAAGCCTGGCTGAGTTCACCACCTGCTGACTAAAGAGCCCTTGGTCCTTGAGTAAACATCAATGGTAGTCATGCAATAGTTGCTACAGGCCTCAGGCAAGCCCTGAGCTGGCTTCAGGTCCAAGAAAGATGGCTACAAATAAGCACAGACAGTGAAGACTACAATAAATTCCTAACTCTTCAATGCCCAGACACCAAAGAACATCTGCTAGCATCAACACCATCCAGGAAAACATGACCTCACCAAATGAACTAAATAAGCCACCAGAGACCAATCCTGGAGAAACAGAGATATGTGACCTTTCAGACAGAGAACCAAAATAGCTGTGTTTGGGAAACTCAAAAAAATTTAAGACAACAAAGGGAAGGAATTCAGAATTCTGTCAGATAAATTTAACAAACAGATTGAAATAATCAAAAAGAATCGAGCAGAAATTCTGGAGCTGACAAATGCAATTGGCATACTGAAGAATGCACCAGAGTCCTTTAACAGCAGAATTGATCAAGTAGAAGAAAGAACTAGTGAGCCTGAAGGCAGGCTATTTGAAAATACACAGTCACAGAAAACAAAAGAAAAAAGAATTAAAAACAATGAAGCATGCTTACAGGATCTAGAAAATAGCCTCAAAAGGGCAAATCTAAGAGTTATTGGCCTTAAAGAGGAGGTAGAGAGATAGGGATAGAAAGTTTATTCAAAGGGATAATAACAAAGAACTTCCCAAATCTAGAGAAAGATACCAATATGCAAGTACAAGAAAATTTAGAACACTAAACAGATTTAGCTCAAATAAGTCTACCTCAAGGCATTTAATAATCAAACTCCCAAAGGTTCAAGGATAAAGAAAGTATCCAAAAGCGGCAAGAAAAAAGAAGCAAATAACATACAAGGGAGCTCCAATATGTCTGGCAGCAGATTTTTCAGTGGAAACCTTACAGACCAGGAGAGAGTGGCATCACATATTTAAAATGCTGGTGGGAAAAAACCTTTAACCCTAGAATAGTATATTCAGTGAAAATATCCTTCAAACATGAAGGAGAAATGAAGACTTTCCTAGACAAACAAAAGCTGAGGGATTTCATGCATACCAGACCTGTCCTATAAGAAATGCTAAAGGAAGTACTTCAATCAGAAAAAAAAGGACATTAATGAGCAATAAATAATCACCTGAAGGTACAAAATTTACTGGTAATAGTAAGTATACAGAAAAACACAGAATATTATAACACTGTAATTGTGGTGTGTAGACTATTCTTTTCCTAAGTAGAAAGTTTACACTGAACAGGCCGGGCATGGTGGCACATGCCTGTAATCCCAGCACTTTGGGATGCGGAGGCAGACAGATCATGAGGTCAAGAGATGGAGACCATCCTGGCCAACATGGCCAAAGCAATCTACAGATTCAATGTAAACTCCATCAAAATACCAATGATGTTCTTCACAGAAATAGAAAAAACAATTCTGAAATTTATACGGAACCACGAAACACCCAGAATAGCCAAACCTATCCTAAGCAAAAAGAACAAAACCAGAGGCATCAGAGAGTATAAATATCCAAATAATCTGGAAAAATATGAGAAAGGAAAAACAGACTTTGGTTACTGTAGCCTTGTAGTATAGTTTGAAGTCAGGTAGCGTGATGCCTCCAGCTTTGTTCCTTTTACTTAGGATTGTCTCGGCAATGTGGGCTCTTTTTGGGTTCCATATGAACTTCAAAATAGTGTTTTCCAATTCTGTGAAGGAAGTCATTGGCAGCTTGATGGGGATGGCACTGAATCTATAAATTACCTTGGGCAGTATGGCCATGTTCACGATATTGATTCTTCCTATCTATGAGCATGGAATGTTCTTCCATTTGTTTGTGTCCTCTTTTATTTCGTTGAGCAGTGGTTTGTAGTTCTCCTTGAAGAGGTCCTTCACATCCCTTGTAAGTTGGATTCCTAGGTATTTTATTATCTTGATAGCAAGTGTGAATGGGAGTTCACTCATGATTTGGCTCTCTGTTTGTCCGTTATTGGTGTATAGGGATGCTTGTGATTTTTGCACATTGATTTTGTATCCTGAGACTTTGCTGAAGTTGCTTATCAGCTTAAGGAGATTTTGGGCTGAGATGATGGGATTTTCTAAATATACAATCATGTCATCTGCAAACAGGGACAATTTGAGTTCCTCTTTTCCTAATTGAGTACCCTTTATTTCTTTCTCCTGTCTGATTGCCCTGGCCAGAACTTCCAACACTATGTTGAATAGGAGTGGTGAGAGAGGGCATCCCTGTCTTGTGCCAGTTTTCAAAGAGAATGCTTCCAGTTTTTGCCCATTCAGTATGATATTGGCTGTGGGTTTGTCATAAATAGCTCTTATTATTTTGAGGTACGTTCCATCAATACCTAATTTATTGAGAGTTTTTAGCATGAAGAGGAGAATCAAATAGATGCAATAAAAAATGATAAAGGGGATATCACCACTGATCCCACAGAAATACAAACTACCATCAGAGCATACTATAAACACCTCTATGCAAATAAACTAGAAAATCTAGAAGAAATGGATAAATTCCTGGACACATACACCCTCCCAAGACTAAACCAGGAAGAAGTTGAATCCCTGAATAGACCAATAACAGGCTCTGAAATTGAGGCAATAATTAATAGCCTACCAACCAAAAAAAGTCCAGGACCAGATGGATTCACAGCCAAATTCTACCAGAGGTACAAAGAGGAGCTGGTACCATTCCTTCTGAAACTATTCCAATCAACAGAAAAAGAAGGAATCCTCCCTAACTCATTTTATGAGGCCAGCATCATCCTGATACCAAAGCCTGGCAGAGACACAACAAAAAAAGAGAATTTTAGACCAATATCCCTGATGAACTTCAGTGTAAAAATCCTCAATAAAATACTGGCAAACCAAATCCACCAGCACATCAAAAAGCTTATCCACCAAGATCAAGTTGGCTTCATCCCTGGGATGCAAGGCTGGTTCAACATATGCAAATCAATAAACGTAATCCATCATATAAACAGAATCAAAGACAAAAACCACATGATTATCTCCATAGATGCAGAAAAGGCCTTTGACAAAATTTAATGGCCCTTCATGCTAAAAACTCTCAATAAACTAGGTATTGATGGAACGTATCTCAAAATAATAAGAGCTATTTATGACAAACCCACAGCCAATATCATACTGAATGGGCAAAAACTGGAAGCATTCCTTTTGAAAACTGGCACAAGACAGGGATGCCCTCTCTCACCACTCCTATTCAACATAGTGTTGGAAGTTCTGGCCAGGGCAATCAGGCAAGACAAAGAAATAAAGGGAAATTATTAGGAAAAAATCAATTAGGAAAAGAGGAAGTCAAATTGCCCCTGTTTGCAGGTGACATGATTGTATATTTAGAAAACCCCATCGTCTCAGCCCAAAATCTCCTTAAGCTGATAAGCAACTTCAGCAAAGTCTCAGGATACAAAATCGATGTGCAAAAATCACAAGCATCCCTATACACCAATAACGGACAAACAGAGAGCCAAATCATGAGTGAAGTCCCATTCACAATTGCTCTCAAGATAATAAAATACCTAGGAATCCAACTTACAAGGGATGTGAAGGACCTCTTCAAGGAGAACTACAAACCACTGCTCAACGAAATAAAAGAGGACACAAACAAATGGAAGAACATTCCATGCTCATGGATAGAAGAATCAATATCGTGAAAATGGCCATACTGCCCAAGGTAATTTATAGATTCAATGCCACCCCCATCAAGCTACCAATGACTTTCTTCACAGAATTGGAAAACACTATTTTAAAGTTCATATGGAACCCAAAAAGAGCCCACATTGCCAAGACAATCCTAAGCAAAAAGAACAAAGCTGGAGGCATCACGCTGCCTGACTTCAAACTATACTACCAGGTTACAGTAACCAAAACAGCATGGTAATAGTGGCAAAACAGATATATAGACCAATGGAACAGAAGAGAGGACTCAGAAATACCACCACACATCTACAACCATCTGATCTTTGACAAACTTGACAAAAAGAAGAAATAGGGGAAGGATTCCCTATTTAATCAATGGTGCTGGGAAAACTGGCTAGCCATATGTAGAAGCTGAAACTGGATCCCTTACTTACACCTTATACAAAAATTAATTCAAGATGGATTAAAGACTTAAATGTTAGACCTAAAACCATAAAAACCGAAGAAGAAAACCTAGGCAATACCATTCAGGACATAGGCATGGGCATGACTTCATGACTAAAACACCAAAAGCAATGGCAACAAAAGCCAAAATTGACAAATGGAATCTAATTAAACTAAGGAGCTTCTGCACAGCAAAAGAAACTACAATCAGAGTGAACAGGCAACCTACAGAATGGGAGAAAATTTTTGCAATCTATCCATCTGACAAAGGGCTAAAATCAAGAATCTACAAAGAACTTAAATTTGCAAGAAAAAATCAAACAACCCCATCAAAAAGTGGGCAAAGGATATGAACAGACACTTTTCAAAAGAAGACATTTATGCAGCCAACAGATACATGAAAAAATGCTCATCATCACTGGCCATCAGAGAAATGCAAATCAAAACCACAATGAGATACCATCTCATACCAGTTAGAATGGTGATCATTAAAAAGTCAGGAAACAACAGGTGCTGGAGAGGATGTGGAGAAATAGGAATGCTTTTACACTGCTGGTGGGAGTGTAAACTAGTTCAGTCATTGTGGAAGACAGTGTGGCAATTCCTCAAGGATCTAGAACTAGAAATCCCATTTGACCCAGCCATCCCATTACTGAGTATATACCCAAAGGATTATAAATCATGCTGCTATAAAGACACATGCACACGTATGTTTATTGCGGCACTATTCACAATAGCAAAGACTTGGAACCAACCCAAATGTCCATCAATGATAGACTGGATTAAGAAAATGTGGCACTTATGCACCATGGAATACTATGCAGCCATAAAAAGGATGAGTTTGTGTCCTTTGTAGGGACATGGATGAAGTTGGAAACCATCATTCTGAGCAAACTTTCACAAGGACAGAAAACCAAACGCCGCATGTTCTCATTCATAGGTGGGAATTGAACAATGAGAACACTTAGACACATGGCGGGGAACATCACACACCGGGGCCTGAGTGGGGTGGGGGGATGGGGGAGGGATATCATTAGGAGATATACCTAATGCAAATGACGAGTTAATGGGTGCAGCACACCAACATGGCACATGTATACATATGTAACAAACCTGCATGTTGTGCACATGTACCCTAGAACTTAAAGTATAATAAAAATAAATTTAAAAATAAAATAAAAGTATTAGAACTGATAAACTCAGTAAAGTTGCAGGGTACAAATCAACATACAAAACCTATATGCCAATAGTGAACAATGTGAAAAGGATATTTTAAAAAGTAATCCCATTTACAGTAGCCACACATAAAATTAAATACCTAGAAATTAACCAAAGAAGTGAACAATCTCTACAATGAAAACTACAAAACACTGCTGAAAGAAATTGAAGAGGATACCAAAAAATGGAAAATGTTCCATATTCATGGATTGGAAGAATCAATATTGTTAAAATGTCCATGCTACCCAAAGCAACCTACAGATTAAATGCAATTCCTGGCAAAATACCAATGACATTCTTCAAAGAAATAGAAAAACAATCCAAAAATTTATATGCCACCACAAAAGACCCACAATAACCAAAGCTACCCTAAGCAAAAAGAACAAAACTGGAGGAATCATATTGCCTGACTTCAAATTATACTACAAAGCTATAGTAAACAAAACAGCATGGTTCTAGCATAAAAACAGACACATAGGTCAATGGAACAGAATAGAGAACCCAAAAATGAAGCCATACTTCTGCAGTAAACTCATTTTCAACAAAGGTGCCAAGAACATACAATGGCAAAAAAAAATCTCTTCAATAAATGGTGCTGGAAAAACTGGATATCCATACACAGAAGAATGAAACTAGACTCCTATCTCTTGCCATATACAAAAATCAAATCAAAATGGATTAAATACTTAAATCTTAAATCTCAAACCACAAACTATTAAACTATTACAAGGAAATACTGGAGAAAATCTCCAGGACAATGGTCTGAGCAAAAATCTCTTGAGCAATGCCCCGCAAGCACAAGCAACCAAAGCAAAAATGGACAAATAGGATCAATTCAAGGTAAAAAGCATGGAAAAGGAAACAATCAACAAAGTGAAGAGACAACCCACAGAATGGGAGAAAATATTTGCAAACTACCCATCTGATAAGAGATTAATAGAAAATATCTAATAATCTGATCTAAAAAATGGGCAAAACATTGGAATAGACATTTCTCAAAAGAAGACATACAATGAAGGCATATGAAAAGGTGCTCAAAATCATTGATCCTCAGAGAAATGCAAATCAAAACTACAATGAGATACCATCTCGCTCCAGTTAAAATGGCTTTTCTCCAAAAGACAGGCAATAACAAATGCTGGAGAGGATGTGCAGGAAAGTAAATGCTTGTACACTGTTGGTAAGAATGTAAATTAGTACAATCCCTATGGAGAACAGTTTGGACATCCCTCAAAAAACTGAAAAGTGAGCTATCATATGGTCCAGCAATCCCACTGCTAGATATATACCCAAAAGAAGGGAAATCAGTATATGGAAGAGATACCTGCACTGCCATGTTTATTGCAGCACTGTTTACAATAGCTAAGATTTGAAAGCAACCTAAGTGTCTATCAGCAGATCAATGGATAAAGAAGACGTGGAACATATATAAAAAGGAGTACTATTTAGCCATAAAAAAGAATGAGATCCAGTTATTTGTAACAACATGGATAGAACCAGAGATCATTATGCTAAGTGAAATAAGCCAGGCACAGAAAGACAAATATCGCATGCTCTCACTTATTTGTGGTATATAAAACTCGAAACAATTGAACTCATGGACATAAGTAGAAGGATAGTTGACAGATGCTGAGAAAGGTAGTGGGAAGGTAGTAGGGGCAGGGGGAGGTGGGGATGGTTAATAGGTACAAAAAAAATAGAAAGAATGAATAAGACCTACTATTTTGATTCTGCTGAGAGAGAGAAAGGAGAAAAATTAAGAAAGAAAAAAAAAGGCCTACTATTTGATAGCACAACAGAGTGACTATAGTCAATAATAACTTAATTGTATACTTTAAGATAAAAAGTGCAGTTGGATTGTTTGTAACTCAAAGGATAAATGCTTGAGGGGATGGATACCCCATTCTCCATGACTTGCTTATTTCACATTGCATCTCTGTATCAGGATATCTCATGTAACCCATAAATATATACACCTGCTATGCACCCATAAAAATTTTAAAAAGCTGGAAAAAAATAAAAAATAAAAAATAAGGAAATAGGTTTTATATTTTATACACATGCTTAATACACATTTATAAAAGAACTGTGATTACTTTTTTTTTTTTTTTTGAGCCAGGATCTGGCTCTGTCACCCTAGTTGGAGTGCAGTGGTGTGATCTTGACCCACTGCAACCTCTGCCTCCCGGCTCAAGCCATCCTCCCACCTCAGCTAGAACTACAGGCGTGAGCCACCACCTGGCTAATTTTTTTAAAAATATTTTTTATAGAGGCAGGGCTTTGCCATGTTGTCCAGGCTGGTCTTGAACTCCTGAGCTCAATCCATCCACCCGCCTCAGCCTCCAAAATGGCTGGGATTATAAGTGTAAGCCACCATGCCCAGCCCCTGAGGTTACTTTTTAGACAATATTGAATTATCTCAATACCTTATCATTGGCTTAACCTTGTCACACAACCAGTATATCCCACAACCGACTGATTCTTGTTCACAATTCAAGAAACTATGTGTATTTAAGCAATGCTGTATTTACTATAAAAAAAAATAGTACATGAAATCAAGGGACTTCTGCCATTGAAGAAATGTAATGAACTGTTCTACAGAGAAAAGTTGGTGGCCGCCACTTTACTCTAGTGGTGAAGGGCACAGGACTTGGGAGTAAACTCACATAGACTGAATCCACTATATATGTGACCTTGGGTGAGCTACCTCATAGGGGGCTGTTTCCTATCACACAATAGATTCCTCATGGTGTTATTTAAATAACGCATATAAATGCTTTAGCACAGACGTTTGTTTAAACTCAATGAAAGAGGGCTACTTTCATTTTGAACCTTCTGTTCTTTAAATGTTTTTCTTTACATTCATGTAGATGTACATGCTTGCAGAGGAAAAAAAATAAGAACACAAAATAGGTAGAAAAATGGAAAAACAGTGGCCTCTGTGGAACAATTTGTGGCAGTTGAAAAAGGCTTTCCTAGTCAGGCATATCTCACCAAAGGGGCCCAGGAGCAGTTGAGAAGCTCTAATTGAAAATTCAGTGTATTCCTCAGGCAAACCCCTGTGAACACGCATATATTTTAGAAGGAGATTAACCCATTAACTAGTAATATTTAGCATGGCACATTAAACAATGCTAGTTTAATAGCTAGTGGCAGAATTCATCTTAGAGAACAGTCTCTGTTTGGTGATAAACAGAATCCTTATGTGCGAGGACTGATGTGGAAAGAAAGAGTCCTTGGGCCACAGCTAGAATAAAGCAGGAATAAGATGAAGAGAGCAAAACTGTTCTGCATACGAAAAGAACAAGGGCCAAGGTGGGTGGATCACCTGAGCTCAAGAGTTCAAGACCAGCCTGGCCAACATGGTGAAACTCCATCTCTACTAAAAATACAAAAATTAGCCGGGTGTGATGGTGGGCGCCTGCAATCCCAGCTACTCGGGAGGCTGAGGCAGAAGAATCGCTTGAACCCTGAGGCGGAGGTTGCAGTGAGCTGAGCTCACACCACTGCACTCCAGCCTGGGTGACAGAGTGAGACTCCCTCTCAAAAAAGAAAAGAATAAGGATTTTGGGGCTGGGAGCAGGAGCCAGTCAAGGAAGAAGAGCAGACGTGGAAGCAGAAGAAAGGAGACTCCCAGGCCAGAGAAGATTGCAACTCCCCAGTGGGAGGGATGGCCAACAACTTTTGAGGACAAAAATATCTCAAATTTTATTTTAAGTGGGGTCATGAAGCTGCACAAATATAATAAATAAAATTATTATAAAATAAATAAAATTATTAATCATATTAGTGCAGCTTTATGACCCTAAACCTAGGGTAAGACTCTACACATAGCCCTGAATTGTCTGGACTTTGGGCAGTGAAGGGATTTGGATAATGTCCAGGAAGAAGACACATGCAGAAATGGGCAGAAGATATAAAGAGTGGGCTAATTGCACAGCGGAGGAGACTTCCAGAAACAAAGGTAGAATCCAATGGTCTAAGTCCAGAGCACAAGCTATCCCAAAAGTTCTGGGGTAAGAGTGAAATGTGCAGGGAGGGGAAGGGATGCCTCCTTTCCCACCACATTTAGGAAAAAGGGCTGAGTCCATCTAATTAAATCTCAAAGGATGAAGTGACCCAGCTGCATGTTGGTTCCACTAGCTCTCTTTCTTCCTAGCTCTCTAACAGCTACGGAAAAGCTAAAAGAAGGACACAGAGGGCCTAGCGCCCAGGGTTGACAAAAGGGATTAGAGGACAAAGCTGGGAGAGATGACATATAAGGGGCATCAAATGGAGGCACCTTAACAGAAGATAGTTATTATGAATAGAGGCCGGGCATGGTGGCTCACACCTGTAATCCCAGCACTTTGGTGGATGGATCACTTCAGGTCAGGAGTTCGAGACCAGCCTGACCAACATGGCAAAACCCCATCTCCATTAAAAATACAAAAATTAGTCCAGCCTGGTGGAACCTCTCCTGAGGCAGGAGAATCGCTTGAACCCAGGAGGCAGAGAGTGCAGTGAGCTGAGATTGTGCCATTACACTCCAGCCTGGGCAACAGAGTGAGTCTCTCTCTCTCTCTCCCCGTGTGTGTGTGTGTGTGTGTGTGTGTGTATATATATATATATATATATATATATATATATATATATATATATATATATATGTTAGAGAGGGGCACCTGTGGCTTGAGCAAGCCCTGAAGAGATTACAAATTAACATTTTAAATATTATTCACCTAAATTTAAATTTGGATATATGTTATTTGGGTAAGTGATCAAATACCAGATTGCTTGTGGTAAATTACTTAGAGATATTCAATCTGTAACATGACAAATACAATGAAAAAATAACAGGAATTTTTTTAATGAAAATGGTACTTTTCCCTCCCAGCAGTCTGTTTAAAAGAGTTAAATTAAGACATGAAATGATCATATTAGCCTTAATTCTTCTCATTTATTAATTGAACACCTTGGAAACATGCAGATAAATGTCCCACCTTGGAGAATTTGAGATAAGTGTGAATAGAAATGAAGAGAAATTACCAAGATTTACCAGTTCACACTCACAACCATCACACTCTGTTTATTCAAAGCTGCCTACAGATGCATGATTCAAATTAAACCTTTAATGTATTCTGATGTCAAGGGAGCTTACAATCATAAGGCCTGTTCTTAGGTTCACACTTGGGTCTTTGTACATAGTAGAGGCCATAAAACCAGGTAAACAGCAAAAGGCTGTTGTGAAACAAGATAAATGAGAGTTCCATGTGTTATCAAGAAATTCAAGCTGTTTCCTGTGATGAAAAATACATAGATATACATATTCATTATATTCCTAAGAATAGTAGTACCATAATGCATTCATTTACAGGCATATTAATATGACAAAAGAAACGATGAAATTTGGTTCTTTGCCTGAAGAAAGACTTGTTATAAATAGGAAAGCTGGCCAGGTGTCCAGTGATCCTAAAAATAGGTAAGCTTCCACTGCGAAAGCCATCACCACACACGAAATAATGAGAGAAACACAAGCTCACTCTATGGAAAACATCCACCAAGAAATAGCCAAAATAATTCCTTTCATTTGACCATAAACCCATCAAAACTTCATGGAATGTGGTTACATTGTTTATGCAGTACCTGCATTCAGTAAACCTTACATGCTGTAGCGTTCTTAAATAATGAGAGAGTCAGACAGACAAACTTTCATGGGATTTGTTCTCTAATAGAAATTCAAGTATCAATGTAAATCTTCAGAATCCTGAGGAATTTTCTGCTGAAATAAACAGCCACCAACACAAAATGACCTAAAAATAGCTTATAGCTCATTCCTCCTTGACTCCTCAAAACTTTTTTTTTTTTTTTTTGAGATGGAGTCTCGCTCTGTTACCCAGGCTGGAGTGCAGTGGCACAATCTTGGGTCCCTGCAACCTCCGCCTCCCAGGTTCCAGCAATTCTTCTGCCTCAGCCACCCGAGGAGCTGGGATTACAAGCACGCATCACCACGCCTGGCTAATTTTTGTATTCTTAGCAGAGACAGGTTTCGCCATGTTGGCCAGGCTGGTCTTGAACTCCTGACCTCAGATGATCCACCCACCTCGGCCTCCCAAAGTGCTAGGATTACAGGCGTGAGCCATCGCGCCCGGCCAAAACATTTATTTTTAAAACTCTAACTAATTCAGTGTGCAAGAAGGAGTGTTATAAAAGAAAAAAAAATCTAACTACTTAAAGTGAATCATTTTTATCCTTTAAAAAAAAAGAAATTTGTGCGGGTGTAGTGGCTCTCACCTGTAATCCCAGCACTTTAGGAGGCTGAAGCAGGTGGATCATCTGAGGCCAGGAGTTTGAGACCAGCCTAGCCAACATGGTGAAATTCCATCTCTACTAAAAATACAAAACTTAGCCGGGTGTGGTGGCACATACCTGTAATCCCAGCTACTCAGGAGGCTGAGACAGGAGAATCATTTAAACCTGGGAGGCAAAGGTGGCAGTGAGCTGAGATCACGCCACTGCACTCCAGCCTGGGCAACGGAGTGAGACTCTGTCTAAAAAAAATAAATAAATAAAAAATAAAAATAAAAAAGAAATTCAAAAGGATTATAAAAGGATTACAGTCAGATTCTGAGAAGCTGGTCCTCAACTATAGGAACAAGGAAACGGTCATTTTTTAATGAAAAGTAGCCCAATACTAATGTGTATCATAAAAACCTTTGAAGTCTTAATCAGCATGATGTCATGGAAACTAAACCTATTTGATACCAGCAGATGTGACCCACTTTTTCTTTTTCATTGCATTTTGTTTCCGGTTTAATGTTCGGGAATGCAGTGGTAGACTCTTGTCCTACCTCCTAGCAGTTTTGACTGCAAAGAGCTGTTTTCCCATCCACAGTCTTCCAAAGAGCAAATTGTCAACGGAATGATTTTGACGAATAAATGACTTGTTTTGAAATACAAAAGCAAAAGTTACAGCTGATAAACAATCAACTTAGTAACAAATGTTACATATTAAAGGTATATGTCAATGAAGGATAACACTCATTATGGAAAAATAAAAGCTAGAGAGTTACAGGCGATATGCCAATGTTCTCTCATCATACTGCACAATATTATAATAATTAGGCGTTGAAAGGAATAGATGATATTCCTTTGTACATACTTAAGATGTGGAGGATAAGACTATATATTATCCCTTTTTTAAAAAGCTCATTTATTGTTGTATCAGAAAAGTAAAGCTGTTTAACCTGTAGAGCAGCTATTTTGCTTAGGCCTTCACCTGTAATTTTTGAAATTTTTGAAACTGTGGTGCCATTACTTACCAACGCGAGAAATGCACTTTATAAAGTGTAACTGCTCGGGTTGAGGGGACCAACAAGAGGATCAGATCTAAGAGAAACCTCTCCCAAAGACTAGTCTTCACCCCTCCCCCACTACTCCTTTGAGAAGGAAAGAGTAAATGTTAGCCTTGGGTACAAAATTGGCATTGTTTTATTTATTTCTTGCTTTATTTCTTGATATAAAAAATGTGAAAAGCTTACAAATTTCTAGGCAAAAAGTACACTTCAGGATTTTTCTAAATGTAAGCAAAAAACCTCTATGGGTATATAACAAGATCTGAGCATAAACTTTAACAGAACAAACTAAAACCTGCTAGCTTATCCTCTCTTGCTCCTGCCACAGACCATCTACCCACAGGTTCTCTTTGTTCACGGCATTCAGCAGCCTTCTCTGGAGCTGCTCTCCTCGCCTACCCTGGAGTAAAAGAAGGCATAGTTTTCATAGTACAAAAGTACTCACATACTTTTGTACTCCTTCAACCAACATTTAAAAAGCAATATTGCACAAACATGCAAACTGTTTCTGTCTTCAATTTACAATTTTAAATAGGCTGATTTCACTTTACAGAGTGGGAGAAAAAAAAATCTAAGTCTGCAGTTATTCATGTGAGTGGGCTTTTTGCTACAGGTGAACAGATATTGCCATCTACTGTTGAGAAAAAATAAAAGAGTTAAGCCAAAAGTTTTCAGCCTTCTTGAGGTCTTGACAGATCATAAATTTAAAATGGAAAAAAAAATGACTTTATGAAAGTAGTCAGTTTCTTTTTACTTATACAGCTATTTAGCATTTGTAATTTGAGAACTAAAGAGAAGAAAAAGCGTAATAAACCAGAAAACTTTCTTCTCTAAAATCAGAAAAATTGCTATGAGTAATTATTCTTAGTTTTGATTAAAGTTGAAAACAAATCATGTTTTACTGGGTTCCATTTGGCCCACAATATTAGCTACTGCAATCGAGAAGAAATGTAAGTAATGTCTCTTTTTAATTACCTTAACTTCATTTCAAAATTTACCTTATGAATAGGTTAATGTGTTTTATCATAAAAATCACTGGAAACACTCATGGCAAAGTCAGTTTTTAACTTTACATTTAGCTATTAATATTCTTTTGAAAAATAGAGTAGCTACCACTTAGCCTTCTTTAGGCCTCTAGTAGTACATACTTAAGCTCAAATTTACAGAAAGCCCCTTTAGGGCAAAATGCTACCATAAAAGCAATGCATCTGAGTCAGAGAACCCAGCCATGTTCAACTTCTCCCACAACCTCTCCCACTAGGAAAGGGAGACAGAGCTCTGAGCCTCAGATCAATCAATGTGAGGAATGACCTGTCTTTATTCTGGTGGCTGGTGTTGAGCTGGAGGAAATGATTTGGTGGCCGAAATTCAGTTGTTTTTGCACATAAAAAAGTATTTCCCCTCTAAAAAATATTTATTTAACTCTGTCAACCACCACACCAAGCACCACACCACGTCCTGTAACAGCTATCTTGTATTCAAATGATGTGAATGTGAAGCGTAATGTGTGGATTGTGAGGAACAAGCCCCCACCATGAATGTCTGCGAAGAAAAGGGAAAAAAGACCTTTAATCTTTGCAGTGTATTAGGCCAAGTATGAAAGCTGACTACACACTATGCACTATGGAGGATGTGTCTGTGTGTGTGTCAAGGGGCTGATGTTTTTAAAATTGGTAACTGATTTTGCTATATTGACAGCTCCGGTTCCAACCATTATGATTTATTCTGCTGGCTTCATTAAGATATTGTCATCATAACTAAGGCTGGTATAGCATTTACTGTTCATAAAATGCTCTCATGCATGTCAAAATTTGCTCGTTTAACATATGTGTACTAAATACCAACCCTGTGCGAGGTTCTCGCAAGCTTCAGGAATACAAAGCTAAAAGACAAGGTATCCCATCTTTCAAAAAGCTTCACAGTCTGGGGAGGTGAAAGGGAAGCAAACCTCACAGCTGGATTTTAAAACAATGTTAGATGTCCCATGATAGAAGAATGAAGGGGCGCTAAGTAAAATGAAACACAGTAGCTCTGTTTCTGCTTGGAGGGACACAGCCAGGATCCAGGAAGGTGTAAGTAATCGAAAACTAAATAGCACATGATCTAGCAGAGAAGGGACATTTTCTGAAAACCACAGATCATTATTGGATACCACATGCTCACTGGTTACCAGCAGGTGAGTCTGGTGAGGAAGTGTCAGGCAGAGGTGTCCTGGGCATATATGCCTAGTGTCACATAGGGAAGGTAAAAAATAAAGGTTATAAAAGGAAAGCTTACAAGCAGAGAAGGAGCAGAGTGTCCGCAATCCCCTGAACTCTCATTATCCCACAGTTTCGGCCCTGTGTAGATGGGCCACATGTCCATGGCTAACAGTGCAGTAGAAAGGGACCCTGCCCTACAGTCCTATAGGGAACAGGGAACATCTATGCACTTGGATGTCCCGTGGTCAGAGAAGTAGCTTGATAGAAAGGGAGGGTCGGGTCTCTGCAGCCCAGAAACTGGCATCCACCTGTTCTAGTGGGCTAACTCTAACTTGCTGAGCCAACTTTCTACTCATCTACCAAAAACGGGAACATGAGCCTCCAGTACATCCAGATCTATTGCTTATAAGAGGAATGCAGAACAGGAACTGAATGAAGTCTCTTGTCTGCCGCAGCAAGGAGGTGATTCGAAACCACAGGTGTCAAGGAACAACCAACTGTTCTTGGGCAGAGAAGTAATAGGATATGATTTCTATTTTAAAGAGGTCACCAGCATTGTACAAGATAGGTGAAAGATAGGAGACCAGCAGGGAGCTATTGCAGAAGGTCAGACTAGGGGGTCTGACCCAGAGCAAAGAAGGTGGGGAGGGGCAGTCAGACTGGAGAGATGCCACACAGGGATGAAATGGACAGGAATTCAAGACTGCTTAGATGATCGGGATAGGGGTAAAAGAAGGAAAGAACAGAGTCTCATATTACCTGGTGTCTGACGGAGTGACAAGATGGACTGGGGAAGACAGAGTAAGGAGGGAGAGAAAAGTCAATAAGGCTACTTTTTTCAACTTATTATTTTGAAATAACTATAGATTCATAGGAAGTTGGAAACATAGTACAGAGAAGTTCCATGTACCCTTCACTTCATCTCCCCTAAAGGGGACATCTTACATAATTATAGCACAATATCAAAAGGAGACAATTGACACTGGTACAACACATGTGTAGTTGTCATTTGATCACACCAGTCAATTTACGTAACCACGAATTCAATTAAGATAAAAAACTATTTCATCACCACGAACATCTCCCTCATGCTACCCCTTCACAGTTACAGCCCCCTTCCCTCCACCACCCCTATTCCCTGGCAGCCACTAAGCTATTCTCCATCTCTACAATGTTGTTATCTTGAAGATGTCATGTAAATTGAATCATCCAGTATGTGACCTTGTGTGATTGGTTTGTTTCACCTAGCATAATGCTGGAAGTGCACCCAAGCTGTTGCATGTATCAATAGTTTGTTTTTTTATTGCTCAGTGATATTCCACGGTATGGATGTACCACAGTTTGTTTAATCAGTCACCCACTGAAGAACTTTTTTTTTCTTTTTTTCTAGTTTGCGGCTATTAAAAATAAAACTGCTATGAACAATTGTGTAAAGGTTTTTGTATGAACATAAGTTTTCATTTCTCTGGGATAGATGTCTAAGAGTATGATTGGTGGGATACATTGTAAATGTATGTTTAGTTTTTCCAGAAATTGAATAAGGCTAATCTTTCAAGTTAAGTATTATTTTATCCCCATTTTGAAGGTAAGACATGGGAATTATGGTGATTAGCAGTCCAGACTTTGGTGACAAGTAGACTTAGGGTTGAATCTGGCATTGCCATAATCAACTATGGGATTTGGCAAATTAATTAACCCTGATATAGTTCTATGTCATTTTATCCCACATGTAGATCTTTATAACCTTTCAATGACTTCAGAATAGCACCAGAATAATTTCCTGCTTTATTGTACACAGAACCAGTAGGATTCCTAGGTATGAAATGCACAATTATGCCAGTTATCGAATAAGGAAAAGGGAAGCTGGGCTGGATAGAACTGAGAATGCAGGAGAAAATTGAACAGTTTTTACTTAGGTTAAGATGATCAGGGGGTGTATTGGAGACTGTGATGGGATAAGAGAATAGGAAGTGGCTAAGGTTTGTAACTGGGCAACTGAGAGTGGATCTAGAATAAGCCAGTCTCAAGGCTCATACAGAAAAAAATATATGATGTGATATATGATTTGATGAAAGACTCTTCAGTTCAGCAAGATTCTGGTTACTGGTAGTTTCTAAGTTACATGTGTTGTGAGGGATTCAGAGATGAAAGCAAAGGGAAGGATGAAACGTGTATGATCAAGTCAGCAAACATTATGACTCATCCTCTGTAGGTGGTTTAAGGCGAAGTTAAAAAATAAAGGTGTATCACATTGAGGTGGGGTTGACAATGGGATAAGACCATTTACAACAAGCCAGCTCCAGGTAGGAGTCTAGACAAATAGGAAAGGTCAAATAGAAGCAGCAATTTAGACAATATATGGCCGAGTTCAAGAAAACCAACAGAAGCAACAAAGGGCAGAAATATGCCTAAGTTCAGGCAACCAGAGTCAGCTATTGGGAGGTCAGCAGAATTATGGAGCAAGGGCAGTGCATGAATCTGATTTTAGAAAAACAGACTTTTTGCTTATCTATTTTTTGCTGTCTGCTGCTCCTGTGAAGCCCTGGGCCTTTGAGTATCAGTTCTAGCCAGGAAGAGCTCAAAGACCTGCTATAGTAGCCTATCTTTGATGAGAATAAAAGATTGAGATTACCTTACATAAGATTAGTAGAGGCTAATGTATTGGTTAGGATGCTTTTGACTGCAATAACAGTAACACAACTGAAAGAGCCTCACATGATAAAGAAATATGTAATGTGGCGAGTGAGGTGGCTCACACCTGTAATCCCAGCACTTTGAGAGGCTGAGGCTGAAGGATTGTTTAAGCCCAGGAGTTCAAGAGCAGCCTAGGCAACATAGCGAGAACCTGTCTCTACTAATAAAAAATATTGCCACGTGGTGGCATGCACCTGTAGTCCCAGCTACCAGGGAGGCAGAGGCGAAAAGATCTTATGACCCCAGGAGTTTGATGCTGCAAGTGAGTCGTAATTGCACCACTTCACTCCAGCCCGGGCAAGAGTAAGATCCTGTCTCAAACAAACAAAAAGAAATTTATAGGCTGGGCGTAGTGGCTCATGTCTGTAATCCTAGCACTCTGGTAGACTGAGGCAGGCAGATTGCCTGAGCTCGGGACTTTGAGACCAGCCTGGGCAACATGGCAAAAGCTCATCTCTACTAAAAATACAAAAAATTAGCCAGGTGTGGTGGTGCATGCCTGTAGTTCCAGCTACTCAGGGGGCCGAGACGGGAGAATCGCCTGAACCCAGGAGGCGGAGGTTGTAGTGAGCCGAGATCACAGCACTGCACTCCACCCTGGGCAACAGAATGAGACTCTGCCCCCCACAAAAAAAAAATTATAATATGACATAATAAAGTCTAAGGACAGGGAATTCCAGAGCAAGTCAAAATAGCAGCAGAACAATAGCAGCAGAGCAAGTCAAGGACAACATCCATTCCATCTCCCTCTGCCTGCCATCCTCATACTTACCCCTTATGGCCACAGTATATTCTCAGGATAAATCTAAAACATTTCTTTTGGGGGTTTAAAATCAGAAAATTTAAAAATTAATCCTGGTTAGTTAAGTGTTTTGGTTAGTTGAATTCTAACTGACTGAAATTCTTCTTTAGGTCTTTTTGTTGTTGTTGTTGTTGTTGTTTTTCTTTTTTTGTTGATGGTGTTGTTGTTGTTGTTTTTGAGACAGAGTCTTGCTCTGTTGCCTAGGCTGAAGTGCAGTGGTGCAATCTCCATTGCAACCTGCCTTCCGGGTTCAAGCAATTCTCATGCCTCAGCCTCCCGAGTAGCTGGGATTACAGGCATGTGCCACCACGCCTGGCTAATTTTTGTATTTTTAGTAGAGACAGGGCTTCGCCATGTTGGTCATGTTGGTCTCGAACTCCTGACCTCAGGTGATCCACCTGCCTTGGCCTCCAAAAGTGCTGAAATCACAGGCATGAGCCACCACGCCCAGCCTAGATCCTTCTTTGTACTTCATATTTTGTCCAAGATTTCACTCTAACATCAGGATCAGATCACTTTCATGGTTTTAGATGAATTTCCTTTATTCCCATTCTCAGAACATGAATAGATGACTGTAAATATTTCTTTTAAGGAAGTAAGTGGTACACCTTAAATTTGCATAGCAGTACACTTTCACATGGTTTGCCTAATCTAATCTTTACAAATATTTGTGAGTTAGAGAGAGCAGATATTAATAGCCTCATTTTAGAGACGAGGAAATAAAGGCTGAAGTTTAAGTGAATTGCCCAAGGTCACTGAGAAACTACATGGCATAACTGAGATTTCAGCCCAGATATTCTATCTTTCAATTCAGTGCACTTTCTACTTGTGGGGACAATAAATCAGATTTCTCTGGGCCAGTGCAAATTTCGCATATCAAGTCACAGTCTCCCCATTACTGCACTCATATTTGTTGAAACAAGTGTTGTTTTTTTGTTTCGTTTGTTTGTTTGTTTGTTTGTTTGTTTTTGTTTTTGTTTGAGATGGAGTCTCGCTCTGTCACCCAGGCTGGAGTACAATGGTGTGATCTCGGCTCACCGTAACCTCCACCTCCCGGGTTCAAGTGATTCTCCTGCCTCAGCCTCCCTACTAGCTGGGATTACAGGCACCTGCCACCAAGCCCAGGTAATTTTTGTATTTTTAGTAGAGATGGGATTTCACCATGTTGGCCAGGCTGGTCTCAAACTCCTGACCTCAGATGATACACCTGCCTCGGCCTCCCAAAGTGCTGGGATTACAGGCGTGAGCCAACATGCCCGACCAAGAGTTGGTTTTTAAATTAGAAAACACAGCATTATAACTAAAACTATGGGAGGGCTTCCAAAGGAGGAATCAGGTCAGATACTCAAGCTAAAAGTCTAATTCCAGTGCAGTGGAAGAATGGCTGTGTCTTATCCCTTCCCACTCTACAACTAAAGAGTGAAAAAGAGAGAAGTTTGATAAATAAAATGGATCAGGAAGGTTGCAAGGACAGAGGTAACATTGCTTAAGGGACTGTGTCACAGATCTTGCTTACCCTCAATTTATCCTATATAAAATTCAGTAATAGTAGCTATAATACAGTGTTTTGTACTAATAAAATAAGACAATCACCTTAAAACAATCAATAAAGGTAGTTTGAGTGTTAGAAGAATAAAGAAACCCTTGCACATGACCCAGGCTCTAACTTCAGAGAAAAAAGAAGCCATAAGATATGAACCCCCTTAACTCCCTACCATGAAATCTTTAAACTGACCTGTATCTGATGGCCCATTTCCTTCCCTTTTGCTCTTTTCTTTTCTATGGAAAATCCCTCTTCTGCTGTACTGCCTTCCTAGAAACCTTTCTCCAGTTCCAGTCATCAACCTTTTTTGTTCTTCAGATCCCTTCCTATCAGCACATAAACATGGTTATTCAAAGCATTACTCAACTCATTACCCTGTCAGCTAACTCTCCTATTTCTCTCCTCTCCTTCATAAACTAAAGAACTATCTGTAACTACCATTTCTCCGTTAATTCCTACACCTCAATTCTCAATCTACTGCATTCTGGCTTTCTGCCTCCCCAGTCCACCAAAACTACTCTTACCAATAGACAGGATGACTATATAATGTATTGTCCAAACTGGAATTTTTGAAAATACTATTTAAGTCCTTCTCCCCTGCCCATTGTGCTATGGCGTAAAACCCTGTTCATTTCCTTCACACTCTGGAATTATATATTTACTAGTTTACTTCTCACTGTCTGTCTTCTAGTTTACTGCCAAACTTCGGGGATATTGAAGTTTAGTTGCCCTGGGGCCTGGCATTCCCAGCACCTGGCATAATGTTGGCACGTAGCAGGAGCTCAGTAATTCTTTTTTTTTTTTACACGCAATACTTTTATTTTAGACATGCAAGGAAAGCTGTTTCAGAATCTACTAATTTAAAGCAAGCAGCTGTATATAGATAGCAAAAGAAGCAACATTTTGTTACAGCTTAGCAAGAACTTTTTAGAGAGCTATGTCTGAAGTCTGTTCTGCAATATCTGTTGCTTAATAATAACTCTTTCAAAGCATTAATGTTGAGTTTATATAGTTCAAAAATTCTAATATTCAGTTTTAACACCTAAATACTTATATTTTACTAGTGATGGCATTCTAATGTATTAAGTCCTCATTTAAATACTTAATACTTTGTTAACTGTGGCATTATATTTCTGAATTTTAAAACCTTTAATATTGGTAACTATTGCATATTCTTTTAATAAAACAGTAATTCTTTATTGGATGAATGGATACATGAATAAGCAGATGAAAAAATAAACAAATACCATGCAGAATACTTTTGGAAAATAGTGGCATAAATACTACAAAATTGAGAATACTATAGCTGGATCTTTGTCCTCTATTTAAAAAATCAGCAACAGAATCTCTGAGATGAAGGTTGAACAACCAAAAAAGGTCAGAGTTAACACCAGGAAAAAGGTAAGAATGAGTGGAGAAAAGTCGAGAGAACTGGTGAATTCAAACCATTTCCTCCATTCTTCTCCTTTGATACTTGCTATCTGTATAACCCTGTTTCAATTCCATATCTTGCACCAGAGAAAATTACACTAATGAACAGGTAAAACAATCTTTCTTTCTTTCTTTTCTCTTTTTTTTTTTTTTTTTCAGATGGAGTTGCCCAGGCTGGAGTGCAATGGCTCAATCTCGGCTCACTGCAACCTCCACCTCCTGGATTCAAGTGATTCTCCTGCCTCAGCCTCCTGAGTAGCTGAGATTACAAGCATGTGCCACCATGCCCAGCCAATTTTGTGTGTGTGTGTGGTTTTTTTTTTTTTTTTTTTTTGTATTTTTAGTAGAGACGGGGTTTCACAATGTTGGTCAGGCTGGTGTTGAACTCCTGACCTCAGGTGATCCACCTGCCTCAGTCTCCCAAAGTGCTGGGATTACAGGCATGAGCCACTGAGCCCAGCCCAATCTTTCTGGTTAAGGAACACCATTCTGTCTGATAGAGAGAGGAGACCTTTGAATGTGGAAGTCAAACACTTAGAAGGATTATCAACAGCAGTGCTATTTTTGCTATAGTCAGGTTGTTGCAATGAATACCAAAGAAAGATTTATTCCATAACAGGAATGACACTTTGGACAGCTATCAAATAACATTTACTTAATTATCTTTTTAACAGTCACTTTTTAAAGATTAACTTTAAGACAAATATTTAACTAGATAGATATTCTCCTATCAGTTATACATCAATCACATGAATCTGTCTGTAATAAACAAGCAACCAAATAAGGTGAGAGCTTCTACTGAGAAAAGGAAAAGTGGGAGTGGAAGATGGAGAAAGGTGAGAGAACTGTGAGTTTTTATTATTGTATATCTCATTATTGAAAAGCTACACATTGGACACATACACAAAAAAGAAAAAGTCTTTCACCTCTGAGAATAAATATTCCGAGCACGCTCTGTGTCCCAATTTCTTTTTTTTTTGAGACAAAGTCTCTCTCTGTTGCCCAGGCCAGAGTGCAGTGGTGCAATCTTGCCTCACTGCAACCTCCACCTCCTGGGTTCAAGCGATTCTCCTGCCTCAGCCTCCCAAGCAGCTGGGACTACATGCATGTGCCACCATGCCTGGCTAATTTTTTTGTATTTTTAGTAGAAACAGGGTTTCACCATGTTGGCCAGGCTGGTCTCGAACTCCTGACCTCAAGTAATCTACCCACCTCGGCCTCCCAAAGTGCTAGGATTATAGGCGTGAGCCACTGTGCCTGGCCCCCAGCTTCCTAGTTTTGGGGCCTACATCCCCGAATAGCACAGGGCTGTAAACAAGATTTGTTCTGCCCCAGAATGACAGCCCCTGTGCCTTTCCTATTTAATATTACAAATAATCACAAACCATGTCCATGGTATTTGGTAGTTGCAAAGGGTCTCAAATAGGAGAAAATTTACTTGCAAATATAGCCTCTGAAAGCTGCATGTCCTGTCTTTACAATGCCATCTGTCACTGTATCCAGGGAAGAGGGGTACAAATTGGGAGAAGAGCTGGTCCCAGAAGTCTCTGAGGCATGCCTCCTGTGTTGTAGAGAACATTTCCTTCTAGGACAGAAGCCACGCTAACCTCTCTTCTAGGACAGTGCCACAATACAATTATTTGGTAAGATAGCAATCATATAGCAGTCATGCCAATTTTCCTGCATCAGTTAAGGTACTTTTGAGTGAAGCAACAAAACCCCTGACGCTAACTGGCTAAAACAATCAAGGTGATTCATCAGCTCATGTATTTGAAAAGTCAAAAGGCAGGGCAAGCTCACACATTTTGGAAAGTCCAAAGGCAGAGCTCCACCTCTCTTTCTCTGTGTTTCCCTGGGCTTTGCCCTTCTTTGTGAGTTGACTCTGTCCTCTAACTGGCCTCCCTCTTAGTTGCAAGTGACTGATAGGAGCAACGCTAGTTACTAACGTCTTCATTCCCATTAAAGGGGAGAAAACTCGTACTTCACTCAGCCATTAAACTGAAGTTCAGCACTTTGTTCTGATGAAGCCATCCCAGAACCAATCATGATGGCAAGAGAGGGGATTAGAACCATCCTTGGATACAGGCAAGAGTCAATCCATCCTACCTATGATGCATGGCTGCAACTGAATGCAGGAGGAGGGTGTGATGCAGGAGAGGCACCACTATGTATGTATTCAGCCTCTGCATTGATACCCTTGACCCCCGTGACTTAATACTACACACACACACACACACAAACACACACACACACACAACTCTGAGAAACAGATTCTGTGTTTTTAGCCATTATCTCTCTCCCTGCCATCTTTACCTCCTGCTTTATCAAAACTTTTGGGAGGGAAAGCAAGGCAGGAAAGAAGATGAGGAATGATAAAACAGAGAAGATATAATGTGTCCTTTATTTTAGTAGTAGAAGGACTCTGGAAAAGATTGAATGATTCAATCTGCATAGCTACTCAAGGTTTGCAGCTGTGGCCAGATCTAGTCCTGTTGACAACCAGATATACATAGTGATCAAGATAAATTCTATTTTGGGAAATTCCAGAAGAGAAAGTAACATAGGTAGATTACCCAGAGGTTCTATACAAGTCTGGACAATTCTCCTTCAAACAAAATACTACCCTTTGGGTTAGTGATGCACCCTTAGTAATTAAGTAAAGGAACAATCTAAAAACATAAAAAATTTTGTGCATAGTTATTCACGATAGCAGTAAAAAAATTGAAAACAAGTTAAATATTCATCTGTAGATGAAGTGTTACATAGATTATGATACATCCATTAAATGGAACATTAGGCAACAATATTAAATAATGGTTCTGAAGGCTCTGTAATAACATGGAATAATATTTATAATTTATTACTAAATAAAAAAGCAGAATTTGACATATAATTGTCTAAAATATATATATCAGGTATAAAAAGAGACAGGTATAAAATATATACATCAGGTACAAAGAGAGACTGGAAAGAAATGTACCAAATAATGACCTAAATTTTAATTTTGTAACTGAAAAACATTAGAAAGCACTATTAATTACAGATATCTACTTGGCATTTGCCTCTGTGCTGGTGAAATCATAGTTACAATTAGCTGGTCTGTTCTCTGCCCCAACAGCACTCCATCATGCATTCAACAAACAATTATTGAGCACCTGTTATGTACTAGGCACCTGGGATCTGTCAATGAACTCAATGACTTGGGTTCTGCCCCTATCCTTATAACCCAGTGAAGAACATAGATAAGCAAATAATTTATTGCAAATTAGGAAAACATGTTATAAAGGTAATCAACAGAAGATCATAAGAGGAGGGGTAACCTGCTTCAAAAGGGGGTCAGAGAGGATTCTGAGGAGGTGGTATCTAAGTTAAGACTTGAGGAGGAGAGAAGGGGCCAGGAACTACAAGTGCAATTTAAGCAGAGAACCCAGGATGAGAGCTTGGTACAAAGGAGGCTGGTGTGGCTGAAGCACAGTGCAAGAAAAGAAGAGGGTGTATTAGTTTGTTTTCACACTGCTGGTAAAGACATACCCGAGACTGGGAAGAAAAAGGGATTTTATTGGACTTACAGTTCCACCTGGCTGTGGATGCCTCAGAATCATGGTGGGAGGCAAAAGTCACTTCTTACATGGCGGCAGCAAGAGAAAATGAGAGAAGAAGCAAAAGTGGAAACCCCTGATAAACCCATCAGATCTCGTGAGACTTATTCACTATCACGAGAATAGCATGGGAAAGACTGGCCCACATGATTCAATTACCTCCCCCTGGGTCTCTCCCAAAACACATAGGAATTCTGGGTGATACAATTCAAGTTGAGATTTGGGTGGGGACACAGAGGGGTAAGCAGGGGGCCAGATTATACAAAGCCTTGATAAGAATTTTGGATTTTATTCCAAGTGCAACATGAAGTCACTAAAGTGTTGTGAAGAGAAAAAACATGGCTCAGTTAGCCTTTTAATAAGATCACTCTAGTTTCGTTGTGAAGAATGAATTGGTAATGGGTGTGAGGCAAGATAAGAAGTAGAAAGACCTGTCAGGTCTTTGTAGAAGATGGTGAACTGGGCTGGGGCAGTGGCTAACACCTGTAATCCCAGCACTTTGGGAGGCCAAGGCAGGTGGATCACCTGAGGTCAGGAGTTCAAGACCAGCCTGGCCAACGTGGTGAAACCCCATCTCTACTAAAAATACAAAAATTGCTGGGCGTTGTGGCACGTGCCTGTAATCCCAGTTCCTTGGGAGGCTGAGGCAGGAGAATCACTTGAACCTGGGAGGTGGAGGTTGCAGTAAGCCAAAATCACACCATTGCACTCCAGCCTGGGCAACAGAACAAGACTCTCTCTCCAAAAAAAAAAAAAAAAAAAAAAAGATAGTGAACTAGATTAAGGTAGTAGAAATGAAGCCAAAGTGGGAGGATCACTTGAGGCCAAGAGTTCAAGACCAGCCTGGGCAATATAGCAAGCTCCTGACTCTCAAAAAAATTATTTTAAAAATTAGGCTGGTGGTGCACATCTGTAGTCCCTCTATTTCTCACCTTTTTTTATGATATTGTCACATTAATTTTGTAACTGAAAAAATTAGAAAGCATTATTAATTAGATTACTTAGCATTTGCCTCTGTGCTAACTCCTGGGCTCAAGTGACCCTCGCACCTCAGCCTCAGGGCTGCAGTGAGCTATGTCACACCACTGCACTCTAGCCTGGGCAACAGAGCAAGACCCAATCTCAAAAAAAAAAAAAAAAATAGACCAGAGGACACGGCAGGGTGCGGGGAAAATGAGACATCAGCAGTGGTGCCCAGAAGACTGGTTTTAGCTCCTGGATGTAGCAGTAGCATTTACGGGAAGGGGAAAGGGAAGAAAAAATAGATTTGGGGGATAAAATGATGAATTTAGTAAATTTAAATAACATGAGACTGCACCATATAATTTGCTTATAGAATCTCTCTCTCCAGGAAGACCTTTAAAGATGAGGAATATATGTTTCACCTTTGAAGTCTCAATACCCTGAACAATACAACATGTTGCAGACTAGGTATTTAGTGTTTGTTAAATGAACATCACAACTTTGCAAATGGTTCATTCATTCCAGTATAATAAGATTCCAGTTATTGTGAAAAGCCATTTAAACAGTTTTCCTTACCAAGGAAAAGTTGATAGATGAGTAATTATTCTTTAACTTAAAAAGAGAATGAAAAAGTATGTGATTTTTTTAAAATTATTTTTTGTTTGTTTAGTTTTCTGTAAAGTAAAATAGCAGTTAAAAGCTTAAATGTGTGTATTTACATTCTTGGGCCTGCTACTGACCTTCTTCAAGTGATTTTACCTCCCAACGTTTCAGTTTCTCCATTTGCAAAAGGGAGATAATGGTGGTTGCCTTATCTCACAAGGATGTCATGAAAATAAGTCAGATAAATTGCTTTGCCCTCCTTGGAGAGGGGCTCTAGAAAGTAAGCATTATTAGATATGATGATGAATACCCACAACTTCAAAGATATTTTTAAATTGCCCCCCCTCCGCCCCCAAGTCTTTGAACATGTTAAGCCTATGAATAGCACTGGGGTAGGTGTTTATATATTTCTGGCAAGCTTTCACCTCTTGTTAAAGCAGTAAATGGTCTTTGAACAAACGTATTTCTCATTCTTTGATAACTATGCTTCCTTGTTTGTACACTTGAAAGATGATTATAATCTGGCATATGAGGTCAAGTTGAACTCCTTGGTGCCATTACAGTTCAAATGTAGCTTTAATTGAGTTTTTCTTCCAAGGTTGAAAATAAGTCACCCAGTTCACTTTAGCAAACTACTCGCATTTTTTAAAAAGATTGTGGGGAATGTAACTGTTTTTGCAACTGATATGTATAATGTTTTTCATTTTAGTTATAATATCCTCATTGATCATACAAAAAAGTCAGTATTTGTATTTCTTCATTATTGCATTTTTCTGTTTTCCTTAAATTGTTTTTAATAACTATAATTATGCCTTTTAACACTTATATAGACAGCCATAGTACACACATAAATATCACCAAAGTGAAAACCTAGAGCCCCAAGACAAAAAAAAAAAAAAATGATAGTCAAACATCATCTAGAGAAAGATTCTAGCTGCAGGTGTGCATCAAGTTCATAATTAGTGTTATTTTAAAAATTCACAAACCATTAGCACTTCCACCCTTCTCCATATATCTCTTAACTACATACCCAAGTCAAAACCACTTCCTGCCGGAGTAACTACAACATACTCATCAGAGCGCTGTAAAATCATTACTTGCAAAGTAAAGAGTAAGACAGACTTCTCCTCTCATTAATAATACCAGTTGCTGTCATATACATTACTCATATATTCTCCCCACAACCACCCTTCAAGGGAAGTCTTAGAACATCCGGTTGACACATGTGGAATGTAAAGTTGCGTGACTTATGCTAGATTCCCTCAGCTAGGTTAGAACAGGGTAAAAGTACAGGACAATAATATCCTTACTTCAATGTCTTCCTGTTTCCTTTTTATATCAAGGAAGAAATGAGAATTTGAGGCAACACAAATGAAGACCATATATACTTTGATACCTACCTAGGAGGGGAGATCCAAACCAGAGTAAAGGAAAAATATGGGAAAAGTTGCCTCATTTCCACCGAGTGATGGTGGAACCCTTGGAACCCTCTTCACATCCCATAACGACTGACAGAATGGACACTGAAAAACAGGCCCACCCCTCAGGCAGAACCACTGGAAGAAATACCCTAACCCCTATACGTGAAGGATTAGCACTACTATTTTCAGAATATTATTAAAATTTAATTTTGAAACTTCTCTTTAGTGATATTCCCAGAAACCTATAACAGATACCACCAGTGTAAACTCCTCTCAAATACATTTATTTTGGGTAGGCCTCAAACTGGTAGGATGGTCCAAACCCTCACCCTTCTAGAGAAAGCACTCAGGAATGCTTAAATTTGCCTAGGCCAAAGGTCGCAAATTAATAGCCTATAATAGACCAGATTTTATCTCAAAAGGTTTTTTGATTGGTGCATTGCAATGACTTCAGCTATCAACAACCTAAGCTAGGAGGTCCCCAGGCCATCCTTACATCTGACAAGCTGCCTACAAATTTAGGGGTTCCCACTACCCCTTCAAGTTTCATAATTCAGTAGAATGACTTAGAGAACTCAGGAAAGTGTTATTTCGGTTTTATTACAGTTTTATCATAGCAAAAGGATGTTTATTATAGTTATTATTATGGTTTTATTATAGCAAAAGGATTCAAATCAAAACCAGCCAAGGGGAGAGACACATAGAGTGAGGTCTGGGAGGGTCCCAGAAAGAAGGTTCCATTGTCCCTCTCCTCATGTCCTCAGGGACACATTTTCCTCCTAGCACACTGAGTACTGCCAACCACGGACGTTCATCCAAGCTTCAGTGTGTCCAGAGTTTTTATTGGGGCTTCATTACAGGCATGATTGGATGAATCACTAGTCATATGGTTCAGACATGTGGCTCCAAGTCTCTCAAGAGGTTGGGCTAGTATCATGGGGCCCAAAGCCCCAACAGTCTAATCACATGGCTGACCAACCCCCAGTCATGAGTCATCTCGTTAGTGTAAACTATTGGGTCTAGTCCAAGAGGCCTACCAAGAAAAGACACTCCCACCATTCTTGGTGAATTCCAAGGGTTTAGAGGCTACTTCCCAGGGTTCAGGAACAAAAGCCATCCAAATTCTTTACTATGCACTTATATAATATTTAAATTTTATTTCAATTTAGCTACCAACATTCTATAATCAGTGGTGTTGACATAAAAATCTGAATTTTTGTCTTCTCTTGCAATACTGACAATTTTAGGCTCAATTTCTGTAAGATTGCTGCCTCCTTAAAACGGGAAGCTCATTCTCCCTACCATCTCTATAGTCTCCATTTTCTTATTCCCGGTGTGATTCACTTCTTTGTTTCCTTTCTGTCCACTGCAGACATTTAAATTTGCATATCCTGGGCTAATTCTTGGGTATTTTCGCTGTTTTTACTTCCATCACATATTATTACCTTAAAAGAATGAACATGAAGGAATGACAGTTACCTTTTGTCACTTCATTCTCATCTTAGTTTAAAACCACTCCTCCCTTACACTTTGTATGAGGGTGGGTGCATGTGTACACACGCTTGTGCCTGTGCCATCTATTTGTCTCTTCAGTCTCGAGCCAGGCTAACATGGAATTTTTGACTGCAGAACCAGGACAAGCTGAATTAAAACTCAATGTCATCCTCAGAGTCAAAACCCATAACCAACTCCAGACCTTACAAAGGAAGCCCCTCATTCTGAAGGACAAAAGAAAAAGCATGTTTCTCAGTATTTTTAAAGCTAATGCTTCCTTCATATGCATAAAATTCTCACATCCTTCATGTGAAATACAACCTAAGTAACAAAATAAAGAGAACAAGTATCGTCATTTGCAAACTTCATATACCCTTTCTCTCACTATACCCCTTTGAGAATCACTGGTTTAAATAATATAAAAGGCATGAAACAAGCCCTAAGTACCTCAGGAACCATGTGGACATCTGTAGTCTCTCTCAGATACAGCTGTCACATAGACCTTGAAGTACAGTCAACCCTCAATATTCATAGATTCTGTATTTGTGGATTCACCTAGTCACCGAAATTGTTTATAATCTCAAAAGCAATACCTGCAGTGCTTTCATAGTCATTCATGGGCATGTGCAGAGCCCTGAAAAGTTTGATTTCCCCAACACATAGGTTCTCTTTTGCCCTTGTAGTCCAAAAAGGACACTATAAACAAGTGTCCTATTTCTGGTCTATTTAATGGCAAGTTTTTCACATTTGTATGCTTTTAGTTGGTGACTGTGCTGTTTAAAATGACCCCCAATCATAGTGCTTAAGTGCTGTCTAGCGTTCCTAAGCACAAGAAAGCTGTGATGTGTCTTACAGAAAAAAAATACTTGTGTTAGCCTTCATTCAGGCTTAAGTGATAGTGTTGTTGAATATGAGTTCAGTGCTAATGAATCAACAACACACTTTAGGATGTCTTTAACAGAAACACACACAAGATTATGTATCGATTCTTTGACAAAAATGTTGTGACCGAATATTCCCAGAAACCTAATCCCGTAATTCCTCTGGGAGCAATGGTTCAGTATTCACTAATCCAGTGTTCACAGAGGCTTCACAGAATGTAACTACTGCAAATAACTAGAATCAACTGTACTTGTAAAAAAGTGAAACACACACAGCACAAAATCACATCGAAGAGTGTTAGGGCGGGAGTGGATGTGGGGTGGAAACCAAGGTTACAACCATTAAGGAGGTTATTTTATTTTAAACCAGAAAGTGACGATGGAGTTAATGCTAACCATCTGCCCCAGGTTAACCAACAAAGACTTAGGGTGCAATACAGTGAACAGAACACTGGACTAGAACTTGGGAAGCCTAGCTTCTGGTCACAACTCTGCAAAAAAATTAACTTAGGCAAGTAAATAACTTAGGCAAGTAACTAAAACCCCTCTCCGCAGCAGTTTCTTCATCTGCTAGAGTCACTCAAATCGGTGGCAGTAAGAAGTCACTTTTGCAATAATTATTATGTACAGAAAGTTTTCACATAAATTATCTCACTGGATGACCTGTATGGTCATCCAGGATGACTGGCCGTCTTTACTCCAGAATTATATAACTTAATCATTTTACCAAAAAGAAACAATATATTTAATATTTATAATACTAAGAATTGTCCTTTGGACTGTTTGTAATAGACATGTCAGAGGGACGACTTCAAATATGAGCTAGAAAACAACTATGGACTTATTTTTAAATTGAATGTATTAAATCACTATTTTCTTTTTAAAAATGAAAGAAAAACATTCCCAGTCTGTGGCCATTCTTGCTTCACGGCCCTGCACCACCACAAATGTTGTAAATGTGGAGAAGCAAAAGTACCACTAGATGGAGTAAGAACAAAAGACATGCACTTGTCTGTAGTTCAAGGAGTCCCCGCCCTTGAAAAAGGGATCTTAGTCCCCGCACGGTGGCTCACGCCTGTAATCCCAGCACTTTGGGAGGCAGAAGCGGGCGGATCACCTGAGGTCAGGAGTTCGAGACCAGCCTGCCCAACTTTACTAAAAATACAAAAAAATCAGCCGGGTATGGTGGTGTGTGCCTGTAAACCCAGCTACTCGGGAGGCTGAGAGAAAATCGCTAGAAACCGAGGAGGCAGAGGTTGCAGTGAGCCAAGATGGGGACACTGCACTCCAGCTCTGGGTGACAGAGTGGGACTCCGTCTCAAAAGAAAGAGAAGAAAAAGCGATCTTAGATCACCTTGAGTAAAGTGAGGCTTACTGAAGCTGAGCTACTTCAAGACTCTAGACAAGTTCTTGGCAAAATCATTCCTTACTTTTCCACAAAACCATGCTGATAGGAAAAGTATTTTTCCTTATTTAGAGAACATTACCAGCAACAGTGGACTCTAGAGGTTTTTTTACATTTCTTAATTCTAATAGTGCTAAGAAATGTATCTGCTAGACAATTCCAGGGGACCTACTTAGGTAATAGGTTAAAAAGCTACAAATATACACGTTCATAAATCTACTGACATGGTCTTGACTTCTGACTTTCAATCATCAGGATTCAGGCTATCACCCTAAAGGTGGGCCTTTATATACACACCCCTGGCTGCTCTCTCTCTTGGCAACTACCCCCAGATGATCCTAGGGAATTGAAGGTATGGATTTGGGACGGAATTACCTTGTCGTGATAAGTGGGCAGAATGGCCTGTTTGTTTCTTTCAACCTAGTGGGCCATTAGCTTATTTCCTTAAAGGAAATCAGAGCCAATTCTTGTGGGAGACTGCCGGCTGGGAGGGTTGGGGGGTGGGGTGTGGAATAAATTTCTTTTCCTTCATTATGCCTAGTGTTCCGTTATTGGAACGCTAAGCTTGTGGGGCTTATAGCCTACTGCTCAAGGTCATCGCCAAGGTCTAATTTTTCAAAAAAGAAACTTCTAACCTCTGGCATAAACCGATGACCATTAAAGGAACACAATTTTCAATGTTCATTTAGATCTTCTAATTAAATATTCATTAAATGTTAAATGATCTCTCAAAAAAAAATGACTGTTCTCCCACACCCCGTTGAGGGGACTGGTCGAGATCTACCTTGGGAGAAGCAAAAACCTCAACAAAATCTGCAGAGCAGGAACTAAGTTGTAATACAACCATAAAAGGCAACAAAAAGCAGAAGACGGGAGAACCCACGCAGGAACGGCTCCAGGCAACCCCGGCTCACTGCCCATTCATTTTGGCCGACTTTGGAGGTGCCTTCACGTCTCCTGCCAATTTGCAGCACACTGGCCCAGTCAGTCAGGTTTGGGGGTTCACAAGCCCCCATTGCCGGCGAGGGGTGACGGATGCGCACGATCGGCGTTCCCCCCACCAACAGGAAAGCGAACTGCATGTGTGAGCCGAGTCCTGGGTGCACGTCCCACAGCTCAGGGAATCGCGCCGCGCGCGGGGACTCGCTCCGTTCCTCTTCCTGCGGCCTGAAAGGCCTGAACCTCGCCCTCGCCCCCGAGAGACCCGCGGCTGACAGAGCCCAACTCTTCGCGGCGGCAGTGGGTGCCTCCGGAGAAGCCCCGGGCCGACCGCGGCCTCCAGGCGGGGTTCGGGGGCTGGGCAGGCGACCCGCCGCAGGTCCCCGGGAGGGGCGAACGGGCCAGCAGCTGACATTTTTTGTTTGCTCCAGAATGAACGGTGGAAGGCGGCAGGCCGAGGCTTTTCCGCCCGCTGAAAGTCAGCGAGAAAAACAGCGCGCGGGGAGCAAAAGCACGGCGCCTACGCCCTTCTCAGTTAGGGTTAGACAAAAAATGGCCACCACCCCTCCCAGGCCCACCCTCCGCAACCCGGTGCGCTGCCGGGCGAGTCGGCTTATAAAGGGAGCGGCCGCCGACCGCACGGATTGGCCAAGCTGACTCTCGCGGCTCTCGTGAGAGTCACTCTCTCGGGCGGGCTGGTTGGGGGGAACGGGAAATTAAAGTTCCATTTCCGGCCATGAGGAAGGACGTTGCCCTTCCGCACGTCCGGGAAAGCCTTTGCGTCTTTACTTCCGACCTTCCTTAAAGGTGAAACTAACTTGAGGTATCAGAGGGCCTTTTTTCTATCCTCTGCAGACCAGACGCGGTTCACCTCGACTACCTTAAAAATGGAATTCACAGGAAGATTTTAGGGCCTAAGACACAGAACACTAATTCCTAGTTTTGATCATCACATTTTTTGGAGAACTTTGTGAAAATAGATTCCCAGGCAGCACTGACTACAGCAGAATCTTGTCTTGGCTCAGTGGGATGCGTCCGAGTTCCTACCCTGCCCCCTTCTCCTTAGAATGCCTTCTCCAGCCTCTCCTTGAGCAGAGGATGGCTTTAATCAAGTGTAACTACTACATTATTAATCTTAAGGACTGAATCTCCCTTTTATTAGGAAAGAAAGGCGTTTCAGTCATTGACTTTGCTTTAAAGTAGTGCTGTGTCTTGATGAGGTAAAAAGAGGGGAGTAATCCACCATAAATTGTAACGATTTTTTTTTTTGAGACGGAGTCTTGCTCTTTCGCCCAGGCTGGATGGAGTCTAGTGGCGTGATCTCGGCTCACTGCAACCTCTGCCTCCCGGGTTCAAGCGATTCTCGTGTCTCAGCCTCCTGAGTAGCTGGGATTACAGGCGCCTGCCACCACGCCCAGCTAGTTTTTGTGTTTTTAGTAGAGACGGGGGTTTCACCATGTTGCCCAGGCTGGTCTCGAACGCCAGGGCTCAAGTGATCCACCCGCTTCGGCCTCCCAAAGTGCTGGGATTACAGGTGTGAGCCACCGCACCCGGCCGCGAATTTTTATAATGGCCAGTATAGTGCAGTTTTACATATAAATGACAGGATGATCTTAAAAGTTTTACTCGTATTCAGTTAGATAAACTCCGTGGAGTTGTCGCTGTCGGTCCTCGATCTGAAAGAAAAGTAAAATATCTCTCTCTCCATCTCTCTCCCTCCTTCTCTCTCTCCCATCCCCTTCTTCTTTCATAGCATCTGCCAGGTTGTAAAGTTTTTTACGGACAGAATCTGACTCCTGTTTTTAGCACTATTGCACTTAGCACAGTACCTTACATAGAGTAGATGCTAAATGCTTTGAGTTATATGTCAACACTACCACCATTCTCTTAGCATCCCACATTATCTCAAACCCTTCTTTCCCCTTCATATCTAAGTAGGCACTAAATCTTGTCAGGTTTCATAATTTTTTAAATTCCTATTGCTTATAATCTTGAGTACAAGACTTGGCACTTTATATGTGGACTAGTAACTTTCTAACTGATCACCAAATCTCCAGGGCCTTCCTCATTCAATTTATTCTCCAAACTATCACATTCATCATAACATAGTTTCCTTATGGCTCCTGCTTTTAAATCTTTAATTTCTCTCCTTTGCATATTGGATATTTAGCACTTTAAGCCTTTCAGTCCCTGGCCTTCGCTTAATCTTGCTAGTCATAGTGCTTGTTCTGCTCTATATGAGCTCTTGACTTGAACAAAATCAGTCTAAACTAGGCGTGGTGGTGCATATCTGTGGATTCAGTTACTTGGGAGGCTGAGGGCAGAGCCCAGGAGTTGGAGGCTGCAGTGAGCTATGATTGCACTACTGCACTCCAGCCTGGGACACAGGGCAAGACTCTGCCTCTAAAACTAAATAAATGAATAAATACATACATAAACAAAAATTTTAAAAACAAAATCAGTCTATTAAACATGCCCTGAATATGCTTTGTTCATTCTCATCTTTAGCAACTTGTTCATTTTAGTATGCTTGCCTGGATATCTGCCCTCCATCCCAATGCCACCCCTTCCATGATGGCATACCTCTGCTATGGAGTCTCGTTCCTCACCACAGCAACCTTCTTTCCCTAAACTTCAATAAGCTTAAATCTTATCACTCATTTGGCACATAGCATATTGTACCACAAATGCTGTCTTCCAAGGGAAATATAAGCTCACCAACGTCAAGTTATAGAAGAAACACTATGGGAAACATTATTTTAACTTGGTTCTACTCAATAGACATCTGTTCTTGAGCTTCACCATTATTATCCCCCGAACCCATTATAGAAATACAACAGAAATATTGGCATCCCAATAGGTGAAGTATTTTCTCTTCTCCCAGAAACATATAATATCCAAAGTTTTCTGTCACATATACTCAAAACATTTTCTTCCAACCATTTTATCTGTATTTCAGAAGCATCTTTGGTGTACTATGTTAGGTCCAACTTCTTTAAATTCTGCAGCAGTGATCCACATGTCCTGGAAGGCAGACAAGGATGCAAGAATAGAACCTCCCATCCACACTGATATTTTCCTTTCTGGAGGAGCTATAACTTGCACAGCGGTGTTGGCAGGAGCCACCTTTGCTATATCCTTAACTAACCGCTTGTCTAAACCAGGGAAAGAGGTTGATCCCCCGGCAAGGATAATATTGGAAAAGAAGGAATTCCTCAGGCCTGTATCACATTTCATTATGCTGCTGAAGCATATCTTATCAATGCCAGGGGCCTCAAGGTTCATACGACACGGAGAGAAGAGGGCCTCTGGACAAGAAAAGAGCTGGTCATGGAGCTGGATGACCTTCCCATCAGGTAGTTGGTAAACTTTCTCTAGACAATCGGGTTTCTTGGCCATTTCCTCTTCGTAGTTCATTGCCACGTAACAAAAGGTCTCCTTGATGTCTTCAACAATCTTTCTGTCTGAAGCACTGAGCAACATGATACCATGGTTCTTCATTAGCACCATGAGGTAGTTGGTGAGGTCAAGGCCTGCCAGATCCAGTTGCTGCACACCATGAGGCAGACAGTAACCCTCAAAGATGGGCACACTCTGGGTAACCCCAGCACCTGAATTCAGCACAAGGCCAGTAGTGAAGCCAGCAGCAAAGAGAGCCAGCACAGCCTGGATGGACATATAGAAGGCAGGAACACCCAGATGCTCAAAAAACATTTCCGTGATCTGTTGCCGGTTGGCCAGTGGGTTCAGCGCTGGCTCAGTAATCAAGACTGGGCCATCACACGGCTTCAGCTTTAGGTTATAGTCATAGATATGCTTCCACATGATCTCCATGTCCTCCCATGAAGTAATGAGACCACGCTCCAGTGGGTAACTGTAGGGAAAGCAATAAGATCAATGACAGCTTTTTATTTTTCTAGTTTCTATTGTCTTCGACCCTCAGTTAATTCCCCGCGTTTATTACCAATACCCCTTAATGGGCAATAACTGCCACAGCCTCTCACAGAAGGTAAGTGTCAGCCAAAAATAGCACAGCTACTTACCTCTGCAATTTTTTTTTTTTTTTTTTTTTTTTTTGAGACGGAATCTCACTCTGTTGCCCAGGCTGGAGTGCAGTGGCGCGATCTCAGCTCACTGCAAGCTCCGCCTCCCGGGTTCACGCCATTCTCCTGCCTCAGTCTCCTGGGTAGCTGGGACTACAGGCGCCCGCCACCACGCCCGGCTAATTTTTTTGTATTTTTAGTAGAGACGGGGTTTCACCGTGTTAGCCACGATGGTCTCGAACTCCTGACCTCGTGATCCGCCCTGCTCGGCCTCCCAAAGTGCTAGGATTACAGGCGTGAGCCACCGCGCCCGGCCTACCTCTGCAATTTTCGTTGCTTTCCATTTTCTCTGTCCTTTGGAACCTTGTGACTTTTAAAAAATTGGGAAATGTCCACATTATAGTATAGTTTAAATGTCAATTGAAGAGAATAATCCAAGTGACAAAAGGGACCATGAGTTAATATTCTTAAATGAATTCGTTCGATAACTTTATACGTTTTAATACATTTGTATAGCCACAGAGAGCAAAATGTTCAGTTTTTAGATGTGTGGTACCCTTGGAGATTTGTGGCCCGTGCGTTTGTAGTAATTCCAGCTGGATGGGGCTTTCCAGCTCCCGGCTTTCTTATCCTTTCTGTCCCCATTGCGCACCTCCTTTGGGGTCCTTCCCTGCCCCCCGACAACACCCCCAGTCCCCCCACCCCCAGCCACCCCAGCCCCATCCCCAGCCACCCCAGCCCCACCCCCCAACCTCCCCAGCCCCACCCCCCACAACAGCCCCAGCCCCGCCGCCCCCAGCCACACCAGCCCCACCCCTCCAACCTCCGCAGCCCCACGCCCCGCCAACCTCCCCAGCCCCACCCCACCCCACCCCAGCCCCACCCCACCCCACCCTCCCCACCCCCACCCCACCCTACCCCACCCCCACCCCACACCACCCTCCCCAGCCTCAGCAGCCTGCTGGGAGAAGGAGGTACCTGATGAACAGCGAGCTCCTCCAGTCCTGAGCTTGGTCGCCCACGCAGAGTTCTAGCCCGCCCTGGGCCGCGCGGCTCTGGCCCTTGGCGCGGCCGATAATGTTCGGGTAGATAAACTGGGGCTCCCGGCACCCAGCCACGCCCGCCTTGATCATTCCCGAGCCGTTGTCGATCACCACCGGTAGCTGGCAGTGGTTCATGCCGCCGCTGCTGCCGCCGCCTCCTGTCTCTGAGCCGCTCTAGCTACGGGCTCGGCCGGGGCCGAGTGCCTGGAACGCCGCGTCACAGAGGCCCCGGCACGGCCGGGTGAGGCCAGAGTCCTGGGGGCGCAGGCGGGGGGTCGGGAGGGCCCCAGGCGGAAGGACTCGCTGGACGCACCGTGCTCCTCATGTCCCCGCCCGCTATTGCTTCTCGCAGGAATTGGGCCACCCCAACACCTGGAATCCCGGAATCCCAGTATCAGGAAAACCCGACTTTCGCATCAAAAGATTCAACTCTAACCCTTCACAAGTGCATTTCTCAAATACCCAGAAGAGCTATAAAAGCAGTTTTATTTTCCAAAGCCACGGAATTCTGGTTAACTAGTGGCGGTTCCGGGGAGTTCTAGAATTCGCCCTTGAAACTGGGGAAAAATGAGACTTAAGGGGAGAAAGTTGTTGCAGGAAGGGAGGCAGTGTCTGCTTCTGAAATGTTAAACTTCTAAAAGAAGGAGAAAAATGCTGGAATTTAAATGAGTTTTAAGTACGTTTATTATTGTTTCTGTACCTTCGGCAATGCTTTGTTGTGTTTCTTCCTGTGATTTCCAAGCAAAATGTACGCAATTAAAACAAAATAGTAGTTCCTCGGTTAAATATGTAAATAAATATAAATTTATATATATTTATATAAATATATATAAATTTAAATATAAAATATTTAAAAATATATAAATTTATATAATTTATATAAATATATATACAATTGTATGAATATATATAAATATATACAATTGTATAAATATATATAAATATATATACAATTGATAAATATATACATATATACAATTGTATAAATATATGTAAATATATACAACTATAAATATATATAATTGTATAAATATATAAATGTATATGTTATATTATATAAATATATATTTATATATTTATAAAATATGTTATATAAATATATATGTATATATTTATAAAATATATGTTATATTATATAAATATATTTATATATTTATAAAAATATATTTATATATTTAAGCAAGGATATAAATCGAAATATATATTTATATTTATTATATGTATAAATGTAAATATATATAAATTTATATTTATTATATGTATAAATATGAATATATATAAATTTATATTTATTATATGTATAAATATAAATATATATAAATTTATATTTATTATATGTATAAATATAAATATATATAAATTTATATTTATATTTATTATATGTATAAATATAAATATATATAAATTTATATTTATATTTATTATATGTATAAATATAAATATATATAAATTTATATTTATACATATAATAAATATAAATATATATAAATTTATATTTATACATATAATAAATATAAATATATATAAATTTATATTTATATATAATAAATATAAATATATAAAAATGTATATTTATATATAATAAATATAAATATATAAAAATGTATATTTATATAATAAATATATAAAAATGTATATTTATATAATAAATATATAAAAATGTATATTTATATAATAAATATATAAAAATGTATATTTATATATAATGAAAATATATAAAAATGTATATTTATATATAATAAATATATAAAAATGTATATTTATATATAATAAATATATAAAAATGTATATTTATATATAATAAATATATAAAAATGTATATTTATATATAATAAATACATATAAATGTATATTTATATATAATAAATATATATAAATGTATATTTATATATAATAAATATATATAAATGTATATTTATATATAATAAATATATATAAATGTATATTTATATATAATAAATATATATAAATGTATATTTATATATAATAAATATATATAAATGTATATTTATATATAATAAATATATATAAATGTATATTTATATATAATAAATATATATAAATGTATATTTATATATAATAAATATATATAAATGTATATTTATATATAATAAATATATAAAAATTTATATTTATATATAATAAATATATAAAAATTTATATTTATATATAATAAATATATAAAAATTTATATTTATATATAATAAATATATAAAAATTTATATTTATATATAATAAATATAAATATATATATTTCGATTTCTATCCTTCTGGTGTAATCTGCAAGCCTCATTCGCTACTCTTGATTTTTAGGCTGAAGGACGTGCCTGTCTTTTTGCAGGAAAAGTGAAGTTTATCAGGTCATATGAAATTCAAGTTTGGAAAAATTTGAAAGTACATTGCATGTCAATAAACGCATCTTGGTGTTTGATTCTGCATACCCTGTAGAGAATTTGAAAACAAGCAGTCAATTTAGAACTTCTGCTTGGTCTTCGGAAGCAAAAAGAGGAAATTCAAAAGTATTTACACGTCCTTCCACCAGAAGCTGAAAGGATGGCTTTTTCGCGGCTGAATAACGAAAGCCCCCTGCTTCGCCCCGGACTCTGAGCAGCTCAACCTGCGGAAAGGATGTGTAATAAAACGCCTTTCCAGGGAGACAAAAAAAAAAGGCCACCCAAAGGAAGGGCAACTCGGGAGTGCCTGGTTTCTACTGCGGTACCCGGGCACTTTGGAAGAAAGTGCGTGCAGATTCAAGCTTTTGAAATGGTTTCAGCACTGTTCAATTGGGCATAGGCTGTTTTTCCTTTTCTGTTTTTTTCTTTAAATACATTATATTCATTTCTCTCAATGCGGTAATAATCACTTGAGAATTGCGCATTGACACATACATATCAAGGACTTTACAAGACCCCTTGCAAGGTGGGGTTTCCGTAGTGTAGTGGTTATCACGTTCGCCTAACACGCGAAAGGTCCCCGGTTCGAAACCGGGCGGAAACACACTGCGTGGGTTCTTTTTTTTTTTTCCTTTCGCTTGGAAGAAAGCGTGAGATCACGCTTTGTTTTCTTTTGTTGTTTGTTTTGTTTTTTTTTTGAGGGACGCCTTAGCTTAATGTATGCCGGTCTTTCAAAAGACATGATAGCAATTTGAGAGTCTGAACTGTAAGTTTTTGTTACTTTATTCGTTCACCAAATGTTTTTATGGAAGCCTTGCCACGTGGAACACGTGTCCCGGGTTTTAAAAAATGAATTTGACTCACCAGCTAACACTGAAAAAATAATGTACAGCCTAGAAGGAAAGATCAAAGTGTAAAAGTGGTTAGTCCTGTCGCCTCCTGAGCATTTTTGTATTATATCACTTGGTTTTTCGTCTGAAGTGGCTGTAAATAATCGTATTAAAAATCTTCTGGTCCAGACGCAGGAAAACCTTTTCCGGTATAAAGCCCACCTTCCTCTAATGTTGCGCATGCCCACTGTGCCCAGCTGCTCCGCTTTCGTGCATCCCAGACTTCTGTCACCAGGTAAGGGCATCTTGGAAGCTGAGCTACAGTTGGCTGGGGCACAAAAAAACCAGGGGGTGCCAAGAGTTTTCAGGTACGTAAGCGGGAAAGGGGTGCCAAGTCTCAGCTAAAAAATCCCCTATGGCAGAGATCCGAGTACCCATGCAGCAGTTTCCACCGGTGGGGCCCCGAGGAAGGGGAGGATGATGGGAGAAGACAAGCAACTACAAGCCCCCGCACGCAGTGCGCAGCTGGCTTCAGGAGAGAGGCCCGCGGTGCTGTGCTGTCGGGCCTCGGCGCAGAGCCCCGGCAGAGCGCCAGACGCTGACTGCCGGCACCAGAATGCTCGCGATGAGGAAGACAGGCGGAGCGCTGCGAGCTAGCGAGCCCTCAGCTCTCGTATCCATGACGCCTGCTGCTTCGGGGGACCCCTGGCATGCTGGGGAGTGGGTCTCTGTGGTACATCCTGTACCGCCCTGGCCGGCGCCGGACCCCCATGGCCCCAGAACCTCCCGCACTGCCACGGGAAGACAGAGCCGGACGTGACGCCACCGTGGAAGGAAGGGAGGGGCGGAGCGTGGCTCGGTGACGTACTCCCAAGATGGCGGAGACAGAGTGAAGAAACTGTGTTCCCCCCTTGGGTTGCTATCGGTGAGTTCCTACTTCACCCCCAGCCCGCCATCCCGGTCTCTCCAGAACCTGGGCCATCGGAGGGCAGGCTCCTTGGAGTTCCAGCACGGGTCGGGGCGCAGGTGGAAGGTTTGGGCTAGGCAGCCCCGGGGTGGCCTGGGCCACAACCTCTGCTGTGGGAATTCGCGGGAGTGGGAGCTGGGCAGAGGGCAGGGCGGCAGAAGCCGAGGAGGGACTGGCTTTGGTTGTCACTCTCGGATGCCGCCTCGCGTAGAGAGAGTGGGAAGGGAGAAGGTGTGGCCTCCTTAGCGCGAGTGATAGAACCTTTGACAGCAAGCCATGGCCGGGCGCATTCCCGGCTTTCTGGGCAGCCACCTCTCGTTTTGGAGAAACTGCACTGGGGAAACTAACAGGTTTTGGTGACTTGAGAGCAGTTTTTAAAAACTGGTACTGTTCTGCCCCTATCTGTCCCAAGAGATCATGTCTTAGTGGTTTAAAAAATTTTTTTGTAACATGTCTACTGAGCTTGAAAATCTGAGGGTTCAACAGATGTGAAAGCGTCAGGTTTTGCGGTGCTTTTTGCAGGTGGTAGAAGTGTTGCCATTCACCGTCACTTATTGATGTGTCCAAAGGATTGTGTTAGTTGATCAAGGTAACCAAAGATAGAAAGGCACTCATCCCTTCATTCTTAACCATGTATGTTTGATAAGGATTTTCAAGGGGGCTAAAATTGTTAAAGTTATGTCCTCTGTCCCTTCCCTCACTGAACGTTGATGAGAACTTACGGTTACTGATTTACTGTTTCTTTTTGTCTTTTAGATCAAGGGTAAAATTCCATTCTGATATCAAAATGCAGTATTCGCACCACTGTGAGCACCTTTTAGAGAGACTGAACAAACAGCGGGAAGCAGGTTTTCTCTGTGACTGCACCATAGTGATTGGGGAATTCCAGTTTAAAGCTCATAGGAATGTGCTGGCCTCCTTTAGTGAGTATTTTGGTGCGATCTACAGAAGCACTTCTGAGAACAATGTCTTTCTTGATCAGAGTCAGGTGAAGGCTGATGGATTTCAGAAACTGTTGGAGTTTATATACACAGGAACTTTAAATCTTGACAGGTAAAGTACACATTTTATTTTCAGTTATAAAAGCTAGTCAGTAGTCTTCACAGCAAAAGTAGATTTGTATTTTTTCCATTCATTCTCTGAACTCAAATTCTTCACCTATTTATGCACACAATGTTTGTTTTTATAAAGAAATCAGTATCACTGATTTAGGATGAGCAGGCAATATTTCATAAGCACAGATAATAAACAGTAAGATTTCTGACACGTTTATTTACTGAAACAAAGCCTGTGATTTCACTTATGTAAACTTGAACATTAAACACAATGAATTTATTTTATTTTATTTTATTTTATTTTTGAGACGGGCTCACCGTCACCCAGGCTGGAGTGCAGTGGGGCAATCTCGGCTCACTGCAACCTCTGCCTCCCGGGTTCAAGCGATTCTCCCACCTCAGCCTCCCTAGTAACTGGGACTACAGGTGTGCACTACCACACCTGGCTAATTTTTGTATTTTTTGGTAGAGACAGGGTTTCACCATGCTGGCCAGGCTGCAAACAAAAAATTCTAAGTTACTTCCAGTTTCCCATTGCTTTTTGGTCCTTGAATTCCTCTGGTCTTCTGTCTCCCTCATTCTGACTCCTGTTATCTCTATTAACCTACCAGTACTAATACTGAAGTAAGGTCAGAGATGCTAGAATGATTCTCTAAGATGCTTACTGATGTCACTGCATTAACAAGAAGTGGGTTCTGAGGAATCTGATAATGCAGGCACTGTGTGTCTCCCCTGTATAACGAACTATATAATTAGATTAATATCAATACATTTACAGATTGTAGGGGAAAAGGTGGAGGGAATAAAAGCAAAGAGAAACTGATTAAATTACCCCTGTCTTATTTCTGTCTGTCTTATGAAAGTGAACATGAGTAGACTGTTCATAATCTTCTGACATAGGAAGATTATAGGCTTTGGAATTAGATCTTTCCTGTCAGTCGCTATGTCTCCTTGAGCATGATGCAGTCTCTCTGGGCCTCAGTTTCCCCATCTGTCAAAATGAGATGGTAATAACTACCTTGAGGCTAAATAAGGTTTTACTTGATCCTTATTCACTTCCCACTGAACGTTAATTTCTTTATTTTTCTTCTTTACCCTCTCCTCCCCCTTTAATTCCACATTTCTTGGAGAAAAAATAGAAAAAACAAAAAAGAAACACCTGAAATTCTGCTGCCCACTGATAACCCCTGTTAACCTTTTGATATATATTAATTAATTCTTTTCCAGATCTCTGTAGAGATGTGCATGTATACATCAAGCAAAATCTTTCCCTCCCTTTTATATTGTAACTTATCATGGAAATATACTTATTTAAAAATCTAGAATCAGGGTGCTCATTAATCCTTTTGACGAGGAAACATTCTTGTGTAAGAAGTATCCAGTAGGGGGAGGGGAGGGAGAGAAAAGTAAACTTTCATGCTATTTTGGAATTATTTTTAAATTTTGGTATAATGAAATCTTCAAGTGAGTTCTTTATAAGTTGATTAAAGGAAAAGAGCAGTGTGAATTTTGGCTGGCCTGCAATTTAATGGTTTCCTTTTCTCTCAATTAACTATGCAAAACAAAAAAATCTTGATTTGAATACACGGTAGAGCACTTTTCTTTGAGACTTCATGCAAAGAACCAATGTGAAGAACAGCCAGGTGTTTTGTTCAGTCTCTTTTGGTACATATCTTTCCTGGAGACTGGGGAGCTAATTCCTCGAGTTCAGCTAGAAATGTAAGAGAGGATTTATACCAAAATAGAAAGGCTTACAACTTAGTGATTAAGAAAACAGGTAGAATATATTAAGTTGGCTCAGGGGCCAGATTACCTTGGTCAAATCTTGGTTCTAACATTCTGTGCTCTTGGACAGGTTACTTTATTTCTTTGGACTTCTGATTTTTCACTTGTGTGTAAAATGAGGATTATAATAGATTTCATAGGCATGTCCTGAGGATAATCTTATAAAGCATTTAGGCATGTACCTGGCAATATGTAATTAAATGACCTTCAGTGACTGTTCACAGGATGTTATCTAATACTTGTAAACAAAAGCAAATCTGTTATTGAAGTATTGATTGGTGCTCTTAACTGTGACTGAGATTATAGCCATCTATGAAATAGTTTGTATGAATTACCATTTCAATGTTGAACAAATTTTTTTTTTTTTTTTTTTGAGATGGAGTCTCACTCTGTCACCCAGGCTGGAGTGCAATGGCGTGATCTCGGCTCACTGCAACCTCCACCTCCCAGGTTCAAGGGATTCTCCTGCCTCAGCCTCCCGAGTAGCTGGGATTACAGGCACCCACCATCATGCCCAGCTAATTTTTGTATTTTGTAGAGACGGGATTTTACCGTGTTGGCCAGGCTGGTCTTGAACTCCTGACCTCAGGTGATGCGCCCACCTTGGCCTTACAGGCGTAAGCAACTGCACCCGACCTTGAACAATTAATGTATGACTTCCTGCTAACTTATATTGGTCTTAAAGGCTACCTGACCTTGTTATCTGTTTGGCGGTTTATTTTATGGAGCACTAAACACAATTAGAGACCAAAAGATCTTTTTTAGTGGCCCAGCCCAAAAGACAATTTTTAGAAAGCTGTTGTGATGCTAAATTAAATAAGGGGAAACATACAGGTGGCACTTGAGGCAAAGCAAGTTTAATTAGAAGATGATGAGAACATGGGTAGAGATTTGTAGATACTGTAGCATACTTTTAGAGATCTTAGAGGTTCATGACACTAGTTATTTTTTATTTTATTTCAAATTTTAGTCCTTTAAAATAGTATCACCAGCACTATATTTACATTGTCAGCTATGATTAAAACCCTTTTCTGGCTTATACTTACAACAGAGAGGGAAAGAGATCATCTTCCCAAAGATAAACCGTATTTAGGGAAAAAAATCAAGTAGGAAGATTATTTGAGGGTAAGGGGTGTGTGTGTGTGTGTGTTTTTCTGTTTTGAGATGGGGTATTCTTCTGTTGCCCAAGCAGGAGTGCACTGGTATAATGATAACTCACTGCAGCCTTGAACTCCTGGGCTCCTGCGTCAGCTTCCCAAGTAAGTGGGACTACAAGCATGTGCTACCATGCCTGGCTATTTTTTTTGTAGAGGCAGGGTCTCAAAATACTTATAGTCATGTTTTTAGTCATGTTTTTAGTGTTAACACCAACTCAACTCTAATTTTACAGCTAAGAAAGTTGAACCCCCCAAAGATGCTGACTTACCCTAATTAAGTCAGCCAGTAATGCCAGAGCCAGTGCTAGATTAATCAAACAACCTTTCACCACATTGTGAACTTCTGAAGGGCAGAGACTATTTACTTATTAATATCTTAGTACCACACATGGTAGATGCTTAGTAAACATTTGACTAGAATATTGAACAAGGTGGCTTAAGTCTTTCTTTGTAACTCTCACATCACAAACACTCCAGCTAATTTGGGTTGAGTATCACCAAAAAAGGTGGGAGGGTTGCTAGAGAGAGTTTAACATTCTAAAACCTTGTTCCTCTAAGTGGATTCCTCTAAGCAACATTGGCATCACCAGGAAGTATATTAAGAAATGCAGGCTGTGCTGGTGGCTCACGCTTGTAATCCTAGCACTTTGGGAGCCCAAGGTGGGAGGATCACTTGAGGCCAGGAGTTCGAGACCAGCCTGGGCAGCATAGCAAGACCCTGCCTCTACAAAAAAAATAGCCAGGCATGGTAGCACATGCTTGTAGTCCCACTTACTTGGGAAGCTGACGCAGGAGCCCAGGAGTTCAAGGCTGCAGTGAGTTATCATTATACCAGTGCACTCCTGCTTGGGCAACAGAAGAATACCCCATCTCAAAACAGAAAAAAAATGCAGAATCTCAGGCCCCATCACAGACCTACTGAATTTGAATCTACATTTAACAAGATTCCCGGGTGATTCACATGCACAGCAAAGTTAGGGAAACATAATTAAAGTCCCTCACAGGGGAGCAGGAGAAAATAGTAGGAAACAAGTGTCATTAGACTTTCCCTCTTGCCAATCCAGAAAAGTTGGTTGCTATCTGAAGAAGCCTCAGGATGAATGGAGGAGGTAGTGAGTTACCATCAACTATTTTTGTGTTCTAGGGTTTTAAAAAAAAAAGCCAGAAAATTTAACATTTAATTTTTCTGCAGTGGTTCACTGTCAGCTGTGAATAGCCATTATCTTTCATCTCTTGAAGTTCTGTAAAATTGGAGATTTTTTACCTAAACATTATTCTGAATGAATTTATAAATCTATTTTTCTCTTAGTTATGTCTTTTTCAGCATTCTGCTTCATTAGGTCTTTAAAATACATTGAAGTATATATGCAGCTCTGTTTCGAAAAGTTTTTCTTTGATCAGAATATTGTCATGTAGCCTTGTTTCCTTGCAGTTGGAATGTTAAAGAAATTCATCAGGCTGCTGACTATCTCAAAGTGGAAGAGGTGGTCACTAAATGCAAAATAAAGATGGAAGATTTTGCTTTTATTGCTAATCCTTCTTCTACAGAGATATCTAGTATTACTGGAAACATTGAATTGAATCAACAGACTTGTCTTCTTACTCTGCGAGATTATAATAATCGAGAGAAATCAGAAGTATCTACAGATTTGATTCAGGCAAATCCTAAACAAGGCGCGTTAGCGAAAAAGTCATCTCAAACAAAAAAGAAGAAGAAGGCTTTCAACTCCCCGAAAACAGGGCAGAATAAAACAGTGCAATATCCCAGTGACATCTTAGAGAATGCATCTGTTGAATTATTCCTAGATGCAAATAAACTGCCCACACCTGTAGTAGAACAAGTTGCACAAATAAATGATAATTCAGAACTCGAGTTGACATCAGTTGTGGAAAATACTTTTCCAGCACAAGATATTGTGCACACTGTTACAGTGAAACGGAAACGTGGAAAATCCCAGCCAAACTGTGCTCTGAAAGAACACTCTATGTCTAATATAGCCAGTGTCAAGAGTCCTTATGAGGCGGAGAACTCCGGGGAAGAGCTGGATCAGAGGTATTCCAAGGCCAAGCCAATGTGTAACACATGTGGGAAAGTGTTTTCAGAAGCCAGCAGTTTGAGAAGGCACATGAGAATACATAAAGGAGTCAAACCTTACGTCTGCCACTTATGTGGAAAGGCATTTACCCAATGTAACCAGCTGAAAACACATGTAAGAACTCATACAGGTGAGACGGGTGTGTGGGGAGATATAATTATTTTTATACTGTGACTAATATAGTGTATTTTTATAGAGAGTACTTAGCACACACTACTTGTGACCAGAATTTGGTATATTTTTCTATTCATCAAAGTATTTAACAGTGTTAAACTGTTGAAAATTTATTTGTAATTGTAACCAAGTATTTAATGGCTGTTTAAGCCCTAATGCATCAACTCCTTATACCATTTTCCCTCCAAATAAGTATGTTGATTCTAGCTTACCAAGTATTTAACAGAGACAAAGACATTAAAACTGATAAAGAGAAAATGTAATTACAATTCAGGCCAATTTTCAGATATTGCCAACACTTCTCATTACATACTTCTAGACTCTGTTGACTTCTGAACATGTTCATTGGAATTACACATACAGTGTTCCCTAAGCTTCTACAGTTACCTTTATTTTGCATGTCCTCTGCCTGGTTGTAAAGTATGAGCACCCATTGGTACGTTTACATTCCTACTTTTTTTTTTTTTTCTGAGACAGAGTCTCACTGTGTCGCCCAGGCTGGAGTACAGTGGTGCGATCTCGGCTCACTGCAAGCTCCGTCTCCCGGGTTCAAGCCATTCTGCTGCCTCAGCCTCCCGAGTAGCTGGGATTACAGGTGCCTGCCACCAAGTCCGGCTAATTTTTTTGTATTTTTAATAGAGACTGGGTTTCACCATGTTAGCCAGGATGGTCTCGATCTCCTGAACTCGTGATCCGCCCGCCTCCGCCTTCCAAAGTGCTGGGATTACAGGCGTGAGCCACCGAGCCCAGCCCTAGATTCGTACTTTTTAAAATGCTGTATGTATTTATCTCATGAATTCAGAAACACTAATTTCTTCTGATTCTACTGGTGTTTTCAGTGGTCTGGAAAAGATTATATTTGTTTTCAGTTCCAACAGTTAACATTTTCTTAATAACAAAGCTAGTACTGTTGATGAAATCTTATATGACTTATGCAACCAAAACACTATTTTCTTCTAAATATAAATTTTATTGTTCCTTTAGGTGAGAAGCCATACAAATGTGAATTGTGTGATAAAGGATTTGCTCAGAAATGTCAGCTAGTCTTCCATAGTCGCATGCATCATGGTGAAGAAAAACCCTATAAATGTGATGTATGCAACTTACAGTTTGCAACTTCTAGCAATCTCAAGATTCATGCAAGGTAAAAAACCAAATGAGTTGTTTGATCTTTTAGTCTTTTAATCACCATAGTCTTATGAATAGACTATTATATTAGAATTCAGGACAGTAGAATTGTAATTGTGGTTCCACCAAACAGTATAAACACATTCAAGGAACCACAAGGAAGCCACAGTGGTTGATAGGAAATAAGCAGGGGGTGGGGACTACTAGGAAATAAGGTCAGACTGGTCCAGAAGTAAGATCAGAATGGTCCAGAATGCAACTTAAGAGGATCATTCTGACTGGTATAGGATTATAAGAGTGGAATCAGGGTAAACAGGAATCTATAGATAAAACCCAAGCAAGGGTGATGGTGGTTCAGGCCAGGGTGGCAGCAGTGAAAGAAATAAGTAGTAGTAGATTCTGGATATATTTTAAAGTTAGAAATAATAGAATTTGCAAACAGATTGTATGTGAAGTCTGGAAGAGAGTCAAAGATGATTCTGAGGTTTTGGGCCTGAACCCCTATAAAGATGGAGCTGCCATTAACTGAGATAGAGAAGGTTTGTGGGTAGAACAGTTTAAGTGGAAGTGCAGGAATTTACGAGTACAGTTCTGTGTGTGTTAAATTTGAGATGACTTAACACTTCTGAATAGAGGTGTGCAATAGATAATTGGTTATCTAAGTCTGTAGTTCAGGGGACTGGTTTGAGCTGAAGATAACAGTTTGGCAGTCATCAGCATATGACAGTATTTAAAGCTGTAACCCTGGCTAAGGTCACCAAGAGAGTGAATGTGGACAGAAGAAATCAAAAGACGGCCCTGAGGCACTCTAACTTTATGAGTTCTGAGAGATGGGTGAGAACCAGCAGAGGTAACTAGGAAGGAGCAGCCAGTAGAGGAGGAAAACCAGGAAAGAGGGCTGCCCTGGAATCCCAAGTGAAGGAAGTTATTCCAGATGGGAGTGGTCAATTGTAAAATTCTGTGATAGGGAGATGAAGACTGAGAATTGACGTGGATTTAGCAAAGTGGGAAATCAGCAGTGCTCTTGACAAAAGTATCATTAGTAGAGGCCAGTAGAGAAGAAATGGAAGTAGATAGAACACTTGGAGTCTCAAGGTTTTGGTAAAGGGGAGCAGATAATGGAGGAGCAAGTAAGGTCAAGGGTCTTTGTTTTGTTTTTGTTTTTTTTTTAATATGGGAGACATCAGTATATTTGTATACCATAATCCAATGGAGTGAGAAACATGGATGATGTAGGACTGGGGAAACTGCAGAAGTGATATCATTAAGTAGGATCTGAAGTATACAAATTGGAATTGATGGATTCAGATGAACTGTCACCCTCATGTCATATGAATTTTTCTCAGTGAAATAGGAAGCAGGGATGTCACCTGAGAGTAACAATGGGCAAGGAGATGCTGATGGTTTGAGGAGAGAGTTTTCACAAGTCAAAGAGTGACTAGACTCATGAAAATAATTGCCTGCAGTATTAGGGGCCCACTGCCAACCATATAAAGATCATGGAAAAACTTTTTGAACTGATCTCAGAACTAATGTTTTGATAATAAGAAATATTTGTTTTTGGCAGTGTTTACACTGAAACAACTACTGATTTTAAATACATAGTCTTGGCCTGTTAAGATGACATGAAATAAAATCTATAAAAAACTTTATGAATTCTTGCTATATAGACTGACCTCCAAATTGTTTTACTTATTTAACTTTATTTACTAACAGGAAGCATAGTGGAGAGAAGCCATATGTCTGTGATAGGTGTGGACAGAGATTTGCTCAAGCCAGCACACTGACCTATCATGTCCGTAGGCATACTGGAGAAAAGCCTTATGTATGTGATACCTGTGGGAAGGCATTTGCTGTCTCTAGTTCTCTTATCACTCATTCTCGAAAACATACAGGTAAGTTTGACAGGGAGAGACTGCTTAAAATAAAGTTATAAATAAAAGAAAAAGGGGACTTGGGCCTTTTAGCGAAGTAGATCGGAAACTTTGTAGTTAGATATCTGTTTATACTTCTATAAGCTATGTTTATGATTTTTGCACATATTTGTTAAATATAAAAGCTGACTTATTTTCTAGAATAATACAAGGTGGGTGAAATAAATTATATAACTTACACATTAAAATCAGTGAGATAATTTTGATATTATATAAACTTGCATTGAGATGTGTTTTGTGACTTTATAAAAACCTTTTCAGCTTCCTAGTCATCTCCTATAGTTAGGGTTGGGGAGTGGGTTTGGGTTGAACATGGATTTTTAAACTTCTTAGGACCTTTCCTACACAGATATTCTGGGATTTTCAAATAAGGTAATTCAGATGCAAAATAGCAGTTTGGAAACAAATTGCTTTTTTAGGGCACATTTTTTAAAAGACTTCCCTACATACTTTTATTCTCCTTTATTAATATAGTAGATAGCAAGAATAGAAATGTGGGTTTATGAATTGACATGTTCTTAATCACATAAAAATCAAATTCCTTGCCCAAATCATCTCTATTAGAAGGGACATTTTGAGGAATAAAGTTTTAATATATGAAAACTTACGAACAGTATACAGTAATTACTAATATTCATTTACTTGGATCACTGAAAATACCTCTAAAGTACAATATAGAGAGATTTTAATTTAAATAATATTTCAGAAAAGCTTACTTTAGATTATTTGTAATTGATAAATATTATATTGGTATAGTACACCACTTCGCTATCTTTTATTTTCCATCTAGGTGAAAAACCATACATATGTGGTATTTGTGGGAAAAGTTTTATTTCCTCAGGAGAGCTCAACAAACACTTTCGGTCCCATACAGGTCTGTGTTTAGGGAGAACGTATTATTTTTTGTTCTCTCTTAATTTCTTTTTATGTAAACCTTGACTTTTAAGCCATTATGGACTATATGGTATTTAGTCATACTATACCTATAGCAATATCTTAATGTATAAATATCAACTTATTTGCTTATTTTGTTTTTTTTTTTTTTTTTAGTTGTTTGGAGTATGAATTAAATTTGTTAAAGAATTGTGTTGGTTTTCCAAGAAATATGCCAGATAATCAATAGTTTTTAAATGATTTGGATTAAATTGCACAGATATACCAAGAAATGAAAAGGAATAGGTAATACCAAGATAACATCAGATTTTCTTACTAAACAGTGTTTAGTATGCAATTTTTAGGAACAAATTTTAATTTTGACATGCTTATTGTAAAAAGTAGTTTGTAAATTGTATAAAGAAAATATTGAATGTAAAAAATTTTAAAACAAAGGAAAATGCCACTTTGAAAGAGTACTGTTCTGACATTCTCTTTTTAAAAATTCCTTCTCATAATTCCTACCTAGAATAATGTGAGTACTTAATAGAGATTTAGTAAGTTTTTGGTGACTTTATATTCTGACGCGCTTTAGTTTACACCATAAAGCACTGAACAGTTCTTATTTCCAAAGAAGTGTAATATTGTAGCATGCTGTCAGTATTTTTAAGGATTTTCTAATTTGCCAGGTACCTGAGAGCAGAAACCATGATTATTACACTTATTTTCTCCCAGCTGTATCTCTTAGCCAGTGTCTGGCATATAACTGACACTCACTAAATGTTTCATAGAAATACAAGAGTAGGCTTTTGTTTGTTTTAGTTTGCAAATACATTTCTGTTCATGAAAATGCTCAAGTTTTCTTGAGATACAGATTTTTTGTATAAAGGAGTGTCTAGGTTGTATAGAATCTTTCATTTCACTATATTATAACCAGGTGATTAAAGTGACAATTTGAAGCCAAATTTAAACACTATAATAATTTTTGCCTTGTGTTCATAAACATTGATATTTTTGTCTTAGCTAGCAGCTTTTAAAATATTGAAATTTAAACTTTTAAATTTGTTTTTCAGGAGAAAGACCATTTATCTGCGAATTATGTGGAAATTCTTACACAGATATTAAAAATTTAAAGAAGCACAAAACAAAAGTCCATTCTGGTAAATGCTTGTGTTTTGTGTTTGTTTTTTTTTTTTAATTTGGTGCTCATATTAGTGCTATTCCTTAAAATGTTGAGATGAGATTTACATTTAAGCAGTTTAAATTAGATGTCTATTTCAAAAACTAGGTATATACATGTGAGGAAAGTAGCTTTTTTGCAGAAACATTCACTCTGGATTTTTCATATTGAATCTCTTATTTAAAAAAAAAAAAAAAAAAAAAACTTGAAACATTTCCTCCTTTTAAAACCTGACTTAATAACAGTCCCAAGCATGAAGGAACATATAAGCAAGCTATGTGTCACTGTTTCCCATACTGGAGTCTGGATAACTCAGGGTTTACTATGGTTATTATGAAAAAAAAAAGCGGGGGGTGGTGTTATCATGAACACTAGTCCAGAAATGTTTAAGAGGAAATAGGGAAACAGGTAGCCCTACATTGTTATAATATATAAAAATGGAAAGCCAAACAACAAGTTTTGAGTCTATTGGTTAAAGTGAATTCTTGAAAAAGTTTCCCTGTGCTTACCATTTTATTCTGTCATTATTAGACATGACACTAGGCCCTTCTGGTGTGTAAATACTTAAACATCATAAGTATTAAGTTAGAAACATCTAAAAACTGCAGTAAGTCATTAATTTAACCACTTGTTAAATTTCTGTAAAGTGTACTTTCAGGGAATATGAAGTTAAACAAGGCATAGTTCTGGTACTCAAAGCACTTACAACCTGGTGTGCGAGACCAGAAACCTAAATAAATAATTAAATAAACTAAATAAATAGGGAAAATGTAGGGCATAATCGACACAAAAGTGCTAAAGAAGATACTATGTTTTTCTGAGGTAAGTACTAGAAAAAACTTAATTTTAACTTGAAGGATGGAGAAGAGTTCAAAGATGGAGATGGGAAGAGAGGATTCATTCCAGGCAGAGAACATTGTAGAGAGTCAGTGGGACAAGAAGGAAACCTTAGCTAGTTGAAGTGAAGAGTAGTTTGGGAAGAATACAGATAATTACAATTTTACAAAAGCAGTTTTGTCTGCGTGACAAGGACGGTGAAACCAAAATCATATCAACACTTTAGAGTAACAGAAGCATGTTAAAGCCATTGGAAAATTTGAAGACAAAAGTACATCTTTAGTCAGTGTGCTGATTGCTCCCTTGAGTAGAGCAGAATTTCTCACCTCTGAAAATATATGAAAGTGCCATACATACTGTTCTGAACTCACAGAATAATATGAACAACTTATTAAAAACATTCAGTGAATGAAAAGAGTATTTCTTATCACTGTTTAATATTTTGAGGGAGTTAAAGAAGTATAACGACATTTACTCTCAAAGAATTTACAGTCTGGTTGAGGATTCAAGGCATACCTGAGTAGAATGTTAAATGGCAATAAGAGATAGATGCCACAAGGCAGTATATGAAAATTGACAAATGTGTGATTAAGCCGATATAACAGCTCACCCTGTTTCATTCTTAATCAAGTCCATTTTTTTAAATGGAGTTGGTGCTTGAACTTAACCTTGAGGCCCAGATTGAATTTACATAGATAGTGAGGAGGGCATATCTACAAAAGAGAAACCGCTTGAGTAAAGGTATGGTGGTTGGAATGTAATTTCTGGGAATGGTAAGTACATTAGTCTACCTCAGGGGTTTAGTTTTGTTTTAAAGATAATGTAGATTTTTTTTTCCTTCCATTCTAGGTGCAGATAAAACTCTAGACTCCAGTGCAGAGGATCATACTTTGAGTGAACAAGATTCCATACAAAAAAGTCCTTTATCAGAAACTATGGATGTGAAGCCTTCTGATATGACTTTACCATTAGCTCTTCCACTTGGGACTGAGGACCATCACATGCTTCTGCCTGTCACGGATACTCAGTCTCCTACATCAGATACATTGTTGAGGTCAACTGTGAATGGGTATTCAGAACCACAGTTGATTTTTTTACAACAATTATACTGACTTTGTAAGGAATATGGAATTGCTGAGATATCATTGGTAGCAAACATCTCTGGTAAGGTGCATATATTCATATTAAATTCCCATTCATTTGAGTTGTGACCATTATTTTTCATTCACTGAAGTAAAAGCACCTGATGCTGCATCACAACTGCAATGTTTGTTTTTATTTTTGGCTTTATGTCTATACTCCACAGAGAGCTTTTTAAGTAATGAATTATGTAGCACTATTTTGGGTGGATGAGTTTTATTTTCTTTTAAAGCTGCCTTAATTCCATTTTTATTTTGCATTTTAGAATTGCCCTTCATTTACTAAATCAGCCAGTTAATGTGATTCAGTTGTGACCTGTGGGATTTTAAAATTTTCCTGCCCTCATAATTTAAGCAAAATCCACGATAGTATCAGCCCAAGAGTGTGTTGCTATTTGTAAGCCCCATGGATCAATACATAAACTATGCATAAAAATAAAATTTCATATTTTCGCTCGTGAAAATTTAGGCGCTGAATAAGAATTGTGCTATTTCTCTATTAATATATTGTTAGAAATAACTTTTCTAATGAAACAAAAATGTTTCTCAAAGTCTAGAAAAGTGCGTATAAATTTTTGTTCATTTAGAACTGAGTATTCTGGAGAAAACCAATGGTCAGCACTTTTGGTTTCAGTTATCTGAGATTGTATTTTCAAAATGAATTTTAAGTAGATATTTGGTGTTTTTATCTTGTCAAAGACAGTTTCAAAATTTGATTCAGTTTATGTTTTATTCCGTTCTAAAATATTGGAGATGAGGAAAATGTACTTGAGTTTTGAAATATTTTGGTAAGCCTCTCTTACTCCTGTTATGCACTTTTTAAAATAAATACTGAATTCCAGAAAGAATTTTCTAGATATAAACTTAATGCATACTAGAAATCACTTGGCTTCTAAATTTGGTACATTATATTGCATAAAGAGTTAAGAAATTAACCTCAATTATAAGTAAACATTTTGAGTTACCAGAAAGCCAACTTTAATTAAATATTTTATATCTGAGTTTTCTATAAGTTTGGGGTTTGTTAATTTTATAAATTAAACCACAACTTTTGGTGGTGGTTGTAGTTTCACAATGGTCCTTTTCCTTCCAAATGAATGTAGAAAATTCGTTATTATCCTGATATTTGCACCACTCATCCCCATGCCACTTTTCCCACATATTAATTTACTTCACTGCCTGATCTTTGGATATGAAATTATGAGTTCCACAAAGTCAATTTTTATAGTGCTGATCAAACAGCATGGTGATATTCTTTTTCTTTTTTTTTCCCCCCCACAAGGCTGTTGTTCAGTGTGAGATGACATCATTTCTTATTTCTGCCATGCTGTGGCTTTTTTGTGTTCTGCTTTTAAACTACACCTGTAGTACAGTTAATATGTTTTTTATTGGTATTGATTTCTTTAATTCATTAATTTTCTCTATTTGGGACCCAAGTCATAAGAACCAATTAGAGGACATAATAAAAACACTTAATGCTTGTAGTCTGTAGAGATCTTCACCATTTCACAGCACACACATTATTTTCATAATAAATTGCCACTGGTGGGACATGGGACTGACTTATTTGAATAGAGTTTGAAATACCACCTTTGTATGATACAAACAATATTTGATATTTTATCTAAGAAATCTATGCATGTGTATTAAGTTAAAATAGTGGGTTTAAATAAAATTTATAAAGCATTAGAATGTTACCTAATCTCTTCTGGGTTAAATGTGATAGGAATGTATTGGAATGTGAAGAAATTATAGAAAATTAAAAGACTCAGCCTCTTTAGGAAGTTTGCTAAAATGGAGAGGTTATGTTTAATTTATTTATATCTTCATTAATCCAAGCATCTAATGAACAAAAAACTGCTACAGTGACGTCATAATTCTATAAGGGCAATAGTTGCCAAATTTCCTCTGGTATTATTAGCATTCTGCCTTTGCATAGATTAGCCTTCAAATTTATTATTTTTAGTATTATTTGATACGATTGAAGTGGCTAAGATTGAGCTTTTCTTGATCACATTTTCTGCTTCTTAGCTAAAGTAATTTTATTTAAATTGACATGGCTTGAGTTGTCATCATTTTCTGCTCTTATAGAATGATGTGTAGAGAAAACTTGAAGATACTATCCCTTCTTTGGCATTCTTCTCTTAATGCTATGCTATTATTTATCATAATATGCATATATTTAGTTGTATCTGGTATCATTCTAACACTCATAACTACCATTTTAGTTAAGTCCAACTTTATATTTGTTACAATGCAGTGTTTTGGGAAAGGTCTATTAGTAATTATTTAAGTATTACATATTTTTATGGAAGTCTTTAGAAGGTGAAGATCTTACTGAGAAACTATTTTCTAAATAAATTTAATTTTCTTTTGTATTTGTATCAGATCATGCCTACTGTATGTTAGATTTTAGACTATTTTAAAAGAAACCGTAGATTATATAAAAATTTTTTTGCTGTTTTTAAATGGCATTTGTCTTATGTTTAATTTCACAGGATGATTTTGATAGACAAATTTTAGAAAACCGTTTTTCAAAGGTAATGGTTCTATCAGTTTCATTCCAACAGTAGCTAATTTCTGTGTTTCAGTCCTACAGAAATTGTGTGAGTAGTTGAAATAATGTACATGTACTAGTTTTTTTAAGTATTCTAAATAGTTCTAACATTTAATGCATATCAGAAACATGCTTAAGAAATAACAATATCCAGGCCCACCCCACCTATTGAATCAGACAGTTCCCAGGGCATATATATGCTGGGGAAGCCCCATAGGTGATTTTAATGTATACCAAACATGTAGAGTCTCACTCTGTTGCCCAGGCTGGAGTGCAATGATGTGATCTCAGCTAACTGCAACCTCTGCCTCCTGGATTCAAGCAATTCTCCGGCCTCAGCCTCCTGAGTAGCTGTTACTGCAGGTGCGCGCCACCACACCTGACTAATTTTTGTTAGAGATGGGGTTTCATTCTGTTGGCCAGGCTGGTCTCGAACTCCTGACCTCAGGTGATCTGCCCACCTCAGCCTCCCAAAGTGCTGGGATTATAGGCATGAGCCACTGTGCCCAACCATGAACTACTATCTTAAACATTTCCTGATGTTCTACCTTTGGGAAGCAGTTTAAAATGATGCTCTTGAATATAATTTTCAATATTTTACCTGGAAATTTTGAGTACCTAGAACTTTTTTTTTCTTCTTATTATTATACTTTAAGTTCTAGGGTACATGTGCACAGCATGCAGGTTTGTTACATATGTATACATGTGCCATGTTGCTGTGCTGCACCCATTAACTCGTCATTTACATTAGGTATTCCTCCTAATGCTATCCTTCCCCTCTCCCCCCAAGTACCTAGAACTTGACTAGAAATACCATCAAGTAAAATTCTTTAAATTCTACATTTTTACTCGTTATTTATGGGCAATATTGATATGTACTTATTACAGCATTAATTTTTTGAGATAATAATTATAGTCTACTCTTCTGTCCTCTGCAACTCCTGCCTCCATTCATTCAAAAGAGGTTTGCTGTACAGAGACTCCTTGACTTACGGGTTTATCATAAGTCAAAGAGTATACTGAATATGTATTAGTTTCACACATTGTAAAGTCAAGAAATCATAAGTCAGGGACCATCTGTATTTGTTTAAGAAATTAGATAATTACTATGTAAACACAGTATTTAATTTCATGAAGAATTTACTAAAATAAACACCATGGATGTGAACATCCACATATTTGGATAACAGTATCTGGCCAGTGTTTCAAATGCTGGGAAAAAAATTCAAATCAGAATGCATAAAGCTGCAAAGATGATAAACTACCCTTAAGTTTACAGTCAAATGGAGATGCCAAGCATAAATATAACTTGGAATAAGACAAGCCAAGATGTTGAGTGTTATAGTAGGGGAAGGCAAGAAAGGAACTGCTGAGCAGTCAACAGGAGTAGAATGGACAGAGAAACAGCCATTGCTTACCTGGATAGGCAAACGAGGAGATGGCTGATGGAAGAATTTGCACATAGCTGATGAAGAGGGAACTAGGCAGAATGGAGAGAAAGCGTTAAGTGGAGAGGAGATAGAGGTCAGAGGCATCTCCAGTACTACACCTATACCATCTTGAAATAGTCCTCTACCCATACTCTGTGCTGAAGGAGTGAGATTAGATAGCCAGGTTTGTAACCTATGTCCTCACGTGCCAACCACAGTTGCGTGCTAGAGGGTGGGGATTAGACAGCCACATAGGTAACACATGATTCCATACTTGTGACCACAGCAACAAGACACTTCACCAGGGAAAAACAATTCATAGGCCAGACTGAGCTGGTAAGATTCTTCCTCACAAATTTGAGCTATGAAATTCTGAGACAATCAGATAATGATATACGTATAAATGAAAAGATCATTTTAGAACTGGCCTCGAAGTCAGTGAAGCAAGCTAAAGTCTAAAGGAAATGATGAGTAAGCAGAGAAAGCTGATCTATAGAGCAAAGTTAGGGAATGAAACAGGTTTGCAGAGCCAAGAGACTGCCCTAGAGAGATCAGAAAAGTGGCCTTAGTTTCTGGCTCTGCAGTCCTACTGAGGTGATGCAGCCATGATTCATTTTCTGCCCCTGGATGCCATTGATTGTGGCTGTTGTATCCTTATGTTAAATCCCCCTTTTCTTAAACAGGCTGAGTCACTTTCTTTTCCTTGTAATCAGGCAGCCCCAAATTGGACACCTAATTTGTCCAATTAGTCATTATTACCATTGACATCAAGATAAGTCAAGGAGCATGTTTAGAGAAGGGAAGCAATTTTGATGTACCGAATTTGACTGGTGGTGAGATATGTAGGAAATTTCTGGTAGTGGTTGGAAATGGGGCCTGAACCAGGAGAAGTTAAAACTAGAGATACAGATCTTGCAGCTAATAATTTATAGAAATGATTAAGGCAGCCCTGGGAGATGGTATAGGAGAAAAAAAGATGAGGACAGAATTTGGGGGAAAATTCATTTAAAGGATAAGCAAAGACGGAAAAGAAGATGGAAAGTGATAACAGAAAGGAAGAAAACCAAGGTGGCACACATTTTTCAGAGGCAAAAGTGGCTTTGTAGCAGTCACATGGTACAGAGAAGTAGGATGTAAATCTGAGACAACATTGGGTTGGATAATTGGAGCATGATGATCCTTTAGAAGGCAGGTACAGTATAATAGTGGGAGCAGAAACCAGATGGATATGGTTGTAGTAGATATTAAGACATGATGAACGATAATACTATAGAAAAGTTTGAAAAGGAGAACGTTTAAGACAAATGATCATTATTTTCCCAAATATCTGAAAAGCACATACTGCTTTATTTTTTGCTTTCAAATTTGAAACATTGTAAAATGATGAGTATAATATGATCTGCAACAGTGTAAGGTGAAGCAATCTTTGAACTGGGTCTTAAAGGATGATTGCTAAGAGAAAAATGAAACAATACATACAATATGATTGCAGATTTGCTCTTTATAATTTAGATGTGCAGAGAAAATGAGAGTTTTCCTATGGAACTTATATGTCCTTCCTCTTGAGCCCATACCCAGTGGTAAGTCTGGAAAAAATTAACTTTTAGTTTTAGCCAGTTTAAAACCTAGTCTGATATAAAGGGGATAGAATTTATATCTTAAGGGATTTTAAGGTAATGTTTAATCTTTTGGAGAAATGCTGTTTTATTTCTGCCTTTTGTCTTTCTAAAATGGTGTCCAGACATATCATACAAGACAGGGGCATCAGGGTAGACAGAGTCTTTGTTGAGCCCTTCCATTCTCTGGGTTAATTATACTGACCTCTGTTGTGGCAGGCAGCAGCTTATAAAATAAGTAACAAGTCTTTCCTAGTCTGGTCAGAGTCCAGTTGTCCTTGGCTGAACTGACTTCATCTCAGTTCTTTTGGATGTGGAAAACTCTCTGAGGCCCTATCACCTGCAACTCTGCCTCAAGCAGCAGTGTAGGTCAGGTTACAAGTTTACCACCTGCACCCCACTGTAAGCTCAAGGTAAGCCTACTTGCTTCTCCTTCAGCCATCTTCTGAATCTCCCTTTGGGGGAATATGGGAACTTGTGGGTCTCTTCTATAGTACACAGGAAGAGACAGTAGCCTGGGAAATCAAACTCTTTCCAGAATCTGGTAGACATCCTACTACCCAGCATGTGAGGAATACTACAAAGCAATGAAAAGTGAACAGACTACTGCTACATTAAACAACATAAATGAATCATACTAATATAATGTTGAACAAAAGAAGCCAGACACAAAAAGAGTGTATACTGTATGCTTCCATTTATATAAAGGTCAAGAACAGGCAAAACTACTCTGTGGGGTTAGAAGTCAGGATAGTGGTTATGAGAGGAGAGTGGGAGAGCTGGCAGCACTGGCTTGTTGGGAAAGGGGTATGTATATGTTTATATATATTTGCCTGTATTTATGAAATTGTTAGTAACACCTGTCTGTAACACGTAAATAGGATAGGTAGAATACTTTTTCAACTTCTGAACTTTGAAACCCTTTGAAAGTCACTGGTAATTTTCTACCACAAACCTTTTTATTAATACTACTTAATAACTTTCAGTTAGATACCTACAATGACCTTTACTTGTATGCTATTTCACTACTTGGTTATATTTTCATTATAAAAAGAAATTTAGTCTAGTTCCTTGGTCTCTTTCTCCAGGGTTAGAATTTTAGTCTCTATATTGTAAAATTTCTTTTAAAAAATTACCCTACTCAGTTTTTTACAATAGACAGTTATACAAAGTTTAATACAGTCATTATCTTTTACACATTTGAAAAAAGTAACTTGTTTTAATTTATAAAAGAAAATAGGCTATAGAATATTAATCTCTGTGAAACAATAAGACAAGTGTATGAAAATTATTTTACAGCTACTTTTTCATGGCTGTTGACCTACTGGAACAAGAGCAAAACCTGCATTAGATGAGTGGTCATAAGATTCTCCATAAGTTGATGTCCAATAATAATGCTTTTTAAGGCCATTGGAGACTTCTGCAAGATATACACGTCCATCTACCACAAATGGCTCCACATCTGTATTGTCTGGTTTTAGACAACCCATTTGAATTAAGTCTGAATATGCCTAGGATTTTTAAGAAAAAAACTATATCATTAAGAAAAAATGTATTCAATTTACAGTGCTTACGGAAATTTAAATATTCAAATTAGCTGTGCTAATTTGTAGTTTAAAATAAAATATTCTGAATAACATTGCTGAATTTTAATATTTTCCAGGTATTGTAAATAGATTTTTATTCATTTAATTACACAGAATGAAATTATAATATTGCAAAACTTATTTCTAACTTTTAATGTATTAGACATGTTTTGTCATTTTGTGACTCCTAGAGTTGATTTTCTATACTACCAATTTTGTGGACCAAAGCTCCTATGGTCAAAATTTTCAAGTCCCACAGATGTTCATAAATTGGAATAGGTAGGGGGGCTGGGTAGGAGGCCTATTGTATACATTCTCAAAAATCTGCTGATAGCTAGTTACCCATTCCTCAGAAAAATTAAGGGAATCCCAGATTTGGACATACAATTATATAGAGTTCATGACCCCCCTGAATCTAATCTACAGATTTAGGCTAAAACAGACAATTCCATAGTATTGGATGCGGACCTATTAATTATTTCTTCATTGTAGAATTTTTATACTTTTTTTTTTTTTTGAGACAGAGTCTTGCTCTGTCGCCAAGCTGGAGTGCAGTGGCACGATCTCGGCTCACTGCAACCCCTGCCTCCTGGGTTCAAGAGATTCTCCTGCCTCAGCCTCCCGAATAGCTGGGACTACAGGCCCAGCGCACCACCATACCCAGCTAATTTTTGTACTTTTAGTAGAGATGGGGTTTCACCATGTTGGCCAGGATGGTCTCAATCTCTTGACCTCGTGATCCCCCCGCCTTAGCCTCCCAAAGTGCTGGGATTACAGGCATGAGCCACGATCCTTAGTATCTATGTAATAGAGTCATACAAATACATTGAACTGGTTTGTCAGTAAGGTTGGCAATATGGAGAAAGATGGAAATTTAGACATTAAAAGATTTAAAAGTCAAGTTGGTTTTTGCTTTAGCTTGTCATTCATCATTATTTCCAGTTCCAGACTCAACTTATTCAGCTACTGATGTGTAGAACCTAAAGAATATGGATGTTTTTCTAAAAGTAAGGGTTGGTTTTTTTGGGAGGGTGGTTTAGACAACACTGTATGTTTTATTACTCTTTTTAGTGGTGGAATTTTTATTAGTCCTTTTGCAAATTTTGAGAATTTTAACATCTACTTTTTCCCCTCGTTCTTTCCAAATGAAAACTGTTACCATTATTTCTGTTTTGAAAGTAGTATCAAAGGCTGTCTATTTATGTGAGCAACATGCCAAATATTTTGATAGCTTGTACTCTATCTCACCCATTCCATATTTTGGTATAATTATTAGGGAGCAGATCAGAAATTTTGCTACATCTGATCAATAATTATGATTTTTCTTAACCTTAGAGAAATTAGAACTGTGTCATTCAGTGATGTGTAATACTAATACATAGTTTTAATATCTTTGGTTATTTCAACCACAAAACTCTCTAGTAGCTAATTTTAAGACTTATGTTAATTATCAAAACTGCAGTGTCTCACTGTGTAACCATTTCTGAGGCACCTGTAAATAATATCTGATGTTACAGAGATGATCCCAGAAAAAGCCTTCAGTGAAGGAAAAAACTTAAAACTTACTACACACGTAGCCTCATCAAATTTGTTTCCCCAAATGTAGATATGAGAGAAAGTGAGATTTGTTTTCATTGATTGTGAAAGTGCAACAAGTCCTTCTCCCTCTATGTTGTTGCTGACTACTGACAACCTGAAACCAATAATTCCACAAGGAAAGAATACAAAAATTAGCAACATTTATTACAAACACTTTCTTGTGTAGTCTTAGCATTATTCTTCAGTATGTTGTAATGTAGTGGTAAAAATACTGACCATTTAATTCCTAAAATCCAAGAAACTTAGTTTTCTAATTAGATCCTTAAGGTACTTAGTAGAGCTAACTACATTTTGAAAGTCTTCTGTTTTATATTATTCAGTAAATGTTTGGGTGGATAGCAGATATATTTTTCTGGATAAATGCATCCAAGTATTTTATTCTTTAGTTCATTCTTATTTTTAAAAGTCTTGATCATATTGAATGCTTCTGAGTTTTCTATTAGAATTCAGGATAAGTAATATAAGCAATACAAATTTTCTCATTAATTTGAAGGAATCGTTAATAGAATCAGTCTAATTGTAAAAGACATTACATTTGAAAAATAGAAATGTAAATGTTTACTGTAACTTAATACTATGTCAGTTTAGAAGCTGAGTTTTCATATTTCATTATAATCTTAAGAGTTAAGGGGATTGAGGTTAGTGTTTAAAAATTTGCTTTTCTGTTATTTTGATTAAATATAAAACCATACTAACGCTTTAAGACTCCTGTTGTGTGAAGTAAGAGTTTCACTGAGATAGTTTGCGCCTGCATTTTCTATTCTGTTAAAGGAAAGATCTATTACTTCCAGGGTAGTGTTGCTTTTCAGTACATCAGCCAAATACACCATTCCATCATGAGTTATTTTGTTGCTGGCAAAGGAAAAATAGTTATATTTGAAAATATGAAATAGTGTTTTTATTCATAGTGATAAGATGCTTGAAAACTTAAACAGTACTTTCTGTTTTAGTAAAGGTTTATTTTAACCACTTGATTTCCAAGAAAGTTAATGAAAATTCACCATAAAATATTGCTTTCATTCTTGTTTACACAACTAAATTGCTCATTTATGTTACTAAAAGATAGCAGTATTAAATATTAAAGCTTAGGACAAAGGATTGACAATTGGTTGCAGTTTCTAATCATTGGAAATAATGTCTAACAACGTATCCCAAGTACCATGAATATTTATATAGATTATTCCCATTATTTAACTTTGAATTATTAATGTGTAAATTATCACTCACCAGCTGACATCAAGGTAGCGCAGGCTACTGTTCAGATACAGTGCATCACATAACTGTTGTATACCACTGTTTTTTATATCATGCTTACACATGTGTAGTGCAACAAGACAGTGATTTTCTTTCAACATGCGGCCTACATGGACTGTAGACTCTTCCTAAAAGTGGATAAAATCTTATTTCTAAAATATAATTTTGAAGTAGTACATGTTTATTTCAGACATATGCTGTTATTTAAATTAGCTTTTTAAAAAGATTATATTGGTTAAAACTGTTAGTCCACAATTTACATTTGTTTGGTCTATCTTTAAAAAATTATCTTTGCCACAAATGATATTTTTTACCTTCTCAGAAGGTAAAATATAGTCACTATATTTTACAAGTGCCTGCTACCTAAGTGATGTAAAAGAGGCTGGTTAATTTGGTTTTTTAAAAAAACAATAATCAGTCATTTCGAAAGGAAAAAAAAATTGGTCCCATCATGTATTGAGCATGTAATCCATCTTTCAAGTCTCTAAACCTTTCTTATACCTTCCATATGTTCCTGAACTTTGCTCTTGATCTCTACTCTTGATGGTTTTCAGACAAAATACAAAGACATTTCCCAATCTTTATTTTATATTAAGAATACACTCATTAACCCTGTGATATATCTGATCCTTCCCTTTATATTCATCTCAAATTCCTAAGAGGTTTTATTCTTATTTTCTGATGATCAGAAGACTTTTTTTTAAGTTCGACAATCTAGCTACTTCTAGGTAAAAGATACATAGCATCAGTGAAGATTTGAATACCAGGCATTTTAAGTTTTTAATAAAATCAAAGCATATTTTCAAATGAATGGCCCAAAGTATTTTGTGACAAGAAGTACTCTTGCATGATTGCTGTATAACGTAATAAGTTTTTTAGTCACTGGAAATGCTGATGATGAACATAGATAACTATATGTGTTCTTGTTATATATAAAGGTACTTTGAAAAAAACTTTAAATGAAACCACATAGCAATAGCAGAAAGTACATGAGCTTTATAAAAATCAAGTCTGTCAGATACTAGTTCTACCTTTTACTGGCTATATGACTTTGGGCAAATATTTTCATCTAGCTGAGTCTCAGTTTCCATTTTAGTAAAGTAGCTGAAATTATGCTTCCCTCACAGAAATAAGTTAACTAATAAAAGGTACCTAGCACAAAATAAGTGTTCCATAAGCAGCGTACAAAGCATTTATTATTGTTCAATATTCTGTAATTCTGTATTTGCTGAAATTGCTTTGACACTGAAAAGATACACCCAAAGGAATGCTATGTAGACTAGGATCTTTAAAAATGCACGCCAACCATGCTAAAGGGATGCTATGTAGTCTAGGAACGTAAAAAAATGCAAACCAACCACTTAGGGGGTTCCACTATTGCTCTACCTAGTGCCAGGCACAGAGGACAAACTCAGTATGTTTTTGTGTTTGGGCCTTGATTGCAGTTTTAGGCTACAAAGCTTGAAAGCAGGAGTATCCTAATTAAGGGAGGAACTATTGTCAGAAATAGTAAAGGGTTTTAGCCCCATTCACTGAGTTTGTGACTTGATTTGTCTAGAGTGGCACCTGGCATCAGTATTTTTCAAGCTCCCCGGATAATGCCAATGAGCATTAAAGGTGAAGTCCAACATCTTAACAGCTTTTTGTTATCCCATTCCTCCACGGTAATAAAACAGTAAAACCCGTACATGGAATAGATTTGCAGGTTTGTATTTGGGAACAGCAATTTAAGAGCAGAATAGTACCCTTGGGGATAGAGAAGGTAGTGGCTGTCCTGGAGAAGAACAAAACAGACTAGCACCTAGCTGGCTGCCAGAAGCACCAAGCTGAGAGCAACAAGGGGGCCTGGGCTTTTAATAATAAGCATCCTCAGGTGGATTTAGGAATGACACCACTTAACATATTTTAAAAAGGGATCATGCTTATAATGTGATCTCCTATATATAAACATTTCCACAGAGATAAAATCCAGAAATGTATTTAGCCCTCAAATCTCCTGTCATGTCCTCAATCTGAGAACCTCCCTACCACACTCACCTCCCCTGCTTTGATTCCGATTACCCTCCTTATGTCCCCATGGCACCCCAGGCATATCACTCTCCAGACTTGTCAAGCTCCCTCCACCTAGATGGAAAACTCACTGAAGACAAGTGCTATGTAATTTATTTGACTTTAATACCTCTAGTACCTCGCTAGCATTGTGTCTTGTTTAAGGTTGCATTCAAATATTCATGGTGTGAATGAATCATAAGTGAAGCAATTCACTGCATGCCTACTTTGAGCTGTATTTTGCTAGTCTTTTAAGTATTTTTAAAATAGGAATCTATTTGAAGATTCTGAGGGTCTTGTTGAACAGACTGGATTTATGTACATGAAACAACGTGATGTAAAACCGCAAAAATTCTGGTACCGAAAAGTGCAGCGATAACTCAAAGGGAGAGATCTATGTAGGCAAAGAATGTAAAATACACTTCTGAATATGAGAATACTACCTTAAAAATATCATTAATTCTCAGTTATTCATACTAAGGGGGAACAATGAAGTAGATAATTTTAAATTATCTAAAGTGCTTTAATCATTTAAAAAGTTCAGAGTTTGGCTGGGCATGGTAGCTGATGCCTGTCATCCCAGCACTTTGGGAGGCCAAGGCAGGCAGATAGCTTGAGCTCAGGAGTTCAAGACCAGCCTGGGCAACATGACAAAACCCTGTCTTTACCAAAAATACAAAAAAATTTAGGTGGGCATGGTGGTGCATACATGTGGTCCCAGCCACTCAGGAAGCTGAGGTGGGAGGATCACTTGAGGCCAGGAGGTGGAGGCTGCCGTGAGCCGATATCATGCCACCGCACTCCAGCCTGGGTGACAGAGTGAGACCTCATCTCAAAAAAGAAAAATAAAGTTGAGAATTCAAACACTGACATTGATTGATTGATTGATTGAGATGAAGATGAAGTCTCGCTCTGTCGCCCACGCTGGAGTGCAGTGGTGCAATCTCGGCTCACTGCAACCTCTGCTTCCTGGGTTCAAGCGATTCTCCTGCCTCAGCCTCCCAAGTAGCTGGGATTACAGGCACCTGCCACCATGCCTGGCTAATTTTTGTACTTTTAGTAGAGACTGGGTTTTGCCATGTTGGCCAGGCTGGTCTCAAACTCCTGACCTCAGGTGATCTGCCTGCCTCGGCCTCCCAAAGTGCTGGGATTACAGGCATAAGCCACCGTGCCCGGCCAAACATTAAATTTTAAACATTGAACTTTATAAAGTGCTTTGACCATTTACTTTTCCTAATAGTTAGATATATGTTTTTGTTTATACCAATTATTCTCTAGCTGTTTACAAGTGATAGGAGAAGAAAGCCACCCAGAAGGAGAAAGAAGTCATGAAAGTAGGAACCACATTTTTACTCATCTTTCTGTCTCCAGCAAGCAGCTTACTGCTTTTCATACACATTTTGCTTTTATTACTCATGATTTCAAAGGTGTAATGGTTCAGCCACATCAATGTAACAAACAGTTCACACTGGGCTCTTATAGTCTGGCCTTTAAAACCTTCACTATTTATGCTTTCATCTTAACTACTTTGACCCTCACAGGTTTACTCACTAAGAACTTGAGTTTCAAGAGAAAAGATGACATGTTTGCTGCTTAAATAAGCAATATCTAAAAGCATATTTAGTTATAAACATCTTACCAGGAATTGATATAATTTTCATTTAAACATTTTTATAAATAGTAGTTTACAAGATATAGTAAGTACATCTCTAAAAATACAGTGTATTCATGTACCTTGACATAAACTTGTAGTAGTACCTTAGTTTTATTCATGTTGTTATATTAACTACCATCACTTTGAATACATACCTGTTCACCATACAGTATAGGTCGGTTTAGGTTTATTGCCTTAATTGCTTGGTTTTGAGTTAGTACTGTAGCAAATGCTATCACACTTTGCATTCCCTAAAAACAGGTAAATTCATTAAGGAAACAGACAAAGTATATAATAATCTCGCTACATAAATATTTCAAGATCAGCTATCTGCATTCTGATAAAATTGTTTTTAAAATTTAAGCATTCCTTGGACTTTGAATTGTAAGTTGATCAAATTCAAAAATGAATTGTTACTGTATTCTTCTCTCCTGGCCCTAAAATCTATCTAAAACATGGCATGGGGAGTTTCTTAATGTTTCAGTGTCCATTTCCTGGGTGTTTCCCTCTAGGTTTTTTTTCCTCACCCCTCAAGCTTCTGTGTGGATCCCAGCTAGAGCTCATACTACTTATCCAACACACATCATTGTGCAAGCACTCTTTTATATTCATACTAGTACTTTAAGTGTGTGTGCAGTGGGAAAAGGTTACCAATCACATTTTTCACAGATCCCATAGGACTCTCTTGCTCTATCTGACCGGAAGGGCCTAGTCCCCCCATATCCGTGATGGACACCACCATGTACACCCAGCTGGTATGCCGGAAACCATGGGCTTCCTCTCACTCTGCCATTCCTCTTACCTTCCCATCCAGTTGATCACTAAGACTTACAGATTCTGCTGCCTCCAAAAGATGTCTCAAATTAGTCTGTTCCTGTCCATCTTTGTGGCCACCACCCCAGCCCAAGTCCTCCTCACCTCTCACCTGGACTACTAAGTGGTCAGATGGCTTCTTCTTGCCACCCTTTAATTCTGCACAGAGAAAGCAGTGATCTAAAACCACCAATCAGATCATTACCCCTCAGAGCTTTTCCAGATTTCCATGATTTGCTTTTTCCATGATTTTCATTTATAATACAACCCCCACTTCTTCCCCTTACCTGTGACCCACAACCCACACAACTTTGCCATATCTGGCCTCCATAAGCTTCTCTACTTTTACTTCAAGGCACTCTTAACTTTGTCTGCTCAGCCATTCTGACTTCTCAGTTCTTAAAACCTGTGACACTTGCTATTTTATTATTCATGTACCTCCCTCGTGATTTTTGCCATATCTCAGTATGCAAAATATTTAACACTATTTTTGTTTTTATTTATTTATTTTTTGAGATAGGGTCTCACTCTGTCGCCCAGGCTGGAGTGCAGTGGCACACTCGGCTCACTGCAGCCTTGACCTGCTGGGCTCAAGCAATCCTCCCACCTCAGCCTCCCTAGTAGCTGGCATGCAACACCATGCGTGGCTAATTTTTGTATTTTTTGTAGAGACGGTATTTTCCCATGTTGCCGAGGCTGGTCTCAAACTCCTGGGCTCAGGCAATCTGCCTGCCTTGGCCTCCCAAAGTACTGGGATTACAGGCGTGAGCCACCACGCCCAAACTTACTTTACACCATTTACTTAATACTTTCCCATTAAATCAACTCACTTTTTCAATTATATTTATTTTAAAATAAAACTTTGTATCACTGCTGTAAATGGAAAACCATAATCCCTTGAAACAAACAGAAAGCATCTGTAAAAATAAATATATGAGTATGAAAATTACCTCACTCTGCACCAAGAATGCTACCCATGCCACACTTAGGGAAGCACTATCTTAATGTCTGTGCATGCTGGATGCTCTGCCTGGAAAGTTCTGACATGGACACTCTCCATGAGTTTTTTCTCATCCTTCATAACTCGTAAATATTACCTTAGTAATATAAGTCTTAGGCAACCCTCCTGTAGCAGAATTACTTCTCCCCATTATCAGAGTACTCAGTCATTTTTGTAGCACTTTCCTCTACTTCTTCATTGGTGTTCCCCCAACTAAAATATAAGTTTCATAAGGGCAGAGGCAGAGGCCATGTGATTCACTGTTGTATCCTTAGTATCCAGCACAATGACTGGTATGTGGAGATGATCAGTACCGAATTAATGTTTTCCCAGAACCACACTGGCTGCATCTACCACCTTAAAAAGTTAATCTTGGCCAGGCGCTGTGGCTCACTCCTGTAATCCCAGCACTTTGGGAGGCCGAGGCAGGTGGATCACCTGAGGTCGGGAGTTTGAGACCAGCCTAGCCAACATCATGAAACCCCGTCTCTACTAAAAATACAAAAAAAAAAATTAGCCGGGAGTGGTGGCAGGCACCTGTAATCCCAGCTACTCAGGAGGCTGAGGCAGGAGAATTGTTTGAACCCGGGAGGTGGAGGTTGCAGTGAGCCGAGATCACGCCATTGCACTCCAGCCTGGGTGACAAGAGTGAGACTCTGTCTCCAAAAAAAAAAAAAGTTAATCCTTCAGAATCTATTATACCAGAGAGCCCCCTGGCCCATCTTATTTTCATGTCACATTGATTAACCTGAGGCTATACAACAGGTTCCCAAGAGTAGGCCTAAAGATTTGAAAGCATGTCAGAGAAAGTGAAGCCTGGAATTTGAAGACATGCAAAAAAACACATTTTTCATTATCAGGCCAGGTGAAGGTTCAAAGCGACTTTTATCTTTTTTAATAATTTTTAGAGACAGCGTCTTACCATGTTGCCCATGCTGGAGTACAGTGGATGTTCACGGGCACGGTTGTAGTGAACTGTAACCTCAAACTCCTGGGCTCAAGAGATTCTCCCACCTCAGCCTCCTGAATAGCTGGGACTACAGGTGCATGTCATGTCGCCCAGCTTCAGAGCAGCTTTTAGCATCATCATTTTAAGTTTTTGTGCTACAATATAAGTAACTACTAAACAGTATTTTATTTTTGTTTTGAGTCAGAGTCTCACTCTGTCGCCCAGGGGCTGGAGTGCAACTCACTGCAGCCTCCACCTCCTGGTTCAAGCAATTCTCCTGCCTCAGCCTCCTGAGTAACTGGGATTACAGGCTTCCGCCACCAGGCCCCGACTAATTTTTGTATTTTTAGTAGAGACGGGGTTTCACCATGTTGGCCAGGCTGGTCTTGGACTCCTCACCTCGGGTGATCCACCTGCCTTAGCCTCCCAAAGTGCTGGGATTATAGGCGTGAGCCACTGCAGCCTAAAATGTATTTTCAAAAGTAAAAAAATTATATGAATAAAGTAATATTTGTTTAATTAAAGTGAACATGATCTTTTTCTAAAAATTCCATACAGTTTAAGATGAGTTATATAGATGGAAGTTTAGGAATATTTTTATTAATTATTTTTCTATGTTATTTACTATAGTCTGATTTTATTAATAATCTGCACTATTATGTCTAGGGGAAAAACACCTTTTCTCTGATATTAGACATAAGAGGCAAAATTAATCATTCATAAGACTCTGATTTAGCTGTTCTCTAATGACCCACTATCTGGATGATTTTCTCATAACCAGTTTACTCACCAGATCACAGTCACCCAGATCTAATTTCTCTAATGATGAATTAATTTGCAGCATTGCAGCAAAAAACATTCCACCTTTATTTTCAATTTTGTTTCCAGTCATTCTTAGGTATTTCAGAGTCCGATTCTTCTGAAAAGGAAAAAAACTTATTTAATAATTGTTAATCCACAGAATTCTATATATTACATGAATTAGGAGACTGTATTACTATTTGCAGACTCCAATTTTCATGGAGCTAGAACACGATATATATTTTTTTTGAGACAGAGTCTCGCTCTGTCGCCCAGGCTGGAGTGCAGTGGTGTGATCTCGACTCACTGCAAACTCCACCTCCTGGGTTCACAGCATTCTCCTGCCTCAGCCTCCCAAGTAGCTGGGACTACAGGCACCCACCACCACGCCTGGCTAATTTTTTTCTGTATTTTTAGTAGACATGGGGTTTCACCATGTTAGCCAGGATAGTCTCGATCTGACCTCGTGATCTGCCCAGCTCGGCCTCCCAAAGTGCTGGGATTACAGGCATGAGCCACCGCGCCCAGCCAGAACAGGATATATACCTTAAAGGTAACATTCAATCTACCATAATAGATAAAAATCTAGTTTAACAGTTGAGTAGAAAGAATGCCCAAGAAACAGATGCCCAAGCAATAACCAGTAAATAAAACATATTAATAAACTTTCACTGGAAAAATCTGTAAATTTATCTTAGGAAAATTATAGCACTTCACTTTTTTAAATTGAGGTGAAATTCACATAACATAAAACTGACCATTTTTAAGTATACAATTCAGTAGCATTTAGTACATTCACAATATTGCGCAGTCATCACCCGTAGCTAGTTCCAAAACATTTTCATCATCCCCGAAGCCGGTCCTATACCATTAACCAGTCACTCCCCATTCCACCTATATCACTTTTAAAGTAATATAATTTGATAAATATTTCACAAAATCACAGACATTTCATCATTCTAATGAGTAACTATTAGGACATATAATAGTGTAAATAATCATCACGATTCAAACCCCTCTGAGATCAGGAAGAATAAAAGGATGTCCTCTCACCACTTCTATTTAACATTGTACTGGAGGTTCTAGCCAGAGCAATTAGCCAAGAAAAACAAAAAGAAAAACCATACAAATTGGAAATGAAGTGAAACTCTGTATGTGACACCATCTTGCACAGGGAAAATCCTAAGGATTCCACCAAAAAAACCTGTTAGAACTAACACAAGAGTTCAGCAACATAGCAGGACACAAGATCAATATACAAAAACAGCTGTATTTCCATATGCTAACAATGAACAACCTAAAAATGAAATTAAGAACAACAGTTCCACTTACAATAGCATAAAAAAAAAGTTAGGAATAAATTTAACAAAAGAAATGCAAGATTTGCACATTGAAAACTACAGAGCATTGCTGAAAGAAATGAAAGGCCTTAAATAAATGAAACATCTTATGTTCGAGGTTTGGAAGACTTAAGATGGCAATACTCCCCAAGGTGATCTACAGATTTACTGTAATTCCTATTAAAATCCCAGCTGCTGGCTGGGTGAAGTGGCTCATGCCTGTAATCCCAGCACTTTGGGAGGCCGAGGTGGGCAGATAATCTGAGGTCGGGAGTTTGAGACTAGCCTGACCAGCGTGGAGAAACCCTGTCTCTACTAAAAGTACAAAATTAGCCAGGCATGGTGGTGCATGCCTATAATCCCAGCTACTTGGGAGGCTGAGGCAGGAGAATTGCTTGAACCTAGGAGGTGGAGGTTGTGGTGAGCCAAAATCGCGCCATTGCACTCCAGCCTGGGCAACAAGAGCAAAACTCCATCTCAAAAAAAAAAAAAAAAAAAAAAAAAAAATTCCCAGCTGCTTTTCTTGCAGAAATTGATTAACTGACCTAAAATTCATATGGAAGTGCAAGGGACACAGAAGAGCCAACACAATCCTGAAAAAAGAACAAGGACACACTTCTTGATTTCAAAACCTACTACAAAGCTATAGTAATCAAGATAGTGTGGTACTGGCATAAGGATAGACATACAGATTAAAAGAATAGAATTGAGAGTACAGAAATAAACTGTAATGATGGTTAGCTGATTTTTGGACAAAACTGTCAAGACAGTTCAATGGGAGAAAGAATAGTCTTTTTTTTTCTTTTTTTTTTTTTGAGACGGAGTCTCGCTCTGTCGCCCAGGCTGGAGTGCAGTGGCGCGATCTCGGCTCACTGCAAGCTCCGCCTCCCGGGTTCACGCCATTCTCCTGCCTCAGCCTCCCGAGTAGCTGGGACTACAGGCGCCCGCTACCACGCCCGGCTAATTTTTTGTATTTTTAGTAGAGACGGGGTTTCACCGTGTTAGCCAGGATGGTCTCGATCTCCTGACCTCGTGATCCGCCCGCCTCGGCCTCCCAAAGTGCTGGGATTACAGGCGTGAGCCACCGCGCCCGGCCGAAAGAATAGTCTTTTAACAAATGGTGTTAGGACACATGGATATACACATGCAAAAGAATAAAGTTGGATTCCTACCTCATACCATATTCAAAAATTAAAATGGATCAAAGAAAGAGCTAAAACTGTAAAACTCTTAAAAAAACATAAATCTTTGTGACTGGGTTTTCAAGATGAACCTTGAAAACATTAAGCCAGTCCCAAAAGGCCACATATTGTATGATTCTGTTTATATGAAATGTCCACAATAGGCAAATACATAGAGAGACGAAGTAGGTTAGTGACTGCCAGGGGCTGGAGAGCAGGGGGTAGAAAAGATGGAGAGGGATTGCTAATGAGTTTAGGGCTTTTCTTTTTGGGGTGATAAGAATGTTTTTAAAATAGTGATAGTAGTGATACTTGCACAGCCCTGTGAATATATTAATACTTAAAAAACCACTGAAGACTTTCAAAGGGTATATTTTATGTATGTGAGTTAAATCTTAGTAAAACTATGACTTCAAAAGTGTTCATGCAATGTCTACACTTGAATAAATTAAAGTATAATAAAAATATACATTCCTACAATATTAAAATAAGTTCACTTCAACATTGGACACTGTTGGTTCCAAGCTATCAGAAGTTAGAATTTCCAAATACAATGTTAGTTTGAAATACATAAATGCTTACATGTAGCACTTTAGCAATCAATTCTCCACCTTCGGGCCCAATATCATTAAACATGAGGTTTAAGTAAATGAGATTAAGTTGTTTCTATAAGAGAAAAGAAGCTATTACACATTATTATTACTGGAAATTGGTCAATTTTACATACATGTATATACATATACACATACAGTATATACTTTATTTGAATAAGTGTTTTCCTCCAAAGAAAATCTTTATAACCAAGAAAAACTGTATCCTAGCAAAAACAACTACATTAAGGAAAAAAATCATTCTCATGTAATCAAAATATAATTACAATATAAATGGAAGAAAAAACTATATTTACCTTTGATCAATCTGAAAGATGTGTGGTGTATATATTTAATCATGGTGTACAAGTTTGCAAAAGATAACTCAGGAGCTCTAGCTACTGGCTCCATTGAGACCAAATCCACAATGGGTTTCCAGTATATTTCGAGTGTTCTAGCACAGAGTCAGGACCCTTGACATCAGGTAAAACTAGTGTTTTATGTGTGTGTCATTAGACTAATTGGTTTCATTGTAAATGGAACTAAGGACATTTTGTAGTAAAATAATACCTGAAGCAGTTTCGCAGCATAGTATGCACCAACATCACATAGAAGGTTATATCCAACATCCAAACCTGAAGCACAGATGAATAGAAGCGGATATTCATTATAAAGAATACTTAAAATCAGATCAATGAAAAGCAGGAGGTATTGATTCTTATGGAAACATACCATTAATATACAGACAATTCTTTAAAATTTTGGAAAGAATCCAAAAATCTTCACCTGTAACTCTTTCTACTGGCACTAAGCGATTGTTACCAGCAATGTTTAATGTGATTCCTGCTGCTAGCCTGTTAAAATACAAAAAAAAAAAAAAAAAAAAAAATTTTGAAATAGAAACTCAGTAAAGAAGTAAAAGTATGTTTCCTTCATGTATAAATAGTCATATCACAGATATCATTTACTGGAAGCAAGCATATAGTAAGTAGACTTATACAGTATATTTATACCAGGTAACTTAAAACTACTGAACATTCTGCAGACTGCAAAGTGCTTTAAAAGATTCCATATATTTAGCTCTCTCACACACACTCACACTCACACAAACAGTATCCCCACTTTATAGATAACACTGAAAACTTCAATGATTTGCTTAGACGCACCCAGCTCAGGTTAGGCATGGTGGTTCACGCCTGTAATCCCAGCACTTTGGGAGGCCAAGGCGGGCTGATCACCTGAGGTCAGAAGTTCGAGACCAGCCTGGCCAACATGGTGAAACCCTGTCTCTACTAAAAAATACAAAAATTAGCCGGGCATGGTGGCGAGCACCTGTAATCCCAGCTACTCGGGAGGCCGAGGCAGGAGAATTGCTTGAACCCAGGAGGCTGAGTTTGCAGTGAGCCGAGATCACGCCACTGCACTCTAGCCTGGGCGACAGAGGGAGGCACCGTCTCAGAAAAAAAAAAAAAAAAAGATTCACCCTGCCCACAAACAAAAAAAAAAGATTCACCCCACCCACAGAAGTTAAAGATCACTCTGGAGCCCAAGCTTGGGTACTCCTGGTCTAGTGCTCTTTCCTGAATACTATACCACCTCTAAGACCTACTAACAGTGTTGCTCGTCTACTTACTTACCTGAATCAAATGGTATGTTCATTTTACCAAGCATTTTCAAATGGCTATAAAATCACTCAATATGTTAGGATTTTCACACACATGAATATAAGCAAACACTATTAATGTAATCAAGTATTTGTCTTTCTTACCCCTTTTTAATTTCTTCATCCACTTCTTGGAGTATATGCAATATAAAAGGATTAATTTTCTGGGATTTTTCCATACACAGATTAGAATAATGTTTCTGGAGACCAGATTCTGGAGATTCTGAAAAATATATGCATCCTCTATCACATATAAATTATTCTAGAAGCTTTAAAAAAAACCATAAAAACTACCTCTTTCAAATATATGAGTTGTATGTGTGTATAGTGGGGGTAGGGAAGAAAAGGAAACAGAATTAAGGTTAGAAAAAGAGAAGAGAAATAAAAATAATGAATGGGAGAGAGAATTAAAATGCTGTTTGGAGAACTAGGGCCATTGAAGCACCCATTGAGGCTTGGCAGACACTGGCTCAAGTGAGCACCCTACGTTGGAAGTGACATAAAGGGAGAACTAAGCTCCATTATGTGCCAGGCCTGGTAGCTGAGGAAAATGACTTCCAAAGAAATTGTATATTTTGTCCAAAACCATGCAGCTACTAAAGGCAGAGTGCAGAATCAAACTGATTCCAAAACCTCTTTCCACTGTGCCCTAATGGGTTACAGGGACTCAAGGTTTCTTTCTTTTTTTTTTTTTTTTTTCAACTCAGTATCTCAGCATCCACGAGAGGAAAAGGTTTCTTAAAATAGCTTCACATAAAAACAATTTTATCTAATAACCTAACTCAAAAGGGATCTGATAAAGCACCTACTCCCACAAGCTTCTTGGATACCCTCTACACCATCCCAAGTTTGAATGTAACTGTCAGTTCTTCATACCAAATCGAGGCCTGGCTCACAGAAGCTCTTCTCCTACCCAGCCTTCCATTTCCTCTTTCTAAAGGTGACTTTTCCCTAAGTTCTTAAGAAGACAGACACAAAGCAGGAGTTGAGATCTCCTTTCTGTTATACATGCAGCTTTCCTTAATGACCTTGCTGTTTTCAGTAATACCTCAAAAGCATCTTCTGCAAGGCCTACATCTTCTGGGGTGGAAGTTATGCTGTTACTTTTCTTAGAAGTACAGGCCACTGTCTTTGTTTTCTATACTTCTACCTTTTGTGGATGTCTTTTAAAAATTTGTGCACAGAGATCTCATTGCTCAACCAGCCTAGCTTTTCAGGAGCTGGCTTCTCTTCTAAGTCTCTACATCTCAGAAATGTTGTTTACTGAGTGTCCTTTGCACTCTGAAGAATAATGAGTTTGCTAAACGGATCTGCAGAACAAGATTTAACATGAGGAACATTACATTTCAGATGAAAGCAAACAAAATTTCCTTATAGTTTTTAATAACCTTTTTAAAAATAAATTTAATATACTTATTCCAGACAATTTGGAAATTTCTTTTTTTTTTTTTTTTTGAGATAGGTTCTCAATCTGCCACCCAGGCTGGAGAGCAGGAGCGCAATCTCGGCTCACTGCAACCTCTGCCTCCCGGGTTCAAGCGATTCTCCTGCCTCAGCCTCCCAAGTAGCTGGGACTACAGGCACACACCACCACACCCAGCTATAAAGACAGGGTTTCACCATGTTGGCCAGGCTGGTCTCAAACTCCTGACCTCAAGTGATCAGCCTGCCTCAGCCTCCCAAAGTGCTGGGATTACAGGTGAGCCACTGAGCCCGACCGGAAATTTCTAACATTAAAAAAAAATACATGTTAATCTGCAATGCCACTGCCAAAGAACAACCACAATTGAGGTCTAGGCATACATACTTCCTATAGTTTTTCTTTTATATGCATATTAAGTATTTTTTAAACAAAATTGGAATCTTTGGATATAACTTTATATGCTGTTTTTTAAATTTATATTGTGAGCAGTTTTCCCATGTCACTAGATATTCTCTGAAAATTTTAAATAGCATAATTTCTGTCATGTGGATAGATGTACATATTAAAAAAAGCTTCACCTATTTTAGAAAATTTTCATGTATTTAAATGATATTGTAGCACAATATTTCCCAAACTGTATTTTGTGGAATATGCATGTTCTACAGGATGATCAAAGGTGTTCCAAATAGAATAGGTCTTATTATCAAGTAAGTTTGAGAAGTGCTAAAATAAACAAAACTATACACAGACACGACACTTCTCAGGGTATTTAAAACGTGCACACTCTTCAAACTGTTAAGCTTGAGAATAGGGAGGATAAGAATGCTGCACTTCCGGCCGGGTGCGGTGGCTTACGCCTGTAATCCCAGCACTTTGGGAGGCCGAGGCGGGCGGATCACTTGAGGCCAGGAGTTCGAGACCAGCCTGGCCAATATGGTGAAACCCTATCTCTACCAAAAATACAAAAATTAGCTGGTGTGGTGGCGCATGCCTGTAGTCCCAGCTACTTGGGAGGCTGAGGCGACAGAATCGCTTGAATGCGGGAGGTGGAGGTTACAAGGTTGCAGTGAGCAGAGATCGCGCCACTGCACTCCAGCCTGGGCGACAGAGGAGACTCCATCTCAAAAACAAAACAAAACAAAAACCTCACTTGGAATGCAATCTAGAAAATGCTGCTTTAGCGTCCTCCCCAGGAAACAAAGCAAGTAGATCCCAAATAGAAGTTGGAGCTGGGCTCCCACTGGGCTTCTTTCTTTCCCACTGTCTTCCTTGGTATTAAGAGAAAAATTGCCCTGAGAATCTCCGAGGGCACAGAAATGTGTCAGACTACAATTCATTTTCGCGAAGGCATGAAGGAATCTTAGACTACGAGCTAAATACAGCTAAACAAAGTTATGGAAATATTCTTATTTAACAAGCTAGCCAGAGATTTACAGTATTTAAAAGTTTCTGCTACCCTTCCTTTGATTTAAAATTCACCTACGTATTTTGTATGCCAGGATTTTGTGGCACCAATGAATTTATTTCCTATATTGTATTCATATTAGAAGGAAAATAGCCTTCAAATTGTAAAGCAAAAACTAGGAAATAACCCAGCTACGCAGGAAAATGTCAAGAACCTAACCCAAATTTCATTTTTTCATCCACGCCTCTGGCAGCCACTTTTTAACAATTTCCACAGAAAGGACTTACTTAGGAGGTAGATCCCTCCAAAACATGCTTTTCTATACTTAGCCAAGCACTGGGAAATCTAAGCGATGAGCATGAGTCAGAACGTGGGTGCCCTATCCAGAATCCGCAGTGTGTACATTTGAACAAGTTGTTATCCCAGCTTAAATTTCCTCTCATGCTAAAGGCAGAGCCTAACACTGCCCATCTCCTGGATGCAGTATTATTAAGCCAGCCTCCGAACACAGTTCCGTATCCACAGACAGACTTTAAAACAAGCATATAAAACAGAAATGGCGGGTAGGGGGTGGCCGTTCAGGGTAGGTGCTTAACTTGCTGATCAGGGGCGCAGAAATATTTAAAACGGAGATAGTACAGAGGTGCAAAGTCAGAAACAGTATCAAGACCCTCATGCCCCCCTGTGACCTGCTCTCTGGGACTTTCACAAAAAGGGGGCTGAGAAGAGCCCCCCCCGCCACCCCCTCCCGGAGACCCTGAGAGCACGGCGACAGACACCATCTGCACAACCTATCGCGCAAAGGGCGGACCCACGGGGACTCCTCTCCGTGGACTCCTCTCCTGCCCTCGGTCGCAAAGGGCGACCGGGGACTCCTCTCCTGCCCTCGTTTCTGGGCGCCCCAAACCTCTGGCCACAGCTGGGGTTCACAGGGGCACCCCTCCCGCCTCGCCGCCTTGGGCTGGCGGGCTGCTGGGAGGACTCCGGCCGTGCGACCCCGGCGCCCCTCGCGCGTTTTGTCTGGGCCAGGCCGCGCAGACGTGCTCCCTACTTCTTACCGCGCTGGACCGTCAGGGCCGCGCCCGGAGTAATGGCCTGAGTGGAGGCCCAAGCCGGGGACCCGGCCGGCGCACGAGTGGCCTCCCGGGAGCTCCCCATGCTCCTCTCACCCACTGGCCGCGGCGGCTGCGCTGCCATGGCGACCGCGCGCGCGCGCTTACAGTCCGCCTGCAGCTGTGAGGCGGCTACACGAGCCTCGGCGCCAGCCTGCTTCGAGTCCCGCTGGCTGTGCCTGCCCGGGCCCTGAGGCCTCACTGCTAAGGCAGTGACCGCCAACTCTGTGGAGGTCCTCTGTCACCCTGCCCTGGTTAAAGGCAGCCTGAGGGAGGGCGTCCTGGCTCCTTTGCAGGGAGGAGTTCCCGAGGTTTGAGGGGCTCCGCTGCTGAGCTAGGGCTGGGGCTACAAAGAAGATTATGACAAAGCCCGCTCCTGCAAAGTGTGCACCGGCCGCCGGGCCAGCGAAGAAGCAGAGTAGCATCAGCACATGATAAAGGCGCTGGGCTTTGGGAGCATAAAGGGTTTTGTGCTCCCAAAGGGCGGGGCCACCAGGGAGGGCTTCCTGAAGGAGGTGACATCTGGATGGTCCGAAGGAGGCTGCCAGAGGACAGAATGCTTGGTGCGTTCTGGGCATGCGCAGGTACTTGAATGTACTCAGATCAGTACAGACAGCGGGGAGGCGGGCAGGGCCAGATCCACATCTGTTACTAAAAGGCCAGGGGTTCCGTCTAGATCCTGCTGCTCCTGTTACTGAATGCCAATCACTGAAACAATGAGAATTGCCTGGGAGGAAGGCTTTAATCTGGTGCTGCAGCCGAGATCAGTCTCAAATCTGTCTCCCCAACCAACTAGAATCAAGGGTTTACATAGCAAGAAAGAAATGTGACTACTTGCAGGAAATCAGGAATTAGGGAGGGGTAAGGAAGAGGAGTTGGTCAACAGGAATCAGGTGGTCGCTTAGGGAATCATGGTGGGTGAGGGATCTGGTGTCTCATTGTCCAGATGTGATGATCTGGTAAGTTTCATTTCCTTGATACTGAAATGGTAATAGTTTCCTTATCCCCCTTGCAAGGCATGCGATGGTGAGGCAGGAAAATAGGGTCTGGAGGTAGGGAACATAAGGCCGATTCGCACTTCGGCTATAACAGGAAATATCCTCTCCATAGGGTGTACACCATAAACGACTTTGTAAACTTACTTCATCCTCTTCATTTACACAGGGCGTACTCTAAGTAACCAATGGAATCCTCTAAGGGATATTTGAACTCCCAAAAAATTTGTAACGGGGTCTTTGAGCCCCTGTGCTCGGCCCACTCCCACACTGTGGAGTATACTTTCATTTTCAATAAATCCCTTCATTCCTTCCTTGCTTTGTGCGTTTTGTCCAATTCTTTGTTCAAGACGCCAAGAACCTGGACACCTTCTACCGGTAACAATGGGGGTGTGGCTTGCTTCTTTGGTGCTCCACTGATCAAACCTCTAGGGGGAGCATGCAGACGGGCAGGTTGTGGGGCACGTGGGCTCCGAACCCACCGCAGCGTCTAGGGGTGAATGCTTACAGCTGCTGAAGCAAAGCCCCAGTAGGCGTGTGTTACAGGGTGCTCTTTCAGTTTTGCTGTGTATAGGCGGCTTGTGTCAATCAGCTCAGTTAGACCCTCTGTCTTACCGCAAGGACAGAGGGCTTTCTGTATCCTGGGGTTCTGGCCTTGGTGTACCGGAAAAATCGGATCACACAGTGGGCTTGGAGAATGAGTGCAAGGTTTTATTGAATGGTGGAAGTGGCTCTCAACAGATGGATGGGGAACCAGAAAGGGAATGGAGTGGAAAGGTGGTTTTCCCCTGGAGTCCGGCCGCTCAGCAGCCAGACTCTCCACTGACTGCCCTGACCAAATTTCCCTCGGTCTACACATCGTGCTGCTTGTCGGTGATCTGGCAGCGTCCGCTGGTGCCTGTCGGTGTGCTCTTCTGCTCCTCTGTTCCTCTCAATGTCCAGCCACCTGTGTGCTCCTCCGCCGGTGTGTTCCTCTCAACATCCAGCCGCTTGTGTCTGTGCCTACTAGGGTCTTGGGGTGTTTGTTTGTTTGTTTGTTTGTTTGTTTGTTTTTTGAGACAGAGTCTCGCTCTGTGGTCCAGGCTGGAGTGCAGTGGCCTGATCTTGGCTCACTGCAACCTCTGCCTCCGAGCTTCAAGCGAGTCTCCCACCTCAGCCTCCAGAATAGCCGGGATTACAGGCGCCCCCCACTACGCCCAGCTAATTTTGTATTTTTAGTAGAGACAGAGTTTCACCATGTTGGCCAGGCTGGTCTCAAACTCCTGACCTCAAGTGATCTACCTGCCTCTGCCGCCCAAAGTGCTGGGATTACAGGCGTGAGGCACTGTGCCTGGCCCTTTAATCCATTTTGATTTGATTTTTGTATGTGGCAAGAGATAGGGGTCTAGTTTCATTCTTCTGCATATGGATATCCAGTTTTCCCAGAACCATTATTGAAGAAACTATCTTTTCCCCAATATATGTTATTGATACCTTTGTCAAAAACGAGTTCACTGTAGATGTATGGATTTATATCTGGGTTCTCTATTCTGTTCCATTGGTCTATGTATCTATTTTTATGCCAGTACCATGCTATTTTGGCTACTTTAGCTCTGCAATATAATTTTAATTTAGGTAATGTGATTCCTCCAGTTTTGTTCTTTTTGCTCAGGTTAGCTTTGGCTATGCTGGATCTTTTGTGGTTTCATACAAATTTTAGGATTATTTTTTCTATTTCTGTGAAGAAGGTCTTTGGTATTTTGATAGGAATTGTATATAATCTGTAAATTGCTTTGGATAAAATGGACATTTTAACAATAATTATTATTCTAATCCAAGAACATAAAATATCTTTCCTTTTTTTGTGTGTGTGTCCTCTTTAATTTCTTACTTCAATGTTTTATAGTTTTCATTGTAGAGATCTTTTACTTCTTTGGTTGAGTTTATTCCTAGGTATTTTATTTTATTTGTAGCTACTGTAAATGGGATTATTTTCTAACTTTTTCTGATTGTTTGCTGTTCGTATATAAAAATGCTACTGAGTTTTATATGTTGATTTTGTACCCTACAACTTTATTGAATTTGTTTATCCATTCTAATAATTTTTTTTGGTGGAGTCTTTAGGATTTTCCAAATATAAGATTATATCATCTGCAAACAAGGATAATTTGGGTTCTTCTTTTCCAATTTGGATGCTCTTTATATCTTTCTCTTCTCTAATTGCTCTAGCTAAGACTTCCAGTGCTACACTGAATAATAGTGGTTAAAGTGGGCATCCTTGTATTGTTCCAGATTTTAGAGAAAAGGTTTTCAGTATTTCCTATTCAGTATGATACTACCTATGGGCCTGTCAAATATGGTTTTTATCGTGTTGAGGTATCTTCCATCTACTCCCAGTTTATTGAGGGCTTTTATCATGAAGTGATGTTGAATTTTATCACATGCTTTTTCAGCATCAATTAAAATGATCATATGGTTTTTGTCCTTCATTCTGTTGATAGGATGTATCACATTGATTGATTTGTGTATTTTGAGCCATCCTTGCATTCCTGAGATGAATGCCACTTGGTCATGATGAATGATTTTTTTAATGTGTTGTTGAATTCAGTTTGCTAGCATTTTCGTTGAGGATCTTCGCAGAGAAGATCCATCAGGGACATTGCCCTACAGTTTTCTGTTTTTTGGTTTGCTTGTTTGTTTGTTTTGGTGTGTCTTTGTCTGGTTTTGGTGTCAGGGTAATACTGGCCTCATAGAACGAATTTGGAAGTAGTTTTTCCTCCTCTATTTTTCAGAATAGCTTGAGTAGGATTGGTATTAGTTCTTCTTTAAATGTTTGATAAAAATCAGCATTGAAGCCATTGGGTCCCAGGCTTTTCTTTGCTAGGAGACTTTTTATTATGACTTTGATCTTTTTACTTGCTATTGGTCTATTGAGGTTTCAGATTTCTTCATGGTTCAATCTTGGTAAATGGTATATATCTAGGAATTTATCCATTTCTTCTAGGTTTCCCAATGTATTAACATATAGTTGATCCTTGGAATTTCTACTGTATCAGTTGTAATGTCTCCTTTTTCATCTCTGATTTTATTTATTGGATCTTCTCTCTTTTTCTCTTAATCTGGCTATAAGTTTATTGATTTTATTCATCTTTTCAAAAAACCCAACTTTTCATTTTATTAATTTTTTGCATTGTTCTTTATTTTAATTTCATTTATTTCTGCTCTGATTTTTATGATTTCTTTTCTTCTCCTTTTTTTTTTTTTTTTTTTTTGACAGAGTTTTGCTCTGTTGCCCAGGATGGAGTACAGTGGCATGATCTCAGCTCACTGCAACCTCTGCCTCCTGGGTTCAAGTGATTCTTTTGCCTCAGCCTCCTGAGTAGCTGGGATTACAGGCACACACCACAATGCTTGGCTAATTTTTATATTTTTAGTAGAGACAGGGTTTCACCATGTTGGCCAAGCTGGTCTTGAACTCCCGACCTCAGGTGATCCACTTGCCTCAGCCTCCCAAAGTGCTGGGATTACAGGCGTGAGCTATCACTCCCAGCCTTCTACTAACTTTGAGTTTGGTTTTTTACTTTTCTAGTTCTTTAAGATGCATCATTACATTGTTTATTTGAAGTTTTCCTGCTTTTTTGATGTAGGCACTTATTGCTATAAACATGCCTGTTAGTACTGCTTTCACTGTATCCCATAGGTTTTGTTATGTTGTGTTTCCATTTTAATTTGTTTCAAGAAATTTTTAAATTTTCTTAATTTTTTCATTGACCCACTGGTCATTCAGGAGCATGTTGTTTAATTTCCACATGTTTGTACAATTCCCAAATTTCCTCTTGTTATTGCTTTCTAGTTTTATTCCATTGTGCTCAGAGAAGATACTTAATATGATTTTGATATTTTTGAAAATTTTTAAGACTTGTTTTGTGACCTAAAATATGTCTATCCTTGAGAAGATCCATGTGCTGAGGAAAAGAATGTGTATTCTGCAGCTGTTGGATGAAATGTTCTGTAAATATCTAGGTACATTTGGTCTATAGTGCAGATTAAGTCCACTGCTTCTTTGTTGGTTTTCTTTCTTGATCTCTCCAATGCTGAAAGTATCCAATGCTGAAATCAACAGCCATTATTCTACTGGAGTCTATTTCTTTCTTTATCTCTAGTAATATTTGCTTTACATAACTAGGTGATCCAGTGTTGGGTGCATGTATATTTATGATCATTATATCCTCTTGCTGAATGAACCCCTTTATCATTATATAATGACCTTTTTTGTCTTTTTTTATAGCTTTTGTCTTGAAATCTATTTTGTCTGATATATGTATAGCTAATCCTGCTCTTTTTTGTTTTCCATTCGCATAGAATATCTTTTCCCTTTCCTTTATTTTCAGCGTATGTGTGTCTTTATAGGTGAAATGTATTTCTTGTAGGCCACAGATCGATCATTGGGTCTTGTTTTTTAAAATCCATTTAGCACCTCAAGAACAATTCCTCAGAGCCCAGCACAGCATCAAGATTTGCCCAGGAATTGCAGTCCTTGTGACCTAGACTGCCTTTCAAGTTTATTTAGAACCACCAGAGCACTTTATCCCACAGTGGTGGGGCTAGCCAGAACTCAGGTTCCACCCACTGGCATGGACAATTCCCCTCTGGCTAGGGCTGGTCTAAATGCTCCCTCCATGAGCACCACCTGAATTCTACCCGATGTTGCTTTCCACTGTGACAGGCAGCACTGAAGTCCATTCCAAAGCCCCACAGTCACTTTCCTCTCCCTCCCCGAAGCACACTTATTCTCTCTCTGTGCCACATGGCTGCTGCTGGGGGATGGAGGAGGGATGGTTCTAACTATCCAGGACTGTCTTTCCTACCTTCTTCAGTGCCTCTTTCTTTGCTATGATGTTAAAACCAGGGACTGTGATTGCAAACCTGATCTTTCGTTCTTATGAAGATGATTTCTTGTGTGAATAGTTGTTCAATTTGGTGTTCCTGTTGGAGGGGATGATGGCTAGAGGGTTCTATTCAGCCATCTTGCTCTGCCTCCAGGAATTTTTTTTTTAACAAGATGTATTTGTACAGAATTCTCTCAGCTATGACTCCCTGTTGAAGAATTTTCTTTCTGGTATAGAGAAGGCATGTTTCACATGGAAGGTTTTATTTCCTGTTTTCAAGGAGAGAAAGGGAAGATTAGGATACACTTATTGCATCTGCTATTTTTCAAGTGTCTTTAGCTTAAAGTAATCCTCATACCAAAGTGGCATATTTTGGAGTGGCATATTCTGCCACTCTTTATTACCATTACATGAATATCCAGTCTGAAGTCAATTAAGGTTACTTTTAGTTTGTTTGTGATTCACCGGTTTTTAGAAGGAGAAGATCTCCTGAGTGAAGTTTTAAGCAAAATCTTGAAATTCTTTTAACTAGAAATGGGTTTTTATGCTAACAGAGAGAGTCACACACCATATTAACCTCAGGAACCTAGTCTTACCTATCTAGTTTGTGCATAGACAGACTTGGAAACAAAAGCATCAACACTCACTGTAAATTTGAGAGGGCTGATTAGTTTCTTAAATGATTTTCTCAGGGGTTAGAGTTACACAAAGAAAGCTAATTGTTAAACTATCCAAATCTTGGCTCCTTCAAATGAAGATGTAACAATTATTTAATTTAGAAATCACCCCACCATAATATTGGATTGTAATAATAAGTAAATTTGATCACATTTGTGTAGCAATCCCTAGAGAAAAAATGGCCAATAAAGACCAAATCTTCCCCTTTCTCCATTTACTGTGGCGGAATTACTGGCAAAGCTATTGCAAATCCGGGTTTTACAATCTCCTTTTATTAAATCCACAAATGAATGTGAAATATGGGTGTATATATATAGCTTTCAGAGGGCCGTCAAATTGATGGGGTATATGATTAAGGTGAGATAACATACACACACAATCAGATATTCTAAGCAGGTCTTATTATGGAGAAAGATGAATGTTAAGAGAAATAAGTTATTTCATGTGTCTGGAAGCCCAGACACCCTCATATTAATTCTAATCCACATAAATTTCTCCCAGTTGACTTTGTTGTAATGCTGCACAATAAAATCAAGTCTAAAATTTCACACCCGAGAAGAATGATTTTAATAAATGCCAGGTTTCCTGTAAACGAGTGATGTTAAAAATCTAGGTGAGGTTGTGTCCAGTTCTCTGCTCTTACTCCCACTTCCTACCATGTTCTGAGAAGAGCTCTTTTAGTTATATAATTTCTTTATCTGGGAAACAGGGCAAATAATGATGCCTCCTGCATAGGATTATTGTGAAGATTAATTAGGTTACTTTAAGTAAAGCCTGGAGTACGTAATCAGTGTTCTTGGTGTTCCCTATTTTTATTTGTATTATCGCCTCAGTCTACATACTGTGGAGAATTTTCAGAAATTTGCAAGTAGGAAACTGGAGATTTTATCTTACAGGACTGAACAGTATTAGATAAATTTAATCTGCCTGATGACTAAGTGACAAAAATGCTGGAGACAGCTAGTTTTAAACAAAATCAGTGTTAAATCTTTCCTTTTCTTTAAATAACATTGTCTCAGAGCTGGTTTTGAGTCCAGGCATAAAGCAACAAGCACCTGAAGCACATAGTGTTGTGTTTTGAGGAATAGCAGTATTATGTATGGGGCTAGAAATGTATCCCCTTCACCTAGGCACTGGGCCTCTGTGATGGATGAGAGGCCCAGATACTCCAGCAGGACTGCCTTCATTCTAAAAAGAAGTTCAAAGATGCTACCGCCAACCTTGCCACTATCATGTCATGTTGTTCTCTGCCTTTCCCCATAGACTTTGTGTGTGTGTGTGTGTGTACTAAAGACTTACTCTTCTGAAATACAATATTCACATCTTGCATTTTATAAGATTTATAAGCCTAGTAGTGTAAGTCTGCTGATTTTGTTTTCACTAAAGATTATCTTTAGCTCCTTTGCATTTTCATATAAATTTTAGAATCAGCTTGTCAATTTCTACCAAAAAAGAAAAAAAAAAAGTTTGCTAAAATTTTGACTAACATTGCGTAAAAACTATAGATCCAATTAGGGGAATTCTGACATCTTTTTTTTTTTTTTTTTTTTGAGACGGAGTCTCGCTCTGTCGCCCAGGCTGGAGTTTAGTGGCGCGATCTCGGCTTACTGCAAGCTCCGCCCCCCGGGTTCACGACATCTTAGCATTACTGAGAATTCTAATCCATAGACATGATTTGTCTCTCCATTTATTAGAGACTTTAATTTGTTTCTGGGTTGGGCTTTAGTTCATTCAATTAACTGCAGTTCCAAATGTCTCACTTAGACAGAGTTAAGCTCCTTCCAGCCAGGCTTCGGTACTTAAGACCATGAAACTACAGGACCTGTCTCTGTTCTTTAGTCCAGCCTACAATTTTCCCTGTGGCCGTTTAACCAGCCAAAGACTAATGGGAAGAACTAGTTAGTGGGGAGAACTGACTTTGCATATGGGGCTACTCCAGATTCTAACCCACTATGCCAGCCCACACATGACTGTTAAAAGTTTGGCAGGTTTATTCTTCTCCCAGAAGTTCCTTTGCCTGTGCCTATTAAAGGGTTGTTTCTCTGCCTGACAGTCCTCAAACTTGCAAATGCCATCAGGCATGAGAGGGTCTACTCACGGGTCTCTAGTTATTTAGAAAAGGTTGGTGCATCTCTAGAATATAGTGTTTTTGTTGTTGTTGTTTTTGTTTTTGTTTTAGCTTTCTTTGTATCTTCGACTCTCTGGTGGTTTTAAGGAAAAATACTGTATTTTAAAAGATGAGGTTTTTCCCTAGTGTTTTCTCAGTGTTATGGTAAGAGCAAGGATATTTTGCAACCTTCTACATCCTACTGGAAACATTCAGAATAGGCATTTTGTTTTAACTGAAATTAGGCTGGGCACGGCGGCTCATGCCTGTAATTCCAGCATTTTGGGAGGCCAAGGCGGGTGGACCTGAGGTCGGGAGTTTGAGACCAGCCTGGCCAACATGGTGAAACCCCGTCTCTACTAAAATTACAAAAAAAATTTAGCTGGGCATGGTGGTGGGTGCCTGTAATCCCAGCTACTCGGGAGGCTGAAGCAGGAGAATCGAATCACTTGAGCCCAGGAGGCGGAGGTTGTAGTAAGCCGAGATCACACCATTGCACTCCAGCAACTGGGCAACAAAAGCGAAACTCCGTCTCAAAAATAAATAAATAAATAAAACTATAGTTAATCTCTTTTTTTTTTCATGTGAGTCTACGTGTTAGGGGAAGGAGTCTACACTTTAATTCTTTTAACATGAAATGCAAAAACCTACATTTTATGTTCTGTCATAATTTCAAGCACTAAGTTTAATCAACTATGTTTTAATTTTATTTTTCTTAAGGATAGCAAGTCTGGTGGCAGGTAAATTCTAATTTTTTTTCATCCTTTTCACAATATTTCAGATTTTGGATATTTGAGCTTTTCTTCACAATAATGTCAAAAGACATAAAATCAGTAGAACATTCACCTAAAATTCATCAGAGAAATGATCCACAGCACGTCAATGATAGAACATTTTTCATTGATGCCTCTAATCAGAGCTTGACTGCCATTCCTTTGGAGATCTTCACATTCACAGAATTAGAAGAAGTGCATTTGGAGAATAACCAGATTGAAGAAATTCCCCAGGAGATTCAGCGTTTAAAGAACATCAGGGTCCTCTACCTGGATAAGAACAACCTGAGGAGCCTGTGCCCGGCGCTGGGGCTGCTGAGCAGCCTGGAGAGCCTGGACCTGAGCTACAACCCCATCTTCTCCTCCTCCCTTGTCGTTGTCAGCTTCCTCCACGCCCTGCGCGAGCTCCGGCTCTACCAGACCGACCTGAAGGAAATTCCCGTCGTCATCTGTAAAAACCTCCACCATCTCGAGCTGCTCGGACTGACTGGAAACCACCTGAAATGTCTGCCCAAGGAAATAGTGAACCAGACCAAGCTGAGGGAGATCTACCTGAAGCGAAACCAATTTGAAGTTTTCCCCCAGGAGCTCTGTGTTCTCTACACCCTGGAGATCATTGACCTGGACGAGAACAAAATCGGTGCCATCCCAGAAGAGATCGGACACCTGACGGGGCTGCAGAAGTTCTATATGGCTTCTAACAACCTTCCCGTTCTGCCCGCGTCCCTGTGCCAGTGTAGCCAACTGTCGGTGCTCGATTTATCCCACAACCTCCTCCACTCCATCCCGAAGAGCCTCGCCGAGCTCAGGAAGATGACGGAAATCGGGCTGAGCGGGAACCGCCTGGAGAAGGTGCCACGCCTCATTTGCAGGTGGACCTCGCTGCACCTGCTCTACCTGGGAAACACCGGCCTGCACAGGCTGCGGGGCTCCTTCAGGTGCCTGGTCAACTTGCGCTTCCTGGACCTAAGCCAGAACCATCTGGACCACTGCCCGCTGCAGATCTGTGCACTGAAAAACCTTGAAGTCCTGGGACTGGATGACAATAAAATAGGACAGGTACGGATTCCTTTTCTGGCTGTCACTATGCTCTCATCCAGGGTCCTTCCTGCCCTAAGTTGGTTCTGTGTCTAAACAGCAAATTTAAACGGACTTTATGGGCGAAAATCCAAGATTACTAAATATCCAACAAGGTGATACTTTGTATTACTCTCTTTTTCCCTAACAGCAGCAGTAATCATAGTAGTAGCTAATGTTTATTTAGAGGGTGTATGTGCCAGTCACTGAGCTAAGTGTTTACATGGATCATCTCATTTACCTCACAACGACTGTGTCCTCAATGGTATATGAAGGAAGTGAGGGGCAGGGAGCTTAACTAACATGTCCAAGGTTACACAGCCTGTAAGTGCTGCAGCCGCGATTCCAGCCCACAGCTGCCAGGCTCCAGGGTCTACATTCTTTTTTTTTTTTTTTTTCTCTCTTCCCTGAGACGGAGTCTAGCTCTATTGCCCAGGCTGGAGTGCAGTGGTGTGATCTCGGCTCACTGCAACGTCCACCTCCCGGGTTCAAGCGGTTCTCCTGCCTCAGCCTTTCGAATAGCTGGGATTACAGGCACCTGCCATCATGCCCAGCTAATTTTTGTATTTTTAGTAGAGAGGGGGTTTCACGGTGTTGTCCAGGCTGGTCTCGAACTCCTGACCTCGTGTTCCGCCCGCCTCGGCCTCCCAAAGTGCTGGGATTACAAGCGTGAGACACGGCGCACAGCCCAGGGTCTATATTCTTAACAAATACAATCTCCTGACAGAGTTTCCGTTAACAGCAGATGTTTCTAATATATAACAGCCTTAGAAGCCTAAAGTTCCATCCATAGGAAACTGCAAAACCAGATTTGTCCCAACAGAAACTGTCCTGTGTGTGCAGGGTGGCATATTCAAAAATGGTCATTTAGCATTGTTGATAATCATGAAATAATGGGAGACAATCTAAATGTCAGTAGGGGAGTGGGCAAATAAACTTCAATATATTCATAAAACGAAGTTATATAGTAATTTAAGTGAACTGGTACTGTATTGCCAATATGGATAGATCTCAGTATTGTGATGTTTATTGAAAAGAAAACCTAAGGTTCCACATCAAACTGCAGAACTTTATGATACCATTTATAAATTTTGAAATCACACAAAACTATATATATATATACATATATGTATATACGTACACACATATACACACAACACATATTTTATGGATATTTTTATATATAATGAAAATATAAAATATTGACTGGAAGAAAACTAAATTCATGAAGGTGGCTGCCTTGGGAAGAGAGAAGGAAGTCAACAAAATAGGGAAGCAGCTGGATGCAGTGGCTCACTCCTCTAATCCCAGCAGTTTGGGGGGCCAAGGAGGGAGGATAACTACAGGCCAGAAGTTCAAGACCATGCTGGGCAATGTAGGAATGTGTCTTTAAAAACCAAGAAAGCAAATGGGGAAGAGATCATAAGGGGACTGAACTTAATTGCAGTATTTCATTTTGTTTATTAAAAGATTTGGGCAGTTGGGCATGCATGGGTTTATGTTTCTTTATTATTTTATAATATTCTATTTATTTCAATTTTAATTCTATTTATTTATCCATTTATTTTTGAGATGGAGTCTCACTCACTCTGTCACCCAGGCTGGAGTGCAGTGGTGCTATCTTGGCTCACTGCAACCTCTGCTTCCTGGGTTCAAGCGATTCTCCTGCCTCAGCCTCCCAAGTAGCTGGGACTACAGGTGTGCGCCGTCACACCGGGCTAATTTTTGTATTTTTAATAGAGACGGGGTTTCACCATGTTGGCCAGGCTGGTCTCAAACTCCTGGCTTCAAGTGATCCACCCGTTTTGGCCTCACAAAGTGCTGGGATTACAGGTGTAAGCCACCATGCCTGGACTATAATATTTGATTTAAAAAGGAAAAAATAGCTGTTAAGAGCAAAAGACAACTGTAGAGGGAGTAAAAAGGGGAATTTGGAAATCAACAACTATAATCAAATAATAGGTCTGCTTTACCTGGCCATGGACACCAGTCTCATGTGTTCCCTATAAATTATAAAAGTCCTGGGCCTTACGGATTTATTTTTTAAAATCTTTTTTTTTTTTTTTTGAGATGAGCTCTCGCTCTGTCGCCCAGGCTGGAGTGCAATGGCGCCATCTCAGCTCACTGCAACCTCCACCTCCCAGGTTCAAGCGATTCTCCTTCCTCAGCCTCCCGAGTAGCTGGGACTACAGGTGCCTGCCACCACGCCCGGCTAATTTATGTATTTTTAGTAGAGGCAGGGTTTCACCATATTGGCCAGGCTGGTCTCAAACTCCTGACCTCATGATCTGCCCACCTCAGCCTCCCAAAGTGCTGGGATTACAGGCGTGAGCCACTGTGCCCGACTGCTAAAAAAATCTTTTATTTGATTTTTTATTTCTAGAACTTTTTTCCCCAAATTGCTATGGGGTTTTAAAGCTGCCTTTCAGGAAGTAAACATTTTGATGGTAACTTGCAGATTTAGGTCGAGATTCTAGGACTTAATCTCCACTGATGTAGCAACTCACCTTGGAAGATTTTTGAGGTTCTGTGAGAGCCCATCCCTGAACTATTCCACTGCTGATGTAAGAAATTCCTTTTAGTGGACAAAGTCTGTCATTTTGCAGTTGGAGTGAAAGACTTAAAATATAAAGTACATGTGGGAGGGATAACACATTATACTGAGCCATGAATAATACCTAATCCTTTTCTGAGAGAAATTTTAAGAAATCAAAGGAGCGAATCACACACAGACTGCTTGTTAACAAAAATAAGCTTCATCCAATACCAAGTTTTAGCACAAGTCAAACTGCACTGAAATGTAGACATGTTAAATATTATTGTATTCAACATGACAATCTCTGTGTACCAGTGCTTTTTCCTCTTCAGTTATTCTGATGGGTTTTGTGTGTGTGTGTGCATTTGTCCTCCCTTCTCAATTTCCTCTTATGCTAATACCACCTTCCAGTGCATTTCTCTCCTTAATGAAACATGGCCTTTAAGCCAGCTCATTATCTCTCCCTCCTCAAAGACTCAACTCATGGGTTACTAGCTCTTAAAGCCTAACCAGTAGCTTCTACTTGCCTGTGTGCATGCAAAAAAAATCTGATTTTCAATGTGTACCTAGATGGATTTTATTGGTAGAGTATACTTCTATTAAAGGAGAAAAGCAGGCCACGTGCGGTGACTCATGCCTGTAATCACAACACTTTGGGAGGATGAGGCGAGTGGATCAACTGAGGTCAGGAGTTTGAGACCAGCCTGGCCAACATGGCGAAACCCCATCTCTACTAAAAATACAAAAATTAGCCGGGCATGGTGGTGGGCACCTGTAATCCCAGCTACTCAGGAGGTTGAGGCAGGAGAATCGCTTGAACCCAGGAGGCAGAGGTTGCAATGAGCCAAGATTGTACCATTGCACTCCAGCCGAGGCAAGAAGAGTGAAACTCCGTCTCAAAAAAAAAAAAAAGAAAAAGAAAAAGGAAAAAACCAAAACAATGTACCAGATCCCAAAATGGCTATATGTCAGTTATAGTGTCATCAGTAATTGTACTCATCTAATGCTCTACAGATTTTCTATACATCTGGATTTCTTCTCATTATACTTTACTATGACTATGATGAAACTAACTACTGGATCTTAAATACTCCTAAAAAAATTTTTTGAACATTCAATGTGTTTTGAAAAAGAAAAGCTAAGCTTTTATGAGTTAAGTGAACAGCAATAAGAATGAAATTTCTAGGTTATAATAAAATGGTTAGATTGAAAAATCTTTTTTCATTGTTTTGGACTGCACAGAATGCAGGCATTTTGTATTGAAGAGATCTAAGTGATTGATGAAGAATTTTGAAATAGCCAAAGAGGAAAGCTTAAACATCAGTTTCTCCAAAGATTGACTTCATCTAATTAAAATAAATAGGTAAATAAATAAAACTGGAAAACTGTTACAGCATTTTTAGGAAAATGAGTCCTTACTCTACACAAAAAAGAGAAAAATGCATTATGGAAGATTCCAAGTATGTGAAACTTTTACAGATAGGTTGTCCTCAGTGAACTTTCTTTTTCTCCAACTGTAAGTGACCCATTCACCAATTACCTGTCTATTCCACCCATCCATAGAGAGGTGGGTGTGGGAGTGGCTCAGCTGAGCTCTAGCCAGAATGACAGTAGGGTGGCTGACTAGGGAATGGATGGGAAGAATGCCCATGGGCTCAAGCAGGGAACTGTGGGGAAGGATTTCCCAGCTAGGAATTAAGCCAGATAAAGGAACATATGAGTTAAGGAGCTGTTGAGCTATGTAGCTGGGATTTTTTTCTACGAGAAAATAAGGCATCTCTGTAACACAGTCAATAGGGTGATTGTCACATATTTTAAGAATGAGATTTTTTCGCCCGGTGCGGTGGCTCATGCCTGTAATCTCAGCACTTTGGGAGGCCTAGGCGGGCGGACCACGAGGTCAGGAGATCGAGACCATCCTGGCTGACACGGTGAAACCCCGTCTCTACTAAAAATACAAAAAATTAGCCGGGCGTGGTGGCAGGCGCCTGTAGTCCCAGCTACTCCGGAGGCTGAGGCAGGAGAATGGCGTGAACCTGGGAGGCGGAGCTTGCAGTGAGCCGAGATCGCGCCACTGCACTCCAGCCTGGGCGGCAGAGCGAGACTCCGTCTCAAAAAAAAAAAAAAGAGAGATTTTTTTTCCCATGTGGTCTCCCATGGTCCAGAAAGAAACCGATAGACGGACATAATGGTGAAGCTGATTTGGGCTGTACTAAAGTAGGAAATCTGATGATTAGAAGTAGCCGTAGAAGATAATGAGCTTTTCTTCACAGGAGGTGGTGTTTAGATAAAACTGGATGGCTCGCTATAGAAAGTATGCAACCACTGTATTAGAAGGTTGAAATAAGAACCTTCTTAAGGCATTCCAGCCCTGAAAGTGTGGCACTCTGTGAAATGCCGACCCAGTTCCCACACAGGGTACCCAAGCCTGGGTATTCACTGAAAAGCAGAACATGACACGATAGGATCATAATGGAGCTCACTGAACACTGATTAGAAATGGTGTGAATATATGTTTGCCTCCAACTGAGATTTCAACTGAAGTTTCAAAATTATTAAAGCCTTTTAGGATGAGGAGTCATATCACTAAATTTATTAGTTCCAATAACTGAATTTATAATGAATATTATTATTGCAATATTACACATAACTTTAGTATTTTTCTTTCTATAGTGTCAAGCAGTTGCCACACTACAGTCCATAAATGGCAAGAACATAGGTTAAAAATTGCTCCAATTTTTTTTTTTTTTTTGAGACAGATTCTCACTCTGTCGCCCAGGCTGGAGTGCAGTGGCACAATCTCGGCTTACTGCAACCTCTGCCTCCCACATTCCAGAGATTCCCCTGCCTCAGCCTCCCGAGTAGCTGGGATTATAGGCACCCGCTACCACACCTAGCTAATTTTTGTATTTTTTAGTAGAGACAAGGTTTCGCCATGTTGGCCAGGCTGGTCTTGAACTCCTGACCTCAGGTGATCCACTGGCCTTGGCCTCCCAAAGTGCTGGGATTAAAGGCATAAACCACCGCGCCCAGCCACAAAAAATTGCTCCAGTTTAAAGTGGTGCATAAAAGTGAAATCAGAGACTTTAGATCTACAAGTATAAATACTGTAATGCAGATATGTGCACAAATTTTTCACCAGTAGGAGAGGCTAATTTACTCCACTTGTTTAGCAGTCTGCCTCAAAACCAAAAGCCCAATTTATCTCTGCTGTTAAAAATAATCTTGACCTGAAACTTATCTTTTTGGAATACTTCTAGTTACCTTCAGAATTGGGCTCACTTTCAAAACTGAAGATACTTGGACTAACAGGAAATGAGTTCCTTTCCTTTCCGGAGGAAGTCCTTTCTTTAGCATCTTTAGAGAAATTATACATTGGGCAAGACCAGGGATTCAAACTTACCTATGTGCCAGAACACATTAGGAAACTGCAGGTAAGCCTCCCCAAATGAGCAGGCTAAGAAGCACCTGCCACTGCCTCTTAAATTGGCTGAAACTGAGAAAATATGAGGTCTCCACAGGCTGGATGTAGAATCATCCATACTAGATTTCCAGCTTCAGACAAGCAATCATTTTTACATTTTGAGGTTTCCACTGTGCGTGAACAACTCTTCAACATTTCATTGTGATTGCTGTTGGATATGTCCTGCCATACTTCTTTCCACTGTGTGATTTGGTGTGTTTCGTTTACAGAAATTGGGTCATAACTCTTTCCATTTAATTTCCACTTTTTATAAGTAGCCCCCTGAAAACTGGACTATTTTGAAGTTAAAGAGTATCATACAAGTGACATGCTGGGAGCCTACATTTTGGTGCCCAGGATTTCCCGTAAGGGGAAGTGTGACCTCTCTCCCTGATTGGAAAAGGGAAATCATGTTGCACCAGCTTCCTGGATCTGCAGGGCTGTGAGGAATACTTGCAAAGCAACAGGATAACTTCATTCAAAGTAGCCATAGTAGGGTGTCTTCATATATTCATCCTTTAAAGAACTGTTATTTTTTTTTCATGTTCCTGTTGCTGCACTTTTTTTTTTGACAGTTTCGCTCTTGTTGCCCAGGCTGGAGTGCAATGGCTCACTGCAACCTCCACTTCCCGGGTTCAAGCGATTCTCCTGCCTCAGCCTCCCAAATAGCTGGGATTATAGGCGCCCACCACCACACCTGGCTAATTTTGTATTTTTAGTAAAGACGGGGTTTTGCCATGTTGGCCAGGCTGGTCTCGAACTCCTGACCTCAGGTGATCCACCTGCCTCGGCCTCCCAAAGTGCTGGGATTACAGGCATAAGCCTCCGTGTCTGACCTGCTGTGCTCTTAATGATGATAAAGTAGGCGTGGGCCACCACATAACCCCAGTCATGCAATGCCATGCACAGCATAGGTAGTTCTCACTATGACACAGGGTGTCTCTTCCTAATTCTACATTCCTTTGCCCTGTGTTCATAGAACACCTTTCATCAGCTTTTCCTTTGTACCTGTCATGCCACAATCTTAGGGTGAAGTACAAACATTAGATTTTTGCCCAGTGAAGTTGAAAATAGTTATTTTGAATACATTCAAATCCATTCCCTGTGCATTTTGGCTACTTTCACTGAGGCAATATTGGGTTGATAGTTGAGGCAATTATCATTCTGTAGCAACTGCCACAGACAATTAGCTATTAAAAAGGAGTTAATGATAAATATAGTTAAATTATTCAAATTATTTTTCCATAAAGTTCTGGTGAAACAAATAAGCACTAGATGTCTGTAGTCTCTTTTCCCTGCATAAATGGAAACTAAGTCTAATGGATTTACTCAAAAATAATTTTGGGTCTTGATGATGGTCCTTTAGACATGCTTTTTCCCTTTAACCCAATGCGTAATTTCCCCATTGAAAGTGAAAAAAAAAAAAAAAAAAAAAAGCATGAGCACCCACAGGTGATTCTGGTTATTATAATTAATTAATCAAGGTATATTATTATGGTACACTCATGTTATTTCAGAGTCTCAAAGAGCTATATATAGAGAACAATCATCTGGAGTACCTGCCCGTATCCTTGGGGTCAATGCCTAACCTAGAAGTTCTTGATTGCCGGCACAATTTGCTTAAGCAACTTCCAGATGCCATTTGCCAAGCACAAGGTGAGGAAACTTAGTAGATTCACAGCCTAGCAGAGTTTGTGGCCAGCATTTCCTATGGCAAATGGCTTCCTTGCTTTGCTAACGACCGATCTCAGTGTTCAGAGAACTGAGTCTATCCCATTACTTCCTTGCAGGGCTCACTTAGCGACATGGGGGAGGCCAGGTGTCCTGATTAGTATAGCTAAGAGTCTTGCAAAGGCAGTTAAGTCATTTATTAAAATGGAAAAGTAAATAGCAACTGCTAAGAAAATTAGCATTCACCCATACATTTATTACACTACCAACAATAATTTACTGTACACTTACTACATGCCAGAATTTGGAGTTGGGATCCTGCAGTAAATTTCATCTAGGTCACGGAGTCACTTGAATAAAAGAAAAAGTATTGGCCCAGAGTGGTGAAATTAGCAGGAGACTTTCTTGGAGCTACATAATTGACCTGGAAAACTATATATGATTCCTATTTAAATAGCCAAACATTTTCCACTACATTAAGCCATTCTTTGTCTGTACATTCATCCATCCACTTAACATGCTTTTGCTGAGCACCCACTGGGACCAGATTTTAAATGTTTCTTTTTTTTTTTCTGAATCCTAGGTTTATGCACATGTTTTCAAACTACGGCTATTCTTTCTTTTCTTTTTTTTTTTAAGACAGAGTCTCGCTCTGTCGCTCAGGCTGGAGTGCAGTGGCGTGATCTCGGCTCCCTGCAAACTCTGCCTCCCGGGTTCACGCTATTCTTCTGCCTCAGCCTCCTGAGTAGCTGGGACTACAGGCACCCACCACCACGCCCGGCTAATTTTTTTTTTTTTTTTTCAGTAGAGACGGGGTTTCACTGTGTTAGCCAGGATGGTCTCGATCTCCTGACCTCGTGATCTGCCCACCTTGGCCTCCCAAAGTGCTGGAATTACAGGCGTGAGCCACCGTGCCTGGCCCAAACTATAGTTATTCTTTAATGAAAAAGGAATGGAGAGAGTGGAAGCTGATGCCTACTCATAAGATATTCAAAAATTGGGGGCAAGGCCAGGCGCTGTGCTCACGCCTGTAATCTCATCACTTTGGGACACCGAGGCGGGCAGATCACCTGAGGTTAGGAGTTCAAACCAGCCTAGCCAACATGGTGAAACCCCATCTCTACTAAAAATACAAAATTAGCTGAGTGTGATGGCACGTGCCTGTAATCCCAGCTACTTGGGAGGCTGAGGCAGGAGAATTGCTTGAATCCGGGAGGCAGAGGTTGCAGTGAGCTGAGATTGCACCACTGCACTCCAGCCTGGCAACAGGGCGAGACTCCATTTTAATAAAAGTTTAAAAATTTTTTTAAAAAAGGAAAAAAAAATGGAGACAAGGGGTTGTATGCAGTACTCCTTAGTAATGCTCCTGACCATAAATTTTTATCCTGTCCTTGGTCCCTGGAGGAGTGAAATATTCTCAAAATTTTTCAGTGTTTTCTATTTTTCTGTCTCTAATATTTATGGACACTGGCTTCAACAACTTTGAATTGTTATAAAGAAGTTGTAGGCCAGGCGCGGTGGCTCACGCCTGTAATTCCAGCACTTTGGGAGGCCGAGGCAGGCAGATCATGAGGTCAGGAGTTCGAAACCAGCCTAGCCAATACAGTGAAACCCCATCTCTACTAAAAATACAAAAATTAGCTGGGCTTGGTTGTGGGTGCCTGTAATCCCAGCTACTCAGGAGAATGAGGCAGGAGAATCACTTGAACCCGGGAGGCGGAGGTTGCACTGAACCGAGATTGCGCCACTGCACTCCAGCCTCGGTGACAGAGCTAGACTCTGTCTCAAAAAAAAAAAAAAAAAAAAAAGCCAAATGTGGTGGCGTGCACCTGATAATCCCAGCTACTTGGGAGGCTGAGGCACTTGAATCGCTTCAACCTGGGAGGCAGAGGTTGTAGTGAGCTCAGATCATGCCACTGTACTCCAGCCTGGGCAACAAAGTGAGACTGTCTCAAATAAATAAATAAATAAATAAATAAATAAATAAATAAATAAATAAATAAATAGTCTGCTGACCTTAGGAACAGCAGAGTCTAAGAGTGATTTTTCCCAATGGGCTGTCAGTTTCAGCTAAAAACTGTTGCTCTAAACAAACAAAACATTTGGAATATCTGGAGACTGAATTCTGTTCTCTTCATTTTGAGAAGGAGCAAACATAGAGCTAGAACTTTTATTAGATGGTAGAAAAAGTTTTGTCGGGTCTTGTGCATCCTTCCTCTCATTCCCTTTGCAAATGCAGAATTGGATCCCTCACCTATGTGGACAGGATTAGGTGACAAGTTAATATTGTTTCTTCTAAGATTGATCCACCATTACAAAAAAATCTTTTCAGCTTTGAAAGAATTACGGCTGGAGGACAACTTGCTCACCCATCTTCCGGAGAATTTGGATTCCCTAGTGAATCTTAAGGTTCTGACACTGATGGACAATCCCATGGAAGAACCCCCAAAAGAAGTGTGTGCTGAAGGCAATGAGGCCATATGGAAATACCTCAAGGAAAACAGAAACAGGAATATAATGGCAACAAAGGTAAAATCAGCCCAGATTCTTGAAAGCAGTTGCTTTAGAGGGAGTCTAATGGTAAACACAGTACAGATTATCCTACGGAGCAACTCCTTACACCCTTGTCCTGCTTCTGAAAAGAGAAGTTACTTGGTAACTTTTATGTCCCCAGGGCTAAGTAAGAAGATTTTTAAATGTCAGCCCTAGCATTTTTGTCTTTTACGTCCCTTATTTCTTTGTCCAATAAGAAGCCAACAAATAGGCAAAGGAAACCAAAACTTCAACATTTCAAACAATCTAAAATTCGTGGACTATTTTCGTTGGAATGAAAAAAGCTTGTATTAACAAAAGCAGTAAAATAAGTTTAAAAAATTAGAAATGAAAGCATTTATAGATGAGAGGCTGAGCCCAGGGTTCTGAGCTGCCATTAATAAGGATCAAAAGGCTGAGATCCTTGTAATTCTGCTCTAGCCCTTTGAGCCCATGGAGATGTAGGACAGGTCTGGAATGTGTCCACTTCAGCCAGTGTTCTTTATTCTCCAACTGGCCCAAGTCCCCATCATCCCACAGCCGGATAACTACATAAGCCCTCTGACTAGTGTCCCTGCTTCCATGCCAGCTCCCCTACAACATACCTTCTGCTCAGCAGTTGCACTGATGCTCCACTGAAATTGGCAATCCTCCATTACACTCAGAGTAAGAGTCAAGTCTTCAGTCCGTAAAACCCCCTCTCAATAGCCCTCAACCCTATCAGACCTAATGTCCTCCCTTTTATGATAAATCTTTTGTAATACCTCTTTTACTATTCCAAAATAAATTCAGAGATAATAAAAACGTACAAAAGGACATAATTTTAATCAAAATAACGCCTGAGTTACAATTTAAAGGAGAAAGAAAAGTAATTTATATACAAATATATATTTCAGGCCTGGCGCGGTGGCTCTCGCCTGTAATCCCAGCACTTTGGGAGGCTGAGGCGGGTGGATCACTTGAGGTCAGGAGTTCGAGATTAGCCTGACCAACATGGTGAAACCCTGTCTCTACTAAAAATACAAAAATTAGCTGGGCATGATGGTGCATGCCTGTAATCCCAGCTACTCTGGAGGCTGAGGCAGGAGAATCGCTTGAACCCAGGAGGCGGGGGTTACAGTGAGCCTAGATCGTGCCACTGCACTCCAGCCTGGGCAACAGCTGTCTCAAAAAATAAATGAATAAATTATTTCAATGTGTATATGCTCAGGATGGATTACACTTGAAAGAATGAAAGTTGTGGTTCTTAATTGAATACTTCCTAAAAGCATTTTGAAAAACCATGCACCCTCTTGCACGTTCTTAAAATGATATTTAACATTGTTGGCCACAAGTTTAAATCATTGCAAAGGATGTAATTTCCAGTGAATTTTAAATGTTGACATTTTAAAATAGAGCTGTTAGATCAGTATTTTAAATGTATCCAGTGGAAACTGAATATCATTATGATTTGTCAACACCAATTTACAAATACTCAAACAAGTTATTATTTTATAGGCAGAATTTTTATATCATATTCCTTTTCTTCTTAAACATGTACTTCCATTCTACTTTCCCCTCAAAATTGATCCTAAGGTTTTATGTATACACATATAAGTCTTTCATAGATTGCTCTTTTGTACTTCTAGGCGACAAAAATATTTATATAAATTAAATTTTAAAAATTTAAAAATGTATATACATTACAACTATTAGTAGTATAAAATCACCTAAAACAACACAAAATTTCTTACAAATTTTAATAATTGTTAGACATATAGGATTTTTTAGAACAGTGTACCAAAATGAGAGGGTTTTTTTTAGCATAGTTTATATATTCATGCATAAATATTGATGATTATTAGAATAACACAGGGTTGATTATAGATTCTACTCCTGTTTCTCATTTTACAGATGAAAGCCTTGAGAAACCTTGTTCACGTAGATGAGTTAAAGAGAACAGAAGAAGCTTTTTTTGCCTGTAATGTTTTATTTTAAAAAAACCATGCTTCATGCATCTCTGAGCTTCTTCCAGATTTATATCCCCCAAATCGATAGCAGGTCTTAGCTGACATGTCAACTAGGCTTCCCTTATTTTTCTTGAAGGTAGAATTAGAAACCACCTGTCTTGCAAAAGGATTGGTTAACCAGTCCCTAGAGTCATTCATTTTCTCATCAACACTTGTACTTTGAATTGTCTTTTTCTGTGTGTGTGTGTGTGTGTATGTGTGTGTGTATGTGTGTGTGTCTGTGTCCTAATGATTTTTGGAGTCCAGGGCAATGCAACATAGTAAGATTCAGGTGGGTGCAAGCTATGCCCTTCCTCTGTGGAGCACCAAAGGGGCAACTGGAATGGGGGATCTGCAGTTATGTTCTCGGGATGATTTTAGGAAGGGGTACATATGGAAGCTGGAGCTCAGGAAATGGACTGTCTTCAACCTATCCATGCCTGCACACTGTTGGAAAGGCTTTGTAGACCAGGATATAGGCCACACAATTGAAGACTGCTTAACCTTAAGTCAACAAAAAGCCCCATAAATTTCCAAAATGCCTCTAGAGAGCAGTGCTGTTCCCTGGATCCCGATTGGTCTGCTGTTTTCACTCCCCATCTCCTCTTTCCTACTCTCACTGGACTTCAGTCACAAGCAGATCCCTGGTGTTCTTCCAAGGACCAAGCATGTTCCTGGCTCAGGGCCTTAACACTGGCTCTTCCTGTGCCCAGAGATGCTTTCCCCAGATATGAGCAAGATTCTGGCCCTCACTTCATTCCATCTCTGCTTAAACATTCTCTTATCAGAGAGCCCTTCCTTGATCCACCTTATATAAAACTGCATGCCCCCAGCCACCTCTTTCATTTGTTCATTCATTCAACAAACATTTATTGAGCTTCTACTATGCACCAGACACTGTTCTAAGCATTGAGATACATCAGTGAACAAAACAAATATTTATGTCCTCACAGTACTTAAAATCTAGTAGGAGGGAAATAAAAGCATGAAATAGAAAACATAAAATGAAATACTATGTTAGAGAGTGCTACTGTTAAAAAAAAAAAAAAAAAAGTTAGCCTAAGGGGAACTGAAATTGCCAGTAGTGTGTGGAGGTGGAGAAGTGGTTGATTTAAATAAGATTGTCAGAGTAGGCCTCACTGAAAAAATGACAGTCTTAGCTTAGGCTGCCACAACAAAATACCATAGAACAGGCGGCTTAAACAACGGAAATGTATTTTCTCACAGTTCTGGAGGCTGGAAGTCTAAGGTCAGAGTATCAGCATGATTGGAGTCTGGTGAAGGCCCTCTTCCTGGCCTGTAGAAGCTGACTTCTCCCTGTGTTTCGTACAACAGAAAGAGAGAGAGAGAGAGATTGCACTAGAGAGTGCTAACTCTCTGATATCTCTCCTTATAAGGCCACTAATCTCATCATGAGGACCCTGCTGTTATGACCTCATATAAATCTAGTCATCTCCCCAAAGCCCCTTCTCCAAATTCATTCACACTGGGGATTAGGACTTCAGCATATGAATTTGGGGCAACACAGTTCAGTCCGTAGCAATGACAATCTAGCAAATCCTTGAAGCAGTGGAGGGGTGAGCCATCTGAATACTGAGAAGAGTTCCAGGCAAAGAAAGCAGCGAATATACAGGCCCTGAGTCACAACTGTGCCTGTGTGTCTGAGCAGGGAGGAGGCCCACATGGCTGGAGCAGAGTGAGCCAGGGAAAAGGGAGTTAAGAGGTTAGAGGGGTCAGGATTGGGGAGGCAGATCAGAGAGGGCCTTGTAAGCCATATAAGGACTTTGGCTTCTATTCAGAGAGAAATGGGGAGCCACTGGACAAGTCTGCTGCTAGAGGAGGGGTGTTGCTGGGTAGGTAGGAGGGAATAGGATCCAGGGAACAAGTGAGGGCTGGCTTTAGGCAGGAGCACAGACAGCCCAGTAAGGAGCGGGAAGGCAGAGCGTAGGCACTCAGATCCCCTCACCATGCGCGGTCACTCTCCATAGCACTCATCACCGTCTGACAAATTGAACATTCGTGTGTTTATTTTGTACCGTCTCTTCCCTCACTGGAATGTGAGCTCTATAAAGTTGAGACAGTTATTTCTCTGCTGTTGCCCAAAAGTCTAGAACAGGCACTGGCACATAAAAACAATAAATGCATTTTTTTTAAAATTTGCCTGAATGCCTAGCCAATTGAGAAAGATAGAAAATAAAATTTAGAGTTCTAATCACATCCCATTCTCCACGTCTTCAAGACCATGTATCAGAATAAAGAGATTTAACAATTTCCAGTTCATTGTGATACCAGCCGATGCTGAATTTGGGTTTATCTTGTTTTCAGATTCAGGCATGGTGGCGTGGAACAATGGTACAGAGAGGATTTGGGAAATTCGGTGAACTACTAAAACCACAAAAGAAAGGAAAGACCTCTCCAAAAGATAAGAAAGGAAAGAAGGATGTAAAAGGAAAACCAGGAAAGGGAAAAAAGAAATAATCCTGTAAATTGATAAATTGGGGTAATGGACCTTGATAGATTAAGAAGACAAAATATCTAGGAATTAGATGCTACTACATTAAAATTATTCATAAAATTACACTTATGTGTAAAAATAAATGATTCTTACTTTTACTGAAATATTTATGGATAAAATGATATAACACCTTGGAATTGCTTCTAAATAATATGGGAGGGGGAGGGGAAAGTGGGTAGGAATATAAGTGAAACAAGATTGGCCATACATTGATAACTGTAGAATAAGGTGATGAGTACGCAGGGGTTCTTTATACTATTTGCCTACTTTTATTTATTTATTTATTTTAAGACAGGATCTCATTCTGTTGCCCAGGCTGGCATGCAGTGGTGCAATCTTGGGTCACTGCAACCTCCATTTCCCAGGTTCCAACAATTCTCATGCCTCAGCCTCCCGAGTAGCTAGGACTACAGGTGCATGCCACCACACCTGGCTAACTGTTATATTTTTTTGGTAGAGATGGGGTTTCACCATGTTGGCCAGGCTGGTCTCGAACTCCTGATCTCAAGTGATCTGCCCGCCTTGGCCTCCCAAAGTGCTGGGATTACATGCGTGAGCCACTGCACCCAGCCAGCCTACTTTTAAAACTTTTACTGTGAAATAATTATAGATTCACAGGAAGTTCCAAAGAAATGTTTAGGTAGGTCCATGCACTACTCAGCCTCCCTCACCGCTGACCTCTTTTATAACTATAGCACAATAACAAAACCAGAAGATTTACATTGGTACAATCAACAGTGCACTCATTTGTGTGTGTGTGTTTGTGTAATCCTATGCAATTTTGTCACATATAGTTTCGTGCAGCCACCATCACAGTCAAGACATAGAATTGTTCCATTGCCACAAGTTTCCCTTGTGCTATTCCTCTGTAGCCATACCTACTGCCTACTCCTCTCCCAATGCCTAACTTGTTCTCCAGATCCATAATTGTGTCATTTTAGGAATGTCACATAAATGGAAACACACAGTTTGTAACTGGGATTGGCTTTTTTATTCAGCCTAATCCACCTGAAGTCTATCGAACTGGGGGCATGTATCAGTGGTTTGTTCCTTTCTGTTGCTGAGGAATATTCCATAGTCCCACAGTTTGTTTAACCTTTTACTCATTGTTTCCAGTTTTTTTGCTACTGTGAACAAAGCTGCTATGAACATTCATGCATAGGTTTTTGCATATGCATAGATACTCATGGAATGCATGGGAATGCTCATGATATTCATGGTATTCTTTTATATCATGTAACCCAAAATATCCCCTTTACATCATTCAAAACCTCCTCATCCTGAAAACCTTTTAATTTGGAGTAGTGTTGATTTTACATTTGCATGTCTTTCAGGCAGTGATTGCAATACAATTATTAGTGTAGTAGAAGAAAGCAAAACATAATTTGACTAGAGCTTGTCAGAATAGAAATGTGTAGACAAACATCTCTGCCATGCAATGACTTTCATGCTCTAGCAAAAGAAAATCAAAAATTTCAAAAATAGTTTAGAGCAACACAAAACTGTCATTAACGAATTAAATTAGTTTTATGAAGCAAATTCCATTTCAAAGAAATGCCTGGAGGCAATATGTTAACAATTTTTTAAACAATAAAAGGTTTTAATTTATTCTAATAAGATGTGTTTTTCATACTGAGTTTTAGATTTTTAATCACTTTTTACTAAGATTTATATGTCAGTGACTATCATTACTGTTCATGGTTTATATCTGAGATAAAAGGCACCAGAATATAAAATAATAAACCATAGAAAGGTACACTTTCTGATAAAAACCTACATAGACTACATTAAGATACATATAGTAATAGTAATGATACATGAAATTATTAGACAGCTAGTGCCTTTCACATTAGAATTACACACACACACACATACCCCTTTATATTTAGAACATTTAACTTGTAGGAAAAGAAGAGGCAAAACATTTCTGGGCAAGAGAAAAGCAGTTGCAGTACCAAAATCTAAATACTTTTGGCAAGGCTTCTAAACAGCAAATGAACTAATTATATATCCAAAACAAATCCATTGAAAAATGCCATTTTTGTTTCATAAGACAGAGAATAATGGCATGCTCATATTAGATATTATATATATATTTACATATATATGTGTATTATATATATGTATATTATATATGTGTATATATGTATATTACATATATATGTGATATATATATATATATTTACAAAGCTCTTGTAATATAAGTCCCACTAAACGGCCCAGAAGTTGAAATTCAGTTCATGACTCTGGAATTCGTTCATGTTCTTTTCCTTTGGAGAATGGTTTGTAGCTTAGTAGGACATGGGAAGTCAGTTTACTGAAACCCACCATGGTCAAAGTGAATGCTTCTTTTTTTATCTTGGTCAAAGCATTCTAGTTCTTCCTCCTGTGAAGCTGGGAGAATCCATCTTTTCATTCCTATCTCAGTGATCTGAGGAAGCTTGGTCACAGCATATAACAAGTGTCTAAACCATTGTCCACAATCTCGAAAATTTGATGGTCGAAGGCTAATATCCAGCTCGATTAGCTCTTTGAGGAACCGCACGTTTTGGCAGAACGTGGTCCACCCCGCATCACAGATGCTGTCATTGTAGCTCAGGTCCAGCTTTTGCAGTTTGGCCAGATGACCCGTCTGTATGACCGATGCTGGAAAACAAAATCACTCTAAATGCTAACATACAAGAATACTGTCTGCCATGGCTATTCCCATTTCCCATAACACTATCTCCAGGAATAGTAATGACAAGATTAGTAATTAGTAATGATTTGTTATTAGCAGCTTTATTCAGGACATCTGAAATCAGTAACAGATTTCCTCTCTGTACATCCCATCTACAGCTTTTTTATTTCTTTTTCCAAATCCCAACCCAATAATTTTTTTTTGTCAAGTTCCTGCTCTCTGTTCCACTGAAGTCCCAGCTCTTCCTACAGATTTTCTCTAATTAAATGTAAAGAGTGATGGCTCATTGGCTTTAACTAAGGACCATTTGTAAATAATCGTCTTGCTGCTTTAATTGTTCATTTTCATTCATTCAGTACTTCTTCATCCAGCAATTATTTAAATGAGCACTTTCCATATGCAGAACATACCTGGATAATTTCCAATTCACCTTACAGACCCCAATACACGTGACAGTTTTCCTTTTGAATAGAACATATCAGTACTACCTACAATGGCACTTAAAAATGATGACTAATGTACAATCTGAGCTATTTGATCAGAAAATAAATAAGTTAATGATGAAATAAAGACTTCTGTAAGAGGAGGCAGGAGAGATAACCAGGGAAAATGGGACATGCTTCCCTTTTCAACCAAACCCAGGAATGGATTGCAGAGATCAGGTGACTTGTATAGAATCTCAGTGTTGCAAGGGATCTTGGAAGTCTCCTTATCCAACCTCCTAATCAATAATCAGAGAGAAATCCTTTTCACAGCCTCTCTACTCATGACCACCACAATTCTGGCTGAACTGTTCTTTCAAGTTTGCCCCAGCATTATGGAGCAGCTCCTAGCGGGAGGAAGCCCTCCCACAGGGCCCCTGTCTATCTTCTGGTGTCTTTCACCCAGTGCCCCCATCAGTCAGCTGTAACATTCAGCTCCTTCTTCCTCATGTCAGCCCTGCAGTGTTGGACAACAGGCAGGTCTCCCTCAAACTTTATCCCTCTAGGACTGAACATGCCCTGGTCTTTCAGTCTTTCCTCACACACATGGCTTTCAGATCAAGGAGGATGCTCCAACTCCATCACTTTCACTTGCCAACAGTTTGATTCCACAGTGAATTTGAGAGCTCAGCCACCCGTGCACACAACAGCTGCACTCTGTCTCTAGGTGTTCATGTCAGTGTGTGTCTCCCTTCCTGTCTCGCAACATTAATCATAATATTCTCAAGACCTAACTGTTAAAGACAATGTGCACGCTTTTTCTCTTTTAAAAAATGTTGTATTATGAAAATTTTCAAACACAGAAAGTAGAGGGAATAGGAGAAAGTGGACCACCATGTACCCATCATTCAACTTCAACATTATCTTCATTACATCAATCTTGCCTCATCTAGTCCCCTTTCTTCTACTTTTTTGTTTTTTAAAAACACATTTTAGGCTGGGTGTGGTGGCTCACACCTGTAATACTAGCACTTTGGGAGGCTGAGGTGAGTGGATCACCAGGTCAGGAGTTCGAGACCAGCCTGGCCAAGATAGTGAAACCCCGTCTCTACTAAAAATGCAAAAATGAGCTGGGCATGGTGGCGGGCACCTGTAATCCCAGCTACTCGGGAGGCTGAGGTAGGAGAATCGCTTGAACCCAGGAGGTGGAGGTTGCAGTGAACCAAGATCATGCCACTGCACTCTAGCCTGGGTGACAGAGCAAGACTCCCTCTCAGAAAAAAATAAAATAAAATACATAAATAAATAAATTTATTTTTTGTTTGGATTTTATAACGTGAGCACCCTATTTTATTATATTTTATTATTTTAGATTTATTACATTTAAAAAAATCTAGGTAAGGGAAATGTAGGCCATGGGTATACTCTTTATAGTTTACTGTATGAAAAAATAAATGCCATTATTTTTAAAATGTATACAAGCTAGTGATTAACAAATTTTTAATGTTTCTATTAGAAAAAATATAAAAGTGACAATTGCTAAAACCACATATAGTAATACTTGTTTTTTGTTGCTGTTGTTGTTTTTGTTTTTTTGAGATGGAGTCTGCTCTCTTGCCCAGGCTGGAGTGCAATGGCGCAATCTCAGCTCACTGCAACCTCCATCTCCTGGGTTCAAGTGATCCTCCTGCCTCAGCCTCTCAAGTAGCTGGGATTACAGGCACCTGCCACCATGCTCAGCTAATTTTTGTACTTTTAGTAGAGACAGGGTTTCACCATGTTGGCCAGGCTGGTCTCGAACTCCTGACCTCAGGTGATCCACCTGCCTTGTCCTCTCAAAGTGCTGGGATTACAGGCGTGAGCCACCATGCCTGGCCTGTAATACTTGTTATTGAGTAAAAATTCAAAGAAGGAAAATGTACCCTGATAAAATGTAAAAGTATAAATTTGACCTGAGAAAAAAACTGTCAGTAAAAATTAAGAAAAAATATACAATGGCTGAAGACATGGTGAATAAAATTTGATGCAGACAAAAATAAAAAAGACCAAAATGAAGAAGCAAATTTTAATTATAAACATTAAATAAAATAACTTAAATATATTTAATGGTGTCTAATTCAGAGAAATAAATAAATAAAAATAAAAAGCTTATTTTTTAGAAGACTCACAACATCAATAAACCCCTTGCAGTAGTCAGAATTCTAAATAGCCACCTTAAGATTTCCATTGTATCCCCAGGACTGAATGTGGTAGATTTTGCTCCCAGAATTAGCTTAGGCTATATGGCACACCTGACTTTAAGAAAGGGAGATTATCCGTATGGAGTCAACCTAATCACATGAGCCCTTTAAAAGCAGAGAGAATTTCCTCCTACTGCTGGCAGAAGAGGAAGGAAGTCACAGAAGTCAGAGAGATTTAAAGTGTGAGAGGCACGGACAATCCACTCCTGTCTTGAAAATGAGGGGCCATGTATCAAGGAATGTGGCTGGCCTCTAGTAGCTGACAGCAGCCCCCAGCTGAGAGCTAGCAAGAAAACGGGACCCTCAGTCCTAAAGCTGCAAGGTCCTCGACTCTGTCAACAAGAATGAGCTTGAAAGTGGATTTATTCCTAGAGCCTTCAGATGAGAACTCAGCCAGGCTGACACCTCGATTTTAGTGTTGTAATACCCTACACAGAGAACCGACACAAGCTGTGTCAGACTTCTTACCTACAGAACTGTGAGCCGGGTGAGGGATGAGAAATTACTTAATGATGCATTATTCATTTGGGTGATGGTTACATCAGCACCCCAGACTTCACCACTACAATATACGCATGGAACAAAACTGCACTGGTGCCCCTCACATTTATATAAGCTTTTAAAAAGAACTGTGAACAAATACATGGATATTGTTTTAATCCACAAATTAACATGTTACACAGCAACAGAAAACTAATACCTTTGGTCAGACTAGCCAAGAATAAAGAGATAGAAACACAAATTATCAATATCAGGAATGAGACAGGTGGTATCACTATGGGCAGTAAAAGGATAACAAGGAAACAGCTTTATTTCCATAAATTCAACAACCTAGATGAAATGGGCCAATTTCTTAAAAGACACTATCAGAACTTGCTTAAGAAGAAATAGACAACTGGAATAGTCCTAGCTCTATTTTTTTTCTATCTCTATTTTTTAAATTGAATTCGTAATTTAAAATATCCCACAAAGAAAATTCCAAGTTTAGATGGCTTCAGTGGTGAATTCTGTGAAACAGTTGAGCAATAAATAATACCAATTTTACACAATCTTTCTGGAAAATAAAAGAGGAAGGAACACTTTCCAACTCATTGTATGAGGCTACCTATACCCTCATAACAAAGCCAGACAAAGACATTATAAGAAAACCAGTAGACTATTATCCCCTTGTGAACATAGGCACAAATATCCTCAACAGAATATTAGCAAATAACATCCAACGCTATATAAATAAGATAATACATAATGACCATGACCAGGCTGATTTAACATTAAAAAATCAGTTAATATTATTAATTATTATCATTCATTATTATTATGAATATTAATGAACTATAAAGTTTTTTAAATGCTCATCTCAATAGATGCAGAAAAATATAATTTGACAAAATTTGTTATAAGAACTCTTAGCAAATTAGGATTCCTTAACCTGATAAAGGGTAGCTACAAAAAAACCTATAGCTAACATCATACTTAATGGTGAAAAATGGAATGCTTTCCCCCTTAGCTTAGGGGACTAAGACTGGAAGCAAGGCAAGAATGCTCTCATCTCATTCAACATCTATTGGAAATCTAGCCAGCTAAATAACCAAGAAAAAGAAAGAAAAGATACACAGAGATAAAGAAATAAATCTGTCTCTAGGCTGGGCACAGTGGCTCACGCCTGTAATCCCAGCACTTTGGGAGGCTGAGGCAGGCAGATCACGAGGTCAGGAGATCGAGACTATCCTGACCAACATGGTGAAACCCCGTCTGTATTAAAAATACAAAAACTAGCTGGGAGTGGTGGCACATGCCTGTAGTCCCAGCTACTCAGCAGGCTGAGGCAGGAGAATCGCTTGAACCCAGGAGTCGGAAGTTGTGGTGAGCCGAGATCATGCCACTGCACTCCAGCCTGGTGACAGAATGAGACTCCATCTCAAAAAAAAAAAAAAAAAAAAAAACCTGTCTCTAATCATAGATGATATGATTATCTATATAGAAAATCCTACAGAATCTACCAAAAATATCCTACAGCTAACAGATGAGTTTAGCAAGTTTGCAGTAAAATGTCAATATACAAAAATCAATTATATATCCACGTAACATTGGGAATCTAAAATTAAACAGTATCTTTTATAAGAGAACAAAAATTAAACACTCAGATATAAATTTAACAAAATATAAAAACTAGAAAACACCAGTGAAAGAAATCAAAGAGTACTTAAATACAGAGATAGACTGTGTTCATGGATTGGAATACTCAATATTGTTAAGATGTCATTTCTCCCTGAATTGATCTATAAATTCAATGTAATCCCAATAAAATTTCCAGATGGATTTTTAAAATAGATATTGACAATCTGATGCTAGCTTTAAATGGAAATGCTAAGTAACTAGAATAACCAAAACAATTTTGAAAAAGAAACAAAGAATACTTATACTACTTCATTTCAAGACTTACTATAAAGTTTCAGCAATCAAGACAGCGTGATATTGGTAAAATAAGAGACACAGAGATCAATAGAACAGAACTGAGAGACCAGAAGTAGGCCATCACAAATATGGCCAATTGATTTTTCACAAAAATATAAAGGCAAATCAATGGAGAATGGATAGTCTTTTCAGTTAATGGCACTCAAATAATTGGACAGTAATATGCAAAAACATTAACCTCTACCCATACCTCATACCTTGTATAAAAATTAACTCAAAATAGGTAATAGGTCAAAATATAAAAGGCAAATACAAAGCTTTAAGACAAAAATATGGAAAAATTCTTTGAGAACTTAGATTTGCAAAACGCTCTAAGACGCAATACAAAAAAACTCTATTCATCAAATTAACAAATTGATAAATCTTTATCAAAACTGAAAGCTTTGATCTGCAAAAAAACACTATCAAGAGAATGAAAAAGCCAGTGGGACAGACCCAGAGAAAATAATAGCAAATTATATTTCTGATAAAGGACTTACTTGTATTCAGAAAAATCTAAAAAACTCTCCAAACTCATCGATAAGAAAACAAACAATCCAATTTTTAAAATCAGGCCAAAGATTTAGAACAGACATTTCACCAAAGGAGCTAAGAAATGAAAATACACACATAAAAAGATATTTGACATCATTGGTCATTAGGGAAATGCGAATTAAAATCACAATGTTTTGTCCCCATCTTCTAATTACAATCATTTTTGCTATAACACTTGTTTTGAAAACACAAGTTTATTTCAATGAGATTGAAATGTCAGGAAACAATCTGAGCATAATGCAAATTTCTTGTTTGCATTGTGCACACAATTTGTCCACAGGAAACACTAGGTGAACATATAAAACTGTCCCCAGCTGAATTGAGCTGCATATAGAAATAAACAGCCTGGGCATGGTGGCTCACGCCTGTAATCCCAGCATTTTGGGAAGCCTAGGCGGGTGGATCACCTGAGGTCAGGAGTTCGAGACCAGCCTGGCCAACAGGGCGAAACCCCGTCTCTACCAAAAATACAAAAATTAGCCAGGCGTGGTGGCATGCCTCTAATCCCAGCTACTCAGGAGGCTGAGGCAGGAGAATCTGTTGAACATGGCAGGGGGAGGTTGCAGTGAGCCAAGATCATGCTACTCCATTCCAGCCTGGGTGACAGAGTGAAACTCTGTCTAAAAAAAAAAAAGAAAGAAAATGCAGACATGCACACACCTCATGAGGACAACAACCCTCATCTCTCCACACACCCTCTTTCCACCAATGGAAGTGTGGACAGGCCACTTCTACAAACTTCAGGTCTTTCTCGGGAAAATGTAATATTTGCTCATTTCTTAACTATTTAATATGTAAAACTGTATTGCTATTTTTCATAGCTTCTGTTTTTTAAAATATGCCACTGATGAAGTGTTTGAGTGCGGTGCTTCCAACCGTAAGTCCTGTGGTTATTACTGAATAATTCTTGCATAACACATGATTTTTAGGCCCATGTGCCGTGTCATAGCAAAACTGACTAATATATACACTGAGAACACAGATACAACTACCTGGAGTGACTGTTCTGGCCCTTCATTGGGAGGCACGCTCATTGCTTTGGAATTCTGGCTGAATAGTGATTGGAGTGTGGGGACAAGGCTAGATGGGAGCCAGAGAGAGTACTCTCTGATTCATTGTTTTATAATGGGAAAGTGGAAACATAGAATGAGTTTTTTATTTTGTTTTGTTTTGTTTTTTGAGAAGGAGTTTCGCTCCTGCTGCCCAGGCTGGAGTGCAATGGCGCGATCTCAGCTCACTGCAACCTCGGCCGCCCAGGTTCAAGCGATTCTCCTGCCTCAGCCTCCCGAGTAGCTGGGATTACAGGCATGTGCCACCATGTCCTGCTAATTTTGTATTTTTAGTAGAGATGGGGTTTCTCCATGTTGGTCAGACTGGTCTTGAACTCCTGACCTCAAGTGATCCGCCAGCCTCGGCCTCCCAAAGTGTTGGGATTACAGGCGTGAGCCACCGTGCCCAGACACATAGAATGATTTTAGGGAATATTTGGGTAGCCTCAATCCCACAGTGCAAAAGTTATTCCTTATTCAATTATCTTTCCATCTTTCTAGACTGACATGGAAAAAGAGTCAGATTGTTACTACAGTATGCCTTTAACCCTCTCATCTTTTTCTAATAGAGAGGAGCCTCTAATCAAAGCCATCAGCAGTCTAGTATCTGTGAGAAGTGATACCTGTATTTCAGTTACAGTGATAATCAGTTTCCTGTTTAAATAAAAGCATTTAAATTAAAGAGTCAATTTAAAGGAAAAGTTAAGCAATAGTGCTGGAACCATGTGGATGGGTGAGATGTAGATGACTGAAGTGGGAACACTCACGGACCGCGGAGGTGTGGAACAGAGCTGTTTGCCTTTCAGGAACCTCCCCACCTATCTATATCCATATCCTTTTAGGAAACGCCTTCCACTGTCATGTGGTTTTAGAATTGCCTTCGCTCATTTTAATTAGACCTCTCGGCAGATGTTGGGGAGAAGGGAATCTGCACAGAGGGCTTCACCCCAGGTCTGGTACCTCCCCCACCTCCCCACCTGGTGCTTTGCAGGGGCCGCACCCACTGCTCTGTTTGCCAAGACCGCTTGGGAACAAGTAGATACACACCCAGGAGAGCCACGTCCTCTGTCACCAGGGAACAGCTGCTCAGCCTCAGCACTTGAAGAGACATGGAAAGCTTTAGTGTTTCCAGAAGCAGCTTCAAGTTGCCACCAACACACTTGTTCCAAGAAAGGTTGAATACTTCCAGAGCAGACAGGTGAACAGAGGCTTCAGCTAAAAGTGATAACGATACGAACAGCAGTAATTTAGGATTTCCTACAGATCATAGGCTTTGGATTTGAGGAAACTGGTCTAGGACAACTCATTAATATAACTGGGGTTGAGAAAGTTGTAGAGACCATTTTCTTCTGCCTTAAATTTATGGCCTCAATTTATGTTGTCTGTTTTTTGTTTTGAGACAGAGCCTTGCTCTGTCACCAGGCTGGAGTGCAGTGGCGCCATCTTGGCTCACTGCAACCTCCGCCTCCCGGGTTCAAGTGATTCCCCTGCCTCAGCCTCTCGAGCAGCTGGGGCTACATGTGCGTGCCACCACACCCAGCTAATTATTTTTGTATTTTAATAGAGACGCTGTTTCACCATGTTGGCCAGGATGGTCTCGATCTCCTGACTCGGGATCCGCCAGCCTTGGCCTCCCGAAGTACTGGGATTACAGGCGTGAACCACCGCGCCCAGCCTGTTGTCTGTTTTTATTTGGGGAAATATTGGAAACTTTAGCAATGCAAAACTTGACAAATTGGAATTCACTGTCCAACTGGGGTTTCTTTCCTTCACTTCACATGTAGGAAGGAGAAAGAGGCAAAGTGCTTGGACAGCTAGTCAAGATTTCCAGAATGTGTCCTGGTTGGTACATATTTCACTGCACAGTCACTGCTGAGATTCAGATGGGGGCAAGCCTCCCTCAGAGTCTGAAATACCAAAACTTATTTGTATTTACTTCACGCAATTACTGCAGGCAAGGAAAGTAACTAATGTATTTTGGAAAGATTTTTAAAGAAAAGTAAAAGATTTTCTGCTTAATTCTCAGTTGCCCCCAATGTTAAAATTAACCAGAATATCTTATTCCCAAGTTAATTGCACTTTAATCTATTCTGCCTTCCTTCTAGAAAATAATGTGTTCAAGGGGAAAATATATATTCTTTTATAATATCTAGTAAGAAAATCCTTACAGAGATCTACATTAAGGAGAAATGGAACTTTTTCTTCTAAAAGTGATGTAGGGAAATATATATTTGCTTCATTTACTTAATTCAAATTGAATGGTAGACTTATGTCAGATGATATAATTTAGTGTGATACCTAGTTGATCATGATTCATTGATTGTGCAGCTAGAATTAGAAACAGCTGTGCCTTCTAATGGCTGCAATTCCTTTAAAAAAAAAATATTTTCCCAGAATGGGCAACATGGTAAAACTCCATCTCTACCAAAAATACGAAAATTGGCCAGGTGTGGTGGCATGTTCCTATAGACCCAGAAGCTACTGAGGAGGCTGAGATGGCATGATCACTTGATCCCAGGAGGTCAAGGCTACAGTGAGCCATGATAGTGCCACTGCACTCCAGCCTGGGCAGCAGAGCAAGACCCTCCCAAAGTACTGGGATTACAGGTGTGAGCCACTGTGCCTGACCCAAGTCCACGGTTCTCTACTGGGGGTTAGTCATCTAGCTACCCTCCACTCAGCATACACCAAAATTCCATCCTCACAAAAGAAAAGCTCATGTTCAGCATAAACCATGTTGTCTGTGAAAACAGGTTAGGCACAGTAAACCACCCCTCTCAGTTAGGAAATGGTATGAACACCCCCAGACTCCAAGTTCTGGGATATTAGCTAAGGGCCAGCCTTACTGGTTGATAGCAGGCCTTTACAGGGATAGCAGCATCAGGCCTGCTACGTTAACTCTTTTTTGCCCCCATACACGTGATTGGAGTTGCTGGATTTGGGTGCTTCCTGGATAATGCTAAAGACAGAGTCCTTCTCTCCAACCCTCTCACCAGTGTTTTTTATCAGTTGGCACTTCCTTAAAAATGAATTGTACTGTCCACCAGACAAGGGCTATTATTAATGAAATAAATGCATTAAATTCATAAAAATGAGTAATTATTATTATACATTAATAAAAATAAATGCATATTATTTACTCCCAAATTTGAAGAACTCTATATTTAGGGCATTCTTGCCCTCCTTTTCGGCCTGAGTATTTGGCTCAGCCTGAGTATTTTGCTCAGCTCGAGTATTTTGCTCAGCTCGCATAGACTTGGTCCTCACCATGTCCTACTCCCAGCACTCCTTCAGCATCATTCATCCCATTGTCCACATGTCTGGATGGGGAAAAGTCCCAGGATATGTAGCCTTCAGCCCTGCTGTTCTAGGGCCCATGGACCCACCAGACAAGTCTAGGTATGCTTGAAGGGGTGCCTGTGAGCTCCCTAAAACTGATTACAGTTATTCTGTGGGGAAGAGTATGGTACATTTTCTGTACCCAAAACATCTGGAATTAGACTTTCTGAAATCAAATCCTGCCTCTGGCTCTTATGACCTTGGGTTACCTCATGTACTTAACATCTCTGTGCTTCAGTTTCCTTGTCTGCAAAATATAAAATGGAACAATGGCACATGCCTTATACAGTTATAAGAGTTAAATTGGTGAATGCATGTAAAGTTCTTGGAAAGGGGCCTGGCACATAGGATATGCTCAATAAATGTCAGTTGTTAAGTTCTGCCCACTTGGTGACAAGTACAGTGTCAGCAAGTAAGAGGAGATATTTTGAAACAAAGAGACTTGGTAGCACTTTTCCAAATCGATCACCCAGGGAAACAGTAGTTTGTGCACACAGTGCTGGGGTCCCCAACACCACCTCCCTTTACTTGCTGACACTAAACTTGTCACCAAATGGGCAGAACTTTCAGATTCAGTAGGTTCCTGATGTAGGCTGGGGTATATCTGTGACCTTAAGGCATACCCAGATTCCTGAGACAGCACATAAATCCTGTTCGGAGTGATTGCTTGGCAGTTACCTAGGCTCACACTCTAGTAAATGGCTCACTTTCCCATCAGATCCATAGCAATCCCAACTCATATTGACACCTCCACAAAATTACAAGTTACCATGGATATGGTCATCCCAGGTTGGTTATACACACATTAAATTTTAAATGTTAAATCTGCACATACCATGGCCAGGCACGGTGGCTCACACCTATAACCCCAGCACTTTGGGAGGCCCAGGAGGGTGGATCACTTGAAGTCAGGAGTTTGAGACCAGGCTCGACAACATGGTGAAACCCTGTCTCTACTAAAAATACAAAAATTAGTCAGATGTGGTGACGTGCACCTGTGATCCCAGCTACTCAGGAGGCAGGAGAATCACTTAAACCTGGGAAGCGGAGGTTGCAGTGAGCCAAGGTCACGCCACTGCACTCCAGTCTGGGTGACAATCTGTCTCAAAATACAAACAACAACAACAACAAAAAACCCTCCACATACTAGAATCATTTTTATGGACTTTCAGAAGGTCACTTTTAAGAAGGCATATGTCCTGAAAAGAAGACAAATTAGTACTTCGCAAACTGGCTGAGCCTTGGAATGAAATGCAGGGAAAAAGAAGTCTCCCTCGCACATTATTGCATGGTTCCTGCAGGGATCTGGGAAATCTCTTACCAAGAGCTGTAAAAGTCTCACTCTCCAAAGCACAGTTGTTGATAACTAATGACTTCAATGCTGGTAAAAATCGGAGCCTGCTGAGTAAGTTTTCAGAAGAACTGCCCATCTTTTTGTTGGCTGATAAATCCAATTCTTGAAGATTTGAAAGTAAAGGAATGACCTGGGCTGTTAAAAATATCAACAGTGACATGTTTTAGGCACCATCTCACAGGGAGTCTTCTGGGTGTTTGGTTCCCACAATCTGTTTAATCTGTCAGTCAATACAGCTCTCCCCACCCCGGCCCTCCCTCCCTTATATACCCCAAACCAGCCTCTTCCCAGCATGCTGCTTGGGCTTTCTTACTTCCAAGCCCCTTTTCAGGCTAGAAGAGCAAAGGCTGTGGAGACAGAGAACTAGATCTTGGATCTGCTACTAAAGAACTGTGTGATTTTGGACAAGTTAATTAACGTCTCTGAACCTTAGCCTTCTCAACTCTAATACTCTTAGCCCTCTCGGCAGGGCACAGTGGCTCACTGCCTGTAATCCCAGCACTTTGGGAGGCTGAGGCGGGTGGATCACGAGGTCAGGAGATCGAGACCATCCTGGCTAACACGGTGAAACTCCGTCTCTACTAAAAAAAAAAAAAAAAAAATTAGCCGGGCGTGGTGGTAGGCGCCTGTAGTCCCAGCTACTCGGGAGGCTGAGGCAGGAGAATGGCGTGAACCCGGGAGGCGGAGCTTGCAGTGAGCCGAGATTGCGCCACTGCACTCCAGCCCGAGCGACAGAGTGAGACTCCATCTCAAAAAATAAAAAAAAAAAAAACTCTTAGCCTTCTCTATTTCACGTGGTCATTGGGTAGGTAAAATGACTTGGTAAAGGTAAAGTGCTTGGTATAGTGCCTGGCACATACTAACTGCTCAATTAATGTTTGAAATTATAATTCTTTTCTCAGAATGTAAGTACCAGTAAGGCAATGAAAACAAGCCATCAGAACAGACACCTATTGGTAACGGCACTGGGTCCTGAGGGGCCCAGCTAGGAATTACCCTCGTTCGCTGTCTTTTGGCTACTTTTCTGGCCTTTGCTCCAACTATTACCAAGGCAGAAAATGCAGTATGCTGGATCTCTACAAAGCTGGCTTACCTCCTTGAAGCCTTCCAGGGTCACCCACACCAAAGTAACCCCTTGGTCACTATCACATCACCATATTTTATTTTCACAGCACCCAGCATTATGTGATATTTTCTTGTTGATATATTTGTTTTCTGTCTTCCCTCACTAAAGGCAAGCTCTGTGTTATAGGAACTATCTCACTCCCAGAATGGGAATCAGTACCTGAAACATCAGAGGTACAAATGTTTGTGGGAGGAGGGAGAGAGGTCAGGGGAAAGAAAGGGGAAAGGCAGGGAAGGCAGATAGATGGGCACTTGTAAAGTCAACAGGTGTAACTATTTCTCCCTCTTCCAACCCCCTCAGCACTTTGTATTTCACCATGTAGTTTGGGTATGCATCGGTTTACTCCTGCCCTTGCCATACCGAAGCTCCCTGAGAGTTGGGATTTTCTGTAGCCCCTGGCACGGTGCCCCACACCATTAGAGGATTCATCAGTAGTTATTGCTTAAAGGATCTATAATTCCATTTCTTTGGAGCAATTTACAATGATCGGATAAAAGAATGTTCAATTATTTAACAGCGTAAAGTATAAAGCAGGATGTATTTTCATTTCCATCTTTTCAGAATTAAGCAGAAGGAAAGCAATGCAATTCATTACAGTTATCAAATAATTATTAGTTTTCCAGGGCCATTCACCCATGTCAGTGGCTGTGAACCTAGGTAAGGAAAGCTTAGTCCTCCGTTATACTAGTGGGAACAATTGAGGTTCTCCAGCACTGAGGAGCAAAATGAGATGTAGTATTCATGTTATTTAGTTGTACCAAGGGAATCTGGTGGGCTAATAACTCTGAATGTCTTCCTAGGTATGACGCTCAGGCTATGATAAGTAAAGGGGATGTTAGGAACCCATAATGCTTCACGCAAAGCTCAAAAAGGGATTATTTTGTCATTTTTAAATCTTCATGAAAGTCTTGAATTCTTCCCATTTTCCCAAATTGAGAGATAAGAGTCTGAAAGATAATTTAGCAAGTTTAAAAAGATAGATGTATTAGACCTAGAAACATATTTTACGGTCTTCCTCCCCAAATTGTACTATAAACAACCAGAAACTTACTTTTATTCTCATTGTACACTCATTCATTCATTCATTCACATATTCAACATTGCATTTACTTGGTGCCAACCATGTGCAGGTGCCTGTGCTTGAGCAGTGGGGAGATGCCAAACGAGACACCTCTAGCCTGGAATTGCCCATGACCTGGGGAGAGAGAGCATGGGCAAAGGGCCCAAGGCCAGAGCATGCCTGGCATGTCTGAGAATCAGCGAGGGCAGTGGCCAGGGTGGAGTCTGTGAGGAGGAGGGGGAGTTAATGAAGTCAGAGTGTTAGAGGACAGGGAGACCATTTGGGCTTTTGCAATAATCTAAGCATGAGATAACCGTGGCCTGGACCAGGGTAGTGGAGGTCTAGATGGTGAGCCATGGTCAGATGCTGGATGTACATTGAAGGCTTATTGTGGCCACAGGTGGGATAAAACCCTTAATCTCAAGGCTACGCTTGCTCTGTTATGGGAAATTGCATTTATATATTACATGTTGTAATTACAGAACTATGTTTGCAGTAGGAAAATAAGTGTAGTTGCCCGAAGCAGTAACGTACAGCCATCACGCGCCACCCTGCTGACTCTTTTTCTGTAACTTCATTTGTATCTGAGTGGTTTCACTTCACTTGTTATTCAGAAAGCCTCGATACCCTTTGTGTTGACGTTTGGTTACAGGTATGTAACCTGTTTGTAATCAACTTTGTGACACTAAGAGATTTATTTCTAAACAGCAACATAAATTCAAAATTTTCCCTAAGTGCCAAATCTATCATTTGCAGACATGTATGGGTGGAACTGAGATTCACTAACATTTACTGGGCGTTTAATACATGCCAAGTACTACATTGGGGCACTCACAGAACTTTTATGAATTGATCTTTCCAATAACTTCAAAAGAAGTAAATTTAAGTGTACATATTAAAATTTCCAAGTTTCCAAATATAGGCCAAGATTCCAAAAGTCTTTCCTTTGCTCTGCAATATATACTTACTCAGTGACATCACGTCATCTGCTGTTAGTGAGCACTGGTGAAGATCTAGGACTTGTAGATGCTTTAGCATGACCAACTGAGCCGGCGAGTCTTCAAAACCTCCACCTAGATCCTTATTGCAGGAAAGATCTAATTTCCTCAGCTCACCCAAATACCTAAAAGCAGCATCTACAAAGAAAGTCAGAATCCCATTCTGGTAGCTGGACACAGTGGTGTACCTATAGTCCCAGCTGCTAGGGAGACCAAGGCAGGAGGATTGCTTGAGCCCCGGAGTTCGAGTCCAGCTTGGGCAGCATACTGAGATCCATCTCTTAAAAAAAGAAAAACCGGGCTGGGCGTGATGACTCCCATCTGTAATCCTAGGACTTTGGGAGGCTGAGAGGGTGAATCACAGGGTCAGGAGTTCAAGACCAGCCTGGCCAAGATGGTGAAACCCCATCTCTGCTACCATTCTGACATATTGCAAGGTGGTAAGAAGGTGTGGAACAGGGGTGGGGCCATGGTGCAGTAAGGGAGGCTGAGGGAACACACTGTGTTCACAAAAGACAAAAGGAGGAATAAGTGTAGACTTCCTACCATCTGGCCCTCTGTGAACCCGACCATGATTTCACACACCCGCTTCCTAAGATCTGCATACATTGCCAAAGGTTTTGACATGAATCCTGCAACTACACTTGAGCATCCTCTCCTATTACACTTGAGCATTGGAGTTTATGTAGATTTTTAGACTTATTCAAGCTGCCAGTGAATATTACAGGTTCCGTAAGTTGAAGGGGAAACACAATATCATTTCCTATTGTCCGTTAATATGGATACTATATACAGGGGAGTAAGTTTTAACTGTGGACGCCATCAAAGCCGTTCTTTTTATCAGTACCGATTCCTTCCTACTACTGAGCAAAAAATAATGCTGACACTTTCAAAAGAGAAAACCTAGTAGTTCTAGCAGCAAAGAAACTTTATTTTTCCCAGTGTTTATCTTAACCTAAAATATGCTGGCCTTTTCAGAGTCAGTCATATTAAAGGCTTATTTTTATAATCATGAAAGTGTATGTTCTCTGTAAAATATTTAGAAAATAAATAAAATATAAAATATGTATATATTTTTGAGATGGAGTCCCTTCTGTCACCCACATCGGCTCACTGCAACCTCACCTCCTGAGTTCAAGCGATTTCTCCTGCCTCAGCCTCCCAAGTAGCTGGGATTACAGGCGCACGTGCCACCACGCCCAACTAATTTTTGTATTTTTAGTAGAGGTGGGGTTTCACCATGTTGGCCAGCTGGTCTCAAACTCCTGATCTCAAGTGATCCGCCTGCCTCAGCCTCCCAAAGTGCTGGGATTGCAGATGTAAGCCACTGTGCCCAGCCTAAAGGAGATTTCAATTACCCATAATCTTATTCCCCAGCACAACCACTGTTTATATTTTGCTATATTTCCTAGTAACTTTTCAATATATATATTTATATGTATATCATATATAATTATACATGTAATCTTAAATCCAGCCATTGTTAACTCACCCAATATTTTGACACTCTTTTGTGATAATCCACATGAATGTAACTTCAGTACTTTCAGATTTGAGGTGCTTTTTAATCCCTGAGCAATACTGTTCAGACTGCCAACAATGTCTCTGTTGATGGAAAGATCAAGTACTTCGAGACTTTGCAGCATAGGTAGCAGTTGACCTAGAAGGAAAGAAATCCAAATAAGAAGGGTAGGTAGGAGGGGAGTGGAGTTTTACATCACCTGGGGATATAGTGACGTAAAACTCCACTCCCCTCCTACATACCCTTCTTTAAATTCAGAATAAGACAAAACACAGCAAACTTAGATTCCCAAGCTATCCAGTGGGCATCTTCACTTTTTTTTTCTCTTGAAATTCCACTTACCCAGAAATGTCCCATCTTCTGATGTGAGGGAGCAATCCACAAGCTCAATCATTTGTATCTTGCTCCCTTTTTGGAACTTCTGAAGGATCAGAGGCAAATTTCCTCCCACTTTACTGTTCCAAGACAAATTTAGCTCTTCAAGTTCAGGAATCATCTCAAGTGCTTCTCCTGTTAACAAATGGCCCGAAAATTCTGTTGGTCACTAGTCAGAAAAGCAGGGAATTCATTTCAGAATCAGCACAACCATGATTAATGGAGTGTGGAAACTGGGCCAGGGTACTGTCCTGTTTGGCACCGAGGAACAGAGAGAAGGAAAGAACCCAATTCCTTCATAGCAGGGTGTGCTTCTCTAGATTTACAGGCACAGTCATTCTAATCCCTCCAAAATTCTGAAGCCATGCGTATGAGCTAAACAATTGTTGTTGTAGAAAAATCCACCTATTGGTAGGGTGGTTTTAGGAAGCTGCTTTTGTGGTGGTTCATCTGCTTTCCCTTAGCCCCTCTCTCTGGGATCAGCATTTCTGAGAAGTTTGACCAGGGATAGAAGTGAGGCAAAGCAGATAACTGGCCACCACAGAGGTAAAGCTCTCTCCAATGTCAAGAATATCACATGCCTATATATATATATATACACACACACACACACATGTATATATATACACATATATATACACACACATATACATATACATATATATATATGAGGAATATCACATGCAACCTGAACTGACCACTACAGAGAGAAACTAATAATAGAGCATCAGGCACTAGAAGCTTATAACAGCCGTGCTGCCTTAAGGGGTAAAGGAGGGTGCAGTGACACAGGGATGAAAACTAACATTTCTGAAACCATTACACACTGGAAAGCTCCCAGGGCTGCAGAGTGGAGGCTGGGAGAGAAAAGGAGAAGTGACCAGACAGATCTGTCCTTAGGAATGATTTTCACTGCCTTGCGGGTAGACACATACATGGAAAATGTACTTTCTCAATGTGCAAACAATTAAGCATTCTGGCAAGTCCCCTGTATCTAGAACCCTCTTTACTACCTGTCCCTGGGTTTGAACTTCTACCATGGTTTATTCATTCCATGGATTAAGGTTTTAGAAGTCCAGGAACCCCATGCTAAAATGCATATTCCCCAGGAGTTATAGCATCTTAAGCCAGCAATGAACAGGCATCATTTTTTGTGCTATTACCAGTCAATTGGGGGTGACTTTCGATAGCCCTGAGGTGTTCCCCAGGATCAGGGAGAAAGAGCTCATGATTGATTAGTTATGTCTGCAGTGGTCATGGTACTGGAGTGCCATGCATTTGCCACTCAGTACTAAACTATTATAATGGGTGTAACAATTTTGAAATGCCTTCTGATTTATGTTCTCTTATCAAGAAACCATTTATTTTCCCTATACCCCATCTGCATTAAGGTTGAGTGAAGAAGATAGAGTATGGGTGATAGGTAAGCCCCTCCTGATGGGAGAGGATGCAGAAGTCCTTCCAGAGAAGAAATAACTCTGGGAGAGGGAAAAGGGTGCAAACATCAGAACAACAACAGTGCAGACTCCCTCCTCAACCAGGTAAGTTTGGAACAGGTCCCAGGGCAGAAATTTCATTTTCTTGTTTTCTAAGGATGGAGGATCAGGAAAAAGATCAGGTTAATCACAGAAAATAAGAAAGTTGTCTTTTCACACCTGAGTAATGGTATGTTAAAATTGTGAGTCTGCTACATGATAACCAGCTGCTTAATGTGGGGCTAAACTCATCATGTAAACCCACAGAAAGGTGGTTTTAGATGACAGAATGGAGAAAGAAGGACTATCAGTTATTGAGCACCTATTATGCACCAGGCATGCAGTAGGCACTTTACAGAAATTGTTTAATCCTTGCAACAATTTTTTGAGAGGGAGGTTATCCCTATTTCAGATATAAGAAAACCGAGGCTCAGAAATTTAAATTATTTGTTCATGTTCACAAAGCTAGTTAAAAGTGGCACTAGAGGCTGGGCATGGTGGCTCACACCTGTAATCCTAGCACTTTGGGAGGCCAAGGCGGGCAGATCACTTGAAGTCCGGAGTTCAAAACCAGCCTGGCCAGCATGGTGAAACCCTGTCTCTACTAAAAATACAAAAAAATTAGCCAGGCATGGTGGTACATGCCTGTAATCCCAGCTACTTGGGAGGCTGAGGCAGGATAATCAGTTGAACCCAGGAGGCGGAGGTTTCAGTGAGCCAAGATTGCACCACTGCACTCCAGCCTGGGTGACAAGAATGAAATGCCATCTCAAAAAAAAAGGGGGGGGTGGGGGATGGGCACTAGGATTTGAAGTAGGATCTACTAAAAATAAAAAAAAAAAACAAAATAATTACAAAAATTAGCCAGGCATGGTGGTGCACGCCTAAAACACAAAAAAATACAAAAAATTAGCCGGGCATGGTGGTGCGCTCCTGTAATCCCAGCTACTGGGGAGGCTGAGGCAGGAGAATCACTTGAACCCGGGAGGCAGAGGTTTCAGTGAGCCAAGATTGCACCACTGCACTCCAGCCTGGGTGACAAGAATGAAACACCGTCTCAAAAAAAAAAAGGCCGGGGGAGCGGGTGGGCACTAGGATTTGAAGTAGGATCTGGCCAACCTGAGATGTGTAATGTTTCTCCTCAGCTACAGGAGGCATGGGCCGGGGGACGTCAGCTGCCCCCATTTCCAGGGAGAGACTGACAAGCGGAGATATTTGGCATAAAATGTGTTGTTTTTACAGAAATCTTTAAATAGCTGTAAAGGATTAAAATAAGTCATGAAAATAAGAAACTTTACATCAAAAGAAGAATAAAAAGTATCAAAGACATCTAATAAACCAGCAAGCATTTTAGTACAGCAGTTGGATAAGTAGAATGACTGTGTACAAATTTAATCCTATGAAACTAACTTAATGGAGGTTCTAGTTCTAGTTAAACTATTAACTTAAAAATCTTGTTTTGTTTAATGTTTCAAAATGTGGGTGGGAAAATAGAAGAGAGAAGTATTCTTTTGGAATTGTAAAAGAACTTAATTCTTGTCTACTCTAACTCCTCTATTTTACACATGAAGTAACAGACCCAGTGTAAGCATGTTTTACAGTAACCTCCATTTAAACTACATGAGGCTGGACACGGTGGCTCACGCCTATAATCTTAACACTTTGGGAGGCCAAGGTGAGTGGATTCCCTGAGGTCAGACGTTCGAGACCAGCCTGGCCAACATGGTGAAACCCCCATCTCTACTAAAAATACAAAAATTAGCCAGGTGTGATGGTTCACACCTGTAATCCCAGCTACTTGGAAGGCTGAGGCAGGAGAATTGCTTGAACCTGGGAGGCAGAGGTTGCAGTGAGCCGAGACTGCACCACTGCACTCCAGCCTGGGCAACAGGGTGAGCCTCCATCTCAAAAAAATAAAAATAAAAATAAATAAATAAATAAACTCCATGAAAGCAGGGACCTGGTCAGCCTTGTTCTTTTTTTTTCTTTTCTTTTCTTTTTCTTTTCTTTTCTTTTTTTTTGTTTGGAGATGGAGTCTCACTCTGTCACCTAGGCTGGTGTGCAGTGGCACGATCTCGGCTCACTGCAACTTCCGCCTCCCAGGTTCAAGCGATCCTCCTGCCTCAGCTTCCTGAGTAGCTGGGATTACAGGCGCCCACCACCACACCCGGCTAACTTTTTGTATTTTAGTAGAGACAGGGTTTCACCATGTTGCCCAGGCTGTTCTCGAACTCCTGAGCTCAGGCAATCCGCCAGCCTCAGCCTCCCAAAGTGTTAGGATTACAGGTGTGAGCCACGGCGCCCGGCCGAATCCATCTTTTAAGAAATGCATTCATCATACCCAGTGCTTGAACATCGTCAGTGGTGAGTCTGCAGCTACCCAGCCTCAAGATTTTTAACTTGCTGACCAGATGCATTTGCTGAGTGATGGAAAGGAGGGTTCCACCTACAAAACCATTCCAGGAGATATCCAGTTCTTCCAAGTCTGGGAGAAAAGGCAGCAAGGCAACTAGAAGTGAACAGAAGAAAATACAGATATGTGTATGTGACTTGTGATTTGTAGTAAATAAAATGCAATGCTTACATACACAGGATATAGTTTTACACTGTAAGAGAATAGACAGTGGTGGGCACGCTGACTTTTGGCAAAGCAGGGAGCCCTCAGCTGTACAACTGGAGAAATTGTGATGTTTACATTTTCTATTTCTTGGGATGTTTTCTATTTCTGCCAAATAACTGCAGTCTGAAAATGCAGGAGTGTGTCTGTAAGATTTCATACAGCCTCTTTTCCTAAACTCAGCTGAAGTCTTCAAAACTTGAGGAAGCATCAATTAACTTGTTTTTCTTTTCCTTTTTTTCAGATGGAGTCTCGATCTGTCGCCAGGCTGGAGTGCAGTGGCACGATCTTGGCTCACTGCAACCTCCGCCTCCCAGGTTCAACTAATTCTCTGCCTCAGCCTCCCGAGTGGCTGGGATTACAGGCACCCGCCACCACGCCTGGCTAATTTTTGTATTTTTAGTAGAGACGGGGTTTCACCATCTTGGCCAGGCTGGTCTTGAACTCCTAACCCCGTGATTCACCCGCCTCGCCCTCCCAAAGAGCTGGGATTACAGGTGTGAGCCACTGCGCCTGGCCTTTTTCTTTAAAAAAAAAAAAAAATGCCTGCTCGGGAGGCTGAGGCAGGAGAATGGCGGGAACCCGGGAGGCGGAGCTTGCAGTGAGCTGAGATGCGTCACTGCACTCCAGCCTGGGTGACAGAGCGAGACTCCGTCTCAAAAAAAAAAAAAAAAAGCGATGCTGTTTCTGCAATTGTCTGGGACCACTCAGCAGACTTGGGGTTACCAGGTGGGTAGCTGAGTATGTTTTATCTGCTTATCTCAATGGAAAGGCCCTATCTTCCTCTATGCAAAGTCTACTGCATACAGACCCATTTCTTTCATGTCCGCTGTTGTTAATCCACAGTTATTCAAATCTAGACACTTGTTGACAGCCTTTTTGCCCAGCTTCTGCAGGAAATGCTCATTTTTCTCCATACTGGATCTCCATTCCATTTCTGAACTGAGAGGCTTAGCTGTGTGATAAGCATAAAAAAGAATTTGCTGTTAATTATGGATGTATTAAAGATGCATAATGACCACAATCAGACAAGTGAAAAGACTGCATAACTCTGAATTGCTCCTTGATAAAAACCTCAACTCAGAGGCAGAGCCATTTACTAGGGACAAAGCTTAACTAACCACTGTTCCTGCCACCAGGTGCCCAGACACTGCTTCAGGAGCCTCAGGAACTTGGTGGCTTTTCTATCATGACCTGACCTGGGCTTCTCAGCATGAAGACAGAGCTGCATTCCTGGGTGAGAAGTAAACCTGTCAGCCCGGCTTTTGAGATGCTTGCTTACTTGAAGGGCACACATATCTTTGGTGGATGCAACTGCTAGGGAGGAAGCAGAGATACTTGCCTCCTCAAACCAAACAGGTGAAGAAGGGAAAGCATTGAAATCACCATCAGGGAGCTTCAAATGGCCACACGGAGTGAGTGGAATTCTTGCCGGTCAGTTCCTAGACCATTCAATCGGCAAACACGAATCCAGAGAAACTAGGCCTGGGAGAGCTTTTGCTTTTTCTCAACTCCTGCCAGAAAGTGAATTTGGAAAGCCTCATTTGTCCTCCTTGTTATTAGGGACTACTGTGGCACCCTCACCAGCTTCCTCTGTAATAACACTCTAATAACATGATAGTGGCTGGGCACGGTGCCTCACACCTGTAATCCTAGTACTTTGGGAGGATGAGGTGGGCGGATCACGAGGTCAGGAGATCAACACCATCCTGGCCAACATGGTGAAATGCTGTCTCTACTAAAATACAAAAAATTAGCGGGGCGTGGTGGTGCACACCTGTAGTCCCAGCTACTCAGGAGGCTGAGGCAGGGGAATCTCTTGAACCCAGGAGGCAGAGATTGCAGTAAGCTGAGATTGTGCCACTTCACACCAGCCTGGCAACAGAGAGAGACTGCATCTAAAACAAAAAAAAGAAAAAAAAAGATAGCACTATAATAATAAAAGCTATCATTTTATTGAGCACCTGTTATGTACTCGTTCTTTGCCTACTTGCAGGTGCCAGCATTTCTTTTTTCTTTCTTTTTTTTTTTGTTGGTGGGGATGGAGTCTCACTCTGTCACCTAGGTTAGAGTGCAGTGGCACAGTCTCAGCTCACTGCAACCTCCACCTCCCAGGTTCAAGCAATTCTCCTGCCTCAGCCTCCCGAGTAGCTGGGACTACAAGCGCCTGCCACCACGCCCGGCTAATTTTTGTATTTTTAGTAGAGATGAGGGGTTCGCCATGTTGGCCAGGCTGGTCTCGAACTCCTGACCTCAGGTGATCCACCTACCCGGCCTCCCAAAGTGCTGGGATTACAGGCGTGAGTCACCATGGCCGGCCAGGTGCCAGCATTTAAGACATACATAAAACACATCATACTTTTCTAAGGAAAAATGAATATATATGTACTGACAGTGATTTTAAAGTGATTTTTGTAAGTGAAATATACAATTTTAAACATATAGATTATGTATATTGAAATCCAATAGGAAATAATAAGTTCTGGAATGAGCAGTAATATTTTATTAACCCTGACAAAAAGGTGTAAGACAACATAGCTAAGAAGAAATACATTGGTACCTGTGAAAATTAAAAGATAGTAGGTTTGCAGTAGTAATAAATTTAGACCAAATGATTAGCAGGATAATAAAAACTACACCTGTAATCCACAGCAGTCTTGTGGCTTCCTGTTTGGTCTAAGAAAACCACACGTAGGATACGCGTCCTTGTTGGGATGCTTGGTGTTACCACATTTCACCAGTAGGAGGCAGCAGCACCCACCATTTAACCTTTCACTCTCGCCTTCCATTTTTATGGCACATTGGACACAAGGCATTTAATTTTGGGTAGAGTTGCCAGATTTAGGAAAAACAACAACAGGATGCCCAGTTAAATTTAAATTTTAAATCGACAAGGAATTGTTTTATTGTATGCCTCAACTGTTGCATGTATTTTCTCTGGCAACCCTAATTTTGGGTGGGGCAGAGCAGAATTGTGGATGGGAGACAGGGAGGGACTGCCTCTTAGGTGCCAGCAAGTACAGGACATTTTGTCTAAACGAGTCACAAACCATTTCATAGATTTGGAAACTTAGAGACACGATTAATTAGGAAGAAGCGGAGCCTGAATTTGAACCCAGAATAGTTTGTTCCAAAGCCTAGTGTGTGTGTGTGTTTTATTTTTGTATTTTAAAAAATTTCTCTGCATTGCATCTTATTGCTGTCTCTCTTTTGTTTTTAAGCTTTTTATCTCGACCTACAATCATCCTCAAGTTCCAGCCCCACCAAACCCACTCTTCTGTTTTCTCCTCAAGACACTGCTCTGTCAAGCATTTCCTTTACTGTCAAATGTTTGGAAAGAGTGGTTTCCACTTGCTGGCCCAACTCCTTCCCCACATTTACAAGCTAACCCTCTACCTTCTGGTTGCTACACTCCTCTATCCAAATACATTGTTTCTCAAAGGTCACCAACAATAACCTACAAACTGACAGATGCAGAAATCTCTTCTCAGTCCACATCCCACTGGGTGCCCTGTCATGTTTGATGTGACTGACAAGTAAGCAGTACAGTCAAAAGACCTGGTCCAAATCACAGGTCTGTCCGAGGAACAAGTCACTCAACCTCTCTGAGCCTTGGTTTACTCATCTATGAAATGCCTGGTTCATTTCTCAAGAGCATCGTGATTTAAACTTACTGGAACCTCCTATGCACATGGTAATCTGCAGGGCCTTTTACCTGAGAGATATTTGGTAAATATTTGTTAAATGAGCAAACAATTGAATGAATGAATATTGGTTTTACAGTTCCTCAATTACCAAAATAAATCATCATGATAAATCTTTATCAAAACACTTAAATATAAGTGTGAGTACTAACTTATAAGACCCCTGGACATCTCCTCACAGATCATGTATTTCAATTTTTAAAAAATCTGTGAAACCGGCCAGGTGCGGTGGCTCATGCCTGTGATCCCAGCACTTAGGAAGGCCGAGGCAGGTGGATCACCTGAGGTCAGGAGTTCAAAAACCAGGCTGGCCAACATGGCAAAACACCGTCTCTATTAAAAATACAAAAATTTGCCAGGCATACTGGCATGCGCCTGTAATCCCAGCTACTTGGGAGGCTGAGGCAGGAGAATTGCTTGAACCCGGAAGGCAGAGGTTGCAGTGAGCCAAGATTGTCCCACTGCACTCCAGCCTGGGCAACAGAGCAAGACTCCATCTCAAAAAAAAAAAAAACCTATGAAACCAAATTAGCCCAGTGTAGTGGCGGGTGCCTGTAGTCCCAGCTAGTAGGGAGGCTGAGGCACAAGAATCTCTTGAACCCAGGAGGTGGAGTTGCAGTGAGCCGAGATTGCGCCACTGTAGTCTAGCCTGGGCGACAGAGTAAGGCTCTATCTCAAAAAAAAAAAAGAAAAATTATATGAAGCCTTCTCTTCACAGGATACCTTATGTCACAGCTCAGTGTGTAGAACAAGTGAGTCAGGGCTGCTACAGCTAGGCTGGAGTGGGGTGGGAGGCACCCATGGGGGGCGCATTAGTAACCACACAGGAGCCGCGCTGTGGAGATTGAGGCCTTTTCCTAGCTGTGTTAGCTCTGAACAAAGCTCTCGGTTCTTAGTGCTCTCACTAAGTTCCTTTCCGACTGAAATCTGTCAAGGTTTGTCAACCAAAACTCTCGACACTCATAAAACATTATTACACATTGGTAACATGGGTGGTACTGTACCAGGAACCAAGATAACAAGTTCCTGTTTTCAAAGAGCTGCCTGTTTAATGAAAGAGACAGCAAGAAAGCCACCGTTACCGTGTAGATGAGAAGTGGAGGCACGCAGGGGTGTGTGGTTCCACATTTCAGTGACAATAAGTACCTCAAGTCTGGTGATTCCAGGTCGGGGAGGAGGGTCTTGGGAAGTTTCCAAGAGAAACTGGTGCCTGGATTGCACCTTAAAGGAAGAGTGGGAGTCATCCAGGTGGGTGGACATGAGGGAGGGATAAGTCGGGGGGTTGCAGGGGAGGATGGTGACACGAGGGAACATCTTTCTAGCCACAAAGAACCACTCGCTGGGGATGGGAGAAGAATGTGGCCAGTCCAGGGAATTATAAGTTAATCAGAGGGCCACACGTAGAGGATGAGGGCGGCGCTGTGGTGGGAGGTGGGAGAAGGCAAAGGTCACAAAGAGATATCCAATATCCAACTGATCACTAATACCTTGAGGGCCATGCTTGGGAATATAGGTGAGAGAAACTCAGTGAAGGATTTTAAGCAGGCGAGAGACACCACCATATCTGTGGTTTAGAAAGAGCACTATGGCAGTGTAGAGGACAGATTGGCAAGAGAGCAAGACTGGAAGCAGAGAAACCAGTTAGGAAGCTATTGCTGTGGTCCAGGCAAGAGACAATGAGAGCTAGGCAGCAGCAATGGAGAGGAAGCACCAGGTGGGAGAGCTATTTAAGGACAGAATTAACATGACTCCAGGAGCCATAGAATTTTGGGAGAAATAGAAATGAAGAACCAAGCAGCTTGGGTGGTCAGTGTTGCACAGCAGGGATGACCCCGGCCTGGTTTTGCACTGTTAATTTAATCACGATTACATTCATTCATTAACTTCTTTCCTGATGCTCTAAATCACACTCTAGAACAAAAATGAACAATTTTCTGATAGAGATGGTTTTCTTTTAAAGACAGACTTTAATTTCCTATTTATAAAAACATACTTAAAATACATTTAATCTACTTGCTGCTAAAACTGTATTATTTTTGGCATTTGATGGCAAACAATCTGATGGAAGGGAGGGTAGGTATAAATGATATAAAATTGGCTAGGCACAGTGGCTCCTGGCCAGGCCTGTAATCCCAGTACTTTGGGAGGCCAAGGCAGGCAGATCACCTAAGGTCAGGAGTTCGAGATCAGCCTGGCCCACAAGGTGAAGTTCCTTCTCTACTAAAAATACAAAAAAATTAGCCGGGCATGGTGGCGCACACCTGTAGTTCCAGCTACTTGGGAGGCTGAGACAAGAGAATCACTTGAACCTGGGAGGCAGAGGTTGCAGTGAGCCGAGATCACGCTGCTGCACTCCAGCCTGGGCGACGGTGTGAAACTCTGTCTCAAAAAGAAAGAAAGAAACAAAATCGGCCATGGGTTGATTTTTTTTTTTTTTTCTGTCTCAGAAAGAAAGAAAGAAAGAAAATTGGCCATGGGTTTTTTTTTTTTTTTTTTTTTTTTGAGGGTCTCACTCTGTCACTCAGCCTGGAGTCCAGTGGTGCAATCATGGCTCACCACAGCTTCAACCTCTAAAATTCAAGTGATCCTCCCACCTCAGCCTCCAGAGTAGCTAGGACCACAGGCATGCACCACCATGCCCAGCTAATTTTTAAACTATTTTCTAGAGATGGAGTCTTTTTTTTTTTTTTTTTTTTTTTTGAGACGGAGTCTTGCTCTGTCACCCAGACTGGAGTGCAGTGGCGCAGTGGTGCAATCTTGGCTCACTGAAACCTCCACCTCCTGGGTTCAAGCGATTCTCCTGCCTCAGCCTCCCCAGTAGCTGGGATTGCAGGCACCTGCTACCACACCCGGCTACTTTTTTATATTTTTAATAGAGACTGGGTTTTACCATATTAGCCAGGATGGTCTCGATCTCCTGACCTCATGATATGCCTGCCTCGGTCTCCCAAAGTGTTGGGATTACAGGCATGAGCCACCGCACCCGACCAAGACAGAGTCTTGCTATATTGCCCAGGCTGGTCTTAAACTACTGGCCTTAAGCGATCCTCCTGCCTCAGCTTGCCAAAGTGCTGGGATTACAGGCATGAATCACCATGCCCAACTGATAATTACTAAAGGTAGGTGACCATGGGGATTCTTTATTCTATTTTTGCATATGCTTAAAGTGTTTTTAAAATGCTTTTAATCTAATAGATAATATATTGATGACATTGCACATAACACATAACTTTAGAGAGAGATTTGACAATATTTATTTTCATAACCCTTGAATTTGCAATCCCTGTTCTGGAAATTTATACTTCAAAAATAGCTGAAATATGGTGAAACAGGGAATGGGAAAGAAAGAAAGCCAAAGATACTCACCGAAGGACAAACAAGGAACTCATTGAGTAATTAAGACATATGAATGTGATGGAATATTATGCAACCATGAAAATTATGCATATGAGCATCATGTAGCAATGTGGGAATTGAGCAATATAATAATATGTTCTGGAAGTAGGATCACAGCTCCACATAAACTCAGGAGGAATCTGTAAGCTATTACAACTGTGGAAAAGATGCCAATCTGGCCCCAGCGACCTCTCTGACTTGTCTTCCACTACCCCTTCCTCTCCATGTCTCCCATCCTGCTTTAGCATCCCTGACTTCCTGACTCTATCTCAAGCACTCTAGGCTCAGTCGTATCTAAAGCCTTTGCATGTACAGTCCCTTTGCCTGGAAAGCTATTTCCGCAAATACCTAAGTGGCTCGCTTTATTCATTCATTCAGCAAAGCTGATTTTATTCAGATTGCTGCTCAAATGCCTCCAAATCGAAGACTTCTTTCCTCCACCCCCATCTAAATAGCACCCCATCCCATCATTCTTTGTCTCCTTAGCCTGCATTATTTTTCTTCATATCACTTATCACCACCTGAAGTTATATCTGCATTTGGTCCTTTTCATGGCTGTATTTCTAACACTTAGAGCAGGGGTTACCACATAGCAAGCACTCAATAAATATTTATTGACTACTGACTGACAGAACATAAATGCATGCATATGAAAAGAAAAGACTGAAAAGAATCTTAAAGAAATGATCATTTGTGTTGTAATGAAAGGAAATTCAGTATTTTCCCTAAACTTTTCTGTAGTGTTATATTGCTTTTAACAATTTAAAAGTAAAATTATGAATCATTTAAAGCATGTAAGTAACATAATAAATGATTAGCACAGAGACTCATAGTTGAGTCTTTAGTCTCAAAAGTCTTAAAGTCTTTAGTTTAACCCATAAGATCACTTTAGAAGAAAACTCTAAAAAATAAAGAAACATAGAGGCTGGGAAGGGTGTGTGTGTTGTTGGTGGAGGAAGTGTGGATGGTTAATGGGTACAGAAAAAATAGTTAGAATATATAAGATCTACTGTTTGATAGCACAACAGGGTGACTATATTTATCCTTTGTTTACAAACAACCCGTTGTGCTCTTTTAGTTATTTTTAAATGTGCAATATGCTCTTTTAGTTATTTTTAAATGTGCAATAAATTATTGCACATTTAAAAATAACTAAAAGAGACCTGGTGTGATGGCTTACACCTGTAATCCCAGCAGTTTGGGAGGCCAAGGCAGGAAAATCACCTGAGGTCAGGAATTCGAGACCACCCTGGCCAATGCAGTGAAACCCCGTCTCTACTAAAAACACAAAAATTAGCTGGGCATGGTGGTGCGCATCTGTAATCCCAGCTACTCGGGAGGCTGAGGCAGGAGAATCGCTTGAACCCGGGAGGCAGAGGTTACTATGAGCTGAGATCACGCCATTGCACTCCAGCCTGGGTGACAAGAGTGAAACTCTGTCTCAAAATAAATAAATAAATAAAACTAAAAGTATAATGGGATTGTTTGTAACACAAAGGATAAATGCTTGAGGGTATGGATACCCCATTCTCCACAATATGATTATTAGGCATTGCATGCCTGTATTGAAACATCTCATATACCCCATAAATATATACACCTACTATGTACCCACAAAAATTAAAAATTAAAATATTTTAAATGTGGAAGTAAAAACAAAACAAATACAACAGCAAAAACACCAGCAGCCAGCAGCTTACCAGTCTCTGAGGTGGCTGTCTTCTGTATCCAGTCGCTGGGTTGGGAATCAGTTGTTTTAAGGTCATTGTCTTCTTTTCTGCTTTCAGCATTGGAGCCCCTGAGAAATTTGTTGACAATTGAAGTCTGGGGCTTAGTTTCTCCTTCTGAGGAAGTTTTCTTCCTTGTTTGACTCATGGTGAAGTTGATGGGGGTAGTTCCCAATAAGACATCTTCCTGTTGCTTTCTGTTTTCTAGGATTTCTAAGAAGAAAATAAGATTCTGTCAAGCCTGTGTTCAATCAAAATATCCTCCCCTACGTGAGTGCCCCCCACCCCCTGCCCCACCACCTTTCTTTTTCTGTTTTTTTATTGCTGTTAATGTTTAACATGAAAATAAGATGATGTAACCCAGGATCCAGAAGCCAATACAAACTCAAAGCAATTTGAGTTTTTAACTTTGCCCTATTTCATTGTGTGAGATATAAGTCATTAAGCATGACTTTGGCAAGCACATCAAGTGTGTCAACACATCTTAAATTACAGCTGTCAATTAGTTACCTGAAGACTTAATATGCCTTTAAAAGGGACTGGCCATTTGCAAAGCTGTCCCCAGAGGAGTTTGCCTTCAGCGACCTCCGCCTTCTGGTGACCCCCACCTCCTTCCTTTGCACACAAGCTCCTTTTTCTCTTTGCATATTCATATTTTCTCTACCCCCAACCCTGCACCACCACCCCACTGAAACATGTTGGCAGTAAAGAATTCATTCATTCCATAAATAGTTTTAAAGAATCTACTGTGGGCCAGTTAATGTTCTAAATGCAAAAGATTCAATGACGAACAAGAGACAGTTCTTGTCTTTGATGGGATCTTAACCTGGTAGGAAGATGGACCTGTATGCCATTGATTGAGTGGGACAAGAGCCAAGAGATGGGAGGTGGTCAGGGAACCCACAGTAAACTAAGCATGCCTTGGAGAACAGACTTGGAACAGTGAGTGACATTGCCTGGGTTTTGAAGGACTGCGAGTTAGCTTTTTAAGAGAGGGAAGAGTATCCCAGGCAGAAGAAAGGGTAAGCTCAAGAGCTCCCAGGCAGGAACGGCTGGAAGAGCCTAGCATTGGAGGTGGGGATGTGGGTCAGGGGGTGTGGAGGTTAGGGGTGAGGTCTGGTATGATTTGAAGCTAAAAAGGATTCATAAAGGTCAATCTATTATCTCTCCTGAAATTTGCTTATATTTTATGGGAGGGCTAAGGACTTAAACTAAAGGGATACACAGAAGTGTTTTGTTTTGTTTTGTTTTGTTTTGTTTTGTTTTGTTTTGTTTTGACATAGAGATGGATTTTCACCATGTTGGCCAGGCTGGTCTTGAATTTCTGGCCTCAAGTGATCCGCCCACCTCGACCTCCCAAAGTGCTGGGCTTAAAGGTGTGAACCATCATACCCAGCAGAAGTATTCTTGAAATTACAGTTTTCATAGTTTCCTCTCTAATAAAATAGCTCTTTCTATAACATTATGTTCCAGAATGGTCCAAGAAACATTTTACACAGGGAATCCTAAAAATGGACCTTGCAGAGCCCGCCTCCACTCGTGAGGGCTGGAATGTTCCGTGCACTTGGAGCACTGCTTTGGAAGTCACAATTGGACATTGCATTTTTCTTTTAAAATCTTCCTTTCATATTAGAGCAGGGCCCAGCCCTGGTTTACCCAGCAACAGACAGCAGTGGAACTAAATAATTACCCCATGCACAGCAGCACAGCTGACTAGAGTCTCAGGGGGTTAGGTGGAAAAGAAGAAGGAAAGGGGTGCTAACTCATAAATCTAAACATGACCTGCAGCCCTGGCTGCCTCACCCTGATTGCACCATCACCCCAGGCCTTTCTCAATTTGCTACTCTTCTGGCCCCCAACCCAGGACACCTCCATGGTCATTTTCAGCCAATTTCACCATTTGGAGATTTAGACAGGGCTATTCTCTGGGGAGCTAGCTCAGTAAATGGTTTCACTTTTTTATCCTCCCCGCAAATGCACTGACTCCAACTCCTCAAGTCCTAAGAAAACAGTGCTGGAGGGTGCTCCAGGATGTGGTAATTTACCCAGGTGAAACCCCACCCAGCTTCTGAGGCCCAGCCAGTTCTCTGTGAAGATCAGTACACTAAGGAGCAGGGGAGCCAGGAAGCCAAGAAACACAAGAACCAAGGAACAGAAGAGGATGTGAAGGAGAGGAAAGGAACAGGAGAGTAGAAAGCAACCAGGAGGCTAATAAGGCAACAAGAAAGGACCATGCCAGAGGAAGGAAGACTTTTGAATGAAAAGGGGGAAGCATTTGCACATTTCTTCATATATAGTAGTTAAGTGCTAGGTTACCATGCTCATATTTTAAAAAAATAATAATTTTTTCTTCAAAATATGTCTGGGAAATTCCTCTTTATATAAAAACTTTAATAAGCCCTCAGGCTTCCCAAACCAAGTCAATCTTTAAAATCTTAGCTTCAGTAAACCTTCCACTTCCTCCTTATCCCTGAACTGGACTTTATAAAGGAAATCCCTGCAAAAGGAATTTGGGAAAATTTGCAGATCACAGCACAACCACCACAATACAGCAGCTAAAAACTGGGGGCTTGTCCCTTCTACCAGGGTCAAAAGCATTCACTTAAGAGCCCTTAGGAAAAAGAAATGGCTGATATTTCAATTCAACTCATCAATATTAATTGAGCAGATACTTTCCATATTTACTATATTCTTAATAGTTAAGGTTGTTTGCCATGAAGCCTCAAGAGTAATAATACATATTTGACACGTCATTTCTCTTGCATGTAAGTTCTTTTTATTTATTACTTTTGCAAAAGTAAGGAATACCTTTCCTTTCTTTTCAATCCTTAGGTTTGGGTTTAATATAATTTAAAATTTTTGAGAAATGTCTTTAAAGGTCTTTCTTTTTTTATTCTTTTTTTTTTTTTTTTGAGATGGAGTCTCACTGTTGCCCAGGCTGAAGTTCAGTGCCGCAATCTTGGCTCACTGCAACCTCTGCCTCCTGGGTTCAAGCGATTCTCCTGCCTCAACCTCCCAAATAGCTGGGATTACAGGCATCCGCCACCACATGTGGCTAATTTTTGTATGTTTAGTAGAGACGGGGTTTCACCATGTTGACTAGGCTGGTCTCAAACTCCTGACCTCAGGTGGTCCGCCCGCCTCGGCCTCCCACAGTGCTGAGATTACAGGCATGAGCCACCGCACCTAGCCAGTCTTTCATTTTTTGATGTAATGTTTCAGAATGAATCATATTTTCAATGTTGTTTGTCAAAGGGAGATGCATTGTTCTTTCTCCACAGACTTACTTCATTAAAAAAAGAAAGGAAATTCTGTTGCCTGTTACATGAATGAATCTTGAGGACATTAGGCCAAGTGAAATAAGCCAGTCACAATAAGATAAACACTGTATGACACCTCTTCTATGCAGTATCTAAAGTAGTCAAATTCATGGAAACAGTAAAAATTGTGTTTGCCAGGGGCTAGGGGGAGGGGAAGTAGGGAGTCGTCTGATGGGTATAAAGTTCCAGTTTTGCAAGATGAAAAAGTTTGTCTTTGTACAACTTTGTGAATCTGTTGTACCACAATGTGAATATATTTAACACTACTGAACTGTATACTTAAAAATGGTTAAGATGGTTAATTTTGTGTTCTGTAGTTTTTACCACAATTAAAACATTTTTAAGTGTATTTTTAAAAAGTGATTCAGGCTGGGTGCAGTGTCTCACGCCTGTAATTCCAGCACTTTGGGGAGGCCGAGGCAGGCAGATTTTCTGAGCTCAGGAGTTCAAGACCACCCTGGGCAACATGATGAAACCCCATCTCTACTAAAATACAAAAACTTAGCCAGGTGTGGCAGTGTGCACCTGTAGTCCCAGCTACTCGTGAGACTGAGGCACGAGAATCGCTTGAGCCCGGGAGGCAGAGGTTGCAGTGAGCCAAGATCGCACCACTGCACTCCAGCTTGGGCTACAGAGTGAGACTCCATCTCAAAAAAAAAAAAGAAAGTGATTCAGAGGACTGAACTCCAAATGTAAAGTTTTAAGAATACAGTAATCAATTTCTACTTTTATTTTCCTTCTTATGTATCCACAAATGTGACATGATTTTAGAAAATCCATGCCTAACTACTAAATAGATTTTTAATAAGCATAAAATAAAAATCCTAGGTAATCGGAAAAAAAAAAAAGCTTCAGTCACTCAGTTCTAAGGCATTGTGGTGGCACGTAGTATCTTGAGTTCTATGTCTGATGAGCTTAGTTCAGCCTTATTCAGAACTCTTGTCTTAAAGAGGCATTATTGTAGATATATTTGTAGTACTTTAGTTAACTCTACTATTTTTAGTTAATTTAAGCAGAAAAGGAATTTATTAAAAGAATGATATGGAAGTTCTACTAAAACGATGACAGAGGTAAATATGTGTTTACCTCCACTTCTCTTGAAACCCTATTTAATCAACAGATTTAAAAAAAAAATCATAAATCTGTAAGGATAAGGAGAACTGGATAGATGTTAACACAACTTTGAAAACTAGAGAGCAAGAGGATGAGTTTAACTGACTTTAAAGTTAAGTGTCTGCATGGATTGGGAGAACAAATTTTTCAAAGGTCAGAATCCCGAAAGTCTCAGTAATTGACAGCACAAGGTAACTCTGAAGGAAAGAGATGTGTAGGTAGAGCTGCACACAAGATGATTCGTGAAACATTTGTAAGAGGTTAAATTGTTAAATTCTATTTCTCACTTCGGGCAGCCAGGAGGCTACCCCTTCCCCATCTTGGCAGAAGAATGTTTATTTTCACCACATGTCGAAACATAGAAGATCCAGACTCAGATACTGGTCAGGTTTTGAATACCTTATCTGAAAGGAGCTTAAGTAAAGTCTATAACTGAGCCATGAAACCTGTCCCTATTCCCTCTTCTGTTCCTCCAAGAACACCCTGACAACCAAATGTAACTACCCACTTCGCCACATAACAGAGGTGGAGTGGATGACAACTATCTGAAGAAACTGGCCAGCCTAAGAGAAAAAACCTAGATATTGACTGTTGAAAGACCTTCAGCTAAATGAATCTGTCCCTGCCCAAGCACGTTACAAAGAAATCCACTGATTGACAGGCCCTACTTTTGTACACAGACATTCCAGTATAATGCATAATCTACATATGCGTGGAGCACCAAGGATGTCAAGATGCTTGAGGAAAGATTCTGACATAACACCGAGGTGCAGAAACAGTAAGAAAAACGAAACTTGGAAAATAAAGACAATGTGGGGAGAAGAAGGGACTTTTACAAATCACTATTATACTTGGAGTGTTAAGAGATGAGACGATGTATGGTTCATAAGTCAAGAGAAAATCCAGAGAACAGAAGAACTTCTAGATAGCAGTTTCTGGGCAAGATGAAAATGTTGATGGTGAAGTAGGGTTTTTTGTTTGTTTGTTTGTTTTTATGTATTTATTGAGATGGAGTCTAGCTCTGTCGCCCAGGCTGGAGTGCAGTGGTGCGATCCTGGCTCACTGCAACCTCCGCCTCCTGGGTTCAAGCAATTCTCCTGCCTCAGCCTCCCAAGTGGCTGGGATTACAGGTGCTCACCACCACACCCAGCTAATTTTTGTATTTTTAGTAGAGATGGGGTTTCACCATGTTGGCCAGGCTGGTCTTGAACTCCTGACCTCAAGTGATCCGCCCACCTTGGCCTCCCAAAGTGCTGGAATTACAGGCATGAGCCACCACACCCAGCTGTTGTTGCAGTTTGGAATCTACCCAGTCCTCCAACAATAACCCCTCTGAGGCCCATGAAAGCCCTGGGCTCAGCCAGAGTTGAGCAGATGAGGGAACAACCAGCTGCAGAGAGGAGCCACCTTCTCTGCTGAGAACTTCAGAGAGCTGCAGAGACCACCAAATGACCAAATGACCTGCCTGCAGAGAGGAACTACTCTCTCCAGGGCCTCCTCTCTGCTGAGCACTGAACACTGAGGGTATGACCTGCCTGCCTACAGAGGGGAGCTACCCACTGTGGGTCTCCTCTGAGCTGTTCTAACACTAAATAAAGCTCCTCTTCATCTTCACCCTTCACTTGTCTGTGTACCTCATTCTTCCTGGACACAGGACAAGAACTCAGGCAAAGGTGCTACCAGCCACAGGGTTTCCAGGAAGAAAATAGACACCCCAAAGATCCAGTAACAATGTTATTCAGGCACAAAAATATAATGAAGTATTGATACATAACTGAATATGAATAAATCTTGAAAATATGCTAAGTGAAAGAAGTCAAACATAAAAGGCCACATATATTATTCCGTTTATATTAAATAGCCAGAATAAAACAAAGTAGATTAATAGTTGTACATTGGGTGAGGAGATAGGGATATCATAAATAAAGGATATAGGGTTTCATTTCCACATTTCTACAGAAATGTGGAATTGTCCTAAAATTGATCGTGGTGATGGTTGCACAACTGTGAATATATTTAAAGTCATTGAATTGTACACATTAAATGAGTGAACTTACACATTTTTGGTATATTTCGTGGTTAAGCTGTGAACAACTTTTACATTGCCATAATAATATAAACACTATATGTTAAAACTCAGGAATAACCATATTGGAATGCCGAGGAAAGGGGAAATTTGCAAACATGTAACAGAAATAAATCCTCATTTGTCCTACAAAGAGGACAATAGGTAATACCTAAAAATGAAATAACAATATAAGCATGTTATTTGGAAATGCAGAGGTACACAGCAGACAAAAGGTAAAAGGGATGCATTTCCTGAACAAAACTCTTACTTATTATATTTAGAGTTTTCTGAATCTGACAGAAACAATTTAAATTAATTTTTTTTTCTTATTAAGTCTTTTGGGAAAGAGAGATGAGAAATCACAGTGACAATCTCAAAGAACTAAAAGCTGTTCTGGCTTTTTACAACCTTCTGGAGAAAAATGAAAATACAGAAAATATATACTAGTGATGTCATTTACAACTTAAGTAAAGGATAACAGGCATTTTGTGAACTAACAATTTCCTCAAAAAAAAAATCCTAAATTCAAGCAAATTATTTCAAGTCTAGAAATTATAAATTACATTGAAGTTGCTTAAATACATTAAAAGCATTTAGACAAGCTGAAAGTTTTCTCTTAATATGAACTAGAGCAAGCAAACAGTTACCTAGCACTCCCAGAAAGTCGCTTCAACTCAGGCCTTTCATAGCACATCATCTTTATGGATGTTTTGTCTTAGTTATTTCTTTTTAATCAAAGCTGGGCAAAAGGAGACAAATAATTTTAATCTCTATTTTCTCCTTGTTACCGCTGAGTGCAGACACCACGTTCTGCACCATTGACCCCATTGATTGGGCAGGCTAGGCTCTCTGCTAGAACCTTGGCCCCTACTGCCTTCGAAGCCTAATATAATTTGCCACAGCCAAGGCCATGTCTTCAGAATGGATTCTGCATGATTCCTGCTTCCTGGTGCCATAAGTGCAGCTTCTAAGCCTCCCCAGAGATTCTTTGAAATACCTGTGGAATTAAAAACAAAATACAGTCTGGGTGCAGTGGCTCACACCTGAAATCCCAGCACTTTGGGAGGCCAAGGCGAGTGGATCACTTGAGGTCAGGAGTTCGAAGCCAGCCTGGCCAACATGGCAAAACCCTGTCTCTACTAAAAATACAAAAATTAGCTGGGCATGGTGGTACCCACCTGTAATTCCAGCTACTCAGGAGGCTGAGGCAGGAGAATTGCTTAAACGGGGGAGGCCTGAACCTGGGAGGCAGAGGTTACAGTGAGCCAAGATTGCACCACTGCACTCCACCCTGGCAACAGAGCAAGATGCCGTCTCAAAAAAAAAAAAAAAAAAAAAAAAAAGTTTTAAAATGCATTTTGAATTTAAGCTGCCTGGTTACATTATGACCTGGGGAAAGCCTGAGGTCAGAACTGACATGACCTGAGAAAGACAAAGGGAAGGCCACTCTTGGGTGAAGTGCTGTGCTCTCAGCATTTCTCCCCTGCTGCTCTATGGCATCCTCCACCCAGCTGTTGATGGTAGGTGCTCTCGCTCTACTATCTGTGTTGTGCTCTTTTTCCTCCCTGATCTTCTCCCAGGCTCTCCTTGGAGAAGCCCAGGCTCAGGAGGGCCATCCAGCCTCCAAAACCCGAGTCCTACCACCCCCAAGCCAGCTCACCTCCCACATCCCCATAGACTTTGACTATGTAACTGGCTGTGTGGAGCTTTCTCACCTCTGAAATTTTTGTATTGCCTGACTGTATTTAAAAATACATAGCCATGAATTTAAGTAATAAGTAATTTAAGGTATTAACATCTTGCTTCCTCAGCTGGGCAGTTAGTTCCTTAAGGACAACAGCCATGAGTTGTATTTCTTTGCACCTATTAATACCCAGTAACGGCATTATAGGTTACAGATGTTCATAAATGTGTGACTGATGCTGAGGCAGGCCCATTCTGCAAAGCTCCAAGAGCAACTGTATTTCAAGGCAAATGAGGGAGAGCAACAGCAAACCATCCATGGTTCACATGTAACAAAGGGACTAAATCTGCTTGTCCTGTGAAGGCAATGAATACTCAAAGAGCCTGCCCGGGTAAGCAGATTCTGTTATTGACCTAAAGTTCATTGTCACAGGGGCATTTCTGGTAAAGCCCTGAGCTTAGGGCTGCCAAGATAAGAATGCACATTTAGCCAGGCGTGGTGGCTCATGCCTGTAATCCCAGCACTTTGGGAGGCCCAGGTGGGCGGGAGTTCAAAACCAGCCTGACCAATATGGTGAAACCCCATCTTTACTAAAAATACAAAATTAGCTGGGTGTGGTGGCACATGCCTATAATCCCAGCTACTCGGGAGGCTGAAGCAGGAGAATCGCTTGAACCTGGGAGGCGGAGGTTGCGGTGAGCTGAGATCACACCATTGCCCTCCAGCCTGGCAACAAGAGCAAAACTCTGTCTCAAAAAAAAAAAAAAGAAAAGAAAAAAAGAAAGCACATTAGCCAGTAAAGAACATGACAATATGACAATAAGAGTGAAGTGGGAAAAATATTCCTTAGAGCAAAGAATGCAATGCACTTATTTTAGGAGGTAAAACTCAAGTCACCAGTTACAGAACAATCAACCCTTCGTCCTATCCCAATCTTAATGTTTAGGTCAGTTTCTTGGGTAGGAGGCTGCAATAAACATTACTATTACACACCAGTACCTGCCATTCTCCTCCTCTCCCTGGATTACCTTTTTGAATTTAGGTGGCCTTGTGACTTGCTTTGGCCATCAAAATGTTCATGTAATTGAGATGTGACACTCCCAGGCAGAAGCATTTAACAGCCAGTGCCCAATTTTTCCAGCCGTCTTCCCTTGCTGCAGCAATCATGGGAGCCAATGTTCAGTTAGAGATGCAGCAAAGTTGGAGCAGGGAGACGGAGTGCATTCACTCCAAGTATACTTACTGAGCACCAACTATGTACTTACTGAGCACCAACCATGTACTTAGCACCAACCACATACGAAGCATTGTTAGGCACTGGGAATCTACTAGTGCGCAAGGCAAGGTCTCTGCCCTCATGGATGTTCCTGTCTGGCAGGGCAGACATCTATTTTTAACTTATTTTTAACTTAGATATAAGTCATTATTTAATTCTGGCCGTGACTCATGTTATGAAGAAAGTAGAACTTGTCCAGAGAGCATATAATACAGGCATCCTGAGGTCTGAGATTCAATGGGAGGGTTGATTTAAGAACAAATAGGAGGGGCCAGTTAAAGAATATTCCAGGCTGAGGTTCTGTGTCAGGGAGGGGTACAGTGAATCTGAAAAATAAAAGGCCAGTGTGGCTGGACAAGAGAAAGTGGGGCAACAGTTCATGAGACTTGTGAAACATGTAGAAGCCAGATTGTGTGGGGCCTGTGGGCTCTGTTAAAGAGTTCAGTCTCTTATTCCAAAACTGACTTGGGTATTCTTGAAACAAACAATGAATGGTCACTTACCACCCTCCTGTCATATTTTCCTATATCCCAGTAGCCCTTGTGGAGTGGCACAGAGCTCTTCCCAGTTGGGAAAGAGTTAAGCAAGTTGAGAGGTTGAGCACATACCCCTGCCATGAGGTCACCAAGGGGTCTATCCTATTCCTCCTGTAGGAACCAGCACCTTCTACCATCCCAGTGATGCTGGCTACAGCAGGGAAGCATGGCTGGGACTGCACAATCCATGGAGCTGGTGGGAGCCCTGCCCTCCTGAGTGGGGCTACAGCCACCCAAACTGTGGTTGTATATCCGAGCCTCCCTGTGCTCTTGGAGGGGGCTAGGAGTAGGCAGGATCTGCCTGCCTGGTTGCCACAGCAACTGCCAGACCTGCAGCTGCAGAGCTGGGCCTCCTGCTCCACAGAGCAGGCAGGAGCCAGGGACAAGCAGGAACCCCACCCCTTCTGAGTTGGCAGGAGCAGCCACCCTCCCAGGCACAGGACCTGGGCATCTTTGCAGCCTGCAGGCTCAGAGGTGTCTGCTCCCACTGCCTGGTGCCTCTGGTCCCAGAACCTACTCTGATCTCAGAGTGGGGTTGGGGTCATAAATGGCAGTGGGAGGCAGATTGATTCCTGGGCAGAAGGGGGCAGGTCCCCAGTAAGTCCCCATGTTCAGGCCAGGGAGGGCCTGAAGCCTGGGGGCTTGGGCTGCCAGTCCTGTGGACTAGAGTGGAGACTCGGGATGCCTCTTCCAGACCCACTCATGGCTGCCCATGGACCAATCAGCATGCACTTCCTCCCCTCTGAGGTCTGTAAAAGCCCTAGGCTCAGCCAGCAGGGCAGAGGACGGCCAGAGGGTGAAGAAGGCAGAGAGACAGACGCAACAACCAGCTGCAGAGGAGTTACCCTCTCTGCTGAGAGCTGCAGAGATGTCCTGCCTGCCAAGAGGAGCCACCCTCCAGGGCCTCCTCTCTGCTGAGAGCCAAACATTCGACAGGATGACCTGCTTACAGAGAGGAGCTACCCACTGTGGGTCTCCAACACTAAATAAAACTCTTCATCTTCACCCTTCACTTGTCTGCATACCTCATTCTTCCTGGATGCAGGACAAGCAGTCAGGCCAAGATGCCACCAGCCACAGAGGTTTCTGGCAAAAAAATCAATACCCCAAATATCCCATAACACCAGGGTATTGGCAGCATTCTTTGGCAGAGACGAGGAATCACTCTGGCTAGCTTAATAAAAGAGAAATACTGCCTGTATTAAATAGCTATGGAATCATGGAGAAATGGATTCTAAGTTGTGTTTCCAGGAAGTACTCCCAAAGCTACCCCACATAACTGTGCTACCCAGAAAGCTGTGGCCCTCTCATAGTGAGGACACTGCCTGTTGAAACTAGAAGTAGTGTCACAGTTGCTGGCTCAAAATCACAGACATCAGGAAATTGGATGTCACGTGACCTGCCTGTCACGCTATGTACCTCAGTTGCAAATTCAAGGCTTGCACAAATGTGAAGGATCAGGAGAACCTCAATCACTTCCTGAACCTAGCTTCAAGGGAGGCTGGGAAAAGTCATTTTAACTTTGTAGTGTCTGCAGTAGGGAAAACCTGCTAGAAGAGGGTTGAAATTCAGTATATAATTTATTGTGTTCATCACACCACATATCAGAGGAATCAAGGTTGACAAGTGGGATCCCCACTTTGGAAAGTCTTCTGACTTTCACTTTAGCTCTTCAAAACCCTATGCTAACCTAGTGACACTCCCCTTATCTTCCTATTGTATTTTTCCCTATCAAAAATAAAACCACTGTGAAGCATGTATTTCTCCACCTCTTTTGCATTTGGTTAAAGCGTGTGCCTTTCTGACTTTCTATTCCTTGCTTTGGGAATATTAGAAACTCTTAAAAGGGTGAGTTCTTCATCACAGACGAGCTCCGTTGGAACCCAGCACTGTGTAATATTCATACACATTCTTATACAAATATTATTGGTCTCCCTGAGCCCCTGTATAATGCAGTTGTTCTAGACTGTTGTAGGAAGGTTTAAAAGGCAGCTAGGTAATGCAATAGGAATGAGCAATGTTGAATCCTGCTTAAAGGCCAGAGGAGGGTAGATAGTTCATACTTCTCTGGGCTCGTATCCTTTTCTGTGACCACAGTTAAAAGGTACAGTACCCTTAAAACTATTATTTCCTCTGCCTTTCCTCTACCTTGGGCAGCATTTGTGATGAGGATGTATTTAGATAGGGCTTTGATTTTCAGGATTTTGTGAGTCCTGATATTCTGGCATTGGGCATATGGGAGGTTATATCCAGGTTAGGAAAATGTTGTGAGCATCTAAATCCATAGAGATGTGTTTGTTTTTTTTGTTTTTTTTTTTTTTGAGACGAAGTCTTGCTCTGTTGCCAGGCTGTAGTGCAGTGGTGTGATCTCGGCTCCCTGCAACCTCCAACTCCCTGGTTAAAGCTATTCTCCTGCCTCAGCCTCCCAAGTAGCTGGGATTGCACCAGCTGCGCCACCACACCCAGCTAGTTTTTGTATTTTTAGTAGAGACAGGGTTTCAGCATATTGGCCAGGATGCTCTCGATCTCCTGACCTCGTGATCCGCCCGCCTTGGCCTCCGAAAGTGCAGGGATTACAGGCGTGAGTGACCGCACCCAGCCTTATATGGTGGCTTTTTAAACTCAAATGAATGTGTTCTGTTTGTTACAATCTGCCAATAAGGAGACAAGTTCAATGGAGGAGGCAACTGAGGATGAACATCTCCGAAATGGGAGTTGAATATTGCACAGGCCGGCTGCTTACTGTATCCTCTGTAATAACTCGCTGCGTAATAAAGGATGCACGGCTGCATAAGGACCACAGGGGACTAACTGTTAAGGGTTGTGGACATGGCCAGGAAGGACCGAAGTTATGGCATCAGCTGCACCTAAAATTCTGCACCCAAGACTGGTCTTTGCCTTCTTTATTACCTTGGGACCTCAGAGAGGCCTTGAAGTACAAAGGGGAGAGGACCCCGTAGCAAAGAGAAACCATTATTCCTGCCCTGCTAGCGGTTATTTCTAGAACTTCTCATGAGCATTCAAATAGCCCTGGTGGAGTGTGGTGGCTCACACCTGTAATCCCAGCACTTTGAGAGGGCAAGGCAGGCAGATCACTTGAGGTCAGGAGTTTGAGACCAGCCTGGCCAACATGGGGAGACCCCCTGTCTCTACTAAAAATACAAAACAAAAATTAGCCCAGTGTGGTGGCACGTGCCTGTAATTCCAGTTACTCTGGAGGCTGAGGCAGGGGAGTTGCTTGAAACCGGGAAGCAGAGGTTGCAGTGAGCCAAGATCGTGCCACTGCATTCCAACCTGGGTGACAGAGCAAGATTCTGTCTCAAAAAAAAAAAAAAAATAGCCCTAATGTTTGGGAATATTAGAGCAAATGCCAGCTGCCTAATAGTTCTTGGGGTGGTGATGATGATTATGATCATGATGATATCAGAATCCAACATGCATTGAGTTCTTTGTATATGCCAGACACTATAATGAGCATCTGACATACACCATCTCATTTAATCATCGCATTATATTATTATTATTATTCCATGTTATATAAGAAGATATTGAGGCATACAGCCCATAGATATTGAGGATCACACAAATAGCAAGTTGTTGCTTGAGGAAATCCACGCTCAAATTCTCCCCATAACACTTACTACTTATCAATTTTTCCTCTTTTGTGGAAAACATATGAGATTTGAAAATTATAACTCTTGTCTATGAAAATTACATGAGAAGCTATGTGTACCTTTCCCAGAAAGATAAATTAGTATATTACAACAAATTAAATGATTGTGAAACTCCTGTGAGAAATATTCCACTGTAGCCTTCTCCTTAATAGTGTTAGTAAAGACCTGAGAAGGAGCTACCAGGTCACTGAATTGGTCCCAGGGTAGATTATGGAGTCAAGAAAGGGTATCATTTCTGCCAGTTGTTTCTGCCCCATGGAGAATAATTTTAAAAGGCAGAATCGTGCTTTGAAGCGGCACCTGGATATGAAAAAAACCTTTATTCCAGTCTCCTTAAAGTGGAGGATTTGGAATTCCTTGGACACCTGTAGAAGAGGAGATGTTTCTCTGACAGGGGAATAGAATCAATGTGGATAAGGCCTGAGCATTTTTCAGAACTCATTTAGATAGTATATTAGCTGGCTCAGGCTGCCATAACAAAATACTGCAGACTGGGTGACTTGAGCAACAAATTTATTCATCACAGTTGTGGAGAACGTAAGATCTTGGACTCACATTCTCCACAATTGTGGAGTTAATTAATTGTTAGTTAAGTAGTAAGTGTTATAAGGGTGAATTTGAGCATGGATTTCCTCAAGCAACGACTTGCGATTTGTGTGATCAGGACTCATACAATCCTGAAAATCGAAGGCCTATCTGTTGACCAAGGTGGGGTTTGTTTCAGGTAAGACGTCTCTCCTCAGCTTGCAGCGACTGCCTTCTCGCTGTATCTTCACATGGCCTTTCCTCTGTGTGCACACAACGCCCAGCTAATTTTTGTATTTTTAGTAGAGACAGGGTTTCACCATGTTGGCCAGGATGGTCTCCATCTCTTGACCTCGTGATCTGCCTGCCTCGGCCTCCCCAAGTGCTGGGATTACAGGCGTGAGCCACCACACCCAACCTGTGAGAGCTTTTTACGCATTTCCTCATGGGGCCCCCAGAGTAAGTGAACCACCACCGCCCATTAGGAGTAACCACCTTCTAACACATATCCTGGGCCAGCTTTTCCTCTTTCTGTTTCATTCTTCCCTGTCCCCAAATAAACTACAAGTCTTCAAGCCCAAATTAAGACATATCTCCCCAAAGAAAACTGCTTTTCTCTTCTTTTTCTTTACTTTCTTCATTAAAGCACTTACTCCTTTGTTTCAGGGTTAATTATTGATGGAAAAAAGTCTAATTCTATTTCTATACCTATTAGTCACACGTCTTCTGCACTAAACTAATGGGATGAAATTAACTATGATTGAGTAGAAACAGAAGGAATTCAAAATAACTCCTGGAGTGTGGGAAAGGAGAGATTTTGCTCTGGCTTTTAATATGTTTTATTAAAAGGCCTTCTTTCCAAAGTATCCCCAGATACTCATCCAGATCCCCATAGCCCAACTGACGTTTGATCATTGTGTCCTTTTTCGTGGAACTCATCTTTCTCTACCACATTAGAAGTTCTTTGAATGAAATGACCACCTGCGTACTTGTAAGTCTTAAGAGTTCCCTGTTTTACTTAACACAGTACTGGGCATAAAGCAAATGCTCAATAAAAATGTGTTTATTAACTGGTAAGCTTGCTCCCAAGGGACTGAAATCCTAGCACTGCACCAACTTTCCATAGCAAGTTGCTTTTTGTGATGAAAAAAATGGGACTAGATCAGCCAAGGGGAAAACCTGGCACATTCTGACCAGCAAAGGAGAAGTACACACACAAAAACCTCTTTTTAAAATGTTTGATACTTTATATTTGAAAAAAATAACAGAAGCAGTCATCACAGGAAAGGTAAATTCTTTGCTGGACTCCCTACAAGTATTTTATAGTTTGGAACCATTTTTACTTGTTTACATAATAGAGGGAGCATGGTGATCTTTCCAACACCGGGGCCTCTAAGAACCTCATCCAGTTGAGAAATCATAATAATGTAATTTCTTTGTCTCCTTTCTTGGATACATTGGTGATGCTGAGTGTTTGTAGAACAATCATTTAGAATTCCAAGGTGTTGTATACCTGAAGCAGTAGCAGTAATGGGTCAGCGTTACATGACTGAAGATCTGTTTAGCCTTCCTTTTAGGTGAGGATGACTGTGATAACATAAAGGGGCTTTAGGTTTCAGCTTTTTGAGAACTAAACTTTTGGAATAGATCTCTAATATAGATCCTAAAATGTGTCCGTTTTTATTTATTTGTTTGTTTATTATTATTATTATTTTTAGAGACAGGCAGAGTCTTGGTATGTTGAGGCAGAGTGGTATCTCACTCTGTCTCTAGGCTGGACTTGAACTCCTGGGCTCAAGGGATCCTCCAACCTCAGCCTCCTGAGGAGCTGTGACTATTGGCACATGCCACAGCCCCTGGCTCAAATTTTGTACTTAGTAAAAAGTATTTGGCATCACAAAAACAGGGCTTAGATGCTAGCATAGAAATAACATTGGTAGTTGAGATGATTTCCCATCATTTCAAGAGGCTGTCACCCAAAAGTTGCAAAGTGTCCCTGCCTGGGTCCTTCCAATCAGGGGAGAAACACTACTAATTCTCACAGAATGTCGTCAACAAGATGCTCTGCTTCCCAGGCCTATTTGCATTCTTATAGGGTCAACGATGCTTGATTCAAATAAATGACTACCTGAGGGTAAAATTTCAGGTGATGAACCATTTAGAATTTTCTACTTTCTCTTAAAGATTATCCACTCTCTAAGTTTCCTCCAGCTCTTAACTTTCTGTAATACAATTGCAAATTCAAATGATGAAAGTTTGCATGTTTAAACTTAGAAATTGTCAGAAGAGAAATTTTGGTTTTATTCAAATTTGCTTTTTAAACATTTACAAAAGAGAAGCAGGGAATTGTCATCACCAGTTCGAAAGCCAAATGCCTTCTGATTTTTTATTGTTTTCAAGAACAAAAGACTTTTTTGTTGGAAACATCAGAGTTGATTTTTATGTTTGCGTACATTAGAGAGATAATGACAGGTTTCTTGCAAAAACCACCATTACGTCTCATACCAGCCTCTCTGATGTTTCATAATTTTCTAAACATATTTCAGAGTTATTGGCAAGCACAAAACTTAGCAACTTAGATGGATATCAGAACAACTTGACAATTTTCCTCATGTTTTAAAGTGAAAGTCATAGAAACACAACAGAGGAAATCTGCCACTTGCAATGGAGCAAAATCTTTACTTGAGTCTTTGAGAGTTTGTCTCAACCAGATCACTTAGGTCCTTTAGTCCCTAAGTTATAAACATGCTTATCCTTTAGCTTAGTTTATTAGCATAGATGAAAAAGCACTTTCAGAAATTTGCCTTATTAATTCTTCTAAATTAAAGCTGACTCCCTTCTTTAAAAAGCTGCACTTTTCTAACTTCAGGTGTTTCCTTCTCAGAGAGAAGATGTATATGATTCTATTTCCCCACCTATGAGGCCAGCCTGTGTGCCTCGTCTCCTGAACAATCATTACCTGACTTGGGCCTGCTCACCAGACTGTTGGATGTTGAAAGGACCTGGTCTGGGGCCAGGACACTTTAGGAATCTCTGCTGTGCTCATGCCAAACTCTTGGCAAGAAACCAGGCTGAGCGCTCCAGGACCCAGTGCTAGAGGCCAAAAGACCGGTCTCTTCTATGATGCCTGGCTCCTCACCAGGCAAAGTTGCGGGGGCTGGGGGGTGGGGGTCTCTTCCATTGCTGAGATTCTGCCCCAACTCTCTTGTGTTGGTTGAGAGAGCTGTATTCAGTGACCGCCTACGTGGCTACCATTTCTAAAACATTGTTTATTTCATCATTTAAGATTTCTATTTGGGGGCGTTTTATCACATACATAGCATATTTAATCACAGTTCATGTGCATAAATATATAAAGTTTAAAAATATATAAAGGATATTCATGTATAAAAATATTTTCTGATGAGAGTTCCCAATCAAAAAAGTTTGGATACCACGGTTCTATGAGCAAAAGTTCTGGAAAAGGTTTCTATGTCCTTTTCCCAGAAGCAATTAAAAAGCTTATTTCTGAGACACAAGAACCAACTTGAAACAGCTCCAAGTGGCCAAAGACAGCATAATTTGAGCATTAATACAATGGATTGAAACATATTAAATAAATTTAAAATTGATACATTCATAATAATATTTTTAAAATAAACACATTGGTCATCTTTAAAGGATGTTAATAAACCAATTAATTATTCTGAAAAGAATCAAGCACGGAAACTGACTTTCTTGTGTGAGCTGTACCCTAGGATACCAAATACTTAATGAGGGAAATTTCACTCCCTCTCCCTCACTCTCTCTCCACACACATACATACTCAAAGAATAATAGAATATCATCATCTGGCAAATCTCAAATGAAATAAGATACAGGCTATGACTTTCAGTAGCCACTAACATCACAAAAAGAGAAATAACTGAAGATGACGTGCCTCCTGATGGAAGATCCAACACCACCTATGAGACTGTTCTGCCAAAAACTCAAACCTGAATCAGACCAAGCATCTAAATCTTATAACCAAGTTTTAGGAAATACAGAGGCCTCTGGAACACCATGGAGTACAATAAGCCAAACCAGACTGTGGCAGGCTCAACTGGAAAGATAATCTGTTTATTAAGCAAATGTATTTCAAGACAAAAGAAGCAGGAAAAAAACCTATAGCTTAAAAGAAACTCAAGACATGTAAGCCAAATGCAACTTGTGGACCTTTTTTGGATTCTCATTCAAACAAACCAAATTTTTAAAAAATTATAAGACAGTCAGGGAAATCTGAACACTGGATAACAGGTAATTATTATTACTATTATTATTTGAGACCAAGTCTCACTCTGTCCCCCAGGCTGAAGTGCAGTGGTGCAGTCTCGGCTCACTGCAACCTCCGCCTCCCGGGTTCAAGCAATTCTCATGCCTCAGCCTCCCGAGTGGCTGGGATTACAGGCGTATGCCACCACACCCAGCTAATTTTTGTATTTTTAGTAGAGTATGGGGTTTCACCACGTAGGCCAGGCTGGGTCTCAAACTCCTGACCTCAGGTGATCCACCTACCTCGCCTCCCAAAGTCCTGGGATTACAGATAACAGATAATATTAAACATTGTTAAAGTTTTAGGTCATAATTTTATGGTAATTTTTTGACGTCTTTCTCTTTTAGAAACACTTACTAAAATATTTATGGATGAAAGAATACCATAGCTGTCACTGGCTTCTATATATTCCAGTGTGGGGAAGGTGAAAGGTGTACCTTTTGTAGTCTTAGAAGGTATAGGTGAAACAAGAGTGGGCACAATTTTCTGATTGCTGTAGTTACATAATTTGTACATTCAGGGTTATTGTTCCATTCTGTCTCCTTTGGTATACGTCTGGAATTATTCATAATAAGAGATTTTTCTAAAGGCTTATTATGCCCAACAGCCATCCTCCTTTGTATTCCTAAAGCACACACTAGAGAAAATGTTTCTCAGAATCAAGAATTCCAAATGCTGTAGTGGAATCCAGTAACAAAATTAGTTTGAAGGGACCCATGAATTGCTGCTGCAATCTTGCCTCTGAGAAAAAGCCAAGAAAAAGGGAAAGGCGGCCGTAATGACCTTCATGATTGACTTACGCAGGATTTCCACTGCTGAAAGGGAAATCCTATAGCATTTAGTGCTCTCAATTAAATATTTCATACAGGAGCCATAAGGTGTTGTTGAAAGAAATGAAACCTTGTTGTGTGCCCTGTTTCCTAATATCTGCTAAGGCACATCCTCCTCTGGACCCCACCTTACATCTGGAGGACGGGCCAGGGCAGCAATGCTGGGGATCAGGTTCAATGACTCTTTTCAGTGAAATATATATACAAAAGGAGGTGACTGAGTTCTTGTTGTTGTTGTTGTTGTTGTTGTTGTTTTTAGGGGTTTTGTTTGTTCATTTTTTTGAGATGGAGTCTCACTCTGTCGCCCAGGCTGGAGTGCCATGGCGTGACCTCGGCTCACTGCAACCTCCACCTCCCAGATTCAAGCAATTCTCCTGCCTCAGCCTCCCGGGTAGCTGAGATTACAGGCATGTGCCACCATGCCCAGCTAATTATTTTTATTTTTAGTAGAGACAGGGTTTCACCATGTTGGCCCGGCTGGTCTCGAACTCCTGACCTCAAGTGATCCACCCACCTCGGCCTCCCCAAGTGCTGGGATTACAGGCGTGAGCCACCGTGCCCAGCCGTGACTGAGTTTTTAAACAAAATTTTATCTTTCTTTATTTTTATTTTATTTATTTATTTATTTTTTGAGACAGAGTTTTGCTCTTGTTGCCCAGGCTGGAGTGCAGTGGCGCGATCTTGGCTCACTGCAACCTCCGCCTCCCAGGTCCAAGTGATTCTCCTGCCTCAGCCTCCCGAGTAGCTGGGATTACAGGTGCCCACCACCACGCCTAGCTAAATTTTTTTTGTATTTTTAGTAGAGACGGGATTTCACTATATTGGCCAGGCTGGTCTTGAACTCCTGACCTCAGGAGATCCACCTGCCTTGGCCTCCCAAAGTGCTGGGATTACATGTGTGAGCCACCGTGCCCAGCCCTTGTCCTATTTTTTTAATCTTAAAAGTTGCTGGGCACATAGTAGTTGTCTTTAAGTGTCCACTGAATGAATATTTGTGCATATAGTATTTCATAGGGTTGGGTGAGGAGGACATCCCAGCTGTTCATCAGAACACAGCCTGGAGAGTGAATACAATTTATTTATTTATTTATTTTTTATTTATTTATTTATTTATTTATTTTTGAGACGGAGTCTTGTTTTGTTGCCAGGCTGGAGTCCAATGGAGTGATCTCAGCTCACTGCAACCTCCGCCTCCCTGGTTCAAGCGATTCTCCTGCCTCAGCCTCCTGAGTAGCTGGGATTACAGGCTCACACCACCACGCCCAGCTAATTTTTTGTATTTTTAGTAGAGACGGGGTTTCACCATGTTGGCCAAGATGGTCTTGATCTCCTGACCTCATGATCCGCCTGCCTCGGCCTCCCAAAATGCTAGGATTACAGGAGTGAGCCACTGCGCCTGGCCCACAATTTAAGGGGCATAATCTCATTGTGGTCATGACGGCCACCATTGCTTTTGTCCTCTGACATTGCAACTAAAACATTCTAATACCTCGAGCTCTGAGGGCTTTTCCAGGTGTATTCATTTTCTGGGGCTGCCATAACCACAAATAGAATGACTTAAACAACAGAAGTCTGTTGTCTCACATTCTGGGGCTAGAAGTGTGAGATCGAGGTTGTGTTGGGGTTGGTTCCTTCTGAGGGCTGTTGGGGAAATGTCGTGGTTGCTGGCCATCTTTCATGTTCCACGTACTCCATCTCCAAATAAGCCCATATTCTGAGGTGTTGGGTCTTAGGACTTCCCCAGATGAATGAGGAAAGGAGGTACAACTCAACCCCTAACACCAGGTGGCCCTTCCTTCCCAAGGCCTCTCTATCCTCGTGGACAATTGCATTCGTTTGAACCCCCTGTCTTCCCAGGAAGGCACTGGGCTACAAGGCCCCAAGCTCCCTTTCTTTGCCTGTTGGCACCAAGATCACCCTCCCACTCTTGCTCCTGAAGCTTTCTCAACACTGCTGTGGTTAATGTTGGCTTTTTGGCTCTTGGTGGCCTGGTTTGTGGCTGTTACTTTCCTGCCATTATAGTAGTGTTCTCAGCTCTCTCTTCTTTTCACTGCAATTGTCCTTAAACCCAAAGAAGAGGTTTTCCCTTGCCAGCGAACATCAGTGGCCTAGCCTTATACTGGCTATTATATTCCTTGGGCCCCTTTCAAAAGATAGGCTGCTCTTTTGAGGAAGTTGGGATATGGGATCTAGAAAAATATGGGCAGGGAATAGAGTATTTCTTCCCTCTTGCCCTGGAGCTCTTCCCCCAGGATGAGACTAATTTTCCTTTTGGTTTTCAAGACATGTTATGTCTCTGCTTCAAGGTACCCCAGTCTCCCTAAATTGGGGGTAGCCTTCATCACATTTTTGTCTGAAATTCTTCTTCTTCTTCTTTTTTTTTTTTTTTTTTTTTTGAGATGGCATCTTGTTCTTGTCGCCCAGCCTGGCACGATCTCAGCTCACTGCAACCTCCGCCTCCTGGGTTCAAGAGACTCTCCTACCTCAGCCTCCCAAATAGCTGGGATTACAGGCATGCACCACCACAACTGGCTAATTTTTGTATTTTTAGTAGAGAAGGGGTTTCACCATTTTGGCCAGGCTGGAGTACAGTGGTGCAATCTCAGCTCACTGCAAGCTCTGCCTTCTGGGTTCACACCATTCTCCTGCCTCAGCCTCCCGAGTAGCTGGGATTACAGGCGCCTGCCACCACAATGGCTAATTTTTTGTATTTTTAGTAGAGATGGGGTTTCACCATGTTAGCCAGGATGGTCTCGAACTCCTGACCTCAGGTAATCCACCTGCCTCGGCCTCCCAAAGTGCTGGGATTACAGGTGTGAGCGACCTTGCCCAGCCAAAATTCTTCATCTTGTTGCTCCAAGAGTTTGTAATTTCCCAAAATTTACTACCCCATTTTTCCAAGAATCTGAGGGGCTCACTGATGTGCAAAACAGGTGTCCACGAGCCCCAACTATATGAAAAACATCTTCACATAACCATCATCCCTGCTGTTTGGAGTCTGGCCCAGAGAAGCATATAAAGAAAAAGCCTTACCCTTTCAGATATGTAAATTAGACTTCCAGCCACAACGGCTGCGTCCTTAATCTCAGTGCTTCCAGTATTAGAGCTAGAATGATGACAGTGGCAGGATGACAATTCCTTAGCTAAAGAGTGTCAAGCATTCCAGCCTGGCCAACATGGTGAATTCCCATCTCTACTAAACATACAGAAATTAGCCGGGCGTGATGGTGTCCCTCTGTAATCCCAGCTACTTGGGAGGCTGAGACAACAGAATCGCTTGAACCCAGGAGGCAGAGGTTGCAGTGAGCCGAGATCACGCCACAGCATTTCAGCCTGGGTGACAGAGTGAGACTCCGTCTAAAAAAAAAAATAGTGTCAGCTGGGTGCAGTGGCTCATGCCTGTAATCCCAGCACTTTGGGAGGCCGAGGCGGGCAGATCACGAGGTCAGGAGATCGAGAGCATCCTGGCTAACATGGTGAAACCCCATCTCTACTAAAAATACAAAAAATTAGCCGGGCGTGGTGGTGGGCGCCTGTAGTCCCAGCTACTCAGGAGGCTGAGGCAGGAGAATGGCGTGAACCCAGAAGGCGGAGCTTGCAGTGAGCCCAGATCATACCACTGCATTCCAGCCTGGGTGACAGAGTGAAACTCCGTCTAAAAAAAAAAAATAGTATCAGGCATCGTTAGCATGAAACTCGAAGAGACTTAAGCTCATCTTGTGCTTGCTAAGAGTAGGCAGCTATATTCCAGTCAGCAGACAACAGTAACAATTGCATGCTGAGATCTCAATTGGAAGAAAGGAGACAGGACCAGGGGTAGGAGAACCAAGCAAAGCCTAGAAATTCCAGTGGCACAGACCAGGGGTATGGGGGGTAGGAGTGAGGGTGGGAGGGAGGGATTGATGCTCCTATCCACTAAACGCCAAGCTAAGGCAGTGTGTGAGTGGTGAGAAGCTTGTGAAGCCAGACAGACTTGAGTTCAAATCCCAGTTCTGTCTCTCACTAGCTCTGCAAGCCTGCATGTATCTTTTCCTCAGCATCCTCATCTATCAGAAAAATGAAAGTAATAACAGTACCTGCCTCACAGGTCTGTTGTGATGGACACATGAGGTAATGTGTAAGGACAAGGCATAGGGCTTAATACAGAGGCGGCACCCAATTAGCTATTGTTATTACTATTGTTAGTAAGGAGCCCAAGGTGCTCGCCTCCTATGGCTCTATTCTGCTGACGGAACAAAGATAATTCATTTGGCTGTAGCCATGGGCATTTATGGACAAAGAATTTTCTCTTTTCAAACTCAAAGTAGCACATGCAGATGTGTTTTGGCACTCTAAAATGGAGGTGCATTTTCCAATTACAGTTGACCTTGAACAACATGGGGGTCAGGGGTGCCAACTCCCAGCACAGTCAAAAATCCATGTATAACTTTGTACTCCCCCAAAAATTTAACTACTAATAGCCTAATGTTGACTGAAAGCCTTACCAGAAACATAAACAGTTGATTAACACATATTGTGTACGTTATATGTATTGTATACTGTATCTTTTTTGTGTGTGTGTGTGAGATGGAGTCTCACTTTTGTCGCCCACGCTGGAGTGCAGTGGTGCGATCTCGGCTCACTGCAACCTCCACCTCCCGGGTTCAAGCAATTCTCCCACCTCAGCCTCCCAAGTAGCTGGGATTACAGGCATGCACCTCCACGCCCACCTAATTTTTGTATTTTTAGTAGAGACGGGGTTTTGCCATGTTGGCCAGAGGCTGGTCTTAAACACCTGACCTCAGGTGATCCACCCTCCTTGGCCTCCCAAAGTGCTGGGATTATAGGCATGAGCCACCATGCCCGGCCTGTATACTGCATCTCACAATAAAGTAAGCTAGAGAAGAGAAAATGTTATTAAGAAAATCATAAGGAAGAGAAAATATATTTACTATTCATTACAAGAAAATGGATCATCATGAAGGTTTTCATCCTCCTCATCTTCACATTGAGAATAGGCTAAGGAGGAGGGATTGGTCTTGCTGTCTCACGGGTGGCATATAAGTGTACCCACACAGTTCAAACCTGTGTTGTTCCAATGGCCACTGTATCACATTTCATAATCACCCTCTCTTCACATCCAATATAATATGGTTAGCTTATCAATTTCACAAAAATAAAACAAAACATCATCCACAAAATGAGAATGGTGTCTCAGACGATATGGCGAGAAGGACTCGAGTCAGAGGAGTTTCTCTGATTGAGGGCCTTGAGACGGGCAGTCTTTTCCTCGTGGCTAGAAAGGGTGAAACTCTAGCTACAGCTTCCTGGTAGAAGGGCTGTTACCATGGTTTCTGAAGCAGGCATGGAGTCAGAAATACCATTTTTTTGCATTTATATATGGAAAAGATAAGACCTCACTTTTGTTTTTCTTAGCATATCTTTAGAAAGGCAACAGCAGGAGAACAGAAAGTAGGAAAAGCTAGTGATAAGGGTTACTGAATTGGCCAGGCGCAGTGGCTCACGCCTGTAATCTCAGCACTTTGGGAGGCGGAGGCAGGCGGATTGCCTGAGATCAGGAGTTTGAGACCAGCCTGGCCAACAAAGTGAAACCCCATCTCTAGTAAAAAGAAAATACAAAAATTAGTTGAGTATGGTGGCGGACGCCAGTAATCCTAGCTACTCAGGAGGCTGAAGTAAGAGAATCGCTTGAACCCGGGAGGTGGAGGTTGCAGTAAGCTGAGACCACACCACTGCACTCCAGCCTGGGTGACAGAGCAAGACTCTGTCTCTAAATAAATAAATAAATAAATAAATAAAAGAATTACTCAATTAACCCCAGGATCAGAAGAGAAAAGTTACTTCTTTTTCTGTTGTACCTATAAGAATTCATAATTCACCCCAAAAATCAATTGACATATTGTATTTTTTATTGACTTATCTCGTTTTTCTTTTTTTTCTTTTTTTGAGACTGAGTCTCACTGTGTCACCCAGGCTGGAGTGCAGTGGTGCAATCTCGGCTCACTGCAACCTCTGCCTCCCGGGTTCAAGCGATTCTCCTGCCTCTGCCTCCTCAGTAGCTGGGATTACAGGCACATGCCACCACGCCCAGCTAATTTTTGTATTTTTACTAGAGACCAGTTTCACCATGTTGCCCCAACTGGTCTGGAACTCCTGACCTCAGGTGATCCGCCCGCCTCGGCCTCCCAAAGTGCTGGGCTTACAGGCATGAGCCACCATGCCTAACCTGATTTACCTTCTTGACAGACTGGTTTTGGCTCATGTGGCTGGTGCCTGGTTGCCCGTCTCCCCAGGGCTCTCCCTACATAGGCGAACTGAAGGAAATCACACTTCTTGTCTTTCTCTCTGAAGCATGTTGAACCAGCTGGAACCTGTCTTTCTCTCTGAAGCATGTTTCTTTCTCCAATCAAGAGAGCCTGAGTTTCTAGCCATAGTGTGTAGCGTGAAGCACATAACTTTGATCAGGGTTTATTTCTGTTACATCGAGGGAGATTTTGTTCTGTTAAAAGTTGAGGACATATTATTATTTTTTTTGTGAATCTCTTTTGCATTTTTGATCAGAGACCTAAGAAGGGGACACTACAAAGAAATGAAAACACAGTTTTTGTGCAAAATGGTGACTCCTGTGTGTGTCTGTGTGTGCTGGGGTGGGGATGGGACTGGTGGTGTGCTTGCTGAGTGTAAGTGCCAGGCTGCTTCCCTCAACACTTCCCAGATATATTTTCAAGCATTTCATCTCTCATTGTGTCCTAAACCTTAACCGAAACCCACAAAGTATTAGAATCTCCCTTCAGGAGATGAGTTTTAAAACCTCCATTCTGAATATAATTCTGACACGTGTGGAAAGGACAGGAAGCATGAAAGTTTAGCCTGAACTCTAGTTCCTAGGACTGAAACCATGCCAAAGGCATTATTTCTTTTGTTATTATTATCCTTTCCAGATAACATCCTTATGAGTATCTTTAAAATTACATTGTAAGCCAGAGGTAAGGCAAGCTCTCTCTTTCTTTGCCCAATATTTTTATTGCACTTTGCAGTCACCATTTCAGCATCCGTCTCATCACTCATGGTGCCATTTCACTTCAGCATGCCTGGTACTGCAGGTGGCACTTGGAGATTCAAGAGATCACAGACTCAGCCGGGCGCGGTGGCTCACGCCTGTAATCCCAGCACTTTGGGAGGCTGAGGTGGGTGGATCACGAGGTCAGGAGTTCGAGACCAGCCTGGCCAATATGGTGAAACCCCATCTCTACTATAAATACAAAAATTAGCCAGATGTGGTGGCGCGTGCCTGTAGTCCCAGCTACTCAGGAGGCTGAAGCAGGAGAATCACTTGAACCCGGGAGGCGGAGGTTGCAGTGAGCCGAGATCACGCCACTGTACTCTAGCGGGGGCAACAGAGTGAGACGTTGTCTCAAAAAAAAAAAAAGAAAAGAAAAGAGATCACAGACTCTGCCCGGGGTCACCAACACTCTCAAGGAGGGCATGAAGGTAAGAAGAAAAAAAAAAAAACCACTGCAATGAAACAAGGGTTGTAGCAGAGGTAAGCATACTCTGATGACTTCAGGTCAGGCTTGATCCTACTGCACTGGTTCTTACCCGAGGGGGACCCAGTGCCCTATTCTAATAACAAACGTTTGGCAGCATCTCCTTAACATCCTGAAGAAGAATTTATAGAAAATATAACTTGTCTGCACACCTCCAAAAAATCAGAGGACATTTAGGGGAGCCAAAATGCCCAGTATGATACTATAATGGTGGATACATGTCATTATACATTTGTCTAAATCCACAGGATGTACAACATCAAGAGTTAAACCTAATGCAAACTATGGACTTTGGGTGATTACACTGTGACAATTTAGGTTCATCAGTTGTGACAAATGTACTACTCTTGTGTGTGGTGAGGGGGGCAGTGTTGATAATGAGGGAGGCTATGTATGTAGGGGACCTGGGGCATATGGGAAGGAAATCTCTGTACCCTTCTTTCATTGTTGCTTTGGATCTAAAACTACTTTTAAAAAAGTCTTTCAAAGATCAATATAGGCCAGGCGCAGTGGCTCAAGCCTGTAATTCCAGCACTTTGGGAGGGTGAGGCAGGTGGATCACTGGAGGTCAGGAGTTCGAGACCAGCCTGGCCAACCTGGTGAAAACCCATCTCTACTAAAAATACAAAAATTAGCTGGGCGTGATGGCACACGCTTGTAATCCCAGGTACTCAGGAGGCTGAGGCAGGAGAACCCCTTGAACCCAGGAAGGAGAGGAAGCAGTGAGCCAAGATCACACCACTGCACTCCAGCTTGGGTGACAGAGCGGAAAAAAAAAATAGATCAATATAATGCCCTAACTGTAATATGAAGGAGAAAACTAATGAAAGTAATCTAAAAAAAGTCATGCATTTTAATATGCAAATATTCCAGCACAACTACACAGAAAGACAGAAAAGCCAGCCACTTGTGCCTGCTTCTATTTAATATGTTTGATTTAATTTATATATATTACTTTACTATTTTATTACATTTCAATATATTTAAATTATATTTAATGTAACAATATATTTTAATTTATATTCAATGGAACATATATATTTTTTTTTTATTTTTTTGAGACAGTCTTGGTCTGTCACCCAGGCTAGAATGCAATGGCATACACATGGCTCACTGCGGCCTCCACCTGCTGGGCTCAGGTGATTGTCCTGCCTCAGCCTCCTGAGTAGCTAGGACTAAGGTGTGCACCACTATACCTGGCTAATTTTTAAATTTTTTGTAGAGACTGGGGTCTCACCATGTTGCCCAGGCTGGTCTTTAATTTCTGGGCTCAAGGACTCCTTCAGCTTCAGCCTCCCAAAGTGCTGAGATTAGAGATATGAACCACCATGCCTGGCCAATGCAATATTTTTGACTTTTAAAATATTTAACATTTTGAAATCAGAATTAAGTTATTATATATTTCACAGTAGTATATTGTGAGGTTTTAGATAGAGAGAGCCATAGAATGTCTAGGAACATAGAATGATGTGATATGTCTATGTGGTGACTCAAATAGCATAAATGGCATTGCTCTTCCTGATGTGATGTTTTTGCAATGAACAACTCTTAGTAAAGTTTGGAACAATCGGCCGGGGGCGGTGGCTCACGCCTGTAATCCCAGCACTTTGGGAGGCCGAGGTGGGCAGATCACGAGGTCAGGAGATCAAGACCATCCTGGCTAACATGGTGAAACCCCGTCTCTACTAAAAATACAAAAAATTAACCGGGCATGGTGGCGGGCACCTGTAGTCCCAGCTACTCAGAAGGCTGAGGCAGGAGAATGGTGTGAACCAGGGAGGCGGAGCTTGCAGTGAGCCGAAATCACTCTGAGCGACAGAGTGAGACTCCGTCTCAAAAAAAAAAAAGTTTGGAAAAGAAAAAATCAGTTTCCCCTGAACTTATATCAGAATTGAATACCTGGATAATTCAATGTATACTAAAATCACACAAGAGAAAGCTCTGTGTTTCATGTAAAGTGGAGTTCAATTCTAAGCTCTGCTAATTCTAATTTATCTCCATGAATTCCCAGAAAATCATCTTAAAATTTTGTGTGAGGCAATACAGTTCTTCGTTGAGCAGGGCAGTCCACATACTACAAGACATACTTTATCCCTGGAACCACTCATCAAATCCCATAACATTCCCCAAACAGCCAACCAACCAGAAACCCTCCGTAGGTTTCTTTCTTTTTTTTTTTTTTTTTTTTTGAGATGGAGTTTTGCTCTGTCGCCCAGGCTGGAGTGCAGTGGCACGATCTCGGCTCACCACAATCTCTGTCTCCCGGGTTCAAGTAATTCTCCTGCCTCAGCCTCCTGAGTAGCTGGGACTACAGTCTCCCGCCACCACGCCCAGCTAACTTTTTGTATTTTTAGTACAGACGGGGTTTCACCATCTTGGCCAGGATGGTCTCAATCTCCTGACCTCGTGATCTGCCCGCCTCTATCTCCCAACCCTCCATAGGTTTCTAAAATACCCAGGGAGGCTCCTCATCCCTAGTGAAAATCCCTGGTCTGAGATCTCTTCTAGTTCTGAAATTCTGTGGTTCTTTTTATATGCTATATCCCCAAACTTAATCTAATTAATTATTTGTAATACCTATTATGTGCCTTACCACTGAAGGAGGCAAAAATAACCTTGTGTCTTGTTCCTTTGCAAAGATTTTTACAGGCTTATCCGTAATGCCCAGCACAGCCCAACACGTAGGGTCTCAATAAGTACTTTTGGATGTATGCATATATATGGGGAGGATATTCCAGCAGTATAAGACATGAACATTTTCCTCACATTCTACATTGCCACATTTCCAATACATTCTAATTGGGAAATTAAGAATAATATGTGACAACAATAAAAGATCAGTACAAAATAATATTTCATTAAGGGGTGCATCTTGTCGATTGAAGCTGTAAGTATAATAAAGTGATAAGAGAAATTACTGAGATACTCAGAGAAGCTTTCAAAATCAGTAGAATTGGAGCTAAGGCATGAAGGAAGGGTGGAACTTGGGTGAGAAAGAGGGAAAGCTTTCCAGAGAAACTGAGAGGAAGCAGGGCCCAGAGTCAAGAATGTGCAAGGTCTGTGTGCAGAAAGGGCAACGAAGTTCACACTAACGAGGAGTGGAAACGTTGGGATGAGGTATTCAGGGGCCAGATTTAGAAGGGACTGGAATACCAATTAGTTGAAACTTGTTATTTGAAAAGTTTTAATAAAGGCCAAGCTATGCACTGTCTTAGAAACCCAAGCAAACTGCTTACCTTGTTGGGGGGTAAAATGAGTGTGGATGACTGAGGACCATACCATTGGAAGTGGTAGAATAGAATAGTGGTTACACACTTAAATTTCAAGTCAAATAGGCCTGGGTTCAAATTCTGGCTCTGCCTCTACTAGGATTCTGACCTCTTGAGTTTCAGTTTCCATTTCTAGAATGAAACAAATAATAGTGGCTACCTCAGAGGATTATTATAAAGATAATAAAAGATGGTGCATGTGAGATGTTTGGTGTGTCGTAACAATTTGATTACTGATTAAGTGTTGGTGACAAGGAATGTTAGCTGTATATATATCTCCAGACTCGCTGGGAGGCTGCTGAGGGTGTGGGGAAGGGTGGGGAGAGGATCCTAGGAGTAATGCCCTCTATCCTTCCTTTTATTATTTGGGATTCATAGAAAAGCTATTTTCAGGGGGTGATGATTAAGGAAAGTCCTTTGTGAAGACATGATTTTCTGTCTCACTTATTGAACTTAGTGTTTGTTCCTAATTTGTTACTTATTTTGTTGCTTTCAAAGAAAGGAAAATATTTGCGACAATGACTTCCTATATGTCTCAAAGGCTGTGGCACAACTACTGCATACAATGAAAACTCAGATGATTTTTCTTTCCTCGCAGTGCAGGTGAGAAAAGACTTCTACAGAGAGGGTGAGCTCCTTAATTTATTTGATCCAATCTTTAGCAATATTATTTGGGTCAGCATTTCTAAAGTTGCATGAATATAAGAATTAGCTAGAATACTTGTTAAAAATATAGATCCCCAGACCCCTTCTCTGGAGAGTCTAGTTCAGTTAATTTGGGCTTCTTGCTAAGGCAATTGTAAAATGCAGTGATAATAGCTGATGATTACTGAGTGTCTACCATGCATCCATCACAGTTCGAAGTTCTTTCTATGTATAAACTGAGGTCCTTGCCATAATTTTAAGAAGCAGGTACTAATACCATCTCCATATTAGAGATGAGTAGCTAAGCAGAAAGAGGCTAAGATTGCAGAGCTAGTAAGTAAAAGAACCAGGATGTGAGCCATCTAGCCTGGCTCCAGAGCCCATGCTTTTAACCATTACCCTTCCCAGCTCCACCTTATATACAGATGCCTATGCTGTAGTTTGAATGCTTTCTTCATATCACCAGAGCAAGTAAGGGTGATGTTCTGTTTTGCACATTTGGTACCACATTTAAGATAGAAATGCTTTTTTAAGGAAAGTATGTAAAAATATATAGGAGAGAAAAAAAGTTGTTTTTTGTTTGTGTTTTTGTTTTTGTTTTCAAGATGGAGTTTTGCTCCTGTTGCCCACGCTGGAGTGCAGTGGCACAATCTTGGCTCACTGCAACTTCCGCCTCCTGGGTTCAAGCGATTCTCCTGCCTCAGCCTCTGGAGTAGCTGCAATTACAGGCATGTGCCACCACACTCAGCTAGTTTTGTATTTTTAGTAGAGACAGGATTTCTCCATGTTGGTCAGGCTGGTCTTGAAATCCCGACCTCAGGTGATCTGCCCACCTCAGCATCCCAAAGTGCTAGGATTATAGGCGTGAGCCACCACGCCCAGCCGAAAAGTTTTTTAAAAAAGAAGACATTAGCTAGCTGTGAGATAACTTCAACTGAGCTAAATATGTGTAATTGAAGTCCCTAAAGGAAAAAGGAGGAACACAAATTACTTGATAGAGGAATACCCAAATTTTTTTGAAGATTGAGGACAACCATAAACCTACAGAACCAAGAAGTTCAATGAGCCCCAGACACAAGAAGCACACACAAAAAAACTAAATAATGCATATTATAATCAAACTGCCTAACGCCAGTGATAAATTTAAAAAATCTTAAAAGCAGCTAGAAGAATAAAAAGACACATTATCTACAGTGAACCAAAGATAAGAATGGCAGCAGACTTCTTGCTAGAATCAATGAAGCAAGAAACAGTGGAATTATACCTTTATTTCATTTTTTATTTTTTCATTTTTGAGACAGGATCTCACTCCATTGCCCAGGCTGGAGTGCAATGGTGCAATCATGGTTCACTGACACCTCGAAATTTTGGACTCAAGTGATCCTCCCAGCTTAGCCTCCCAAGTAGCTAAGACAACAGGCACACACCACCACGTTCAGCTAATTTTAAATTTTATTTTCTTTTTTTAAGATATACGGTTTTGCTATGTTGCCTAGGCTGGTCTTGAACTCTTGAGATCAAGTGATCCCCCTGCCTCAGCCTTCCAAAATGCTGGTATAACAGGCATAAGCCCAGCCAAACAATACCTTTAAAGTACTGGGGAAAAAATCCTGTCAATTTAGGCTTCTACACCAACTGAAATTATCTTTCAAATATAAAGGAAAAATGGATATTTTTTTCAGACAGATAAAAACTGAAAGAATTCCCCACAAGCAGGCCTGCATTACATGAAATATTAAAGAAATTCCTTCAACCAAAAGAAAATGATACCACATAGAAATCTGGATCTACTGAAAGGAATGAAGGGCACTGAAAATGTTTTTATGGTTAAAGATGACAATGCATATCTCTTTGATCTTAATGGAGCTCCTCAAGCATTGAACCATTTTCTACATGGACACAGCAATAAATTTAGCATTGATGACTGATGCAGGATATTTTGCAGCTAATTCAAATTCTATTTTGCCAACTTTAGTACTGTTGATCCTAAGTCATCCCTCAAAGGTATAAGCAACCAGCTTAGAAAAAGGCTCAATGATTGATGCTTTCAAGTAGCTTTCAGTTTCTTGAAGATAAACTTGGATTCTTTCTAGTCTTGGCAAAGACCAAACTTTTTTTTTTCTTTTTTGGTGAGACAGGGTCTTGTTCTGTTTCCCAGGCTGGAATGCAGTGGTGCCATCATGGCTCACTGCAGCCTTGACCTCCCACCTAGGCAATCTTCCACCTCAGCCTCCTGAGTAGCTGAGACCACAGGCATGTGCCACCATGCCCAGTTATTTTTTTTATACAAGGCCTCACTCTTTTGCCCAGACTTCAATCCTGCCTATAGAATGGGAAAAAATATTTGCAAATCATATAACTGATAAGTGGTTAATATCCAGAATATACAAAGAACTTCTGCAATTCAACAACAACAAAAAAGCAAGCAACTTGATTTTATTTTGTATTTTTGACCCCTGAACTTTTTATTGGCCTCCTGCTCCCAAAAGGTACCTTGCTTCTGCTGGCTTAATGTCTCAGAACTTTTACCTCATTGATCTCAGACACCACTTTGCTGTCCACTGTCTTGCGGGTGGTGGTCTTTTGGATGGTTTGCATGGAGTTGCTGTTGTCCAGGGCATCACCAAGATTGAAGTCCTCCCCGTCATCCAGCAGGCCATGGTAGGTGGCGATCTCAGCCTCCAGCTTGATCTTGATGTTCAGCAGGGCCTCATACTCCTGGGCCTGATGCTGTCCCTCTGCCTGGGATGCAGCAGGACCACCTCCAGGTGCATCAGGACCCTATCAAGCTGCATGGTGTAGCGGGCCTCCACCTCCCTCAGGCTGTTCTTCAAGCTAGCCTTCAGATTTCTCATCGAGTCCAGGTCGATCTCCAAGGACTGGACTGTACATCTCAGCCCTGTGAACGTCATCTCAGCAGCTCTGATCTTGGAGGACTGCACAGTAACCACTGTGGTGCTCTCCTCAATCTGCTGGGACCAGTACTTGTCTAGTTCCTCTCGGTTCTTTTGAGACAGCTCATTGTATTGGGCCTGGCTGTCTGCCATGATCTTGCTGAGGTCCTGAGATTTGGGGGCATCTACCTCCACAGTCAACCCAGAGCTGGCAATCTGGGCTTGTAGGCTTTTTACTTCCTCTTCATGGTTCTTCTTCCTGAAGAGCAACTCCTCCTTGAAAGCCTCAATCTCTGTCTCCAGCTGCAGCTGAGTGACATTGGTGTCATCAATGACCTTGCAGAGCCCACGGATGTTGCTTTCCACAGACTGGCACATGGCCAGCTCTGTCTCATACCTGACTCTAAGGTCATCAGCAGCAAGATGAGCATTGTCAATCTGCAGAGCGATGCGAGAATTGTCCACAGTATTTGCAAAGATCTGAGCCCTCAGGTCCTCAATGGTCTTGAAGTAATGTCCCAGACTCTGACCTGGGGCCCGTTATTCTCCAGGTGCTCCCAGATTTTGTTCTCCAGCCTCCAATTCTTAGTCTCCACGCTCCTCACCCTGTCCACGTAGGAGGCCAGGCAGTCATTCAAGCTTTGCATGGTCTTCTTCTCATTCTGGATGCCCCCCATTCCTGCCAGACCCCCACCCATCCCCGTGGCCAGGCCACTGGACCCCAAGCCTTCCCGGAAGCTGGTGGAGCAGGACACGGAGATCCGGGAACCAGAAGCCTCGGCGCCTGCGTAGACACTGGACACGGTTCTGATCGGCTGGGCACCGTAGCTGAGCAGCTGGGCGGAGCCCAGGGACCGGTAGTTGGTGGAGAAGGTGGAACGAGTGGTGAAGCTCATGCTGTCTGGGAGGAGAGTGAGAGGACAGGACTCAGGTTTTGCCTACAATGCAACCTGATCTTAAAATGGGCAAAGGGCTTGAAAGCTATTTCTCCAAAGAAGATATACAAATGGCCAATGAGCAGGTGAAAAGATACCCCACATCCCTAATCATGAGGGAAGTGTAAATCAAAACCACAACAAGGTACCCCCTTATGCACAACGTGATAGCTATCATTAAAAACAACTACAGCAGAAAATAACAAGTGTTGGTGAGAATGTGGAGAAATTGGAACACTTGTTCATTGCTGGCAGGAATATAAAATGATGCCGCTCCTGTGGAAAACAGCATGGCAGTTCCTCAAAAATGAAAAAATAGAATTTTTAAAAATTAAAACTTTAAAATATGATCCAGAAATTCTGCTCCTGGTATATACCCAAAAGAATTAAAAGCAGGATCTCAAAGAGATATCTATGCACTCATGTCTCACGTTCACAGCAGCATTAGTCACAGTAGTCAAGAGGTAGAAGCAACACAAATGTCCACCTGTGGATGAATGAATGGATAAAATGTGGTATATACACACAATAGAATTTTATTTGGCCTTAAAAAGGAAAGGAATTCTAACACATGGTACTGCATGGATGAACCTTGATGACATTATGCTAATTGAAACAAGCCAGTCACAAAAGGACAGATATTGTATGATTCACTTACATGAGGTACCTACGGTGGTCAAATTTGTAGAGCTTATAGAAAGTAAAATGGCGGCTACCAGGGCCTGGTGGGGAGAGGCAAAGGGAGTTGTTGTTCAATGAGCATAGAGTTTCGGTTTTGCAAGATAAAAAGAGTTCAGGGTATCTGCTGTGTAACAATGTGAATGTGTTTACTACTGAACTGCACACTTAAAAATGATTAAGATGGTAAATTTTATGTTATATATACTTATCACAACTGTAAAAAAGATGGCCGGGCACGGTGGCTCATGCCTGTAATCCCAGTACTTTGGGAGGCCAAGGTGTGCGGATCACCCGAGGTCAGGAGTTGGAGACCAGCTTGGCCAACACGCAGAAACCCCGCCTCTACTAAAAATACAAAAATTAGCTGGATGTGGTGGCGCATGCCTGTAATCCCAGCTACTTGGGAGGCTGAAGCAGGAGAATCACTTGAATCTGGGAGGCGGAGGTTGCAGTGAGCCAAGATCACGCCACTGCACGCCAGCCTGGGAAACAGAGCGAGACATCATCTCAAAAAAAAAAAAAAAAGGAAAGAAAAGAAAAGATATTTCATGCCATGCGACACTCATAAAAGTGATTCATTATTTAGTTATAAAACAATGACATCTGAGATTGCTTTGAAAAAGAGAACTGCTTACGTCAAGAGTCAGAGAGATCCCAGGGTTCACTTCTGATTTTGTCAATGATCCAGAGTGTATGAAATGCAATTATTGTATCTTTTCAGGATTTGTTCAAATGCTATTACTGCTTTGTAAAATATCTGGGTATTTGGGGTGTGAATAGGATAATATTTATAAAACTAGAGTCTCTTTACCAAAAAAAGAGTTTAAACAGAGAAAAAAATGTTATCAGTAGTGTCATTATGCTACTTCTGTAAACATTATCATATTATTAAAAGGAAATCTGTCTATATAACTAGGCTGGGCTAGATATCTAAGCATGATAGGCCCTTTGTTACAGCAAATAATATTTAGTTTCCAGAAACCAGTATTTAAAAGCCTGCTTTGTACAACTGTTAAAGTCTATTATTACAAGGATTTATTTTTGGCACTGGATCCTGGAGCTTTGGCTAATAGCAGTCAATGGAGTAATTCTAGCCTAATTTTGCAAGTGTTCTAATGACAGTGAAAATATGTTACCCATGAACATAATGACGCTCAGCAAAAGAGCTCAACATTTTATTGAGCCATAAGAGCATAATAATTGCAGTTCCCATTTTCCATAATCATGCTTTGTGGGGAATGTTTTTATTTGCAGAAATGCAATCATTTTTGGAAACAAATTCCATAACAATTAATATCCACATAATAAAAATGCATTCAATTCCAGAAGTTTAATTCCAGAAGCCTAGATTCAAATTCCCCAGAGAAGTTTTTATCTTGCAATCTTGATACTAAAGGAAATAATCCCAACAACAGCCAGTTTACAAGTGGAATTGTTTAGATGATCCTTTTAAATTAAAATTTGCCCATTTGAGAATGAAATGTCATTTCTTCCTGTTTCCCAGTCAACTTTCTTTTTACATACCTTATCAGTTATTTTGCATGCTTAGTTTTTATGCTATCTCAGTAGTGAAGAAGGAAGAACAAGGGAATCACATAGCAGAAACAAGGGTCCTTTGCCAAAACAAAAAAAAAGAAGAAGGCATAGATTATAAACTAGAAGCAAGAACTATGTCTTCAGCATACAGAGCTCATGGTGCTCAGCATTTTATGGTCATTAGAAAGCATTATTTAAAATTAAATGATTTTTAAAAGCACTTTACCATGTGGAAAATTTTTTAAAGTATTATTTTTGTTACTCAGGGCCTGTGGCTTTCTCAATTTTAGCAATTTTTTTAAAGGGAATATTAATGAAAGTGAGACCATTTTAAATTAAGGCAGTTAAGGAAAATGACAATGAAAACCTCTCTGTTGACTGTCTTTCTTACCTTACCATTTCCAAATTGTTGTTCATTTGTATAATCTATATGAGAAAGAGCTGATTCAATGGAATTGCCTTTATAACAACAGTATACTTCATTGAAATGATTATATGCAATTGATTATAAACTGTTTGTTATTTCTATGTCAATTATTTCCCTAAGCAAACACTTTCATTCACATAAGGCTTATATAAAATACAGCCTTCTGTTAATTGTTAGAAGCATTACAAAACACATATAACAATATCAGAATAATTTATTTAATGCTACTATATTTTTAAAAAGTGAACCACAATTTCATGAGATAGAGATTTCAATTTTTCACAGTTTCCTTAGATTGTGAAATAAGCACCATCTACATCTGGGCAAAGAAAGAGAAGTACAGATGAAGAGGAAATGTTTCCTATTCTTTCTTTGGAAGTCGTTTGTTTACATGAAAAAAGTTTCTTTGCAATGAATCCGATTACATTCCATTTGTATATTTACATGTTTATCTCCTAGAAAACGAGAACTACACAGTGTAGGAGAAAATCATTTCAAGTACATTGTGGGTCAGAACTGTGCGCTTATCAAAACAAATGATCGTATAAAATAGTTCTAAATCAATCTTTATTTTTCAATATATCCTTACTATATTTACAGAAGTTACTGATGTAAGTCATAACAAAATTTGCAAGCTAACTTTACATTTTTCCAATAGATGAGATAATTTAAAGATGTGAAGATACAAAGGCAGCTGCTGCTTCAGATGACTCAGAGATGGAGCCCTGAGGTCATTCCCCAGGGAGGGAGAAGGTGAGAATTCCTGTCAAGGAGACTGAGGTGGCCTGGCTTTGAGTCTCACATTGCTTTTTTTCACCTACTTAGTTGAGATATTTGTCTTCAAAACTAAACCTTGTTGAGAGAGAATGGGTAAAAATTTCAGATCATCTCCACTGGTTAACATACTAAGAGCCAGGACTAGAAGACAGGACCACAGCTGTATATAAGGCAGTCTCATCAAGTCAGGAGAAAGTTGGGCTATTCTTTGAATCCAGGGACATTCAAGGGTACTCTGGAGTCCAGAAGAGGGGAGCTGTGTTAGATGAGTAGAGGGAAAAGCTAAGTGCAGAAGGGCTCTTGCCCCCACGTTTTGCATGGTTTCCTAGAAGAAAACCTCTCAGCAGTGTGCCCTGGTACAACCTAGGGTTGCCAAGGCCAGGCAGAGACAGGCTGAGTTACCTTTCTTGAGTGACTCTGTGTGGTGTGGAAGGGACCTAGAAGTGCCTGCATGCCCTTGGGCAATATAAGAGAAGCTGTTTCTGGGAAGCTTGCTAGGGTGGGTCACCAAGGCTAGGGCAAAAATAACATGTGCCCAAGGCTACAGCGAGGACCGCGCAAGCCAAGGGATGAACAGGCATCAGGACCAGACCCTAGAGCTCTACTGTGTCCCTGTCACAGCAAGGGACAACATGATGCTGAGTCAGCCAGGAGGACCTCCTGGCAAACAGACCACGATGATGTCTGTGTCTAAAGCGAGAGCCTCCAGCCTGAGGCAGCATCAGGAGACTCAAAGGGCAGTACATGGGCCCTCAACACTCTCTGATACCCCATCCTCCACTTTCCCATCACCAGGACACGTGTCATCTCACGTGTCATCTTGGGGAAGAAAAGGAGATGAATTAAAAATCCAAAAGAGACAATTTCATCTTGGAAGAGACTACGTTACATGCGAAACATTGTCTCCTTATATTGTTGAATAAGTTGGAATTGACCAGATTTGACTAAATGTAGTCTTCACCTCTTACCCAGAGAATGGGATTTTGGAGGGATACTAGATCAATTGCAGGAAAGTAAAAAGGCTTTTCTTTGTACAGAGTGTAGGGTGCAAATTTACAACACTCCTGAATGACTAACAAATAATCCCCAAGGCCATTGCTGGTGGCTTATTGTCACCTGTTCCTCTCTTCCGGTGGAGCTTCTTCCAATTAGTCCCAAAATAGCCAGAGACCTGTGGGCCCTCCCACTCCTCCGCACTGTGATCCCTCTCATTCAGTGGGTAGTCACCTCCAGAACTGACTGGTTTGTTTGCAACTGGAGGCTGGCTGAGGTGCCCAAGCAGGAGCCGCTTGCCCCCGGCTGCGTTAGGAACTACCCCTTTAGATGTTGCACTGCGGGGAGAGGTTGTCCAGGAGCAACTGGGGTGGGTGAGCAGTTAGGGGCTCAGGGCAGTGGCTATTTTCCAACCAGTGTGGGGAAATGTCAGTATTTTAACAATCGGCATAGCCAGACTGGTATGCACTAACTGAATACAAGGAAGTTCCTACCTTTTCTCTCCCACTTCCAATCAGAGCCTCAGACTCTAGAAGCCTCTAACTCACCTCATTCCACCTGCCAGAGTTCCTTCTTTAACACAGTCTCAGCCCCACTGTCATAGCAGGAGCTCGTGTGGGGAGTAAGAGGAGTAACAACCGCAAGTGAGGGTCTTGGGAACTCACCAGAGCTGAGTCAGGAGTAAATGTCGTTAATGAACCCCACTGATAACACTGATCACATTTTCCAGAGAAACAGAAATATAAATGGTGGCTCTATGTTGGAATGAGTACCGCTGTTACACTGTTAGATTGATGTTTATGGGCTGGTGCAAACCTAATTACTCTTTATGATGTTGCTTCTATGAAAACAATACATTTATAAGTTTCTGTTGAACAATGTATAAGCAAGTCTTTCAGATACAAGCTCTTCTAATTTGAGACTACCAGAGTGATTACAAACAAAGTATATGCATTAGGGCGGGGCGCGGTGGCTCACACCTGTAATCCCAGCACTTTGGGAGGCTGAGGTGGGCAGATCACAAGGTTAGGAGATCGAGACCATTCTGGCTAACACGGTGAAACCCCGTCTCTACTAAAAATACAAAAAAAAAAAAAAATTAGCTGGGCATGGTGGCGGGCGCCTGTAGTCCCAGCTACTCAGGAGGCTGAGGCAGGAGAATGGCGTGAACCCGGGAGGTGGAGCTTGCAGTGAGCTGAGATCACGCCACTGCACTCCAGCCTGGGTGACAGAGTGAGACTCTGTCTCAAAAAAACAAACAAACAAACAAAAAAACAAACAAAAAAAAACTGTATGCATAAATATTATAAATGCTAATAATTTATGAGACACTTCAAAATGCATATACAACACAAGAAAGACAGTTTAGTAAAAATTAGGGCAAAGGGAAAATAACGTTAGGAAAAATAAGATGAAGCCATAGATCATTTCTGGTTTTAAAATGCATGTCTAGGCTGGGCATGGTGGCTCACGCCTATAATCCCAGTACATTGGGAGGCCGAGGTGGGTGGATTGCTAGAGTCCAGGAGTTCAAGACCAGCCTAGGCAACATGGCGAAAGCCTGTCTCTACAAAAAAATACAGAAAAAAAATTAACCAGGCATGCGGTCGTGCACCAGTGGTCCCAGCTACTTGGAGGCTAAGGTGGGAGGATTGCTTGAGTCTGGGGACATAGAGGCTACAGTGAGCCATGATTGTGCCACTGCACTCTAGCCTGGGTGGCAGAGCAAGAACTTGTCTCAAAAATAAATAAATAAAAATATAATAAAATGCATGCCTAAAGGCAGGTCCTGAACTTCCTACTAACCAATACAAAGACTGCAACACACTAGTTACGTGATTCCTGAGGTTTTATTTTGGCCTTATTTTTCAGAACAACAACAACAACAATAACAACAACAAAACAATTGTCCCTAGTACTACAAGCTGAGAAAAATTCCTCCCATGGATCCTCAACAGAGGACTCTGTGCAATATAGTTACCTAACATAATGGCTAATGTTTGGTGAGAACTATTCAAGCATTTTGTCTACCTTGTTGCCTTCCCTTTCCCAAGAAGGGCTCTTCTGAGATGAGGAAACTAAGGCTCAGAGAAGCTCAGTAACTTGGCCAGGCCATACAGCTAATGAGTGGTGGTGCTGAGGCTTATTGAGTCTGTTGGTCATCTAAGTCCCTGCTGTTGACCACTGCTTTATGAACAATAACCCTGGAATAAATACAGTCAGTTCCACATGCTATCTTATAATGAGTTCAACAGCCAATGATAAAAATGTGTGTCAACAAAAGAGCAGGTTACCTTCAAACTGGAAGCCTAAAGCATTACTTGAAACACAACTTAAATTTCTTATATTCAATTCTTATTTTGTACTTCCTACTAGTAAATTACTAGGAATCAAAAAATATGGATGTTCTTTTTCAAGCTATAAATGTTTCTCTAGCAAATATAACAGGTCACATTTTCAAAATTCCGTGTTTTCCCTCTTATATAGATCACAGCTCTCACACAGATGATAAAGGGTTTTCTCACTGCCTGTGAGAATTAAAGTACAGCTGTCCATTATAGAAGCTTCTTTTTAAAATAGAGTGCCATCTTTCATCAAATGTTTCAACTCTGTGGAAAATAACTTAGGTTTTTTTCCTACTCGCAAAAGAAATGTTTCCACTTGAAACCTGTTGGAAATATGGAATAGGCTATATAGTTCCATCAAAGAAAAGCTTATTACTTATTTGCATAGTATATTTCTTTTGTGTCAAGTTGAACAGTGGTATTAAGTGAATGCCCACAAAGCATCTTAAAGGCTAAGGAAGGATTACACTAAAGGCTAAGCTCTGAGACAGGTTTATGCACCTTGCAGGGCACTTTCCTTGGGCTTAATATCTTTTAGCCTATCTGTAGAGGATATCAGAGGGCAAAGTTTCTGTCATGAAATAGGACTAATCAACTTAGTTGAATTTGTATTTAAAGCAAGGTTAAACTGAATTAAGACCATTTTTGAAAGAATTGTCAGATGTACCTTTCAACCCGCAGCCAGAGAAGCTTCTGCAGTTGAAGGCCAGAAAGTCTTTGTATGGTTCTTCCATCTGCAATATCAAAGACAAGAAGTCTTCATAGAGGATGTAAGTATGTAACTCTACACATTGATTAGCCCAAAATTGAGGCCAGTTACTCTGAGTAAAATGTTTCACATATAAAATAAAAGGACATCTTTATCTTAAAGGAAATGCTTAGGTTTATGTGTAGACTTTACTGGCTATTGCTAACAGTATGTGAGCTAATAAATTCCTACTTGACTGAAGTTACTAATGAGTAAAGATGATATACCACTCCTACCAAATAAACACTGCCTGGTCTTAGTTTTTGGAGTTTTTTAAGTGAAAGTAAAATGAAGTTTATTTAAGATAAAGTCAGTTCAAAGTTGTATGTAAATTTACTGTTGTTTTATTATCTTCAAATAGATGAAGTACCTACCTCTATGTATTACTGCTGTTTATTTACTATATATTATTATTTTAATGGCCCCCCATTACTACAGATATCTATATTCCAAAAATTGTCATGATGTATGAACCATGAAATGTCAGAGTAGAAAATTTCAGAAAAACATTGAGGAACAATCAATGATAATCATGAAATAAAATCTATATTGATATTCCTTAATTCATTCTTTAAGACTAACTAAAATACCTACTATTCAGTTCCATTATATGAGTACTGCTAGAATTTCACTTTAGTCTCTACAGATTTATATATAATGGACTTTGCTTCACAATCTTTTGAAGAAAGTGAACATAATTTATACGAACTGTAGTTGCACATAAATTATATTGAGTCCAGTAGAAATTACGTAATTTTGACTTATTTAATGATGTCAAAGGTTTACCTTTTTCTTTACAATACTTGTAATTGTGCCTAGAACCTGACATTTCAAGAAGGCATGGATGGGTCTAATGAAAATGAGCTTCCAGAGTAAAAAGAAATAAGAAGTGACAGCAGCCCGCACGTAACCCACTGTCTTCAATGCTTTCCAGGGTATGTGCCATGGTGAAATGCAGTTAGAAAAGTACTAAAGCTTATGCCTTTAGGAAAGTGAAATACATTTTAGCAGCACTGCCAAGTGCTTCCGTATGAACTGTCTTTCTAAAGTTCTCCTCTGTCCTTGGCAGAGATGGGAAGGGGAGCAAGATATGGAGGGACCCAGGAGAAGGCCTATTTGGGTTGTGCTCAGAGAGAGTTGGAGGAGATGGACTACAAAGGCCTCTGCAAAACATAAGTAGGAGGAATTACTTTGGAGGTGTTGGGGTACTGCCTAAGAGAAGGCCAAGAAAACTCGCAAGAAGCCAGGCCTGAATTGTAAAAATTGCTCTCATTTTAATTTAAGAATTTACATCTATTTATCTTACATTTATTTATCTCAGAACTGTGGAAACATTTAATTCTACTGATCTACTTTTCAAATACAAAAACCAGATACAGCAGTTACTTAAAAATTAATTCATTTTAATGTATGTAATCAGAAAACATGCATCATACATACCATAAATATTCTACATACGATTAGTCAAATATAGGATTTTCTAAACTCAAATTGCACTGATTTTAATGAAAGATCACAGTATAGCCAATAACAGACAAATATAATAAAATTGGCACCTGGCTCCTGGGCACTGGGAAATCATTCCGTGAATATCTGCTGATTTGGCAAGGGCTTTAGTTCATGAAGTTCATGTCTTACTACTACTGCCCTAATCAGTTGAGACAGAATTAGCACTAGGTAAATCGTCTATGTGCTGCCTGGAGGGGTTTGTTGAGGGTAAGAGTCTGAAGACAGAGATTAAGGAGTCCTCATCCTCCTAATGTGCTGGGCATCCAGGATTAGAGCTCTGGGTCAGAGAAATCCAGCCTGAATGCAGACCTAAGCACCACTGCACTCCCTCACTTTGGGATTACCAGACACGCTCTGCACTGAGAATTTATATTCCAGTGTGCACTTTTACTTGAGCATTTCATCTGCTACTGCAAAGTGACCTTAGTTTACAATTTGTCTACATGTGTCTAAAATAGAAAGGGGTGCCCTGAAAATATGAAAGTTCACATTTAAAGACTCGTGCTTGATCACATGACTCAGTACCCTCAAAACAATGATTTTAAGGCAACACAAATTTGGAGTTTCAAGTATCTACCTGGCTGATGAAGGGAAAGATCAGATCAACCTTAGAACATTGCCTTAAAAGTATTCTGATTTTATTTGCTTCAAAATGTAATTTTGAAGCAAATAGGGCAGTGCAACTGTTCTGTATGATACTGTAATGGTGGATAAATGCCATTCTACATTTGTCAGAACCATAGAATGTCCAACACCAAGAGTGAATCCACATGTAAACTATGAATTTTGGGTGGCAATGATGTGTCAGTGTAGCTTAACTGATTGTAACAAATGTACACTCTGATGCAGGATGTTGATAGTGAGGAAGCTGTGCATGTGTATGTTGGGGGAGGATATGAAAACTCTCTGTATTGTCCACTCCATTTTTCTGTGAACTGAAAACTTCTCTGAAAAATAAAAGTTAAAACTATGTAATTTGAGGTATGTGCATGATAACAGGCACAAAAGAAACTAGGCAATCCTTTTCTTTAAGGAAAATTTGGGCATCAGTCGATATGATAGTGATAAGTAAGTAAGTACTAGTTCATAAGTGCAAGGATTAAAAGAAATGAGGGAAGCCAAGTGGAGCCCAGAACTGTAACACACAGGAGCTGCAGATGCCAATGACTCATCGTCCTGCCCAGGGACTTCCATGACATGTGGACATTTCTGCAGGCACTCGGAATAGCTTGCATTTTAGATTAAAATTTGGTGGACTGATTAAAAAACAATGAACCACTCCCCTGGCATTGCAAAAAGAAAGCAAGCCAGACCCAAGAACCATGGAATCAAGAACAGATGTGGTACCAAGGATAGCTTTAATGGTACATTAGATAAGACTTATCCTTTCCCATTGGCCAAATAGCACTGAGTTCTCCCACTTATTTCACATAACTTGTGACTAATGGCAAAAAAAAAAAAATCCTGCTGTTTTGTTGCGGACAATGGACCCTACAGAGCCTCATATAGATATGCCTAAGCCTGGCAAACCTGGTATTTCAGAAGAAAGGCATTTGTGCCAATTATCTACTGGAATGACATTAGAAGTCTGCCACATTGCCTCAATAGCACTAGTCACTGTTGCTGCCCTACCTTACATCTTCTTGGCTTCCTTCTGAATTCACCTGCAACCATGGAAGTCATTTCCCATCTGAAGCACCTGCATCTCCCTTTCTCAGTCTGAAGGTTTTCTCCTGCACCACAGGAGCTTGTTGTGTCTAGCTCAAGCATAACCCATATGCAAAGGAGAACTGTGCCCTCAACCAATGGCCAACAGAAGTTGATGGGCCAACTCTTTGCCCTTCATGAGGACAATTCTGAGATGTGTACCATAGATTTCTTAGAGGGCTCCCAGCAGGGTTGAGCACCAGTTGCCCACAGTGAAAACCCACACATTAATTCACTCACCCTTTATTGACTTTTCCCTTCCTGGTCTTGCTTTTCTACTCCCTCACACGGGCTTCCTGGGATTACCTCCCAAATAAACTACTGTACTTAATTTCTTGTCTTAGGGCCTCCTTTGGGGATTCCAAAGTAAGACAATCTCATCTCCTTTTGGTGATTCATCTCCACGGCTTTTCCTAAAGGTAACATGTAAGAGGAAGAGATGGTGAGTCTCTAAGCAATTCTTGCTCCTCTCTTTCTTGCTTTTTCCTTCTCCTTTTTCCTGACTTGTCTGAGACATCACATAGGATACAAGCTGAGCCATATATATATATATATATATATATATATATATATATATATATATTTTTTTTTTTTTTTTTTTTTTTTTTTTTTTTTTTTCTGGAGACAGAGTCTCCCTCTGTTGCCCAGGCTGGAGTGCAGTTTTGCGATCTTGGCTCACTGCAACCTCTGCCTCCTGAGTTCAAGCAATTCTCCTGCCCCAGCCTCCTGAGTAGCTGGGACTACAGGTGCCACACCCGGCTAATTTTTGTATTTTTAGTAGAGACGGGGTTTCACCATGTTGGCCAGGCTGGTCTCGAACTCCTGACCTCAGATGATCCACCCACCTCAGCCTCCTAAAGTGCTGGGATTACAGGCATGAGCCACCACACCCAGCCTGAGCCCTGTATTTTTTAAAATAGCCTTATTGAGGAAAATTTGATATAAAAGAACTGCAGCTATTTAATGTGTACAATTTGATGAGTTTTGGCATACACATAATCCATGAAGCCATCACTTAATCAAGGTAACAGACATAGCCAACACTTCCTAAAGTTTTCTTGTGTCCCTTTGTTTTTGTTTGTTTGATTTTGTGGCAAGAACACTCAACATGAAATTTACCTTCTTAACACATTTTGACATGCACAATGGACGAACCTGAAGGACATTATGCTAAGTGAAAAAGCCAGTCACAGCAGGACAAATACTGCATGATTCTTCTTCTCTGAGGTGTCTAAAATAGTACAACTCATAGAAGCAGAAAATATTATAGTGGTTGCCAGAGGCTAGGGGGTGATGGAAATGGAGAACTGTTGTCCAATGGGTAAAGTTTCTTTTATGCTAGACAAGTAAGTTCTAGATAACTGCTGTACAAAATAGAGCCTATAGGCCAGACGTGGTGGCTCACATGTCTAATCCCAGTGCTATGGGAGGCCGAGGTAGGTGGATCACTTGAGGTCAGGAGTTTGAGACCAGCCTGGCCAACATGGCGAAACCCTGTTTCTACTAAAAATACAAAAAAATTAGCCGAGCCTGGTGGTGAGTGCCTGTAATGCCAGCTACCGAGGAGGCTGAGGCAGGAGAATTGCTTGAACCCAGGCGGCAGAGGTTGCAGTGAGACAGGATCATGCCATTGCACTCCAGCCTGGGCAAGAGAGTGAGACTCTGTCTCAAAACAAAACAAAAAACAAAATAGAGCCTGTAACATCAAAAATTCTATCTCATTCCTCACTCATGAGTAAGTTCAAACTTCTGCTAGAGACCATCGATTCACGACACAAATCAAAGTTCAACAATTTTTCAAAATGAAACACCTAGTGGTGTCCCCCATTGTTCTGTTGTAAATGGTCTAGAGGGAAGAAGGCAGCTGTGCACCGAATCCCATGAGGAGCACCTGAGATTTCAAGTTGCGGGGCAGGGTCCTCGCTAGAGTTATGAGCCCAGCCCATCTCCGACCCAGCCTGTGTTCTCTGCTGGCATCCTCCATGGCTTACAGGCACCTAGCACAGATTTTTATTCTAATCCTGACTGTGTGGTGGTAACTAAACTCTCTGAGGCCACTATCAGAAAGGAAAGTATACTGACCTCACAGAAATACAGTGAAAGTAAATGGAGATAAAGAACTTTAATATGTATGTATGAATGGCAAAAGCTGATGTTAGGTGATCCATGGACTTGGATTTCCAATTTGATTAGTGGGGTTAGGTCTGAAAAAGAAGCTAACAAAGTGATTGTATATTTAAATACCATTATATTTTTAGTATTTGAACCATGTGAATGAATTAACCTCTTTTAAAAATTAAATCAAGCACATAATTTAATCAAATACACACAAGGAAATAAATGTCACTACTTTGAAAAGCAGAACATTTTCTTCCTAGTATCTTTTTCTTTAAACATAGTTGCAGGTATCTCAGATTTTTAAAAACACTAAGAAAACCCAATTATTTATTTATTTTTAATTTTTAATTTTCATGGGTACATAGGTGTATATACTTACGGGGGCACATGAGATATTTTGATATGGGAGTACAGTGCATAATAATCACATCAGGGTAAACAGCCTATCCATCACCTCAAGTATTTATCATTTCTTTGTATTACGAACAATCCAATTATACTTAGTTATTTTTATTTTTATTTGTTTGTTTGTTTATTTATTTATTTATTTATTGAGACGATGTCTCGCTCTGTCACCCAGGCTGGAGTGCAGTTGCACAATCTCGGCTCACTGCAAGCTCCGCCTCCCAGGTTCACACCATTCTCCTGCCTCAGCTTCCTGAGTAGCTGGGACTACAGGTGCCCGCCACCATACCTGACTAATTTTTTGTATTTTTAGGAGAGACAGGGTTTCACCATGTTAGCTAGGCTGGTTTCGATCTCCTGACCTCATGATCCTCCCGCCTCAGCCTCCCAAAATGCTGGGATTATAGGCATGAGCCACCGCACCCGGCCTGTTTATTTATTTTTGAGATGGAGTCTCGCTCTGTCACCCAGGCTGGGGTGCAGTGGCACCATCTCAGCTCAATGCAACCTCCACTTCCCAGATTCAAGCAATTCTCCTGCCTCAGCCTCCCGAGTAGCTGGGATTACAGGCACGCACCACCACACTTGGCTAATTTTTGTATTTTCAGTAGAGACAGGGTCTCACCATATTGGCCAGGCTCGTCTTGAACTCCTGATCTCAAACGATCCGCCCACCTCAGCCTCCCAAAGTGCTGGGATTACAGGCATGAGCCACCGCACCTGGCCCTACGATTAGTTATTTTTAAATGTACAATACATTATTGTTGACTGCAGTCATCTTGCTGTGCTATCAAATACTAGATCTTATTCATTCTATCTAATTATATTTTTGTACCCATTAACCATCCTCCCTTCCCCCTCCTACCCCACTACCCATCCCAGGTAACCACTGTTCTACTCTCTGTCTCAGAGCTCTCAGACATTTTAAAAGTGGGAGTTGAGAATGAAGAAGAAGCTAAAATGACCTGTTCAACTAGTACTTGTTTTTATATTTAAAATCATTCAAAGGATATTAAAGAACAAGAAAATGTCAGGAAAAATGTTATCCCTTTAACAGTAGTCCTTTTTTGTGATCACTAGTTTCTGAAGGTAAAGCATATGAATATTTGTATTTATGTAAACTTGGCTATAATTTGATCACAGTTCTAATTAAATACAGTCTCGTGCAGTCTGTATCCCTTCTAATTAGATATACTTTTAGACATTAAAAATATTCTCCTCCCTCATTTTCTGGTGTTAAATCTTATCAACTAAATAGGAATATTTTTCCAAAGATTGAACATATGGGAGAATTTATGCATTTGTACCTCTGGAAATGTAAGAATCAAAGTAAGTTGCAAGAAAGGAAGTTGGGGCCAGGCACGGTGGCTCGCGCCTGTAATCCCAGCACTTTGGGAGGCTGAGGCGGGTGGATCACCTGCAGTCAGGAGTTCAAGGCCAGCCTGGCCAACATGGTGAAACCCTCTCTATTAAAAATACAAAATTAGCCAGGCATGGTGGCGGGTGCCTGTAATCGCAGCTACTCCGGAGGCTGAGGCAGGAGAATGGCTTGAACCCGGGAGGCGGAGGTTGGAGTGAGCCAAGATTGCATCATTGCACTCCAGCCTGGGCAAAAATTGAAACTCCATCTCAAAAAACAACAACAACAACAAAAAAGAAAGGACGTTGGTATTTCTGGAATCTTGCAAGGCTGGTTTAATTTTATTATTGCTTGTAGTTTGGTACTGTATTACCTGTGAACTCTGCAACAAATTCCAAGGGCATACTGATAAAACACTGAGTTCTACAATTATATCTGGGGTTTTTGTGTAACCAAAATCTTGGTGTAGCTAGTCTTCCCAAGTGTTGTGAAAATAAAAAAGGCTTTTATTGTGTTCAAGAAGAATTCAAATAGTTCACAAAAAGTAGAGTTATTTGTTAAAGTGTCTATCTGGTTCTTTTTAGAACTCCATTAGTGGCGAGAGATATTGAAGACAAACCCGGTGATGGCTGTGAACCCTTTATTGACACCAACAGGGCAGCAGACAATCCCACTGATCCCCTCACCATTTGGGCCTCCAACTGTGGACAGGTATTTCTCTTCAATATAATAGTTTGATCAAAGAACAACATGGACAATCATTACGTTTTGGAATGATGTTAAGTCTAGTGTTGTTTTATTGCCTAATATTATTTCAGTGAACTGTGGTGCAGTAATTCAAGTCAAGACACCCTGCTGGCCTCACCTTCAAGACATCTGCTGTCATTTCTCCTCTGAGACCTGCTTGACCTACTCATTCAGCAAATAATTAATGAGCACATACTATATGACAGGCATTGTGCAGGTGCAAACACTGGAGTAATAGTCTTCTAGGGCTGCCATAATAAAATACTGCAGACAGCCAGGCACAGTGGCTCACGCCTGTAATCCCAGCACTTTGAGAGGCCGAGGTGGGCAGATCACAATGTCAGGAGTTTGAGACCAGCCTGACCAACATGGAGAAACCCCATCTCTACTAAAAATACAAAACATTAGCCAGACATGGTGGCGCAGGCCTGTAATCCCAGCTACTCGGGAGGCTGAGGTGGGAGAATCGCTTGAACCCAGGAGGTGGAGGTTGCAGTGAGCTGAGATCGTGCCATTGCACTCCAGCCTGGGCAACAAGAGCGAAACTCCATCTCAGAAAAAATAAACAAATAAATAAAAATAATAAAATACTACATACTGGATGGTTTAAACAACGGAACTTTATTTCGTGGTTCTGGAGCTGGGAGTCCAAGATCAAGGTGCTGCAGGGTTGGTGTCTGGTGAGGTCTCTCTTGCTGGCTTATAGGCAGACACCTGCTCACTGTATCCTCACATAGCCCTTCCTAGTGTGCATTTGCAGAAAGGGATCCCTGGTATCTCTTGTTCCTAAAAGGACACTAGTACTATCGGATTAAGGCCCCACCTTTATAATATCATTTAATCAAAATTACCTCCTTAAAGGCCCTATTCCAAGTACAGTCACATTAGCAGTTAAGGCTTCAACATGCTAATTTTTTGGTGGGGAGGGGAAACAAGTCCATAACAACTGGGTACCCTGGATTTCCCGTGAAGAAACCATTATTTCTTTTCAATAAAAAGTAAATTATAAGTATTTGGGTTGCACACTCTGGAAATAACTTACCTTCCCTTGTTTTTTTGTTTTTTGTTGTTGTTTAGAATATTTTGACATTCAGGAGAGAAAGCAGAACTCATTATTTATCCTTGTTTATGGAGTGTGAACAGTAAAGTGGAACTTCTAGAGACCACTAAAGTTTAGAAAAATAAGTTGTCCACCCAGGTACTCAAACATTGATCCCAGATGGTAAACCCAACCAAAGTATGTCCATTAAATGAGAAAAGAATTGTGGTCACAGTAGACTGTTGGTCATGAAAAATCAGAGAGCAGTGTTGATTTATTTAAATGTTTTTTCCAGACATCCCTAAAACTTTCCTTTCCTGCTTTCTCATTTTGTTGTCCGCTGGGTCAGTCCTTCGTTAGTGGAGTACTTCCCGATCTTTCCACCATATTTCTCCGTAAATTCATAAAGACTCCAGGACTTTTGTATTTCATCTTGAGAAGAGATGATAGAATCCCATATGGCAATAACAAAATCTCATTGTCTCGGCCATGGAAATTGTGTACTCCAACCTCATTTTACCTATTTTATTTTATATCTTTTTGTTCTCAGAGATGTATTGCCTTCCACCGTAGCTCCAACTGACCCAAGACAGTTTTGTGTTCCTTCCCAATTTGGATCCTCTGTTCTACCAAACACAAATATGGCAAATGTGTTGTCCAGTCGGATCTACCCAGGTATGAGCAATAGAAGTTTGGCTCTCATCTGTGGAGTCATTTTGAACTGGATGGATGCATTAAGTTTGCCATCATTTTACTGCTAAATTTTGGAGGCAGATCTGTGTGGTGGTTGTCTCTGTAGTCTCTGTAGTCACCACCTAGGTTCAGATCATGGTGCTACCACTGTGTGACCAAGTGTAAGCTGCTTAACTCCTCTAAGTGTCAATTTATTCATGAATAACGTGAAGAACTGCAGTATTACTATTAGTCTTATCTTACACATGAGGAACTGATAAAGTTATGAGGAGATTAGATCTGAGAATTAATGGGGCTTAAGGCAGTTTACATGGGCCCGACGGTCATAGTGAGAATTTGGCTTTTATTCTGAGTAAAAAGGGAAGCCATCAAGGGGTTTGAGCAAAAGAGCAACATGGTCTGACTTAAATGTTACCAGAATAATTCTGGCTTCTGAGATGGGGACAAACCTGATGGGATCAAAGTTCTGGGAATAAACTGATGGGAATTAGCAGGCTATTAGAATAGCTAAAAGATTATGACAGCTTGGTCATGGACGGTGGCAGTAGGAATAATAAAGAGTGGTTAAATCCTGTAATTATTTTGATTGTAGAAACAACAGGATTTTCTCACAGTGTGTATGTGGAAGGTGGAAGAAAGAGATACTAAGAATGACATCAAAAATTTTGGTGCAAGTAGTTGGAAAGATGGAGTTGCTGCTCATTGAGTTGAGGAAGACTGTGGAAGGAACAGAGTTCTTGCAGAGGGAGAGAAGCAGAGGCTCAGCTTGCTCGTATTACATCTGAGATGCCTAACAGACACCCAAGCGGAGAGGTCAGGAAGGCAGCAGAAGTGCAGGGAGAATGTCTGAGGACAACTTAGGGATATACTTTTGGAAGTAATCAGCATATATGAGGCTAGATAAGATCACCTATGGGGAGAGTGCAGATAGAAGAGGTAAAAGGAGCATCTCTGGAACCCACTAACAGAGTCCAGAGATGAGGAAAAGCAAGCAAGGGAGAAGCAAAACAAGTGAGGGGAACCAGTGAGGTAGCAAGAAACCCAGGAGAGCATGGTGGCCTGGAAGCCACAGGAAGAAAGTGTGGAATGATTACATCAAGCTAATTACCATACGCCTTATCTCACATATTTATCACCTTTTTTGTTGTTGTTGTTTGTTTGAGATGGAGTTTCACTCTTGTTGCCCAGGCTGGAGTGCAATGGCACAATCTTGGCTCACTGCAACCTCTGCCTCCCTGGTTCAAGCGATTCTCCTGCCTCAGCCTGCCAAGTAGCTGGGATTACAGGTGTGTGCCACCACACCCGGCTAATTTTTGTATTATTAGTAGAGACAGGGTTTCACCCTGTTGGCCATGCTGGTCTGGAACTCCTGACCTAAGTCATCCACCTGCTTCAGCCTCCCAAAGTGCTGGGATTACAGGTGTGAGCCACCATGCCCAGCCATATTTAACACTTTTTGTGGTCAGAAGATTTACAATCATTTTACATTGGACTATTTTAAGGAGAGAGTGAGCAACTGTGTCAAGTGTGCCATCTGCAGAGCAAGTAAGATGAAAACTGAGAATATATCATTAGATTTAGCGCTATGTGGCGGTCATCAGAGATTTTGATGTGAGCAATTTCAGTAGAGTCGTGTTGGTGAAAACATGACTTGTGAGGGCTCAGGAGAGACTAGGAGGTGAGAATTTCCTCAAAATGTTGAAGCTCAAACTGGTGTATCTTCTATCCCCCCCAAAACCATATTCATAAGTTTATGCTTATCCCTGCTCCACAATTTCAGCAACTCTTAATAGATAGGAGCAATGTGAAGGGAAAGCCTGACACAAAAAGAAATAGGATTCACGCCTGGGTCAGGGAAGAGACTGGCCTGCCTGGATTTGAGCATGTTTCTACCACAGGTCACGAATCCATTTAACTGCAATGAGAGCAAGCATCCAAGCAAGGGCCAGATCTGGAACTGGGCCCACCCAGTAAATTGGTTCAAGGACCAAAGGAGACAGTCCAACAACAGATCCTGGATGGAAGCCACCTGGCAGCAATAACCCGGTAATCTGCAGCCCATGATTACAGACAACAGGCCAATAGACTAGTAAAACAGCTGCACTGCAAGCCAGGTGTGGTGGCTCATGCCTATAATCCCAGCACTTTGGGAGGCAAAGGCGGGCAGATCACGAGGTCAGAAGTTTGAGACCATCCTGGTCAACATGGTGAAACGCCGTCTCTACTAAAAATATGAAAATTAGCCAGGTGTGGTGTCACATGCCTGTAGTCCCAGCTACTTGGGAGGCTGAGGCAGGAGAATCACTTGAACACGAGAGAGGGAGGTTGAAATGAGCCGAGACCATGCCATTACACTCCAGCCTGGACTTAGGTCAGGTCTCCAACCTCAAGGCTGAAGTATAAGAGAAAGCATGGGTGAGATAAGGCCTCAGTCCTACAAAAACTGAGCTACTAAGTTAGCAAAATAGAAACTAAGACAGGGATCTGTTTACAAAACAGGGTTGTTAGGTAGCAGTGAATTATACAACTGAACTAACATTAAGTTTGATATTGCCTGTTTGGGAAAGAGAAAGTATGGGAGAAGGTTTCTTGAGACCAGACCTCAGAGGGTTCTAAAATCCAGGCAGTTAGTATTGTGCTCTCTAGACTGGACTTCTTGCACAGACTTTCTCTGTGTCTGTGGGCAGTATGCCATGAATTGGTAGCTTCATACATGCCAGCTGTCTAAAAGAGAGTATCTCAAAGCTATTGAACTACAAAAAACCTAGAGCTTTACAGTTAGAAGGATTCCTGGTGATCACTTCATCTAACTCCTTGATTTTACAGATAACGAAGAACCTCATTTTTAAAAAAGATCTAGTATGATTTCTTTCAAGATAGATTATTGGTAGAAATTTAATGCACTTTACTGGCTTGGTGCAAAGTGAATATAAAAAATTGTTTCTGGCCAGGTGCAGTGGCTCACGCCTATAATCCCAGCACTTTGGGAGGCCGAGGCAGGCAGATCACAAGGTCAGGAGATCGAGACCAGCCTGGCCAACATGGTGAAACCCCATTTCTACTAAAAATACAAAAATCAGCTGGGTGTGGTGGCATGCGCCTGTAATCCCAGCTACTTGGGAGGCTGAGGCAGGAGAATTGCTTGAACCTGGGAGGTAGAGGTTGTAGTGAGCCAAGATCACACCACTGCACTTTAGCCTGGATGACAGAGCGAGACCCTGTCTCAAAAAAAAGGATAGATTATAAATCTTCTGACCACAAAAAGTGATAAATATGTGAGGTGAGGCATATGGTAATTAGCTTGATTTAATCATTCCACAATGTATATACATATATCAAAACATCAAGTGGTACCCAAAAAAATAGGTATACTTTTAAAAGACCAAAAAAGGCACAGATCACGAGATTCACAAATCACTTCATCTTTTTCCTATTAAAGTATGGCAGGAAAATGCCACCAGTCATGAGACCAACAATTAAAGAACAAAAAATTATCTGGTATTTGTCATGCTGTCACCAATGTGACTCTAAGATACCGAACTGCAATGATCTGATACCATTTACAAAATTGTGCGCAATTGCTGGTTTTTTTTTTTTTCAGATACTGTTTTACATTGTTATAGTTTATTTTATTATTTTCAAATGCATGTTTTTAATTTATGTGTGGGGTGGGATGGTGGTTTTCTTTTTTAAGGTTGGGGCATTTTACCACCTGAATCCATAAAGGCAGTGGCCAGAAGGAATGAAATGATTCAAAGGCATCATACTGCCAGGTAATTTGGCAATGTTGTTTTATTTATTCTCTATTCATTCACTTGCTCATTTATTCACTTGTTATCTTCATATAACAAATGAATAGATGAATATATATAACAAATAAATACACACACACAAATTACTTACATAAAGTATTTCAGGCAGATTACAAAAAGATACATAGTCTGCTCTGCCTATGGAGTAGCCATTCTCTATTCCTTTACTTTCTTAATAAACTTGCTTTCACTTAAAAAAAAAAGAAAAAGAAATGAATACAAACATGTATGCAGGTTGGTTAAGCATAAAAGCAAGATTAGAAATCACGGCCGGGTGCAGTGGCTCAGGCCTGTAATCCCAGCACTTTGGGAGGCCGAGGTGAGTGGATCATGAGGTCAGGAGTTCAAGACCAGCCTGGCCAAGATGGTGAAACTCCGTCTCTACTAAAAATACAAAAAAATTAGCCAGAGGTGGTGGCAGGCGCCTGTAATCCCAGCTACTCAGGAGGCTGCGGCAGAGAATTGCTTGAACCTGGGAGGAGGAGGTAGCAGTGAGCCAAGATTGCACCACTGTGCTCCAGCCTGGGCAACAGAGTGAGACTCCGTCTCGAACAAATAAAAAGAAATCACACAGTGAAGCTAACAGTAGTATTAGTACACAGATTGCAAAAGACCATCAGTGTCCCATAATTAAAATGCCTACGACTCCTCTGAAATTCATATTGGCATTACTGTCTTAAATGACTTCAATTTTGCACAAAGATAGGAGCCAAGTTTGCCTACCTGACTTCAGATTATGCCATCAGAACTCAGACAACACCCATGTCAGCCCAACAGTGGCCTTCAGCTATAGTACCCAGGAGAAAGAAAAGTATAACGATGAATAGGGTATGGCCCCAGGGTAAGAGAAGGCAGAGTCAACTTTCTCATCGCTGAACCCAAAGGGGTCCAGTTGAGGACCAAAAAGCAAAGTGAAGTAAGCAAAACTACCGAGTCTTTTCCTCTGCTCTTCCCCAGCCACTTGCATTTATTTATAAATATTGAGACTTGCAATGTCTAATTGTCTTTCTTGAATCTCACTAAGATTATTTTGCAGTGTTTGAAAACCTCTTCCCAGTACTTCAGGTTTTTTGAGGATTAATCTCTGGCAAGGAACTAGCTGTGCTGCATAAGCCCCATCCCTGCTAAATTTGCCTCGTCTGTTTAGAGGTAACACTCTAAAGACTGGCCTTTGGACTTCCATTGTGAGACTCAGACAAAGCTTCAGATCTTACTCAAAACTCTCCTTCCCAGTGGCTTTGTGGGGGATTCATGTTTCCACCAAACAAACTTCAGATAAACAGTGTGAGGACTATTTTAGGGAAGGCAAGGGGTCACTAAAATTACATTGATAGTGGTTTTCTTGGGCTGTATAAAATATATTGTTTTGTTTTTAGGACAGAAATGGAAATGTATGCTATTTACCAGCAAAGGAGAATGGAAAAAATTAATCCCAAGGGACTAGCAGGCCTAGGGATACCCTTCCTCTATGGCTCCAGTGTCCCAGCTGCCCCCACTGCCTACCATGGGAGGAGCATGCTCCCTGCCGGTGACCTGCATTTCCACAGAAGCACCCTCAGAAACCTTCAGGGAAACCCCATGCTAGCGGCAACTGCACCACACTTTGAGGAGAGCTGGGGGCAGAGATGTCGTCGACTCAGGAAAAATACAGGGAATCAAAAAGGTCTAGACAGTGATGCTGAGAGTTCCAAAAGTCAAGCAGAAGAAAAAATCCTAGGTCAGACTCATGCAGTTCCCTATGAAGAGGATCATTATGCAAAAGACCCAGACATTGAAGAACCCAGCAACCAGAAGTCAAGTGAAACGAATGAAAAGCCAACGACAGCTCTTGCCAACACCTGTGGAGAGCTCGAGCCCACCCATAGGAAACCCTGGGGGTCTCACACCACTACCCTGAAAGCAAAGGCCTGGGACGATGGGAAAGAGGAGGCTTCGGAGCAGATTTTTGCAACCTGTGATGAAAAGAATGGGGTTTTCCCTCCAGTTCCTCGACCATCTCTGCCAGGTGGGTGTCCAGGGGCCAATGGCAGATCCTCATTAACTACAGGTTGCCAAGTCCGTAGGTTACTACATAATAAACTGTAACCATCCTGCCTCTTTTTATCTTTCTTTCTTTCTTTTTTTTTTTTTTTTTTTTTTGAGACGGCGTCTCGCTCAGTCGCCCAGGCTAGAGTGCAGTGGCGCAGTCTCGGCTCACTGCAACCTCCGCCTCCCGGGTTCACGCCATTCTCCTGCCTCAGCCTCCCGAGTAGCTGGGACTACAGGAGCATGCTGCCACGCCCGGCTAATTTTTTTGTATTTTTATTAGAGCCGGGGTTTCACCATGTTGGCCAGGATGGTCTCAATCTCCTGACCTCGTGATCCGCCCGCCTCGGCCTCCCAAAGTGCTGGGATTACAGGCGTGAGCCACCACGCCCGGCTTTATCTTTCTTTTTCTTAATCCTGCTTGGAATTACCTTTTCTTAGCATCATTTTATTCTATCAGTGCTAATAAGCCATATCAGTGAAACTAGCCTCTGTTTATGTTTTGCTATATAGAGAATTTTCAACAAAGGCTGGGAAGGTAAATATCTTGGGAAACGTAATAGAATTTTAATTTAAGATTTTAATGTAATTTAGTGTTCATTTCTTCAACACAAAGCAGAGAGGCATCTTGCTTCAAAGTGTGAATTCTATCTCCCTGATATTTAAGTATATGAAAAAACAGGCAATTAAGCAGAAGTATTACCTTTCAGTGTCCAATACTGTTGATAGTTTCAAATTTAAAAATAGTAATGAACTTCATGACAGAAACGCACACTGAATAGTTTTCTAGAACTCCTTTAGATAAAAAAAAAATATTTTAAGACACAGGGATTGTGAAGGGCATGTAATACAGCCACCATACCAACTGTTTCCCTACAAAGTGTTAATTTGCCATTCTGATGAAAATGTAGCTAAATTATTGTCTCATCTCGAAAGCAGGATAATCACCTATCACAAAAACATAGTAACATTAATCTGGAGAATAGAATCCATGGGGCATTTCTGTTGTAATCTGAGAGAAGCTGGTGCAAACCTGGAACTTGTTTACTTCAATAAATGCTATCAGTAAAGATCTTTTCAGAGAAAGAAAAGAAAGGAGGCAGCTGAAGCATTTAGAAAACATCTCCTAGTAATTCTTAATATCTTGTAAGGCGTTTGCAAATCAAGACCACTCTGGGGTGATAGAATATAAGGAAATTAATGTAACTATACATAAACCTGTATGTATTTTATGCCACAATTTCTTTCCATTTTAAAGGAACACATGCACTGGTTACAATTGGGGGGAATCTTTCTTTGGATGAAGATATTCAGAAGTGGACCGTGGATGATGTGCACAGCTTCATTAGCAGCCTTCCAGGTTGTTCAGACTATGCTCAGGTGACTTAATGTTTAAGTATTTCCATACAAGAAAAACCGTTTGAAATATCTTTCCTGCATAATGAATTAGGTCAAACTTGCATTGTGCCTCCAGAAAGGATTCCTACTAATCTCTCTTTTTTATGCCAGTGTCTACCCTGGGACAGGTCTCTGATTGGTGGAACTTGGGTCATACACCCACACCCCAGCATCAGGGGAGGCTGGGAAAGCCATTGTCTGTCTTTAGCTTCTTTCCTATCAAGACTCCTAAGAAGTAGGAATTCTCCCAAAATTAGAAGAAGGTTCAGAAGCTGAACATCCAAAAAGAATGGGAAATAACGACTACATTCCCTACTTATCCACATAGCAAACATTTTTGGAGCACAGACTTCTGGGTGAGAAGTTTTAGGTTACTCACTGTAAGTAACAGGAATATATACACTTCATTCTAAAAAGAACAAGAAAGCAATATCTGAAAAGTTAGAAATTCATTATTTTAAATTCTGTATTTATGCTGGGACAATATATAAAAATGCATACAACATATTCAATCTGGCATAAAATACCATTTTAAAAAACTATAATGAACTATCAGGGCAGTTAGAAACAAAACTAGCCTCACTAGTATTGAAAAATTTGTGACAAAATTCATAGGTTGGTAAAATTTTGAAGTTTATGTCAATGCTACATTTTCATGCATTTAGTTTACTTTTTTGAGTTATTTAATAATACAATTCTAAGCAATAAAGTGCCTACTAAATCTAGTATCATTTTTGGTTTGCATGTTAAAGGAAAAGAAAGCAAGAAAAGGATATTAAGGTTTAACTACATCATAATTAACTGATACTAGAGCTGATTATTTTCCAGATCTGTTTTGTGAAATGTTTGTCTACAGTGAGATACTGTTAACTCTTTTTCTTTTTATTATTATTATTTTTTAGTTCAGTTTACGGGACTTATGGAAAAACTATATAGAGTAGTTACTAAGAATATGGCTTCTGAAGCCAGAAAGTACAAATTCAAATCCTGGCTTTTCTATTTTCTGGCTGTGTGACCTAGAACAAGTTGCCTCCCTTCTCTGTGCCTCAGTTGTTTTATCTGTAAAATGAAGATAATCATAATAATACATTTTCAGAGATTTTTGTGAGCATTAGAGTGCATGGCACCTTGTAAATACTCAATAAACATGAATTTCATCATTATACCCAAAAGACGGCCAAACCTCAAGTTTCTTATGAAGCAAGTTGTGTTCTTCAAGTCACCCATTTTTGTCTTTTGCATAACCTGATAAAAAGTTTTTGGCCTACTCTACCCTGTTCAATGGTTATAACCTTATTTTTAAAAATTAGTCATTAGTCATGGGTAAGCCACTTTTTAAATTTATCTATACCACTTCAAGTGCCATGTCAACCACGGGTTCAATTAAGTTGCTAACTTCTGATAACAACCGGAAGAGCAACCCTTATTTAATAAGCATGTGATTGCTAAGATCTGGCACACTGAATTTGAACTCTGATTATTCTTAGTGATCCATAGTCAGAAAAGTGCAATTTATAATAATAGCTCTTGTAATAAATAATATTACATACTTTTCATAGTTTAAAATCCCAAATGTCCCCTGTGGGTACACAGAAGTCACATAAACATGAGTACTCCAAACTCTGCTGACTCATTATCTCTCACTGACAGGATGTCAGCGCCCTCTTCCCTACCCCAAGAAGTGGTAGCAATTATTTCTAGATATGTCTCAAATTTGTTTAGGATCAAGTCCTGCTTTAGTTTCCCCATTAAAGTATACTCCCTCCAAGTGACAGCAGGTGGCATCAACTGAAAGATGTCACTGCTGTGCTGTGCCTGCCCCCAGCTATGCTCTGTGATGTTATTTTATACAGAAATGGGGAGATGCCCTCTGGATGCAACAGCACTGAAGCAGCACTGCTTGTACCCCACTCTCACAAGGACGCTTGTCTAAAATGTCCCATCAGGTGTTACTCATAGTTACTCATAGCCCCTTTCTTTTTTTTTGAGACAGAGTCTTGCTCTGTCGCCCAGGCTGGAGCGCAGTGGCATCATCTCTGCTCACCACAACCTCTGCCTCCTGATTCTCCTGCCTCAGCCTCCCAAGTAGCTGGGACTATAGGTGCACACCACCACGCCTGGCTAATTTTTTGTATTTTTAGTAAAGACAGGGTTTCATCGTGTTGGCCAGGCTGGTCTCGAACTCCTGACCTCATGTTCCGCCCACCTCGGCCTCCCAAAGTGCTGGGATTACAGGCATGAGCCACTGCGCCCAGCCCCATAGCCCCTTTCTTTAAATGAGTTGGACCAAGGTGCTGAGATTAGCTGGCGTTAAACCCACTGTCCCCCAACTATCCTCTTACTCCCCATCTCTGCCTTAGGTGCCTACTCAGCAACTTCTCACCACTCACCTCCTGTAGGTAGAAAAAGAAATTCAGCAGAAAAAAAATAACAACTAAAACCCAAAGCCCTGAGTGCAAATGAACTCTTTTAAATAGGTGTAGAGAAAGGATTGGTGGCTCAGCTGTTAAGGAACATTCAGGAGAGCCTGCAACATATTTTGTTCCAAGTAAATGTCTAGTTCAGAGGACTCAGCAGATAAAATATCCTCTCTCTAAAAAGAACGGAAATTACTGAAAATATGTGCACATTTATATCATTACACATGGCCCAAACTGCTCTGGTGAGAAAGAAAGGGGTACATCTGAGCGACAGGGACATGTCTGTGTCCTCGCCCCAGGCCCTGAGTACATCCACCATGGCTGAGGGTTAGATCCTCACACATTTCAGTCCCCTGGCTGCCAACCTACCTCTGCTTGAAAATTTATCCTCATGGTTCCTCCTTTGGATGCTCACAAATTGTCAGGTGCACACTACCACACCCAGCTAATTTTTTTTAAAGAGATGGGGGTCTACTATGTTGCCCAGGCTTGTCTCAAACTCCTGGGCTCAAGTGATCCTCCAGCCTTAGCCTCCCAAGTAACTGGGATTACAGATGTGAGCCACCGCACCTGGCTCTTTAATTTATATTAGCCATTTTCTATAATTTGCTTAATTAAAATAGGAAAAGAAATAATTACTTAATGCAGTTTGTTGGGGGACGGCTGGCTCAGCGCTGAGAGAGGTGGCCAGGGAATGGTGGGAGCTGCAGTGGTGGTGGCAGTGGCTGGGGTGATAAGCACAGCCTAGGGCTGCCCCTCCTCGGGGGCCATGCTGCATTGCACTGCGTGGGTAGCCACGAGTGAGTCTAGGACACAACGGGAACTGTGGAAGGTGCATCCACAAATGGACCAATGTGTGTAATGATGGAATCTCCTTACTAACCATTACCACCGGCTCTCCTTGATAAGTGAGCCAGAGAGTGAGTGGGTCAGGGGAGAAGAAAAGAGGTCAACATGAAGCTAAAGCAGCGAGTCATGCTGTTAGCAATTCTTGTCATCTTTATCTTCACGAAAGTTTTCCTGATTGACAACTTAGATACATCAACTGCCAAGCAGCGTTTCACTACTTGATCCCCTGAGGGCTTTTCACCGACTGATGACTGGCTTGTGGATGGAGCTGTCACCCAAGTTGGACCACATGTTGCAGTCTTCCTAGGAGATTGCAGCCCAGTGGGTGGTTCCCCAGGAAGTGTACTGTGAAGAGACACCAGAGCTGGGGGCAATCATGCATGCCATGGCCACCAAGCAAATTATTAAAGCTGATGTGGGTTATAAAGGGACACAGCTAGCCTTACTGATCCTTGAAAGGGAACAGAAAGTTGTTTTCGAACCTAAGTAGTATAGCCGAGACTATGTAGTGGAAGGGAACCATATGCCGGTTATGATAGACACAATGCGGAGGTAGCAGCCTTTCACTTGGACAGGATTGTGGGTGTCCCAGAGCCCTGCTGATGGTGGGCAGATCCGTTCATCTTCACACAGAGATCAAGCCTGTTACCATGGAGCAGCTGTTGAGCCCCTTCCTAACTGTAGGAAACAATACTTGTTTTTATGGGAAGTGTTATTACTACCGAGAAACAGAATCAGCTTGTGCCGATGGAGACACAATGGAAAAATCTGTCACACTTTGGCTTCCAGATGTGTGGCCTCTCCAGAAACACTGACACCCATGGGCCAGGACTTACTGAAAAGGCAAATTGGCCAGGTGGGAGTATGATGAGCGCTACTGTGAGGCTGTGAAGAAAACGTCCCTTTATGACTCTGGCCTGTGCCGCCTGGACACCATTAACACAGCTGTCTTTGATTACCTCATTGACAATGCTGACTGCCATTACTATAAGAACTTTCAAGATAATGAGGGCGCCAGTATGCTCATCCTTCTTGATAACAACAAAAGCTTTGGGAACCCCTTGCTGGATGAAAGAAGCATTCTTTCCCCCCCCTCTATCAGTGTGGCATCACTCAGGTGTCTACCTGGAACAGACGGAACTACCTAAAGAATGGTGTGCTGAAGTCTACCTTAAAATCTGCCATGGCCCATGACCCCCTCTCCCCAGTGCTCTCTGATCCTCGTCTGAACGCCATGGACCAGTGGCTCCTGAGTGTCCTGGCCACCGTGGAGCAGTGCACTGACCAGTTTGGGATGGACACTGTATGGTAGAAGACACAATGCCTTTCTCCCACTTGTAATTCTCAATACAAAATAAGTGAAACTTCTTTTTACAAAGATAGAGAAGCAGCACAATCAATTCCAAATGGTATGAAATGGATTGGAAATGGCCAGCAGCAAGTTCTGGTGACAGGGGACAGGGTGGCCTTGGATGTCTTTGGTGTTTTCTGTAGTAGAAACTAAAGCAAAGACCACAAGTTTCAGAGCATGGAGATGTTCCTGCTGAATCACCTTCTGAATTCCTCAGCAATTGCCCATTCTAGCAATAGGCATCATAGTTGGTCAGTCTTAATTTCCAGGCCAAAGGACAATCAGACATTTGCATAGATGAATACTGGGATTGGCTCTGGAGTGTGTGTTTTGAGTGGAACATTTCAGTCCTTTCTCCACACCGGTGCATATTGTGGAAAAATATATGTATACATTCATGACTAAAATCTATTAGAACCCAAGGTTCCCAGTACAGGAGTTTTCCAAGAAGATTCTACTTTTTAGCTGGTCCTGAGTCATGCCCTGTGAGGCATGGAGCACAGAGTGGAAACAAGACCAATGTGGTTCCTCTTCTCGTGGCACTCATAGTCCAGAAGAGGGGCACCAGTGAGTGATCCCACATCCATACGAGCACGTTGTGAAAGGCGGGTACAGAGCACGGTGGGAACACATATGAGGGACTCTTGGCCTCCTTAAGGAAGAGGCCTCTAAAGTGAGACCTGAAAGTCAAGAGGAGAGGTGAGGCAGGAGGGAGATAAAGGAGGAATTTCCAGGTGAGGGCCAGAGCCAGAGAAAACTTTAATATGGTTGGGACTTTGAGAGTAGTTCCCAGTGCTACAGAGGGCCAGGGCCAAGGTGGGAGAGGTGGGGAGAGCAAGACGAGACTGGAGAGGTGAACAGGTCACAGAGCCCAGAAGACCCAGTGAAGGATTGTGGCTTTATCCTGGAGGCAGTCAGGTTTTAAGTAGGGAGCGGCATGGTTAGCTTTATATTGCAGAAAGATCACTCAGGTTGCTTTTATGAAAACAAGTTGAAGAGGACAAGACAGAGGGGAAGCCTATTCAGATAAGCAATGATGGAGTTCTATCCAGGGTGGGAGCAGTGGGGGCAGGCGGATAAGAACACAACCTAGAGGAGGCAGGGCAAGATGGCCAAAAAGAAGCCTCCACCGATGGTCCTCCCTTCCGGAACACCACATGGGGCAACAATCCACAAAAAAAAAAACACCTTCATAAGAACAAAAAATCAGATGAGCAATCACAGTACCTGGTTTTAACTTCATGTCACTGAAAGAGGCACTGAAGGGGGTAGGAAAGATAGCCTGGAATTGCCCACACCATCCCTCTGCCGTCCCCCAGAAGTGACCGCATAGTATGGAGACAGAATCTGTGCTTTTGTGGGCGGGGGACACGGTAATTGTGGGACTCTGCATTGGAACTCAGTGCTGCCCAGTCATAGCACAATGAAAACTATGTAAGAGGCCAAATTGGCACGATTTAGCTTCTGAGTTAAAGATACACGTTAGGGAGCCTTCAGCATATACAGCCCATCATTGAAGCTGAGCAAAGCTGAAATGAATCAGGAAGACCATAGGGACCTGAGTGAGAAGCCTAAGAAACAGGAGCTGGCAAAGGTGACCTTGAAGGAGAGAACAGGGGTACCCAGGAGGGAGCAGCCTCATGTCAGAAAGGAAGAGCAAGCACTGTTCATGAAGGCACAGTCAACAATGTCAGATGCAGCCAGCAACTTCAGAAATAGAACAACTGCAAAATGTCTGCATGTTTGGTGGGACAGAGGCACCCGGAAGCCTGAGGAAAGCAGGCTTAATGGAATGGTCGGCGCAGAGCTCAGATTCCCTGAGACTGCAGAATGACTGGGAAATGAGAACGTGAAAGCAGGGAGCATCGAAACTCTTTGGAGAAATCTGGCTGTGAAGGGAGTGAGAGACATCAGGCAGCATTTGGAAATGGAGTTTGAGTATTTTCATTATTTTTGTTTGTTTAATGATGGTAGAGACTTATTTAAATCCCAGTGGGAAAGAGCCAGCAGAAGAGGAGAGACTGAAGAGAAAAGAGGGAATTATCTATCCCCTCTGGAAGTGGGAGGCGTGAGGACCCACAGTATATGTGGAGAGATCGTCTTTAAATGGTGGAGAGACCTCTCTTCCATTGTATCGTGACAGTGGGAGAAAATAAAGGTTTTTGGTTCATTGGTCAGAATTAGAGGGAGTTCTTATCTACTGGTTTTTGTTTTCTGTTTTTTTTTTTTTTTTTTTTTTTTTAGTTAGGAAGCGCTATGATCTACTGAAAATGAGGGAAGGCTCTGCCTACAAAGTCTAAAGTTTGAGGAGGGTGGAGATAGCTTGAAATAGAAGGGAGAGAAAGCTCAACAGTGAATATAGAAGGATTTCCAGGCAAGTTGAAGTTGAAGATCATGAAATTACGGTCCTATCAATCTGCCTAGATTTTGTATCCCTCTATCTGCCTGGAATCTTTGTCCACCGGCAGCCTTCCTGGCTTTCAGAGAAAGGAAGGCATGCCACGTCCACTACAGTTTCAGGACTAACAGACCTGCTGGAAAGGTCCAGTAGGGAAAGCTCTCAGCAGCATTTCCCTCTCCTCCCTTTACCATGCATCTAAGGCATGGCCAGCAGATACCACATCTGTAAATGTGAGACATGAAATTTATCCATAACAGGTTTTACCCACATCCCTTTACTTACAGCATTTACTCATTCATTCATTTATCCAGCAATATTTATTGTACATCTTCTTACCATATGCCAGCCTCTGTATTAGGGGTACATTGGTCAATAAAACACTGACCTGGCCCTCAAATAATCAGTATTCCTGGTTGGAATTGAGTTCTATAAACAGAGAATTACAGTTGATTACAAACGTTATTAAAGAGCACAAGCAATGTGCTACTGAGCACAGAAAAGAGAGCAACTAAAAAAAGGTTTTACAAATTTTTTGTCATCCTCAAGCAGTCTTAATGTTTTCTCCAAAACTAAAATATCTAGGTGGTAAAAGAACTTTTTCAAAAAAAGACATTCAGACAGAGTTAACACCTTTTGTATTTATGAAGGTATTTAAAGATCATGCAATTGATGGAGAAACTTTGCCATTACTCACAGAAGAGCATCTTCGAGGCACTATGGGATTAAAGCTAGGGCCGGCACTAAAAATTCAGTCACAGGTATGGTGATTTTATATAACTAATTATGTATTCATGGCACAAAGCTTAATACAAATATGTTACTTTTATCTTGTTGTAATATAAATAATACTTATTTAACTTCTTTATTGCTTTCCCTCTGTGGTTGAGGACATAATAGAAGTGAGGGACCCTGAAAACATTGGATGGGATGGTGGTACACATTCCTAGATATAACTGGGAAGATGATAAGCAAGGATGCACTGGTAAATGTTTAACAAGTAGTTCTCTTTGAAAAAAAAATGAGCCCCAATTTGTAATATCTCCAATTTCTGTGGTGTAAATTACTCCCACCGTGGCTGAGAAACTCCTAATGTCACTGAATACTGTCATCCTCCGAGAAATCATCATCCCACTCAGGAGTGCTGCCCTCCTCGCTCCGGGCCCATGACACTTGGGGGTGACTATCCTGAAATGGGAAAAGATGCATAGCAGCGCCCCGCTTTAGAGTATTTCTACCAGATACAATCTCAAATATAATAGGTGTGAATAACGTCAAGAGCAGAAGTAATAATAATAGTAAAATAATTAGGTAAAAACAATTAAAAGTGATGAGCCTTAAGCATGTATTACTTTTGTTGTACATAATTTATTTAATATGATGCTTTGACTTAATTTTTAATAATGATGTATTTAACAACTGGCTTGCAAACTTCCTAAACATTGAATAATTGGCTCTTGTGAGTTAGCCAACCCCAGCACGCCACTTCTCACTACCTCCACCACTCCGTCCTGGTCTCAGGCACCATCATCTCTCATTGGATGACTGTATTGGCCTTCTTTTTTTTTAATTTTAATTTTTATTTTAAGTTATGGGGTACATGTGCAGGTTTGTTGCATAGGTAAACATGTGCCATGGTGGTTTGCTGCACCTATCAACCCATCACCTAGGTATTAAGCCCAGCATGCATTAGCTATTTATCCTGATGCTCTCCCTCCCCCCATCCCAACCCCTGACAGGCCTCAGTGTGTGTTGTTCCCCTCCCTGTGTCCATGTGTTCTCATTATTCAGCTCCCACTTATAAGTGAGAACATGCGGTGTTTGGTTTTTTGTTCCTGCATTAGTTTGCTGAGGATAATGGCTTCCAGCTCCATCCATGTCCCTGCAAAGGACATGATCTTGTTCCTTTTTACGGCTGCATAGTATTCCATGGTGTATATGTACCACATTTTCTTTATCCAGTCTATCACTGATGGGCATTTGGGTTGATTCCATGTCTTTGCTATTGTGAATAGTGCTGCAATGAACATATGTGTGCATTTATCTTTGTAATACAATGATTTATATTCCTTTGGGTAAATAGCCAGTAATGGGATTGCTGGGTCAAATGGTATTTCTGGTTCTAAATCTTTGAGAAATCATGCATTGGCCTTCTAACTGCTCTCCCTGCTTCTGCCGTTGCCCACCCAGAGTTGATTCACAAAACAGTAAAAGTGGTCCTTTTAATATATAAGATGGATCGTGTCACTCTTCTGCTCAAGATTCTAAAATAGCTCCCCATTGCCTTCAGAGCCAAAGCCAAAGACCTATGTCATTTGTGCTCCTCCTCACATGCCACCACCATTACTGTCCTAACCTCACCATCTACTTTTCTCCCCCTCAGTAATTCCACTATTGCTCAGCTGCCCCTGCTTAGAGCCACCTTGATACCCTGTTTTACATCTGTAAACACTATAATTCTGAGAGAAAGAAAAAGCCCACCACATCCTACAATTGTGACCCCCACAACTATATATTAATAGATGCTCCATGCCTGAAATTACCTCAGCCTCTCTGCGATGTGTGTTTAATGCTGAGTCAATGAAAAAAATTCATAGAATTGATTACTATAATTATTTTGTCTTAAAAGGTATCTCAGCATGTGGGAAGTACGTTCTACAAGAAAACTCTTTCATTTCCTATAAGACAAGCATTTGATCAACCAGTAGATACATCCCCTCTTCTGGATCCTAATTCCTGGAGTGATACAATGAGCATTTTTTGTCCCCAGGATACAATAATTCCTAAAGGAATTGAGCGAGATAGTATGAGAAACTAAAAGCCCTCAAGGAGGAAGAATAGTCTTAGCCAGTTTTCCAAAGAGCCTAGGATATTACCAAGGATGTGTGAGGATTTCCCAGTACTGGATGGAGAATGAGGAGAGAAAGTCAGCCTTCCTGGGGGTGTCATGGAGGAGACTTGCCCAAGGGGCTTCCCTGCCAGGGCTGAATGACCCCAGCACCAAATGACTGGAGACGCATCCTTAGGAGCAAATGCTAATGAAGGGGAGATTTACAAACATCAAGAAAACTGCAGATGGATGTTTCCATGAAGAAATCTCTGAAGAAACCAAAAGAGCTGAAACTGAAAAAAGCTCCCTCCCTTTCTTCACTCATTTTCCATTCCCAAACCCTGAAAGAGATAAAGGCAACCCAATGAAACCACAGAGAGGCAGAAGAGAACTGGCAGAAGTACAGAACAGAAATGGAGAAGCTGACCACGACTCCACCTTTTCTCATTCTAGATTTCCAGCGTGAAGCAGGCCCAAGCTAGGAAGGTGAGAAGCTTTAACCTTAAATTTTCGAGTTTTGGCCAGGCGCGGTGGCTCACGCCGGTAATCCCAACACTTTGGGAGGCTGAGGCGGGCGGATCATGAGGTCAGGAGATTAAGACCAGCTTGGCCAACATGGTGAAACCCCGTCTCTACTAAAAATACAAAAAAAAAATAGCTAGGCCTGGTGGTGTGCGAATGTAGTCCCAGCTACTCGGGAGGCTGAAGCAGGAGAATTGCTTGAACCTGGGAAACGGAGGCTACAGTGAGCTGAGATCGTGCCATGGCACTCCAGCCTGGGTGACAGAGCAGGACTCCGTCTCAAAAAAAAAAAAAAAAATCGAGTTTGACTATTATTCATGACTAGGTATTTTATTTCTGAAATAAAACTATGTTATGACTGAAAGTGACTGGAGGACTGCTTTTTATCTGAGAGGGAGGTGAAAAGTCATAGTATCCACTTGAGATTTCATCCAAGGGGTGGGGAAGTTATCTCTGCAAAGCAGGTTTGAGCTGGCAAGGTGGAGTGCTCTCTGCTCACACCCTGTGGAATCCCACATTTTCAACTTGATGTTTAACAGAATGTCTCTGAAAGGATAAACAAGAATATGATGACAGTTTGCTCAAGGAGGGGATTGGCTAACAGGATATGAAGTCTTCTTACTATATACATTCTTGTACATTTTGAATTTTTAACCATGAGAATATATTTTCTATTTAAAAAATTTACATTTAACATGAGCAAACTCTAGAAAGCAGCCTCTGAGATGGCCCACAAGGATCCCTGCATCCTGGTATCCCAAGCCCTTGTGTGATCTACTCCGCTTAAGGGCGGGCTGGGGGTATTGAGGCTTTTCTAATGAACAGAATACAGAAGGCGTGATAGATGGGATGTCACTTCTGTGGCTTCTGTCTTGGGTGCTCGCTCTCTCTCTCTCTCTGGATTTCTCACTCTTGGGGAAGCCAGATTCTTTGTCTCCAGGCAGCCCTGTGGAGAGCCCCACATGAACTTGGAAATGGATCTTCTGACGCTGCCAACAGCCATGTAAGGAAACTTGAAGGTGCCTCAGCTCCAGCCCACAGCTTGATGGCAGCTCATGAGAGACCCTCAGCCAGAGGCCCCCAGCTAAGCCACTCTGGATTTCTCACCCACAGAAACTGTGAGATAATAAATGTGTGTTGTTTTCAGCCACTAAGTTTTGAAGTAATTTATTTCACAATAATGGAGTACTAAAACAAACAAAGTTGCATTTAGTAAACACAAATTGCATGCTACCCACATTCACTTTTTGATTTGGAAGGTGGGCTTTTGAAATCATTTTCCTACAAGCCTAATTTAGTTAAGCTTCCATTTCTTTCATTTTTACTAAGACAACAGGTTTTTCTTCTGACAAAAACTGTATGAAACCATCACATATATTTGTGAATTGTTACTTTACTCTCTTGGTCCCTTTGCTGAAAGAGAGACAGGGACAGACAGAAAATCCTCCCATATTTCAAAAATATGTCTTTTTTAAGTTATTTAAGATGGCAATAAGCCAATGAATAACGAGTGGCAAGATTTTTACTAAAAATAACTTGAAAAATGCTTCACTTCCTCTTTCCCTCTTTTTATTCATCTGATGCTCAGTGTACCGAAGAACTGTTTGGTCACGTGACATTTCACCTGCTATACTACCCAGCATACAGAAGTTTCACAAAATGCCAGGTGTGAGTTACAGATGCTGTGGTGAGGGATAAAAAGAAATGCTTAATATTTTTAATGGCAAAGTGATAATGAGGTTCAATCACTATGATGACTTTTGAGTTTCGTATTGCTGCTAAATAAGTCCATTGAGTTGCTAATTGATTGATTTGCACAGATGTATTTCAATGTTGCTCTGAGGAAAATGTTCCGATATGCCATCTTGGCATGTACTATCACCAGAAAAAACCACTGTGCTTAATTTTAGATCCATGCATTTAAAAAAGAACCAGAAGAACACATGTAAAGGAGGCCCTCCCCAGCTCTCAGTACTCTTCATTGGAAGAGAATAAAACTGAAATTGCTTGTCCCTACCAAGATTACCTTCTACCAAGATTGTCTTCTTCTAAAGACTCCTAGGTACGTTTTAACAAAAGGGACACTTTATGAACAGATTATTTTGGAGGGTGAGGATTTTTATTTACATTATCATCTAGAAATAGTTTTTAACTTTTTCTCAAATGCCACTTGAGGCTTGAAGCATACTCTGTACTCTTTATGAATAAAAAACAAAGCAACAACAATGACAACTTCTCTCTTGTTGGAAAACCATCACAATAAAATTATGTTTGATAAATAGGGAATTATGACTTATGAAATATGTTTAGACTGATTGAGTAAATATCCAGGCAATGGAGTACTATGCAGCTGTTTCCTTTAGGGAAGTATTATAGCTATTAAGGAGAAATAATAGAATTTGAATATCACCATTATGCACCCCTAAAACGTAAGTAATCTAGGCAATAGTCATAAATGGCTGCTAACATCTCGAAAAGAGAAATAACCAGACATCATGTGCCATCTGATGGAAATCCATGAAACCCCATATGAATGAAAGTCTTACAAAAAAAAAAAAAAATTAACCTGAGTCGAAATAAACCTCTAGATCCAAAAACCAATTTACAGGAAATACAGGGAACAAAGGAACATGTTAAACATCACTGCAGTTATAAAAATAGTAAATATCCAAATTATGGGGAACTATAGTAGAAATGACCTGATTTTCTCCAACAAATAAATGCAAGGGAATGGGAAAAGGAAAACCTGTAGATTAAAAGAAAGATACTTAAGATTCAAATAACCCAGATGTAAAAGTTTTGGAAATAGTGGTGATGGTTGCACAAAATTCTGAATATAATTAATACCACCAACTTGTATGTTAAAATTACAAATTTTATATATTTTTTACTAAAATAAAATTTTTTGAATTCAAATCGCCCAATATAATCATGAAACTTATTTAAATCCTTTTTCAAATACATTGTAAAAAATGAAACAATTAGGGAAATCTGAACACAATTTGGGATATTCAATGATATTAAAAATTACTGTTATTTGTTAAAAATATAGTATTGTGAGCTTTTTAAAAAGACTTCTTATTTTTTAAAAATATATACTGAAATATGTACAGATAAAATGATATATGGTATCTGGGATTAGATTTGATCCTGCCTCCAACCTAATAAATTAGCCTGTTATTATTTTATGGAGACTGGCAGAACACATGAGCCTCTTGGGTCAGAGACAAAGAACTTTATTACTCATGACACAGTAGCAGCATGAACATCAGCATATGTGTATTGGTTCCTTTTGCCCCTAGGTGCTACAAGAGCAATACAGAGGGGCCCGGAGGCTACCTGCCCATACAGTAGGTTTGCTTCACAGCTGAGGATCACAACTTGGGGAAACCACCAATTTTATAGCAAGCAGTAAGCAAGCCTGCTCTTTGTTCAGGGGTGATGATGGGTGTGGAAGGAAGGATTACCCATTTTTTAAGGTTACCAGCTACATAATCAACCTTGAGAAATGGTTCTGGTAAAAGAATAGTTAGAGCTTTGCAGTCTCTTGGTCCACCCAGCAAGATGTGTAGAAACAAGAGTCCCAAAAAAGAGTATTTCTCCCAGTAATATCATGACAAGGATTTGCTTCCCAAAATCTATTGAGTGGGTAGGGTGTAGGTAGATCACTGGGACTATGGGTGAAATAAGTTCAGTCATGAGTTGATACTTATTGAAGCTGGGTTTTGACTACGTGAGGTTCACTATTCTATTCACTCTACTTTTGTATATATTTGAGGTTTTCCATAATAAAAGTTTTAAAAAATCTGTTTACTAAACAGCCAAACATATAGCTATAAGAGTTATAGAATAAGTGTGGATACCAATGTTTAAAAAACAGTATAGGGCTGGGCGTGGTGGCTTATGCCTGTAATCCCAGCTACTCGGGAGGCTGAGGCAGGAGAATCACTTGAACCTGGGAGGTGGAGGTTGCAGTGAGCCAAGATTGTGCCACTGCACTCCAGCCTGGGCAACAGAGCAAGACTCTGTCTCAAAAAAAAAAAAAAAAAAACTATATTTTTAAACACATGAAATTTTTTAAATTCCATTAAATTGTTTCCATTAGTTATTTAAAATATATGGAATATTTTACTCTGCCCACTAACACTAAAAATGTATTATACTTCAAGCAAATGCAGTTTCTCATTATGGTAAATATGTACACTGTTATTTTATTACAGATATATGAAAGATCTGTTTTATAGAGAGTTGCGGTCAATTTGCAGTACTTATCCAGCATATCCTCTGGAAAGGGAATCCTCTACATAAATCAACACAAGGTCCAAGGTCTCCGATATGTCTGATAATAGCCACAGGATGTCATTGTGCAGGTGTGAGAAACTCATCTCCTGAGTAAAGGAAATAGTTTACTTGAACATCATTGAATGCCATTTTGAAAAAATATGGATGCTTTTAGATTTTTTAACTACATATACTTTTTTTTTTTGAGACGGAGTCTCACTCTGTCACTACATATACATTTTAAATTACGTTTCTAAAATAGTTTACCTTCCTCTTTGGCTCATTTCCTAATAGGTGACTTTATTTTGCTAGCTGGGATTACAAAAAGTTTATTAAACTGATTGTTGAATTAAATAGCTCTTTGTTTCATAGTGCTAGAAGTTATTCTCATCAAACAAAACAAAAGCATAAAACACTTGGTTACTGTAAAAAAAAATTCTTACCACTTTTTTAATATACAGGCATACCTCAGAGATATCTGAGATTCAGTTCCAGACACTGCAATAAAGGAATTTTCTGGTTTCCCAGTGCATATAACAGTTATGTTTACACTATACCGTAGTTTAAGTGTGCAATAGTATTATGTCTTTTGAAATGTACTTACCTTAATTTAAAAACATCTTATTGCTTAAGAAAAAGCTAACAAAGTGAGCACATGCTGTTGGGAAAACAACGCCAATAGATTTACTCAACTCAGGGTTCCCACAAACCTTCCATTTGTAAAACATGCCATATCTGCAAAGCACAGTAAAATGAGGTATGTCGATACTTTAGCCCTTAGTCCTTGGTAAGAGAGGAGAGACACACTATAATTTATAATTCTTCTAATTATTTTCAAACTATTTTGGAGACACATCATGGGGATACTAACTTTTTTACAGTATAAAAGTAAGTTAATCATTCTGTAGTTCCTGGACTAATCCTCATCTTTTTTTTAATTCATATGCTGCTTTATTTCCATAAGGATACACTGAAACATTAGACGATAACAGCTAATGACAGAATGTAGAAATGAGACATCAGCTTCTCTAACCACTCCTACAAGAATGTTAGTACACATAGTCATTACATGTTTACTTTTGATATTGTCTCATTATATCATAAAATAATGTAGAATACAGTAAGTAGGTGATCCTGTATTTCAGGTAAGTGGTAGGTGGAAATTCGCATTTCCTCTTGAGGAAAATTCCTAGGAATCGCTATAGGAGGGACTTTGCAGCCCTCATTAACACATGGACAAAGAGCAGACAACTGCGTTACAAGGGATTCAACTCACCACTGCTCTGTATTGTCATATCCATGTTGATGACAGTCCTGGCACCTGCTCAACTCCCCCTATAGAGTTTTGCAGTTACTTCCATAGGATGAATTTCAACACTACAGGAACATCTGAAAGGGCTAGAATATTTTCATGCAGGCCAGGCACGGTGGCTCACGCCTGTAATGCCAACATTTTGGGAGGCCTAGGTGGGTGGATCACCTGAGGTCAGGAGTTCAAGACCAGCCTGACCAATATGTTGAAACCCCATCTCTACTAAAAATTCAAAAATTAACTGGGTGTGGTGGCACATGCCTGTAGTCCCAGCTACTCAGGAGGCTGAGACAGGAGTATTGCTTGAACCTGGGAGGCGAAGGTTGCAGTGAGCTGAGAATGTGCCACTGCACTGCAGCCTGGGCGACAGAGCAAGGCTCCATCTCAAAAAATAATAATAATAATAAAATAAAATAAATAGAATATTTTCATGGACGTTTCCAAACCTATAAACTATTTTGCTATCAATTAAAACAAAAATATTCCTAATTAAAAACAATAAAAAGGACATCAGGGTTGGTTTTGTTAACTTTCCAGAAGTATTTGCTGTGACAATGTTCCTCTGAAACAGGCTCGTTTTCTCCGATCTGCCTACACCTCCCAAATCACCTGCATGTTCCATGCTTTAAGGTAGGAACACTCAGAAAACATGCCACATGGGGAAATCAAACATTAGTATGGGGAAAGGTCAGTTTAGAATTACAGCTAAGTTCAAATGTTAATTTTCCGGAAGTGCATATTAGTCATTTGAAAGCACAAAATAACAGAAGGAAGGTCAGAGTTTTCATGAGGAAGTTAAATCATGCACGTCAGTAAGTTCTTTTCCTGCTCACAGAAGAGGGTGAGCAGCGAGTTGAAGCAGCCACTACAACTCTTGCATGTTGCGTGACTACACGGTAGGTCCCAGCTGAGCCGCAAGAGGCATCTCAGTGGGGGCTTTATCTCATATGCTTCTTGCTTACATCACTAAGTGGCTAAATGACTAGCACTTTTCTGCTCTGTGAGAAACATGCAGAAGAGTCAATCTACTTAAGTTTTCATTTTTCAGTTGCAGCTGGACAGAAATTCACTTTGCTGCAGGGTTGCTTTTTGCTAAATCCTAATATGATCACTGTGTGCCCTTATTTGAGTAATACTGTAAAACGGGAGAAAAGACAGGAGACCTTTAAAGAGGGGAAAGACCACTCTTCCCCATTGATGGTATAGGGCAGAGAGTAAGGACACAAAGAGCAAAATTCAAATTCCATTTTACAGGGCAGGAGGCCCTGTCAGTTTACAACTTTTTGGCACAGTCAGGGCAATATACTTGCTCCTCGTGGAAAACAAAGTGCTTGTTGGCCAGATTCACAGAGCATTTTTTGCAGTGGAAGCAGCAGTCGTGCCAGGATTGTCCTTCATAGGCCACCACACTGGAGCCTTTACCAAACCCAGTGATGGGGTGCTTGCATCCAGCACACTTCTTGGCCACAAAGTTCTTGTAGCAATCCACACAGTATTACTGGTCCTCCACAGTGGTGAAACGCTGCACAGCCAGCTTCTTAGAGCAGGTAACACACACAAAGCACTCAGCATGCCAGGGCTCATCCTGGTAAGTAACTCCCCAAGATGCGATGGCCTTGTTGCACTTCACACAATGCTTAGCAAACTTGGTCTCATGGCAAGTCACACAGTAGAAGTCCTTCCCTTTAGAGAAGAAGCTTCCAGTCCCCATGACTTGCTTGCAGTTGCTACAGGTGAAGCGGTCTTTGTGCGAGATGGTCCCCTTGTACTCCATTTTTGATCTCCTGCCACAAAGGCCTTGAAGCACCCCTTACACTTGGGAGAGTCCTCCTGAGTGGCAAACTTGTTGCACAGGATCTTGTTGTCCTTGGCCACAAAGGTCTCATTGGCAAGGGGTGAAGGCACTTGGCACAGTGGAAGCAGGGGTCATGCCAGGAGCAGTTTTTATAGTGCACCTCCTTGGAGTCCACATGGATGGGCTTGCAGCATTCCACGCAGGTGTTGGCACAGAACCTGTCAAAGCATTTCAGGCAGCAGTGGTGGTCACCCTTCTGCACAGACTTTTTCCTCTGCAAGGGGTCCCTGCAGTAGAGACAGTCAACTTCTCTGCCATGGTGCCCACCTTATAGCTGGAGGGACCTCACTTTGGATGTGTGACAAACAGGATGTATTTGGCAAGGGCTGGATATGGTTGAAAACAACTTCCAACATGCTGCCTGGGGATGCTCACCCGCACAGCTGGCGGTGGCGGAGGTGGCAGTGGCTGCAGACTGCCTCCTCTTTTAATATATGCATTGTATTCATTCTCTTTTGAAGTATTCCACAGATTCTCAGAATCAGTTCTTCATTACGAGCTGTTCAACAATTCATTCACTCAGTAGATATTTACCAAGAATCTATGTGCCAGGCCTGGTGCTACAGGCTAAGGATAAAAAGGGAACACCACAGGCGCTACCTTGGCAGAGCTTATGATCCAGTAGATTTGTTGATTAGAGCGTTTATTATAAGCAGGTATATTCGTGTGTGTGTGTGTGTGTGTGTGTGTGTGTGTGTGTGTGTGTGTATTTAGCTAACTCAAGTTGGAGGAGAAAGGGGTAAATACTAGATGACACTCAAGTCTTTTATCAGCCCATTCCCTGTAAGTCCCCTCTCAACATTCTAAGTTCTTTGTCATCTGAAAAGTATTCAGCAATCTCAGATGTCCTTCTTTTTGTGCTCCTTTTTGGGGAATAGCTAGGTTTCCACACATTTTTTTTCCCCACAGGCGTACTCCTACATAGAGAAATAGCCTATTTCACTGCAGAAAGGGTGAGAAAGTTCCAAAAAAGGTAATAAACCAGCTGTTAACAGAACCTAAAAACCCCACTTCTTAACTGTACATCTTTCTGTCTGCCTCCTAAGAGTATGCCTTTGCCTTTGGAAACACAAAAAGAAAGAGAGTACGTCTCCCTTCTGGGGATCAGCAACCACTGCGGATGCTCCTGCACTGGAGGCCTCCGTGCTCATAACCATTATGGGTCCTGCCATTGAACTGTTCTTACAGAAAGTGCTCTTCACTGGGTACCTTGAACCAATGTCAAAACCAAGCCTGTGCCACTAATGTGTGACACTGGGGGCTGTGGGCTACAAGGGGCCCGTGTATCTGTGTCAGGAGAGAGAGGCCCCACGCAAAGCAAAATGTATAATGAAGTCTGTTTAATGCAAAAGCTACCTAGCAAAATTCTCTCTGGAGCAAACGCCCAGAATTCCATCTGCAGCCTGACTAAAAGTACCTAGGAGAGAGAGTTGTGAAAGAGGAAGGAGAAAAAAGAAGAAGGAGAATCAAGGGAGCTGTGACCCTAACTTATGGTCCAGCTTCTATCACCTGTGACAACAAAGCTAGGAAAACTATGCTACCTACTACCCTAAGACATCCATCTTTTAAACTGAGTCCAACCACCAACATGAAAAACAATACTGACTCACCCCTCCACCCATATCGTCCATTCTGGACCAGACCTTCTACCTTGGCTCACAGGAAAAGAGGAAAGTGTTGATGTGTGCCAAGTGGAGGAGAAGGGACTGTGCTTTGGACTCCCTCTTTCTAGTCACACCACCAGGGAAGATGCGTGCCCTCAGGAGACCGCCTGGCAGATAGTCACCCACTTGGCTCCTGGTCCCTCCCCCTTTCCAGCCACTTTCTCCTGCTGAACCCATCTTGCAGTTCATCTCAATTAGGGATCTGAGTTCTGTCTTTCCCAGACAAGCAAACTCACCCTAAAGAGTTTCACCCAATGGGACCATCATTCAATTCTTGCAAGTCTCACCAATCTCACTCTGTGGAGGGATATTTCTCCCTGTCGTAATGACCAGCTTGACAGTGGATGTATCTTCATCCCATGTGCTGCTTCTTGACTCCGAATCCCTTAGGCCATCATATTCTAAATTCAGAGTACCTCACCTCCTAAGCATTTCCTGTAACAGTAAGATATCCATACTTTAAGTTATTCAATTTTCCTATAGTAATCATCTCAACCAGTCTCCTACTCACTGCCCCAAGGTCTCTAAGAATTTATGCAAATGACACTGGGGGACAAGGTCATAGTCTCCCCTTTCCTCAAGGGCACAGGCCTCTTCAGACACACACTAGGATATGCTGTCTATGAGCTATATTTATAATATGGCATTGACATAGCCTTTCTCTTGCATCTGCACTCCATCCTGCTGCTTCTCTGGACTTATCTCAATCCTCAAATTCTCTGTTTTAAGCCTAAGTCTTTACTCCACACTGTTGCAAAGCTATTTTGTTAATTTAACTGGACACATCACACAATATCTACCATTAGCCTTGTGTTATAAATCAGAAGCCTGTTATCTTCTAAGGTAGACTCTGTCATTAGCTGCTTTGGATCATAGACTAAAAATAACATTCAACTGCTCTCTGAACCCTGCAAAGTGTAAAAACTAGAAATGTCTTTTTCTGTATGGGCCAGGCTGATAACTTGCTAAAATGTCAACCTGTTCTTTGACATTTGTGTGAGTAATCCAACAGGTTCTGTGCAGGAAGCACAGTATTTGCTAGAGTTATTTCAAGTACAGTACAGCACTTTGCTTTGATAATAGAACTCAGCTGCAGTCTTCTTTCACCTGTAAAACAGAGATTACAAGTGTTTACAGAAAGCGCTATTTGACAAATAATAAATGAGAACAGTTTCCTGATATTTTCAGGACTTCAATCACCATCCTGTAGTACAGCAACATTTTCTTTTCAGACACATATTTAGGTCCCCAAACACCGAATAAATAGAAATAGCTTCCTTCCAAACAGCAGAAGGAACGTGTGTGTGTGTGTTTTTGTTTTGTGTGTGTGTGGTTTTTTGTTTTTTTTTTTAGACAGAGTCTCATTCTGTCACCCAGGCTGGAGTGCAGTGGCGCTCACTGCAACCTCCACCTCCCAGGCTCAAGCAATCCTCCCACCTCCCACCTCAGCCTCAAAAGTAGCTGGGACCACAGGTATGCACCACCATGGCCCAGCTAATTTTTGCATTTTTTGTGGAGAAGGGGTTTCCCCATGTTACCCAGGCTGGTCTCAAACCCCTGGGCTCAAGTAATCCTCTCGCCTTGGCCTCCCAAAGTTCTGGGATTATAGGCATGAGCCCACTGCACCCAGTCAAGAACTTTTATTCATGGTAGTTTTTTTTTATGAATTAGGTGGTGATCGAGTGGTTAATTGTTAATGAGATTGGAGTTACTGTCATAGCCTAACAATGGACTTAGAATCCTTTAATATTGAGCTTTTCCTAAATGATCAGCTTAGCTGTTTGTGTTAACACCAGTGGTTTGTCACCAAAACCACTCATTTAATTGAGAAAGCAAATAAATAAATATTCACAGCACAGGGATCTGAATGCATCAGCCAACATCTGATTGTATAAGTCATATAGACATGAGAGGGTTTATCAGCAAATCCAAAAGACAATTCTAAATAGGACTAAAAGGCAACATTTTTAGTCCTGGGAGTGTAAGTCATGGGGAAAAAGTCTTAATTCCAGGATTTATGACTGTTCTCATGCCAGAGGCATTTTAAAAAATCATTATTTACCAGTCTTTATTTATACCCACCAACTCTTCAGGCAAACAACATCCACATTAGGTATTCTAAGTACTGCTTCCCTTACAGAGAATTTTGCAAAGTGAATGGTCTAATCGGGTTACTTCTTATGATTACTGTCACTGAAATACTGAAATCATAAATTAGGACTTTGTTTTTAAGAATTAGGATAAAGGATAAGAATAAGAGCTTTTTTCTGCTTAGCAGTCTAGGGAAAAAACACAAATAAATTTTTTTCTTTTTTTTTTTTTTTTTTTTGAGAGGGAGTCCCGCTCTGTCCCCCCAGGCTGGAGTGCAGTGGTGCGATCTCGGCTCACTGCAAGCTCTGCCTCCTGGGTTCATGCCATTCTCCTGCCTCAGCCTCCCAAGTAGCTGGGACTACAAGCGCCCGCCAACACGCCTGGCTAATTTTTGTATTTTTAGTAGAGACGGGGTTTCACCGTGTTAGCCAGGATGGTCTCAATCTCCTGACCTCGTGATCTGCCCGTCTCGGCCTCCCAGAGTGCTGGGATTACAGGCGTGACCCACCATGCCCGGCCCAAAAAACACAAATAATTATTTTTTTGAGAAAAAAAGAATAAGAGCTTTTTAAAAAAAAAAAAAACCTACATTTGTTAGTATATGAAAAAAGTGACTAAATCTGGGTGGATGCTATGAAATGCAATAATTTGTGTGAAAATTCACTTTCCATGAAGATTAAAATCTTTTCTTTAAAAACAGTAGTTTGTTTTAGTTATCTTGGTTTCTTTGGATGGCGTATTAATTAGGATGTTCTAGAATGCAAATGACAAAATCCAATTCAAACCGACTTAAATCATAAAGGAAACATATTAGACCTAGTAATTAAAAAGTCTAGATGTCTGGCTTCAGGCAAGAGTTAATCTAGTGATTCAAATGCTGTCACCAAGGATCCAGTTTTCTCTTTGTGCTGCCTTCCTTTGACTTCATCTTCAGTTTCTATAGAAGTGGCTTCCAAGCAGCTTGAGGTCCTTCTCTCAGGATGGTAAAATGCCCAGTGCAGTCCAGACCTAACATTCTCAAGTCACACAGTAGAAAGGAAGAATATGTCTCTTCTAATAGATTCAAAGTCCTGGGAGTCACTCTGTCTCATCGACTCCTTTGACTCTTGTGCCCAATAACTGTGGCCAAGAGAGCTGAATACATGGATTGGTCCACCCCTGAAGCCTGAATTTTTAAAATCTTTTTAGCTGTGTAATCTTGTTTTTCATTTATAATATCTCATTGTACCCTTTTTGGTTGTTATCCCCTTGAGATGAGCAACTATAACTTCTAAATTCCTTGCACTATTTCAAAGTGCTCAAAACAATGAATGCTCAACAAGTGGGATTGAGTGATCTAATAATTTAAGGTAATCACTCTGTTGTAATGATCATTATAGTCATTTCTTTATCAACTGTTTTTTAGTATACCAGGGTACTTTGTAAAAAACGGTCACGTACCACTTAATGATATTTTGGTCAATGACAGACTGCATGCGACGTTAGTCTCATAAAACTATAATACTGTACTTTTACTGTCCCTTTTCTGTGTTTAGATACACAAATACTGCTGTTACAACTGCCTACAATATTTAGTTCAGTAACATATTATACAAGTTTATGACCTAGGAGCAACAGGCTGTAGCACATAGCCTAGGTGTGTAGTAGACCACACCATCTAGGTTTGTGTAAGTATACTACGGTGTGCACATAATGACGAAGTCACCCAAGAAGGCATTTCTCAACATCCCTGTTGTTAAGCAATGCATGACTCTATTAGAATCACAGGATGATGAATGTTCTCCATGGCCCCTCCAGATCCTCTCTTCACCCTCTCCATCATGCTCAGTGCCCAAGAGGCTGACTTCAATAGACTGCTCAAATGGCCTCCCTTCCCTCTAACTTCCACTCAAGGTCAGCCAATGGAACCACCAAGAGGAGTCTGAGGAGTGCAAGGAAACAGGAGAGGGAGTGTTGATTTCTTGGTCCCCTTCCTGCTTTCCCAGGCTGCTTTCCTCATGGAGGCCACAGCTCCTGTCAAGTAGCCCTCTCCTGAAGCTACAGCTACATCTCTTCCCAAGTTGTAGATTCTGGGAAACCAGTTTTTCCCTTTGTCCTTTCAGGCCTAAGGATGAGAAGGCTCCCTGATATTGATAGTTCTCATTGGTTTCTCTTAATCCCTACATCTGTGTGTGTGGTCCTTCACTATCTCCTCAGTTACGTTATTTAAGTGTGCCATTTGCGTACTGCCAGGATCTTGACACACTATTACAAAACCCAATTCAAACTGGCCTAAATCATAAGTGGAATTTATTGAATGATGTAACCAAAAAATACAGACATCTGGTTTCAGGCCTCCCAAGGATCTAATCATCTCCCAAAGGTCCCACCTTTAAATACCATCCTCTTGGAGGTTAAGTTTCAACATATGAATTTTGAAGGGACAAATACATTTAAATCATAACATGTCTTCGTCAATTTTTTAAATTAAAAATAAGTTTTTTTAATTCTTTTTTTTGAAACATAGTCTCGCTCTGTCACCCAGGCTGGAGTGCAGTGGCGCAATCTCGGCTCACTGCAAGCTCCACCTCCCAGGTTCACGCCATTCTCCTCCTGCCTCAGCCTCCCAAGTAGCTGGGACTACAGATGCCCGCCACCACACCTGGCTAATTTTTTGTATTTTTTGTAGAGATGGGGTTTCACCGTGTTAGCCAGGATGGTTTCGATCTCCTGACCTCAAGATCCGCCCACCTCGGCCTCCCAAAGTGCTGGGATTACAGGCGTGAGCCACCGTGCCCGGTGAAGTTTTTAAATTCTAAAAGCAATGAATGTTCATTATACAGAATGTAGACATTTAAGATTAACAAAAAAAAAAAAAAAAAGGAGATGGGAAAGAGTAGCCTTTAATTCCACTGTGGTAAGTATTTTGGTGTATATCCAATGCTCAATCATTCCTCTCTCTCCCCCTCTGGGATCTTACTGTAAATATTCTTTTAAGTATCTTTGCATCTCAGAACCTAACACAGGTTCTACTTGCATGAGTAAATGATATTTAGGAAAAAGATCAATGCTTGAATGTCCAAACCAGCTCTTTTGTCACATGCTGCTAAAGGTAATATAGCAACTGCTACACCATTCTGTTCCCATGTGCCTGCCAAAGGAATACCATGTCAAGGACTTATCTGAACCATCAAGAAACCACAATACTGTACTAAGTTCAAGGGAATGCTCCTTAAAAGGAGAGGGACTTTACAAGCCCATTGGCAGGGCTTCACAAGTGAAGGAGCCCTTCACTTGGAGCTACAAGATCTAGATTTAAATTTCAACTGGGTCATTCTACTCATTTTACTTGTTTAATCCTCCATTTTCTAATCTGTGAAATGAAGACATCAACTTATGACCTATAATATCCCTAGCAGTTAATGGTCTATGACATGTATCTCTATCTATCCAAACACAGACATACATGTGTGCGTGTATGTGTGTGTGTGTTTGTGGTGTGTGTGAGTGTGTAAGAATGAAAAAAAGCAAGAACTATGCCTTAGGTGCTAGTATGACAAAATCTGAGTTTGTTTGCTTGTTTTCTAAAACGCGAAGTCTTATAGGAAATCCAGCCAATATGTTTTTCATGCCTACACTTTCTGTGGCTAAGTTAGGAAAACCGAAAGCAGGAAACTCAACAAAGTACGACAAAAAAATAACTGGAAAACACTCCTCTGTGTGTGTGTGGCTTTTATTAGCTCTCAGTGAGATTCTCAAATGATTGTTGTAATTCTATCTGAAGTTCCCTTTCTTGTTTCATGGCTTAATGCTTTGTTGTGTCATTTCTGAAACACTCCCCCATTTCCAACGTTACAAGCAGAGAACAGCTCTTCACTCACTTGTGAACAAGAAGTGCTGTAAGAGAACTTAACAAATGAAGCAAAAGAAATCGTAATATCAAAGCAGGTTAAGAAAGGAAAATGAGAAGTGTCTGGAGGAAAGGGAGCATGAACTATCACCGCCTACCTTCCTTCCATCAAGCTCAGAGACGTTTTTAAACCTCACACCAATTCCTTGACAGCTTTTAAGAAATGAGATGCTTCCATTGTGATCTGAGTTATGCTGAGGTGCCTCTTCGCTCTGCCTAAGCAGAAGGTAGGTTAAGCTTGGTAGAGGTGAACCACAGGGAGACATGCTTGGAAAACTCTGCTCCTGGGAAGTTTATCCATTCAAGTGCACCAAGGCTTTAGAACTCCCTACCTCTAGAATGTCTGCTTTTTCCAAATAATCCGAACACATTTGTTCATTCCCAATACAGGTGATGTGTACCCAATTCTTATCCATTTCCTCCAGCTTGGGACATTTTGCCGCTATGCAAGTACCAGGGCTGGCTGCAAGTGTTGTCTTTTACGCCTCAGGTCCAGACCAGTCCTGCTGTCCCAGCTTTCAATGTTATGGCCACCAAATGGGTGTGTGGCCCTGCTGTTCCTGTAGTCAGTGGAGACTGGGGAGTAATTTCTGCTTCCACCTTGGCTGGCACAGGAGTCCTCTCATCTTCAGCCACTGTGGCTGCTGCTGTTGCGTCGAATTTTTGTGGTTTTTTTAATTTAAATTTTATAGTTAAAAAAATTAGAGCATATGGTCACATGGCTCAAGAAGGTATACTGTGAAAAATTTCTCTTCTGACTTTGTCCTCCTGCCACTAAATCCCCTCCTGTAACAAGCAAAAATGTACATATATTCTTTTTAACCTCTTTTTTTATTGCAAATGTTAACATACTATGTTGGAAATTTTTCACCTAAAATACCTAGAGATTATTTCACAACAGTACTTAAAGAGCTTCCTCACTGTTTTAAAATGTTGTATGACATCTCATCATGTATGACTATCATGATTTATTTAACCAGTCTCATTTAGCCAGCTGATAGACTTTTTCAGGCTCTTTCCAAACTTTTTATTATGTATGGCATATACAATTTCATATCGGTACAGGCATATCTGTAGGACACATTCTTGCAAGTGGAATTCTGGGCCAAGGTGCTTATGTAATTAAAATTTTCACAGATGCTGCAAAATTGCATTTTCTGGAGGTTGCACCCATTTACACTCTTCCAGCAACATGAGTGACTCACACTCACACTGGGCTTCAGTTTACTTATGTAGGAACTTAACCTGCTTGAAGTCACTCCAGCCTAATGGTCTCCCAATTTAAAATTGTTTAATATAATATTAATGTCTAAGCCTCAATAGTACCCCCCCCCCCCACTTGCTCAACTGCATGTAAGAGATCCAGTTTTTTATTATTATTATAATGAACAGAAATTTATTGGCTCACAGTTCTGGGGGCTGGGAAGTCCAAGGCCAAAGGGCTGTCATCTGGCAAGGGCCTTTTTTCTGAGAGATCCAATGTTTAATAGTGTCCCTATTTCTATAAATTTGCTATAGACTTCAGGGATATTACATGTGCCTATGAGCCCGTCATTGTCATTATTTCCCATTCTGGTGAGCTGAACACATCCTCTGTGGCAGGTGGTTCCATAGAAGCATCACTCAGAACTGAAACAACTCCTGAGCCCATGGCTATCCCTGGGTACTGGTGGAGTGGAAACTCAACATTGCCTAGAGCTACATCTAGTGTCATTGAGCTACAGTCCTGCAGCTGTGCTGGTAAAGCTGGAACTGAAATGTCCTTGAGACTACAGATCCAAACAGTTGACCTTACAAAGTGAAAAGGACAATACCCCATCTGGATGACACTCAGGTGCAGCAGTACAGGGTCCCACAGTAAGGTTGTGTGGATCTAATGTATTAGACCATTTACTCTCACAGTTCCTTTAATTAATACGCTAAAGAACTTTTGCCAATGATCATACTTACTGCTAGAAGTCTGTGTTGAGGTAAATTCTACAGCAATAATCTAAAATCTCCACCCCATCTGAAGCCCATGCTCTATTTCTGGGTCTAACTTGCCAGGCTGGGCTCCTTCTTCTCTTACAGGGTGCTCCTTCCTCTTATGTTCCACACTGTTCTTTCCAAAACTCGTGCCCTCATGAGGACCACACTAGTCCATCAGACCATGTTTTATATGCTTTCACAGAGTTCAAGGTCTTTTTCTTGGAAAGCTGTGCACCCCTGGCATAAATGGGTGGATGCCAACAGAACCATGGTAGATGGATGTACAAAGGTCACCATGTTGACTCTCACTCACAAATCGCATCTAACTGATACTCTCTAGAGGATCAGGTCAAATTGATAATAAGTAAATGAGTAAATAAACTCTTCCCTACAGTAGTATCACAATAAATGTAGAAGGAATGACAGAAATAGAAAATCACAATTTGGTAAACACCACAGTAATAATTATGTCAGTCAGAGATAATTAATGGATACTAAAATTAATAGACAAAAGTATGATGAAAAACAGAATACTTACATAGTTTCAAAGTATCCCCTCATAAGATGCATATTAATTTCAAAGGAAAGAACAGTAACTTTACAGCAGTGAAACCTGCCAGATGCCATCTTAACTAAGTGATCAAAGTGCCTCATTACCAATGACAAGACACATCAACTACTTTCCTCCTGACAAGACACACTGAGAAGGGTACAATGTCACTTCTATGATATTCTTGACAAAACGTATAACCTGAATTAAATCATTGGGAAATAACAGACAAACATAAATTGAAGAACATTCTGCAAAATAATTGGCCAGTACTCTTCAAAGAGTGAAAGTTATGAAAGAGAAAAACTGAGGAACTGTCCCAGATTAAAGGAGACCAAGGAACCATGAAAACTAAATGCAATTGGTGAGCTTGGACTGGATCCTGAACAGAAAAGGTCCACTAATGGGACAACTGACAAAATCTGAATAAGGTCTGTAGATTACTTAGTAATACTAAGTTCATTTCCTGTTTCAAAAATGGTACTATAGTTACATAATAGAACATTTGTAGAAGCTAGGTAAAAAGTATGTGAAAATTCTTCATATTAGTTTTTGCAACTTTCTCAATAAGTCTAAAAGCATTTCAAAAGGACAAGTTGAGAATAATAAAAATAAATTTTAAAAACTAAGACAGCAAAATTCACTTATTACAATATTGGTTTGTAGAGAGTGTGAAGATACATATTAATTACAAAAATTATATTCATGCTTGAATTTACAACTGGACAAGTAAACTTATCCTTTGATTAGTCAAATGTTGGCTTATTCAGGCATTTCTTAAAAGCACTCTCCAAAATTTCAGCATTTATTTTATTATCAGAAGTTGAAGGTCAGTATAAAAATTGTATGTGAAAATATTTCAGTAATCTTGGTTTGCCCTTGCAATAATCTGAAGAGATCTCTGCTGGGGACTATTTTATTATGACAATCGAGCACTAAATACACTGACCTTCAGATTGTCAATTCCTGGGTGAAAATGGATAGAAGATTTTCCATTTGGCAGATGAAAAATCAAGACCCCCAAATCCCTTTCCTTAGGAGGTACAGCTTAGGCAAGAAACCTATTATATTTTTTGCTGTTTGCCTAAAATATAGCAATATACCACTTTAAATGTAGTGATTTCATTTACCAGGGGAAGGAAAAAAACTTGTATAACCTAGAGGCAATATGTAGAATAAAAAAAAATGATAGAATAATTGGAGCCACAGGAAGCGGAACATCTTACATGACACGGAAGATTATAAAGTGTTATCGTTTAGTAGTTTCTTATACAAATACTCAAGGAAAAATAATTGAATAACTAGTAGCCTTAATTTAGGGGTGGACCCATAATTACTACTTATAACAACCTCTGCCAAATTATTTAAATATTTACCTAAAAGTTAAAATATCCAGTCTGTAAGGTTTACTGGCCTATTGTTCTTTTCATCTCAGAGACATCCACATTATTAAACATCAGCTGGACAACAGCACATGAGTACAAGAGTTGTCAGAAAATCATCTGAGGCCAGTGTAAGAAGGAATAGGTTTAAGGATTTTTTCCCAATCGGCAAGTGAGGTCCAGGTCTGGAAGTCTTAGTTTCCTTGGCCCTCATAACTTCCCTGGATTCTGTGCTGAGTCTTCCTTCTTGACCTTTGCCATCCCACTCCCCTTTCCATCTTCTGTTTTTATTTTCAAGACAGGATCTCTCTATCACCCAGGCTGGAGTGCACTGGCATGATCATAGCTTGAACTCCTAGGCTCAACCAAGATCCTCCCACTTCAACCTCCCAAGTAGCTGGGATTACAGGCATGAACCATCATGCCTGTCCATCTTAATAGATGGGCTTGCACAAGAAACAAAGTCTGGGTATACTAACAACTTATGAGGTTTAGCTGCCTTTACTTGCCCAAGAGGTTTTCATTTTGGAGATTTAGCTTTGCCAAACCCTATACTTCCTCTCAAATTGCTGGATTGGAGATAGGTTGAGAGAGTGGATGCTTACATGTCTCTGTTCTCAGGTAAGTCTACACTTACAAGAAACTAGGCAAATGACTGATTCCCAGAATCTCTCTTCTTGCACAGGGAAGGGCTTCCTCAACCAAATCTAGGGAAGCTTCTTGTCAAATTGGTTGTCTCTAAATTCCACAGAGGAATATTTGTGGATAGATAGATATAGATATTTCTATATAGAAAATAGAGTCTTTGGGATATGATGAAGACCTCCCAGTAGAATTTTGTCTGCCTCATAATATATAAATATCTTTCCCTCACTTACTAAAGCTCCAGAGGACAAAGATTATGCCATTTTCATCATTTATTATTCACTCCATCAACATTTATTTACTCTGAGCCAGACCCTGGACTAGACATTGAGAACAGAAAACTAAAACATAGTACCTGCCCTTGAAAGGTTCACAGTCTGGCAGAAAGAAAAACAACTTATGATGTCAATTATATGTACTATAGCAGTGATTTTTACAAAATGTTGTAGGAGCCCAGAAAAAGGGTCAATTGAGTTTGCTGAAGAAATAATTCAGAGAAGCTTCCACTGTGGGGGTAACATGTTACCTGACCCTTGAAGGATAGGCCAGGTGGGAAGGAGAAGCAAAAAAAAAAAAGAAGAAGAAGAAGAAGAAGAAGAAAACACGTAGGTGTGGAAGCATAAATGGTGAGGTAGAGGAGTGACGGGAGAAGAGTGGTCTCACAGTTGTCCTTTAGGAAGGTGAAAAGGTAGGAGTGAAGTGGTTACCTTAAGAAAGAAGACAGTGATATTAGATATGGTCAACTGGCACACAGCAAAAGATGGAAAGCTAGTCTTCATTTCCCAGACTCCCTCAACTAGAGTTCCAGTTCTAATTAGATGCACTGGTAGAGTATCAGAAGGACAAATGTGACAAGGAGGCCATCTTCCTGCTGCTGCTGCCCAGCAAGGTCATGGAGATGGTTTTTCTACAGCATCACTCTAGCATGCAGTCTTGATCTTTGTGAGAGTAGGAGGCAACAGCAGCAGTGCTGGCAAGAACTTTCTGATCCTGGCTTCCTGGCAATTGGATCACAGCTCTCCTAGTAGTCTACTGAACACAGTGTTGTCACAGTGGCCTCCTGGCTCCCCAAAGGTAGAGGTTCCCCCGGCTGGTTAGTCCTGTAGGGTCTGGCAGTTATTCAGGCAGGACCAACATGGCACATGGTCCTTCACACTTTCAATGATTTTGGAAGCATTTAATTCTCCTAATTAAGTATCTTTCTAACTAAAAAACTACATTAATTTCCCTTTTGCATTGAACCTTGACGAAGCAAATGTAAGGGGAAACCATAAGAACTCCATATGTGAATGAGAATGATACTGCTACCTTTTCTGTTCAAAATGGCAAAATAATTACCATTTTAATTAAGAAGATGAAGTGATTATTTTTATATATTCTTAGTCTAGTATTAGCAAGTTAAAATGTTACACTTTTTCAAAACAGTATTTGTGTTTGTTTTTCTATATACTTACTTATTTATGCCATTTTTTTTTTCTTAAGAGACGAAGTTTTGCTTTGTCCCCCAGGCTGGAGTGCAGCGACACAAACACAGCTCACTGCAGCCTCGAACTCCTGGGGTCAAACAATCCTCCCACCTCAGCCTCCCTGTAGCTGGGACTACAGGCACATGCCACCATGCCTGGCTAAATTTATGCCATTTCTTGAGTAGAAGTATCAACTTATTTTAAAATATTAATTTACCTCTTAAATAATATTAGATTCATTGCATTTTATATTAGAGCTATTTTATATTAAATTTATTTTTTCTTTGTGATAACATTAAATCACTAACATTATTAACTACATATTCTAAACTGCTTTTATACAAACGACATCAAAAAAAGGTCTGTTATTTGCTCTAGTTCCCTAGAATTTTCTCTTTGATTTTGTCACATATATATGTTTAACATATAAAATGGACCCAGAAAAAGTATTATTTAGAACAAAAAACTAAACCTATCAGCTCCCAGTTTGCATAAGTCTGATCAATAGGAATACATTTCTATATTATTCCCTTCCACTTGCTGAGATGGAAGTTCCCAGGAAACTGAATTTTTCAAGTTCCTACCTATTCATCAGTCCTCCAGAGAGAGATCTAGATTGGAGAATACTTTGTTTAGCACAACATGGTAATGAATTTCTTAATTTACAAAAACATGTCCAAAGGAATCCAATTGAGAGTAAAGAGCCCAATTTGTCTACTGTATAAAGCAAGGAAAATTCTGAATTTCAGAGACAACCCTAGGGAGAAGTGACAGAGCCCAGGGGCAAAGAGAAGAGATTCAGAAGGGTGGGAAGTATTCTAGAGTGAGTGGAGAAAAGTAGGCAGGTAGTCAGGAGCAGTGGGAAAGGACATGAGGAGGGCCTACAGGGATGGCCAGGGAACTCCTAGATATCAATACCTAATACTCCTTATTTAAGTTGTGGGCTCTATGTTATGGATTAAAGCATATAAAGAGATAGGAAAGCCATTAGCATTCTAACATTGGAAGGAAGAGTGGAAGAGGAGAACCCAGCAAGAAAGATTGAGAAGAAAGGATTAGAGAGGTGGGATGAAAAGCAGAAGTCTGTGAGACATCCTGGAGGGTGGGAGGCAAGTGATCCCTCAGGTTCTTGGACTTAAATACCATCTATGCACTGATAACTCTGTAGGGGAAGAAAAACATTTCCCTATCCTGTTAGGTTCTGTACCTGAGGCCTATGCATTAAACTGACAAAAGACAGATTAACAGAAGAAAAGTGTACCAATTTTATTTGATGTTAATATTTTTACCATTCATGAGGGCTTCATGGAAAATAAGTGAAAAATCAAAGAAGTGGTTAGACTTCGGGGCTTATATGCCATCTTAACAAAGGGTGATAAATTGAAGAGAAGTAACTAGATAAAGAAAAGGGAGTTTGGGTTTATAGAGGTGGTAAACTGTGAGAAGGTAAAAATATAGGGGAAACTAATGGTAGATAAGGATTATAGTAAGGTTTCTTTGTGCAGACTCATCTTGGTGCTGTCTCCACTTCTGGTGGTAAGGGTTGTTTTCCTTGTCTCGGTATGGGAGAAGAATGGGGACACCTTTGTGAGAATTTATGCTCTTTTAGGCAGATAAGGACAGAGAGCTCTTGCTGTGTCTGATTTTCTCATTTGCCTTCAGGTCAAAATTATCCTTATGCCAAAGTGGCATATTTGGGGGCAACATATTCTGATTCCATTCAACTCCCAAATTTATACCTCCAGCCAAGACTTCTCCCTGAACTCTGCTTCTCATATAGGTGGCTGTGCAATCCATATTTCCTCTTGGATGTCCATTAGGCTTCTTCACATTAACACACCAAAAACCAAATTTCTATATTCTCATGCCAAACTTCTTTCACTCTTATATTTCTCATTTTAGTAAGTTACAATTCCATTCTTCCTGTTGGTCAAACCAAAAATCTTGAAGTTATCCTTGATTCCTCTCTTTCCCTCATATTCAGAATCTCATTGACTCTACCTTCAAAATATAACCAGAATCCAAGATGTCCCACTGCCTCTGTAGCAAACACCCAAGTCTAAGCCACCATCATCTCTCACCTGTTTGCTGCAATAACCTACTAAGTCCCCACTTCTATCCCTGTATCTCCTCTCACAGTCTATTCACAACACAGCAATCACGGTCCTTTCTAAACAGAAGCCATTTTATGTCATTCTTCTAACCCTAATCCATCGTGGCACACCCTCTGAAGCCCTCATTTTACTCAGAGTGAAAGCCAAAGTCATTAAATGGCCTACACAATCTAGCCCCATTTCCCTCTGATCTTATCACCTGCTCCTCTTCCTCTATTGAATCTGCTTTAGCCACTGACCTCCATACTATTACTCAAACACACCTGCACTCTCCCACCTCTGAACTTTTGTAAATGCTGTTCACTCCACCTTAAGTATGGTTTCCTAGGATACCCACTGGCCTTGCTCCTTCTTCTTCTTCATGCCATTTTTGGTCAAAGTGGATCTCCTCAAAGAGGACTGCCCTGACCATTTAAGTTCCAATTACACCCTCCTTCCCACTGCAAGCAGTCCCTTTACCCTGCTTTGTTTCTATTGTAAGGCTTTTAACATACAGTGGGCCCTCCCTATCCAAGGGTCCACATCTGCTGATTCAACCAATTGAAAATACTTGGGAAAGAAAATTAACAGAAAATAACAATACCACAATAAAAATAATACAAATTTTAAAGTTACATAGTATAAAAACTATTTACATAGCATTTACATTGTACTAGGTACTATAAGTAATCTAGAGATGATATAAAGTATATGGGAGAATGTGCATAGGTTATATGCAAATACTGTATCATTTTATATGAGGAACTTAAGCATCTGCAGATTTAAGCATCTAAAATCTAGAACTAATCCTGATTTACTCACTGTCATTCACTGTTACAGATTTTTGACAGGGGTCCTGCAAGTAATCCCCAGCCAATACTGACGGACGACTGTACCATATAATTTGCTTTCTTGCGTTTTACAGTCTGTTCTCTTCTTCCCAAAATATAAGCTCCACAAGAGCAGGATGTTTGCCTCTTGAACACTAGTATATCCTCAGTGTCTAGAACAAGGACTGGCACATAATAAGCCCTCAATAAACATTTGTTTAATGAATGAATAAATATAACTCATTTCCTCAAAAATCTCCAGTAAAGTCTCTTGTAACTAATAGTTTTGCTTTGGCAAAAGAAAGAACAGGGGCCAGGTGTGGTGGCTCATGCCTGTAGTCACAGCACTTTGAGAAGCTAAGGCAGGCAGACTGCTTGAGCCCAGGAGTTAGAAACCAGCCTGGGCAACATGGAGAAACCTGTCTTTACAAAAAATTAAAAAATTTAGTTGGGCGTGGTGGCACGACCTGTGGTCCCAGCTATTCAGGAGGCTGAGGTAGGAGAATCCCTTGAGCCCAGGAGGCGGAGGTTGCAGTGAGCCAAGATCACACCACTGCACTCCTACCTAGGCGACAGAGCAAGACCCTGTCTTCAACAACAACAACAATAACAAAAAATACTCCTCGTTTGGGAGAGAAATAACTGTCAAATAATAAGAGTAATATTGGAAATTCAAAAGTAAGTTGGAACTAGAAGTGGCTAGGGGAAACTCCTTACTGCCACCATCAATGATATAGATGGTGTGCTGGGAAAAGGATTTGAGCTATTTTTATATAAATATTTTTATATAAATATTAAATGGAAAGGAGACCCAGAAATTTGACCCATAAATCTGAGGTTATATGTGTGAACATTAGCCATCATTCATGCTGCTACACACAACGGGGAGTCATGGAAGGAAGAAGGTCTGGAGTGTAAAGAGCATAGAAGTGAGGAGAACAATTAAAAGGCCATTGCAATACTAGTTCACGTAGGTAATGATAAGGACTTGAACAAGGCAATGGTAATGGGAATGATGAGGGAGGGAAGAATTCCAAATATCTCAGCTGTAGAATCAACAGGATTGGTGACTGACTGGCAGAAAGGCATGGTTGGGATGCATCCAAGGTTTCTAGCATGAGTAATTGAGTGAACAACGATGTAGTTATTAGAGTTTTACAGTAAAAGGGGCAGGTTTTGCTGGGGAAATGGTGATTTTTAGTTGGACATCCAGTGGAAACATCCAGAAGAAATCTGGAATTAAACATGAATGCAGTATTTTGGAATTAATTTGTAAACAGAATGCACAAATAGAAGAGACAAGAGGAAGGTGAACATATAAAAACAGTGGCCAGGAACATGTGAGAATTGGGTAAAAGGAGAGAAGTCAACGAGAAATCAGAAAGAAGTTGATATACATGCCAAAGAAGGAAAAGAAGTCAAGAAGAACAGTCAATATTGTCAAATACTGAGTAAGATGCTAGCTGAGAGAAGGTATTGGGTTTGACAAAATAATTCTCACTGGATGGTGGAGGTAGAAACCAAATTGTTGTAATCTAAGGAGTGAATGACAGAACAAGAGGACACTAAATTAAAGCTCTGCTGATGAAGAAAATAGTAAGGCAGTAACTTGAGGATGAGTCATTGTCTATAAAGGATTTTTTATTCCCCACCATAGTCCTAACCTAACATTTGACATCTATCTAGTAGGCACTCAATACCTACTGAATGCAATAATATTTTCATTTATAGACCAGGTCTCCTATAAAATAGTCCAGTGTTTATGTCCACATAAAACAGCACAAAACAGATTCATCATTCTGGGTGGGTAGAGGGATTGAAGGAAATAAAGACATTTCATATTCTATATTATGTTTTGGGTTAATTGGCAAGAATAATTACTTCTTTCTCACCCCATCCCTGACTATACACACACCCAAATTATAGATTATAGAGGAGAAAGGAATTAAATGACTCCCGAGACCAGAACTGCATAGTCCAAAAAAAAAATTCAGCAATCTTACTTTATTAAAAAATTAGGCATCAAGATGCTGCAATTTGCCTTACTTACACATTTAATTGCTCTTAGGTTAGATATATAATATGGGAAACCTGGAAAAAAATTTTAATGGTATAATAAACGCTTACAACCTAACATTAAGTGAAAAAAGCAGCTGCCTTGTTGCATATGATCTCAATTTGGGAAACAGGAAAAAATATAAATACAAACACACATGCACACACACACACAAAGTCAGAATACTATAAGAAAATAAACTGAACGGTCACAGTGGCTCACGCCTGTAGTTCCAGTTACTCAGGAGACAGAGACAGGTGGATCGTTTTGAGCCCAGGAGTTCAAGACCCGCCCGGGCAACATAAGGAAACTCCATCTCCACACAAAAAAAGTAAAAATTAGCCAGGTGTGGTGGCGCATGCCTGTAGTTCCAGCTACTCAGGAGGCTGAGGAGGGAGATCAGTTGAGACGAGGAGTTCGGTGATGCAGTGAGCCGAGACTGCGCCACTGCACTCCAGCTTGGGCAATATAGAGCGAAACTCAGCCTCAAAAAAAAAAAAAAAAAAAAAAAAGAACATCTTTCTTTTCTGAATTTTCCCAATTTTCTACAATTAAAAACGCTTTAAAGATCTCTATAAAGTCAGTCAAGGGAATTTCTATCTAAGCATTTACCAGCAATTTAAGCTCCTTCTCTTTTGGTCTAGGTGGCTCTAAAATAACAATAAAGGCTACAGTGACTGAAATTCACCAGACTTGAAATAGACTGCAGCCTTCTTCCTTCCCACCTTCTTAGAATCTTTGTCCTATTCATCTTCCTTACGCTTCCCCGGGTTCTCTTACTTCTGGATTCTAACAGTGAGTTGTGAGAAGCAACGCGGAAAACGGAATGGAGACTCCAGCTTGTTTTAAACGAGCTGTATTACCCCGCACAGTGCAGGAGAAAAGATAATTGGCTCAGGTCTCGGCTCTGCCATCTACCACCTGTGGAGCCTTAGATAAGTCAGTTAATATCTCTGTCACTCAACGGTTTCGGTCTTGTCATCTTTTACATGGAATGTCATGAAATATACAGTACATTGCAGGAACTGCCTCAGGTAAAGACTTCTAGGGTTCAGTAGGTCTCAGTCGATCCCTCTGAGAAAGGCCGCACCCTAAATGCACAGACTCTGACTCTAAGGGGGTGGGGTCGGGAATCTGCATTTTAGTAGCTTCTCAGGTGATTCAGATGCTCAGTCAGGATTGAGAAACCAGGACTCTTCCCAGCCCTCCTGTTCTCTGATCCACTTCTCTGCTTCCTCCACGTCCTAACGATTCTCCAGTTCCCGCACAGCAGGAGCGGAGGGAAGAGGGGAGAGAAGGCACCGCTAAGGACCAGTGGCCCCGCCAGGCGGCCGACCTCCCCATTCCAGGGGCGCCAGCCGGCGGATTACATAACGGGCCTCGGGGCGCACTCTCGCGAGGTTTCCACCGCCCCCTCCTCGCTCCACGTCAGAGGGAACCGGGCGGAGCGGCCAACATGGCGGAACGCAGGAGACACAAGAAGCGGATCCAGGTAGCAAAGCCGAGCTCTGGGCAGGGGGCTTCGGCGCGCTGGATAGGGGAAGGGGCGGGGAAAGCCCCCTAAAAGGGCGAGCGAAAGCAAGGGCGAGGTGGGGTGGGGTTCCGCCGCGAGGCAGCTGGCTGCAGGCTGCGCGTTGTGAGGGGCCTGAGGGGGGGCGGTGTTGGCGACGGCGGAGACAGAGACGGAGGTGGTGGTGGAGCAGCAAGGGAAGGAAGGAGGCGCCGCGCTCAGAATCCGGCTGCGGAGGCGCGGCTGTGGGCCTGGAGTTCCTGTGGTCGCGCTGTCCCGGGCCTGAGCTGGAAGGTCAGCCTCCTCTGGGGCGCAGACGCTGACCCTTCCCGGGGCTCTTCCCCTCCCTTACCCCATCCTCTGGCCTTAGCTGGCCTGAAATCAAGGCCACGGTAATAGGGGTAGCAGGAGGCGGCGGACTGACCTAAAGCAGCTGGTTCTTTGTGCGCATAGACCGTAAGGGGGAATGATCTGGACTTGGTCAGCTGCCTCGGGGCCTAGGCAGGGATCTGCTCATCCAGATGTTCAGTTGCGTTGCCCTTCTTTCCCTTCAATATTATTGACTTAATAGTCCACTTGAAGCTTGCCGGCTTTTTTCCGGGCGACGTGGTGTAAACAACCACAACCTCGTTGGTGCTGCAACGAGCTGGTGGCGCCCAGAAACCTTTCACATGTCAGTGTGTCATCCTCGTAGTAACCTACATAACATCTCTCCCTAATTCCACATGCATGTCATTTGTGCATTTCTTCCTTGCGATTTTCCCTGGTTCTTGTTCTTTGCCAAGAGGATTAATTATGTAGAACATCTTGGACTCAGGATATTTATTAGTCGTCTCATCAGCTGATGTGCTGAGAAACCTTCATAAGCCCTCAAATTGATCACATGTAGTAAATTGTTACTATAATCATAAATTGTTACATTCATCATTGCCTTTCTGTTCCTTACTATTTCATTGCTTAGAATGATTTTTTCTTTCTTCCATTTTATCCCTTCTTTTTTTTTTAAGTTTATCGATTTATTGGCCTACAATACAGGTGTTTTGAGCTATGCAAGTTAAAATTCTTCTGTAAACTTTTTAAGTGCTGTGAAAAAGACACACATGATCAGTAAATTTGGAATTTTGGAATTTGGCAGAAATAAAGTAGTTCCGAACAGGGTGCAGAAGGGAATTAGAAAGAGGCAGATTTCGAGTTCAGACAGATAAGACTAGGTCTTAAGATCAGTAGAAGTTTCTAATTATACTGTTCTTAATCTTTCAAGAGTTAGTGTTATTCCTCTGACGTGGGTATACAGTATTTTATTAGATTGTATATTGAAATTGTCTGTCAGATTTGTACTTACAGAACTCCTTAGATTTACACTTGACAGTACAATTTTATGCCCTTCAATACACATTGTTTTACAATTCCAGTTGCTCTTTAATATTGTTGTAAGGGTTATATAATTCACCTTTTGAATAGCTGCTCTTATTTAGTTGTGATCTTATATTAAACAGAGGCTGTGGAGTAATGTGACAGTGGCAGAGAGCTAAAACTTGAGCCAAACTGCCTGTTTGTACCCCACCTCCACCAGTTATTGGCTGAGTAACTTTGAGCAAGTTAATTTTTACCTCCCTGTCTGCATCGGTAAGAAAACATATTTACCTCAAAAAAAAAAAAAGAAAGAAGAAAGAAAAACTTTAAGGTTGCTGTGAAAATAATAGGTGAGTCAACTTATTTATTAAAAGTTATTAAAAGTGTTTGGCACGTAGCCCCTCCCTTCTATTCTACTCCTTACCCAGGATGAAGGATTTAGATTGGATTGTTATTTTGTTTTTTGTTAACTACTCTTTGATATGCTGAAGAAAGATTAACAACCCTCTATTCAGTAAACTATTTAGGTTGGGAGTTATGTAGAGTATAGCTATTTACTTTCTGTTATTTGAGGATTGATTATTAAAATCTACTGGGCATACTGCAAAATTAAGTGACATTTATTTTTCTGTCCTTGAAATTTTCTACATGGCTGTATAAAATGTTTGTGAGAGATCTTAGAGTACTACTTTCATGCAGCCTAACACACTTATGAAAATATACTAGCCTAGAAAGTTTTATCATTCCAGATAATCAGAAACTATAATACATCACTTGTGATAAAAAGATCAAATGTAATGAAAAGTTCAGAGTTTAACTTACAAAAAAGATCCTGTTGTAGAATTTTTAGGCAAAAGGTCTGTAATACCAACTGAGTTTCTGTCATTTGTTGCTTGATGTTTTATGTTTAGAAAGATGGTTAATAGATTCAGTGATCTTTAATTATACTTTGCACATTGGGGAGAAATGTTTGATACAAACAAATAAGTTCAGGGTTAAAAAAAAAAGTAGCTAATTTGCTTTTTCTTTGTAATTCAGTATAATTTCAGATTCTCGTGTCCCATCGAAGTTTCTAGCAAGAGGACTGTTGTCACATTTCCTTCTTGGACTCATTACTGGTCACTGAAAACCAGAAGTGAGCTACATGTACTCATACAGTAACTACATATAGATTAACAATGTGCTGCTGCATAGTAGAAGTTGATTTACAATCCTGGTATCAAGAAATTTTAGAGTTTAAAAGGATCTAGTAGGGTTTGTTTGGAAGCCTTTTTCATAAATTCAGTCTTAACATGAAAGCAGAGTGGTGATCCTACAGCTGACTGATCTCACCCGACACCCTCGTTTTTCAGATAAACTGAGGTCCAGTGAGGTTTTGTGACTTAATCCAGGATCGTCAATCAAGATAGTAAAACCAGATTTAGACCAGGTCTTCTGATTGCCAACTGAATACTCTTTCTGTCTCACAATAGATAAAAAATAAGTTGCTTTGAAATACTTTAATCCTGACTTTTATTATTGAATTATACAACGTAAAGACTTAACATGACTTGTCCTTGCTAAAGAGAATCATCCCATTCAGTATTCTGCTTAATGTCCAGTTGAGTTTTGAGACATTTAAATGGCTAATTCTTAGAACTTTTATAACCCTCCATTAGTTATTTTTGTTGCACCCATCTGTCTTCCTGGCAAGCAATAAAACCTTGACATATCATGGGCTTATGTGCTTAATTTCAGGACAGGGAAGAAAAGAGAAAATTTGGGACTATATAGCCAGACTATACAGGTCTAATTTCTGACTCTGAATATTCTGAAGAGAAAGAACTCAGGAAGCCAGTCCTAAATCAGAAAACTACCACTCAAAGGCTTAATGGAGGGTTTTGCAGTTTAGCAGACCCATTGCTAAGGAAAGAATACAATAGAAGGGAGTTGGAGCTATTACAGAAGGGTACTGCTGTTGTCTAGATACTCTTGTACAGCGTTATTTGTGTAGCACATATTGTTACTAATGATTAAGGTCCCCTCCAGCTTTCAGATCTTATTGTTAAACTACTATTTGCATTTTTCACAAATATTTTATACTGCTTGAACCAAGCCTTTTTCTTTTTTGCTCAGTTCATGGTTGACAGATCAACTAAGCTAATTTTTATTGGATGTAGTAATTTTTAAAAGTTCCTCTGTATCACAAATTCTGTAAGATTGGTGCCCGTGACATACGTACTCTTGATTTTTTTCTCAAAAAGGTTAAATATTGGCTAAAATAACTTAGAAATGTCAAACTCTATTTTATTATAGTATTTGAGTGTTGGTGTATTCTAAAGTAAAAAATAGTATTTATTAAAGAATTTTATAAGAGTATTCTAACCAAACTTCCAATTTAAATAATTTTGTATTTTAAGTTACAGCACCCAGTGTATTGGTGTTGGGTGCAAAGAAAGGAAAGCAGTCCAGCCTAAATTTATTGGCTCTTAGCTTCCTCGTTGTAAGACAGTTGTGTTCATTCATTGAACTAAGAAGTTCTCTCCATTTGTTTGAAGATTGATAGGTTGGTTTCTCTTTATTAGTGGGTGCTACTATTCCCAAAAGGCCTTCACTTTGTTAGAAGTCTTCTAGGAAAATTATAAAAATATTCTGTTTACATCAAAAGAGAACAAAGAGGGGGAGGTACTGTAGTCCAATGTATAAACAAAAAGAAGGTAAAACTTTTATACCTTCTTATGCTGCATCAGGAGAACAGTGAAAGTGAAGACTGCATGCACGTTGGATGTGGTGGCTTGTGCTTGTAATCCCAAGTATCTGTTCATGTTCTCATGGTACTTTTTTTTTTTTTTTTTTTTTAAAGAGACAAGGTCTCACTCTGGTGCCCAGGCTGGAATACAGTGATGGCATCATAGCTCACTAGAGACTCAAACTCCTGGTCTCAAGTGATCCTCTGGCCACAACCTCCCAACTAGCTGGGACTACAAGTGTGTGCACCACCTCACCTAGCTAATTTTTTTAAATTTTGTGTAGAGATGGAGTATCAGAAATTGTTACCTAGGCTGGTCTTAAACTCCTGGTCTCATGTGATCCACCTCGGCCTCCCAAAGTGGTGGGGATTACAGGGATGAGCCACTGAGCCCTGCCTCTCATGGTACTCTTCTACAGCAATCTATCTTTCTGGCTTCAACGCCCAAGCAATGGCACAAATTATATTGTTGCATTGAAGGCAGCCTACAATATGGATAAGTTATTATAAGTTAATAAATTGCAATACTTTAAGAAAGTATCAGTAAACAAGTTAATTCTGTGTCTAGTTGAGAGAGATTATCCAAGTCCGTGTTTTCTGGTCTCTTCCTTTCATTGCCTCTTGATAGTGCCTTTACAAAGGACAGGGTGCAGTTTTAGAAGAGTTTGGTGAACTTGAAATTAATTGTTAGAATAAGATTTTTAAATTTTGTGCATACATATCAGGTTCCCTATTGCGTAATATGTAATCAACTTCTCAATTTTTTATGTATCCTAATATTTAATCAGGTTTTACATGTGATGCCTCTATCAGCAGTCAGTAGATTAGTATATTTATGTCTGTATTCAGGAATGGTATAACTGAGTGTTAGTATGAGTATATTTGTATCATGCCTAAATTTGATATGGTCATTCTCTACAATTACCTTCCTTCCAAATTTCTTTTCTGTTGATAAAGTTAGAAATCTGACATCTTTACCTAGCCATTTTATTTATCCTTTATCATTGAGTTCTATCTGTTCTACATTTGAAATGTTTCAGATATCTAAATTTCTTTCCCATTTATAGTCCAGTATCACACTACAATTTACTTGAATATTACAGTAGTCTTCCATCCATTTCCCTGCCTTATGCATTTTTTTCCAGTTCATCCTACACACAGCCACCAAAATCATGTCTAAATCATTTTTCTAATTATGTCCTATTCAGAAACTACTAGTGGTCTTTCTGCTGCTTACAGGGTAAAGTAGAAATTTCCTTGCCTACCTCGATGACTATTCGCTTTTACACTCTTAATCTCCCAATACTTCCTAGCTTGTCTCTACTAGAGCCAAACTTTGTGTCATTCTCAGCCACAATATTTATGGCTTTTCAGTCAGTTTACCCAAAACTTGTTCATCTTTCAAACTTTATCTTCCTCTTCCAGTGTTCCCGTCCACATTGGTAATCTCACTCCTAATTTGGGTGCTTTCACTTTGTTGCCAAGGCTGGAGTGCAGTGGCATGATCTTGGTTCACTGCAGCCCCAACCTACCAGGGCTCAGGTGGTCTTCCTACCTCAGCCTCCTGAGTAGCTGGAACTACACATGTGCACCACCTTTTTCTATCTTTTTTTTTTTTGTAGAGAAGGAGTTTCACCATGTTGCCCAGGCTGGTCTCAAGCCTGGTTTCCTGGGCTCAAGCAGTCTGCCTGCCTCAGCCACCCAAAGTACTGGGATTACAGGCATGAGCCACCCGACCCATCCTACTCTGTGTATTTCAAAAATATTTTTTCTGCCCCTCTTTTTGGGAAATAATAATTACTGCTTCTAACAGTTATGTAACAGAGTGTACATATCATGCCTTACAAATCTTTGCTGTTAACTGTAGCATCCAAAGATGATAGGGTGAGTACTCTGTAAGTCTGGAAGAACAGGTCACGTTTATTCAGACTTCTCCCCCACAATTTTTAATCAGGCACCTCCCAGTAACAAGTTATTTAATTAGATGGATTTTAAGTTGACAACAGATGTATCAGATGAGGAAAAAATTGAGCATGTGTGGTGTGATTATATAATAGAATTGGTTTCTATAAACCATTTATAGTATTCAACTTTTATAGTATTACTTTTTCAGATGTATGAATATATAGACTATTATTTACTAATTGAGGCTCTGCGAAGTGTAGTGTATTTTACAAACATAATTAAATACTATCACTTAATATACCTGATACTAACATATATTAATATATTTTAGCATGGTTTCAAAAATTTTAATTAGGAATTTTTGCCTTTTATTATATCAGAAAGTATATTTTGCAGTCAGGCCTCAAATAAATCATTATGAATCTTGTAGTTGTTCCTGAACTTGGAGTGTTAAATTTTGAATTTGCCATTTTTTAAGGTTCCAGTTTTTTGCTGGGCGTGGTGGCTCACGCCTGTAATCCCAAGACTTTGGGAGACTGAGGCATGCAGATTATCTGAGGTCAGGAATTCGAGACCAGCCTGGCCAACATGGTAAAATCCCATCCCTACAAAAAATTAGCCGGACATGATGGTGGGCACCTGTAATCCCAGCTACTTGGGAGGCTGAGGCACGAGAATCGCTGGAACTCAGGAGGTGGGGGTTGCAGTGAGCTGAGATAGCACCATTGCACTCCAGCCTGGGAGACAGAGCAAGACTGCATCTCAAAAAAAAAAAAAAAAATCTACTTTTTGTGATACATATTTTCATATATAAAAGTTTTAATTTCATAAATACTTGGTTTTTATAGTAGTCTTCTTTTGGGTTGAGTGATTTGGGCTCTTAATTTTTCTTGCCACAAATAGCCCACAGCTGGTAGTTGCAGACTGTAGGAATTGTACACTGGTATGATCTTACACAGGTAATTGGGCTACTGGAAGTAGAGGACTTGCGAAATACAAAGGAAGAAATGAGAGATGTACCTGCCAGGAGACTCAGTAATCAAAACAAAAACTTCCACTTCATCTAACAAATTATTCCTTTTTGGGATAAAGTTAAAGCTGAAACCTAGGTGTGTTGGTTGTTCTTTATTTTCCTCAAACATAACTGAATTCAGACTTCTCTTAACTTTGGAAAAACCCGACATAGATAAGTTGGATAGATTCTTTTTTCTATTTTGCATCATTAGATTTTTTTTGCTTCAAACAACTGTCTTTAGCATTAATTCTTAGCATCTTAGATTCTTGCCAGATTATTTTTTACTATTATTTGTCATTTTATTCTTTAATGAAGCAGCCCTTCCTGAAATCATTCACATTTAGATTATATGTTGCTGGAAATATTGAATGTTCTGTGTATTGTGCTTAAGCATGTAATTATAGACAGTAATTAAGTACAGTGCATTTGTTTCAATAGCTTACAGCAATAAGACAGCTTTTGAAAGTTTATACATAAGATGTATACAAAGATAGACTGCCTTCATTTTCTTCAGTACGTGAGTAGGGAAAATAAATTCACAGGAGGAATTGTCAAAGAAGTTCAGAATGAAAGGGAATAAAGGGAAGATGGGGAATGAGAAACAATGAAGAAAATAATAGAAAATTTGGGAAAAGATATAGAAGAAAGAAAGCAGAGAAGGATTACAACGGCCTTTCCAAAATGACTCTTTGTCAGTGCACTTCCATTAATCACATCTTCAAATGATACAGTAATATCTCTTTTTGCATTTTTCATTTTTGCCTCACCCTTACTGGAGAAGAGAAGATGAGAAAGACAGTCCCAGGAGTGTCTGGTATCTGCAGCCACAGGGGGAAAGGAAAGAGAATACAAATTGTCATTGTGTCAGTAGTTCTTATGGCTACCACATTGGGGGCAGCTGTCATTGATTAATTTGAGAACTCCTGCGATCTGTTGTCCATTGTTCAGGATACATATCTTTGGCTGTTATTTTAACATTTATTTATGACACTTGTTTCTACTTACTTTGACATTTGGATACTCACTATTAGCAACATCTTATCTTTTTAATTACTGTTTTGTGGCTTATAAAAAGAGACTATAGGCCGGTGACGATGGCTCACGCCTGTAATCCCAGCACTTTGGGAGGCTTAGGCCGGCAGATCACTTGAGGTCAGGAGTTCAAGACCACCCTGGCCAACGTGGCGAAACCCTGTCTCTACTAAAAATACAAAAATTAGCTGGGCATGGTGGCAGGCACCTGTAATACCAGCTACTTGGGAGGCTGAGGCAGGAGACTCACTTGAACTCAGGAGGCAGAGGTTGCAGTGAGCCGAGATCGCACCACTGCACTCTAGCCTAGGCAACAGAGTGAGACTCCATCTCAAAAAAAAAAAAAAAAAAAGACTGTATAAGAATGAAAGTGAACTGGTACAAAGTAGTTACCATTGTGGAAAAAACAACTCAAATGCCTCATAGTTGAAGCCAAGAAGCGGACAGGCTTTGCCTCTATCAACTTATATTTGAAAAACGTAGTTTCTTTAAATCTCCATTTTTGTCTTTTGAATACATTATTAGGTCTGCTCCAGAGAAAGCCTGAAAGCAAGGCCTGTACTCCACTTGAAAAGATTCATAAAATAGATTTGTAAATTATTATTCAGCGCATGAATTTCTCAAGTATATGATTATACTAAATTAATATTCGTATGTTGCAGGAAGTTGGTGAACCATCTAAAGAAGAGAAGGCTGTGGCCAAGTATCTTCGATTCAACTGTCCAACAAAGTCCACCAATATGATGGGTCACCGGGTTGATTATTTTATTGGTAGGATTATATCAGTAAAATCATATTAGTGTACATATGTTATGAAGTTAACCTACATTTGGGATATGTAGAAGTTTTAAAAGTGCTTTCCAAATGTGATTGTTCTGGTGATGGACATATGGCAGTTGATTATTCTGTTCTTTTATGATTGAAAATGTCTATAATAAAAAGATAACATGTTTTCTAATAACAATTGTTGGAAATTTTTTTAAATAGGATTTATTTTCAGTGTTTTAAAATACTACCTTTTGTTTAGATAGTATGCGTACTTGGAACTAAGAGCACTGGCTTTTTTTCCCCAAACAATGTCATTATAAGCTGATGTCATTTATAACACCAGAGCTTATAAGTAGAGGTTGAGTTTGCCTTTCTCATCAATTAAAAGTGAATTGCAGCTGGGTGTCATGGCTCACACCTATAGTACCAACACTTTGGGAAGCCAAGGCAGGAGGATTGCTTGAGGCCAGGAGTTCGAGACCAGCCTATGCAACACAATGAGACCCCATCTCTACAAAAAAATTAGATGAGTATGATGGCATGCGCCTCTGAAGTGAGAGGATGGCTTGAGCCCAGGAGTTAGAGGCTGCAGTTAACTATGATCCCACCACTGTACTCCAGCCTGGGTGACAGAGCAAGAACCTGTCTCTTAGAAGAAAAAAAAAACTAAATTGCCAGTATAGAGGAAAAGTCCTTTATCGTCTCTTTCTTTACTGTTTTTAATGATTTGACATTCATTACAAGTTTTAAAAAGTAGATGTGCTAATCTCTTCAGATATAATACGTTTAGCTGTTTCTTGTGACAGCAGTGGATTGTTGACAGAGCTTCTTCCTCAGTGTATTAGAGTAAAACTTGATGAGAATTTTTATTACTTGCAGGGAGTGGTGAACATTTTGGTTTATCTACATATGCTTGTGATTAATAAGAGTGATAGTTACATACAGATATTTTAAATTTTTGAATATTTCCCCATTAATTTAACTTGCTTTAGTTGGTCTTTCTGAATGCCATTATTTCCCAACATTACTTTTAAAAGATACTTAATATAGTTCACAAGTTGAGGTTTTGGGGAACTATTAATCATGATCATGTTAGATTTAATTTTCTGTTGAGTTTGGTTTTCTTTTTTGTTGCCAGAGTGTTGAAATTTCACTTTATAAAATATTATTTAGATAGACATAAATTCCCATGTATGCTAAATTTAAAATAATGAATTTCTTCTTTAGCTTCAAAAGCAGTGGACTGTCTTTTGGATTCAAAGTGGGCAAAGGCCAAGAAAGGAGAGGAAGCTTTATTTACAACCAGGGAGTCTGTGGTTGACTACTGCAACAGGTACTGTTTATTTCTTAGTGAAGAATAACATAATAATTTTAAATTTTCTTCATAGTCCTGAAGCTCCTTACATCATTAAATGTAGTGATACTACAGCATAACTCAAATACTGTTTTCACATGTAACCTGATTTCTTTGGTACCTCTGGAAATGTGTTTGGTATTAGACTATTATACTTTTAACTGTATATAATTTTTATTTTTGTTCTATTTTATATATTTGTGAGCCCTACTGAAGGGTCAGCAACAAAAGTCATATACCAGTGCCTACAGTAGAAAAGAAAGTTCTTTCTTTTGTAGAGCAAATTGGTTGAGGAGTCTTTCTTTCAAAACTTTTGCAGGAATTCCTATTAGCTGTGTTACTGCTACTTTTTTAGTGCCTGCACTCTGAGCCATAAGCCTCATACCCTTTCCTATTTGGTTCAGTGTTTGCTAATGTAGTATTTCTTCTAAAATCAAGGAAGCTGCAACATCTACCTTATCTTTTTCTGAGAATTTCAAGATGAAATACAGCTAATTCAGTAATGTACATATATTTTTCATAATAGATACTTTTTCTGTTTTGAAAAAACTTTTGATGGTGAGTGGTTTACCTAAAAGACAAAATCACCTTCCTTTTGGAAGGAAGTATGCTGGTTTTTCTTTCCATTTCTTTTCTTTTTTTCTTGGTTTACTTAATACTAAGCATTTTCTTAATATATGTTAACTAAATTTTGTTTTCATAACACTAAAGCTTATCTTTTGGGATTTTAGATTATTTTATGTGTACTAATATTTTATTTAATGGCACCTAAAGTATCAGGCACATAAGAACCCTCTTAAAAACCACTATTTCACAACCTGGTTTCTTAAGCCGTCAAGTTAAAGAATTATTGAATATTTCTTAAAATTCTTAGTTGCCAAAGACTAGAGGTTACTTACAGACCTTTTAGAAACAGTAGGTTTCGGCCGGGCACAGTGGCTTATGCCCGTAATCCCAGCACTTTGGGAGGCCGAGGCAGGTGGATCACAAGGTCAGGAGATCGAGACCATTCTGGCTAACACAGTGAAACCCCATCTCTACTAAAAATACAAAAAATTAGCCAGGTGTGGTGGCGGGCATCTATAGTCCCAGCTACTCGGGAGGTTGAGGCAGGAGAATGGCGTGAACCCGGGAGGCGGAGCTTGCAGTGAGCTGAGGTTGCGCCACTGCACTCCAGCCTGGGCGACAGAGTGAGACATTGTTGAGACAAGGATGAGCTAACACTCATGCAGCTGATATTTGCTTGTCTTTTGTAGCAACTTGTCTAGTTAGAATTAGCTCCAGCAAGCATATATCCAGGGCAACTTGAATCTGCTCGTGGGGAAAAAATAAAAAGGTGAATAGAATTAGCTCCAAAGTACAAACTTCCAGGCTGGGCACGGTGGTTCACGCCTGTAATCCTGACACTTTGGGAGACCAAGGCAGGGAGATCACATGAGGCCAGGAGTTCAAGACCAGCCTGGCCAACATGGCGAAACCCCGTCTCTACTAAAAATACAAAAATTAGCCAGGTGTGGTGGCATGCCCCTGTAGTCCCAGCAACTTGGGTGACTGAGACATGAAAATAGCTTCAACCCGGGAGGTGGAGGTTGCAGTGAGCCGAGATCGCACCACTGCACTCCAGCCTGGGTGACAGAGCAAGACTCTGTCTTAAAAACAAACCAAAAAGTACAAACTTCCTTACCTGCCACAAAACTGATGTATTTTTTACATGTTGTGTAAAAATTAAGAGATGCTACAAATGCAGAAACTGGGGCACAGAGAACTTAAGTACTGTGTCTAAGGCTACACAGCTAGCAAGTGGCAGATCTAGGGTTCTAAATCTAGCAGCCTGTCTCCACAGTCTGTGTTCTTAACTACCGCTGTATACTGTCTCCTCCAACAAAATGACGATGCATTTAATGGAGCTATTAGATCTGTAAGCCCAAATCTCTGAGTAGAGCAGCCAGTATGAATCCACATTTTTTGGCTTTTTAGGAGCCTTGGTACCTTGTTATTTGAAAAGCTCAGAAGACCTGAGTACAGAGAGTGTCCAAAGACATTCGATTTTCATTGTATACGCTCTTCCCACTGATGTCAGATTGTTTGAGTCCTTTCTGCACTAAAATAAATGAGAATAGCATAACTTTAAGGTCTCCAGAGCCACTTCTAATATAACCGTAGAGTCTTATTGGCCAGTTCTCATGAGTTGCTGCCCAATAGCAGACAAAATCACAAAGGGTCTCTTGTCCAGTTTCTTTTTTTCTTTTTTTGGCATCCTCCAATACTGTCAGTTTTTCTGAGGCAGCTAAGTGGCATGAGGGAGTCTGAGGAAAAAACAAAATAGGAAAATGTAGGATGATAAAACAGTCTTTTCTAATGTGATCTATACCTTTTTATGGCCTATATCATGAATGAACTCATACATACTAGGTTAAGTCTCCACAAGACTTTGTATCACTGACCCCCAATCCAGTTATGTCGTCCTCAGTCTTGTGCACATGCCACACTCATTTTTTCTTCTAGTCGTTTTCCTATCATAACTTGCCACTTTCCCTAAACGGTTCTCTTTCCTGTGTCCCACCTGCCTCTCAAAATCACAAACAAATCCCTCAAGTCCTTCCTCTACTGAATGTACTCTTCCCCAGGCCCTCCAGCCTTCATCAGCCTTTGTATCTAAAGTTCTACTGAGTTTATCAAGTTAGTACCTCCCAGTTTGGCCCTTAACTATTTTAGAATTGCTACATATGTGTTAGTTTTTTTAAAATCTCCTGCCAGCTAAATCTGAAAACAATTGTAAGACTGTTTTATACTTTATTGTAACTCCATAGCAATTACCACAGTGTGAGCACTTCATAAAAACTCACCTTTGCCACATTGGTGGAAGTCCCCAACATGTCTGGCATTTAATAAATGTTTGTTAAATCTGAAAAAAAGATGGAAGTGAAGGAAAAAAATACAGAAGTAATTTTTTAAATGTTTTAGAAGCTGTTTTAAAACCACTTACTCAACAAATATTCTAGGCTCCAGGAATACAATAATAACTATGACTTGGTCCCTACATCAAAACATATTCTGATCTGTTAGGGAAGATTTATAACTAATCACAATGCAGTGTGTTGAATAAGAAAGAGAGAGATGGTGAAACTATGAAGAATGACATCACACAGAAAATGTTTTAAGTAAATTTTGAAACATAAATAGGTGATTACCCAACAAACAAGAGAAGAAAGGAAATTCATTCCAAGCAAAGGGCATAGAACACACTGAGATAGGAAAGTATGAGTAGTTGTGTAAAAATGTCAGAGTTTTATGTTAGTAATGTGTTCTATGTCATGGGTTTAAAGCCAAACAAACGGAGGCTCTGATACTATACAAATGTTAAATAATGTCAGTCTCATCTTTCAACCTAATTGTGAAATTATTTTCAACACAATTTGATTGAAAGTTAATAATCTACTTTTCTTTCATGGGGGTGGGCAGCTGTGCAGGAAAATTGACAGAAGCAGATGATCCTGCTGGTTCTATTGCCTTCAGTATCTACTCATCAAGGAAAAGGCTTTTTTCTACTAAAGTTGCATTGTTTGTTTTTAAAATTCTTTATTAAGAATCATTTTTTCCACTAAAGTAAATTTAAGAAAATGGGAACTGTTGCAAATGATTTAGAAGAAAATCCAAATTACTAATAATGTTGCTTCGTAGATAGCCACATTACCATTTGAGAATATATACTTCAAGTATCTGTATGTGTACACATGTACTCTTAATATATGGACATGTATATTAACTGCATTATAAAATGCTGGTTTTTCAATTAACATATGAGGAACAGGATGTATTTTTATTTTCATTTGGAGTGGTAATAAATGTTCCTGAAAGAAAATCTGGAAATCACATAAGTGCACAAAGAAAATTAGAATATATTTTCGTTATAGATTTTTTTTGTAAGACATTCTGGAGTAAAAAATGTAAGACTACACTTCATATTCAAATATGCCACTACTATTCTTAAATCCCACTTTGTACTCATAAGTAGTTAATCATTAAGGTCTCATTTCAGATTCTTGTTTGTTTATATATGTATATGTATTCATAGCAGATATGATGGTAGCATTTTGAGGCGCAGTTTGAACATTTGCACAATTATATGCACAATCATATTTGCATAATTTAAAAATAGCTCTTCCAAATAAGTAGTATGGGCCAAATGAGGAAACCTAGAAATTAGCTTTGTGGAAGTGCTCATAGGCTGGACCTAATTGGGGAGCAGATGGAAGCCCAGCCAGGCAGGTAAAACATAGAAACATAGGTGCTTCAGGGGACTGAACACAGTGACAGAAAGAAGTGGTTATCTGGGCAGGAAGAAAGCATCTAGTTAACAAGTGCTGTGATGTGCTGGAGCAGGCACCAGTGAGGTGTAAGTAGAAAGGTAGCTAGATAGTCACCATTAGCAGGCACCAGTGGTGGTAGTGAGACGTAGCTTCTAGATTGTGTTGTGGCAATTAGACATTATCAAAGCAGGAATGAAGAAACCAATCAGAAATTCTGAAACTAGAACATGAGATTTGAAAAAGTGACTTTTAGATGACAAAAATAAGGGCAACCCAATTTCCTGAGTAGGATTGTAAGGTTAAAGAGAAACTACCAAGCAACGTTGACTTAATCTGGGGTCAGATAAAAAATGAATAAAGCAAGGATCTCTCTCTCTCTTAAGAAGTTTACCATCTAGTGAAGGAGCAAACAACTATTACAAATTATATAGTGAGTTAGAAGATAAATGCTATGGATAGGGTAACAGGAAACGAGAGAATGGGAAGGTGGGCTTATGTTTTAAACAGAGTAGGTTGTGGTTGAGGGAAAACTTGAAGGAAGTGAGGGAGTGAAACAAAAGGACCTGCTTATTTGGGGTAAGAGCATTCTAAGTAAAGGGAACAGCCAGTGTGAAGGCCCTAAGGTGAGAATATAAAATATAGTAATAACTGATAAAAAGAGAGAAAACAATCTATTTAGAGAGAAATTAGTGAAACCAGGAATACATCATGTTTTGCCAAATATATTGCACATTTTTCAATTTGATGTTGTGCACGTCCTTTTCAGAGTCCAAAAATCTCACCTTAGTATATTTAATCATTGCTTAATTGAAGATAATCATTACAGTGGCAGACTGAATTGCGAAGTACTTGGAGAAAAAAATAACACCAAGAAAGCTGAAAAGACATTATTTGGACCAATCAAATCATCACTTTTAATCTGTTAACATTTCTTAAACTGTTTATTTTCTCCTTTCTTTATTATGTCAGCTCTTGCATTTGAGACTTAACATAAAGTGAAGCTGAGTCTTGATTATATGAACCCAGAAAGAGTCTTTATATGGATAATCTCAAACCTATAATCTCTTTTATACTTAAGGTACATCATTAAAAGTGAAAATTATATTGAATATCACTGAGTTTTGACAACTTTTATATAATTGACTGTAAAGTTTTTTGATTTAGTGGTAGAGTTTTGACTACTTTTTCACGGGCATACTAGTTGTAATTTCTCTTGTGTTTGCTAATTTATGCCTTCCTTTGCTTATTTTATTCAGGTCTTGATATTTTTGCTTTTTAGTCTATCTATATGGGGAGTGTAATGCCATACCTGTTTTTCCCAAAGGCTTTTAAAGAAGCAGTTTTTTCACCGAGCCCTAAAAGTAATGAAAATGAAATATGATAAAGACATAAAGAAAGAAAAAGATAAAGGAAAAGCTGAAAGTGGAAAAGAAGAAGATAAAAAGAGCAAGAAAGAAAATATAAAGGATGAGAAGACAAAAAAAGAAAAAGAGAAAAAAAAAGATGGTGAAAAGGAAGAATCCAAAAAGGTGAGTTAATCTAAAATTAAGTAAAAATTTAAAAATCATTATGTGCACATGATCACTACTGGCCTATGAGCACATTTAAGTATTATGCAATACCTACCTGAGATAACTATATTAGAGTTGTTATAAATACCGTGGTTGAGAATTTTTATTTCTGTGTTACAAATAGTCAGTGAAAATTTTTTGACTGTATGAACATCATATTTCTTGCTTACTTGTGTTATTTCTTCTGTCCAACTTGTGTTTTCATAGGAGGAAACTCCAGGAACTCCTAAAAAGAAGGAAACTAAGAAAAAATTCAAACTTGAGCCACATGATGATCAGGTTTTTCTGGATGGAAATGAGGTGAGAGTAAGCCTATAACTAGAAGTTCAGTTTTCTATAGGAGTTTTTAGAAATATGTTTGATGCCTTCACTAATAAAAGGAAAAATTTTGAGAAATCTAATTACGCTCTTAAATGTATAAAAACTACTCTATTTTTAAAAATCAATAATTTCTCTTATTTAGATTTTTAAAAGTCAGATTTGACTGTGAGTGATAGGAAACCTGAAATAAAAGCATCTTAATACAAAATAGATGCTTATTTCTTTTTTATCAGTGAAATCTGTAGGTAAGCTGTACAGATATGTCAGCTCCATGGTGGATCCCAGCTCTTCTTTTCTCCTCTGTCTGAGGCTTCTAGCTAAGGTTACCTTATGGTCCAGAATGACTGCCAACCTTATATCTGCATCGAAAAGAGGAAAGGAGAGTGAAGAATATGTCTCCTCTTTAAGGAGACCACTTTAAGGACACTGTCCAGAAAGCTGGTAATTTCATTTCTGCTTGAATTCCATTGGCCAGAACGTAGTCACATGGTCATGCATATGAGAAGTAAAATCTTGGAAATGCACTTTTTATACAGGATGATTATTTGCCCAGCCGAAATGTAGGGTTTCCGTTATTATCAAAGAAAAAAGAGCAGAATAGGAGATAGCTACAAGTCTCTCTCTCTTACAGAATGTAAGTCAGACACGTCACTTGAGGGGCTTAAAATTTTTAACATTACTTGATGCTTTGTGCTTATCATTTGTAATGGAAGATTTGTATGGTGGTAGCCTTCCATAAAGACTGCTTAATTCAGTCACTTCACCAGTACATAAACATGAGTTATATACTGGGCATTGAACTGTTGTGAATTTCAGGATATATCCTTTCCTGTTATACCTATACAAAAGTAACATCTATAAAGTCATGGCTCCTAGGGTTGTGTGTTTGAAATTCTTACTTGCATGAGACTATCTAGAGTGGAATTGTGGGGGAGGATTATATATCTATAATAAAGTGTCCTCAGGTGACTGATGTGAACCCCTTGTTGAGAACCACTGTAATAGAAAACCGTAGGTCTTTCTTAATGTGAAGGCTGAAATGCCCTCAGTTAAACATTGAGCATCAGCTGTGTGCCAGACATTTTTATAGGCGTTGGGAATAGCTTGATAAATAGGATAAAATCTCTCAATGGTCTAGCAAAGATACAGGCACTTAAACATGTTAATATAGTATAGTGTGGTGAGCATTAATGGTGTGAAAGCGCCAGGTAGGAATAGTTAATTTAGTCAGGAAGGATAAGAAGGGTCTAAAGGACATTTGAGCTTAGACTTGAAGATGACTGGCAGATTGCCAGGCGTGCCAGGAAGGAGGTTAGGTCTGTTAGGGAAGGAAGCAGCCTGAGCAAACGCATGGGTGCTTGCTATCCTGAAAAGCCTAGATTTTATTCTGTAGAAAGCAGCATGCACTCCATAACTTTTAAAGTTGTGAAATATCTTTTTTAAAAAAACATGTTTTTTTAGAATGGAAACTGGCAGAAGTAGTATCTGTGAATCTGATTCCCAAGGAAATGGGCAGAGTAAAATAAGAGGTTAAAGTGGAACCTCTGGTGTTAAAAATTGAAGAACCACATTGGAAAGACAATAAAGAGTTCTGGTCAATATAGAAATAAGAGGGAAGAGTACTGTTATTTATAGAAACTAAGAAATAAAACTGAGTTTTGTGGATGAATGATCAGAGTTCTGATCTGAATGAAGTAAATTTCTGTTGCATAAAATAAGAGCCTGATAAAAGTAAATTAAGTTTTGAAGTAGTGGTTCCCAGCTTATGGGCCCTCCATGGAGGAGTAGGCAATGAAATTAATACAGTCATAGAGACTATGTTCACCAAGCATGATCTTTAATAATTGATCTTTGTGTCTTCTCAGGAGAGAAAAGGGTGGAGTTGAGTGATACTAGATCTGTAAGAGGGCCTGGCTGGAATCTGTCTTAACTGTGCTTTTATCCCAGACTGGTTCATCATTACATTAGGGACAAAAAGGTTGGCAGTTGCTGGTGTTTTGGTTGAATAAATAATGATTTGCACACATGGAACAATTTTTTTTTCCCCCAAGACAGAGTCTTGCTCTGTCGCCCATGCTGGAGTGCAGTGGTGTGATCTCAGCTAACTGCAACCTCTGCCTCCCGGGTTCAAGCAATTCTCCTGCCTCAGCCTCCCGAGTAGCTGGGATTACAAGCGTCCACCACCACACCCGGCTAATTTTTGTATTTTTAGTAGAGACAGGGTTTCACCATGTTGGCCAGGCTTGTCTTGAACTCCTGACCTCAAGTGATCTGCCCGCCTTGGCCTCCAAAGTGCTGGGATTATAGGCGTGAGCCACCAAGCCTGGTCAAACAAATTTTTAAGTGTATGTAAGAACGTAAAAATTTACTTAAGTGCTTTATAGAATTTATAGTTTTCCTATAATCATTTTCTATCGCCAGAAGAACCACTACTACTGAAGGAAAGATCTTTGGAATTTATTTACCTTAGAAAGTACTTCTCATATGTTAAGAGGTTGATGACTGCTTTAAGGGACCTAAAATATAGAATTAAGCATTACTTTCTAATGTGACATTAGAACTTTTAAGCACCGAGGTTTCTTGATTCTTCTAGGTTTATGTATGGATCTATGACCCAGTTCACTTTAAAACATTTGTCATGGGATTAATTCTTGGTAAGTAGTGAGATGTTAATAGCTTTAAAGTGCAATCTAAAATTTAGAAAACAATATGCAGATACTGTAAAAGAAAATGTTCCTAAATTTAACATAAAATAGTTGTCATTTTAAAAATACTTTAAATAAAGTCAGAAGATAAATAATAAACTAAGGAAAATATTTGAAACATACTAAAACAAAGATCTTTTAAGAGATTAACAAACTGATAGAAAAATGGTCAAGGTAGTTAACAGATAAAGAAATACAATGACCAATCATCATGAGTGATACTTAATCACACTCATATACAAATTAAAGCTGTAGTGATTAAGAGTCTTGCAAACCTTAACATTAAAGGTCTTAGAAAAAAATCAGCTCTCTCTAACAGTTGATAGGTATGTCTATTGTTTTAATTTTTGTAAAGGACAGTTTGTCAGTATCTTTGAAATTTTATGCGTCTGCAGTGACCCAGCAATTCTAGGCTGTTCCCATACAGTTGCACAAAGTGTGTGCATTGACACATTATCTGTTTTTTTCCAAATCCCTTAGACTGTACTTGAGTATAATCTAGCAAATATCTTTCAAATTTGAAATGCTTATACCATTTGATCTAATAAATTCCACTTTAAGGAATTTACCCTATGCCATAATCACAGTTGCACAAATGTACATGTGCAAGGATATTATACCTAGAATAGATAAAAAAAGAAAAGTTACAGAAGAGTAAGAATAGTATAAGCTCATTTACTTATTTAGAAAAAAAGTCCCTGTAGCTAGTTAATTATATATAGGCAGTCTCTGAGAATACAGGTAAGCTTAATAGTACTTAACCTCTGGGAAGTGGAATAAGAATTAGATGAAGACTTAATTTTCTCTATACCTTTTGATTTGCTTGTTTGTGACAGGGTCTCATTCCTATCACCCAGGCTGGAATGCAATGGCACAATCATGGCTCACTGCAGCCCGACTTGCTGGGGTCAGGTGATCTCCCACATCAGCCTACTGAGTAGCTGGAGCTATAGGCACACTCCACTACACCCCGCTAATTTTTGTATTTTTTTGTAGAGACGGCGTTTCGCCATGTTGCCCAGGCTGGTCTCGAACTCCTGGGCACTTGCCTCGTTGTCCCAAAGTGCTGGGGGTTTGATTTGTTTTTGATTTGCTTTTTAACGTGTGTATTCCAGGAGGTTTTATGGGGAAAGAATGATTTAACAAACAAAAAAAAAAATAGGTAGCAGTTAAAATAAGCTTGGTCAATATGGTATCATAGGATCCCATTCAAAATAACTCTTTTAGGCTGGGCTCAGTGGCTCACACCTGTAATCCTAACACTTTAGGAGGCCAAGGCAGGGAGATGGCTTGAATCCAAGAGTTCGAAACCAGCCTAGGCAACATGGCGAAACCTCGTTTCTACAAAAAATTAGCCGGGTGTGGTGGTTCACACGTGTAGTCCCAACTACTTAGAAGGCTGAGGTGGGAGGATCACCTAAGCTCAGGAGGTCGAGGCTGTCGTGAGCCGAGATCATGCCACTGCACTGCAGCCTGGGTGACAGAGTAAGACTCTGTTTCAGAAAACAAAAAGCAAAATAACTCTTTTATAATAAGAGTACTAGTCACTTTGCTAGATATTTTGCGTACAATATATCATTTCATCCTCACAACAACCTTTGAAGAATAGGAAGAGACTTATTAAATATAAGGTAACTTAGCCTCGAAAGAGTTAAGTAACTTGCCCAGGGTTACATAGCTTATAAGTGATGGAGCTAGAATTTTAATCCTGGTCTTACTCTAAAGACCTAATAACCAGGCTTCTAATTTCTTATAATTCTTTCTTGTGTCCCCACTTTACTTGCAAAAAAACTGGAGACACTTGTAAGCAGTTTCCCTAAGCACCAAAAAATACATCTGTAGCAGAAATCACCTGGGGAATCTTTCAGTCTGTGGATGTCAGAGCTCCACCCCAGAAGAAGAATCTCCAGAGAGGGGTCTTGGAAATCATTTTTTGTTGGGTTTGTTGTTCTGTTGTTTCTTTTAGCTCCCTTACTTAGTAGGCAGATATCTTAATATTTTTTAAATAAAGTAGATATAGCTTGAAAAAGGGGGCAGTTAATAAATTAAGGAGGCAACAGTTTTGAATTTCTACATAGCATTTTTTTCTAATTGTATGTAATTTACTCTAATAAAAACTAGTTTAAGAATAGTATAAAATGTTAGGTTGAACAATATGAAATTGCTCATAATTGACCATTTTTTACCTATAAAAATGGCAATTTTATATTTCACTGTGTTTATGTTTCTCAGTTTTTCCCCCAGGGATATGTTTCTGTTAGTGCAGCCATACCATTTAAGTTTTTATTCTAAAATTTAACTTTTGTCATTTCTTGTTCCAGTGATTGCAGTAATAGCGGCCACCCTCTTCCCCCTTTGGCCAGCAGAAATGAGAGTAGGTGTTTATTACCTCAGTGTGGGTGCAGGCTGTTTTGTAGCCAGTATTCTTCTCCTTGCTGTTGGTAAGTATTGTTATTATAAAATTGACCTCAAGAAGGTTGGTATTGAGCAGTTGGACTGTAATTTGGAGCTTCAGTAAAACTTAAGAAAAATTAATGGAGGTAAATCAAGAAGTATATGGTACTACTTTCTGAGTCAAAACTCAGGCTTGGTAAGATTTGTTCTGTCTGCAGAAAAAGGATTTAATACATCTTTAAAAATTTTTTTTAATTATTAAGATTATTTTTTATTGACAGATAATAATTGTGTACATTTATGGGGTACGATGTGATGTTTTGGTGTATGTGTACAATGTAGAATGTTTAAATCAAGCTAATTAACATAATTAGCATATCGATCACCTTTCTTGCCTATCATTTATTGTGAGACATTTGAAATTTACTTAGTTATTTTGAAATATACCATACATTATTATATCTTAATCTGCAAATAGATGTGCTTTAAAAATTAGTTATGGCAGAGGCGTTTAATATTTTTGCAATGGTAGATCATTTATTAGACATAATACTTTCAGTAAAACATTTTTTAATTTTGACTTAGAACAAATGCAACATCTAAATAATCTATGCATATATTTAATAAATGATTCTAAACAATTGATTTGCCATTTTGGGAAAAATCAATAATTTTCACCCAGGTACCAAAATACTAGATGCAATAAGGGGTTAATGTTTTAAAAATCAAATAGGAAAACATAAGTAAATGAATTTTCCACATTTCTGGATGATTGGGGTCTTTCATAGATTATTTGTTTAGAGGCAGGGTCTTGCTCTGTCACCCAAGCTGAAGTGCAGTGGTGAGATCATAGCTCACTGCAGCCTTGAATTCCTGGGCTTAAGCAATCCTCCTGCCTCAGTCTCCCAAGTAGCTAGGAGTACTGATGCATTTCATCATGCCTGGCTTTTTGTGGGGGAGATAGGGTATCACTCTGCCCAGGCTGGTCTGAAACTCCTGACTTCAAGTGATCCTCCAGCATTGGCCCCCCAAAGTGCTGGAATTATAAGATTGTCACCACACCCAGCCATGTTTCATAGTTAAAAAGCAATATAGGGCTGGGCACAGTGGCTCACGCCTGTAACTCCAGCAATTTGGGAGGCTGAGGTGGGTGGATGACAAGGTCAGGAGATCGAGGCCATCCTGGCCAACATGGTGAAACCCCATCTCTACTAAAAATACAAAAATTAGCTGGGTTTCGTGGCGTGCGCCTGTAATCCCAGCTACTTCAGAGGCTAAGGCAGGAGAATGGCTTGAACCCGGGAGGCAGAGATTGCAGTGAGCTGAGATACCACCACACCTGGCTAATTTTTGTATTTTTAGTAGAGATGGGGTTTCACCATGTTGGCCAGGCTAGTCTCGAACTCCTGACCTCAGGTGATCTGCCCGCCTTGGCCTCCCAAAGTGTTGGGATTATAGGCGTGAACCACCACGCCCAGCCTCCTTCCTCTGATTTGGTAACCTCTAGCAGCAGAAAAATCCCCTGCTGGTTTTGCATGGAACACGGGCACATTTGTAGGCCAAGAAACAATATCTAAGCCTGTTTGAATTTAGTGTCAGTGTAATACCTGCATCAAGAAGGAAAAGTCATAAACTTTGATCTGACATTAGACATAATAAAATTGGTGCTTTTTGCCTTTCAAATTCCTGAAATTTAGAAACTCCTTGGAAATTTTTAGCAAAGGTTTAGCTCCACTGAATAGAATTATTCTACTTGCTTATTTTTAAATTAAACCAGTGTTCACAATAGTTTATGGTTATTATGTAGTTTTGCTGTTTAAAATATTGTTTCTTCAGTAGTCTCTTTAAATAAATTTTCATTGTGGATTTAAATATGCATTATGAACCAAATAGTCTTCTGAATTATACCAGGAAACAAACCCAACATTTTATGTTGATTCTCTTAGAAAATGCAATTCCAAATATACTTTCAAATAATTAGATATTTCTTTTATATTATTCTTTGAAGTCTTTATATATATTATGTATATCGCATATCATATATACATATATTTATATATCATGTATATTATATATGAATATATATGATATATAGATACATGATATATCATATAATAGATATTTATTATATATCATATAATATATATCTTATATATGATATGTCATATATATGATATCTCATATATTTATATGAAATATATTTATATATATATTCATTTTTTGGAGACAGGGTCTTGCTCTGTTGCCCAGGGTAAAGTACCATGGCAGAATCATAGCTCACTGTATCCTCAAACTCCTGGGCTCAAGCAGCCCTCCCACCTTAGCCTCCTGAGTAGCTGGGACTATAGGAGCATGTTGCCATGCCTAGCTAATTTTTTTTTTTTTTAAGTCAGGGTCTTCAAATATTATGTATTGGTCACAATTATATCTGGTGTTTCTTTGAATATGCATTATTAATAATGCCATTTAAAATAAAACCTTTGGCAGTTTTCTAAAATCTGTCGCTTTTAGTATAGGAATGTTATTATAGTACATGTCACAGCTTCCCCATAATTCTTCCCTTTTCACTCTTGGTAATCTAGTGCCACATAGTGAAAAACTGTAAAACATGAACATTCTGCCATACCATTTGTATGTGATAAGAAATTAGGTTAGTGCCATTTCTATATTGCTTTTTCTTTGGTTTCATACAAGATTTCATATTATGAATCATCTGTCTTACAATCCTGTAAAACCTATCATTGCATCATAATTGGAGAAAAAAATGTACAGCCTCCTTAAATTCATTATCTCTGTTTATCAGTGGAATTTATTCTTAAATCATAATTTTAAGCATATTTACCTTTTCCGTTTATACCATGAAAGATTCTAATGTGTACAGGAGTCTTTCAGAATATTTATATTCTTGTGAAAATAAAAATTGCTATTTTTAAAAGTCAAGACAGCTATAATGATTTTCTTCCATTTATACAAAGCAAAATAATGGAAGACACATAGATTAGCGTATTTCAGGCTTTATATGAAAACAGTGACAGAATTGTCTAAAGAAAACAAAAACCAAAACTCCTGTCATAATTGATTAGTCTGTAACATTCACATAATCATCATGACCTTTTAAAAAACAGGAAAAAATCACTCAGCTCTACATAATTGGTAAATTCAGAGAAAACTAAATATTGGGGTTTGTGATAACTCATTACTACAAATTTTAAAATTCAAATTCCATTTTTCTACAGTTTTTTCATAATACAGTGTTATAAAAGAGTAAACCTTATGTGTTTAAGTGATCTTGCTTTCATTAACATTGTATTTTTCCTAATATTGAGAGGATTGGTCTTTAAATAAGCAAAAATTACATAGTTTACCTAACTAATAAAACAAAAAGGTCAGGTTCAGTGACTCACAACTGCGATCCCAACTACTCGGGAGGCTGAGGTGAGAGGATCACATAAAGCCAGGAGTTTAAGACTGGCCTGGACAACATAGCAAGAACCTGTCTATCAAAGTAGGTAGATAGGTAGAGAGAGAGGGAGGATAGAGAGAGAGAGATTAGATAAATAAATGATAGATACATACCTGTAATCCCTGCACTTTGGGAGTTTGAGCCCAGGAGTTCAAGACCAGACTGGGCAACTTGGCAAGACCCCATCTCTACAAAAAATACAAAAATTAGCGGACCATGGTGGCATGTACCTGCTACTTGGAGGCTGAGGTGGGAGGATTGCTTGAGCCCAGGAGGTTGAGGCTGCAGCGAGTCATGATTGTGCCACTGCACTCCAGCCTGGGTGACAGAGCAAGACCTTGTCCTCAATAAATAAATAAGACAACAAGGATTAAAAGATGGAAACTTTCTAATACTGGGGTTCCTTATCCAGGGCTAATTTATCCTTTAGGCATAGTAAACGTGTGCCTTGGACCAAGATACATATAGGGGTCCACAGAAATATTTTCATTTTTATTTCTTTTAAATCAGAAGTAGTAATGTATATACATGTATGTAATAGCAAACCTATACAGTATTTTATTCATGTTTATACAGATGTACAGAAAATATAGTCATAAATGTATAGAAAATATAATATTTAATAGTTTTTGTGGAGTAAGTGCCTTACAAAGGCAAAAGGGCCTAGGGCCTTGGGAAGTATGATGCAGCCCTGCTTTTCCTTCTTAAAGGCTTCCTTCCTAAACACCTTTCATCTCTTTATTTTATTCTTTTCCTACACCATGATCTTATGAATACTTAAATTCCCAACTGATTGCCATGTGTATTGAAGCATAATATCACAAAGTACATAAATCAGAAGTGTATATCCATGTAAGTGTACACCCAGATGGAAAAAAGAAGTAATTTTTTTCAGAGTGACATTATTGCATTGTGACCTCAAGTTCAGAGCAACATTCTGTGCCCCTAGAATACCGTGATAGCTGCTAAACTAGTCAGGAATTTTTTGTTTTCAAGCATGCAGTGGTGTAATTATAGCTCACTGCAGCCTCGAGCTCCTGGGCTCAAGTGATCCTCCCAAGTAGCTGGGATTAGAGGTTTAGCCACCACGCCCAGCACTAATCAGGATTTAAATATTAATATTTAAGGTGTATGAAATGTGCAGATAATAAAACTGTTTTCCCAGCTTTTTATTAACAAATACTCCCTTCTGAGGCAGTGTTTGAATTACTCAGTTAGAGAAATTTTTCTCCCCACAGCTCGATGCATTCTATTTCTCATCATTTGGCTCATAACTGGAGGAAGGCACCACTTTTGGTTCTTGCCAAATCTGACTGCTGATGTGGGCTTCATTGACTCCTTCAGGCCTCTGTACACACATGAATACAAAGGACCAAAAGCAGACTTAAAGAAAGATGAGAAGTCTGAAACCAAAAAGCAACAGAAGTCCGACAGTGAGGAAAAGTCAGACAGTGAGAAAAAGGAAGATGAGGAGGGGAAAGTAGGACCAGGAAATCATGGAACAGAAGGCTCGGGGGGAGAACGGCATTCAGACACGGACAGTGACAGGAGGGAAGATGATCGATCCCAGCACAGTAGTGGAAATGGAAATGATTTTGAAATGATAACAAAAGAGGAACTGGAACAGCAAACAGATGGGGATTGTGAAGAGGATGAGGAAGAGGAAAATGATGGAGAAACACCTAAATCTTCACATGAAAAATCATAATCTGACTAATTTTGGGACTCAATGAATAAGTACAAGAGGTTGGATTTTCTATGTTGGCTGATTACCATATTGAACACATGGCATTTGTAGCATTCTTTAAATCTATTTACTGAAATGTATTTGACATTCAAGCAGTTATATTCAGTCCTTCATTTTATAGAATATTCGCACTATTATTGGTACAGTTTAAAGCCATTAATATGTTTTATCCATTTGATAATTTTACAGTAAGTAGGTCTCATTCATTTTGACAGTTATCAAAGATGTACTTTCCACAGTTAAATTTACATTAATGGCAATTTTTGATAGTTTTATGGCTTTTTACTGTTAGACTAATCAAAAATAACTTTAAAAGGAACAAAGAAACTCCAACATTTCACATTATGCATAGTTATATAGCCATTTCACAGTTTCTTTAAGATGTGTAAACTCATTGTCCTTGATAGTTTTTATTTTTCATTATAAAATTATACCAGGAGATTTCTTTTAAGATTCTGAGTTAGCAGAGTTCAAAACTATTTTGTGGAAACAAGCCAACTAGTAACAATGCAGCAACACTTCTGGTTTAGCTAAATTATTTTTCCAATGTAGGAAATCCACACTGCTTTGTACGTCTGACTCAGAGAAAGATGGTCGTCTCCAGCAGAGAAAGTGAACAGCATTTGTTGGAAGGTGATGGCTCTCCCTCCTCCCTCCCCATTTCATTGGCGTAACGTAAAGTGTATTCTGTACATAATTTACAAATAAAACATTTTATTTTAATTGTTACTTATTATTTAGATATTTCTCAACACTTAAATTCATAAAATTAAGACCATGTAAGGGTATGTTTTTAGAGAAATGGAAGTTTGAGTAACCCACAGAACATCTGTGATCTTTCTACAGCAGCTTCAGTTTTGTGCCAACATTCCGTGTATTTTGAATATGAGCAAAAACTGATCTTTATTAAATAAGAGCAGACTTAAAGTAGCTTTGTACGCCTTAATGTTCATTTTGATTTATTTTAAATCTTTACATTCAGAAATGAGATACTGTATTATCAGACCAGGAGGCATTGCTGTGAAAGATAATTTCCTATTCTAAAATATCAAATTTAAAATAAAGATAATGAAAGAAAACATAAGAGAACTATTGGACTCTAATTGCTTTGAACTAGTTTTGCAGTTTGACTTTACGTCTTATACATCTTAGTTACAAGTCTTTGGAAACTCTTGTTTACTTATGAGCATAATCATTCCTTGGAGTTATATAAACTAATAATGAATATTAAATGATTTTTCTTCAGTCACAGTGAGAGCATCTTGCTTTGTGGTTGAAATAGGTAGTGTATGTCAGTCTTTGCTTTAGGCTGTTTCTCATCTAAGTGTTTGAATTAAAGATGTTAAATTTTTCTAATTGTGAAAAATATGTTTTCTGTATCGACACATTTTATTAAACTTGGCTTGATTGCTTCTTTATAGTAGTCCCTGTAAGTGGACATAAATGTGGCTATTTGATGTTAATGCAACTATGTCAAGGCTGCAATCACTTTAAGAGTTTCTTTTTAGCAAATGTTCATTGATGAAGTGCCTGGGTATTTTCCCCTCCCATTTGCAGAGCTCTACTACTTCATTTCCACAGTAAGCATATATATAATGATCACTTCTGAGTTTATCACCAGTAACATTGATACCTATTTTGGGGTATAAACATGGTGTTTTTCAGAAATAAAAATGATTTCATTAACCTTTACTATTACTGTGATAATACCCAGGCACTCAATATTCATCCTGAAATTTTTTATAATATGTAATTTGTCTAGTCTTAAAGACATTTGGAGCATGGCCAACAGGAAGGTCAGCTTCTTACTGATGTGTGTGGATTCTTACAGAATGTTAGTACAAATTTTTATAAATATTTGGTGATCCCTGGGGGGAAATATCATTCTTACTATGGTTAGAAAGTGAATTAGAAATTTCAGCTCAGTTTCTATTTTACTATTCAAGTTGTGTACTTTAAACAAATATAAAAATCAAAAGGCTGCCTCTATTACAATCCTCAGTGGAATAGATGGCTATCTTTCTTGGCTAACATTAAATATTCTTGTACCAGAGCATGGAAAATTGTTTATAATTGTTAATAGAATGGCGATTTTTTTTTTTAAGAACTTCAGATTTGCTATGCTGCTGTAAGTAGAAAGCATGAAGCTTTTTGATCATGTAGGGCTTATTGTAGAGGGTATCAATTGGCCTAACTAAGCAGGATTGAATTTACCAGAGGCTAAGTTCAGATAGTAAGAATAATGCATATGTGATTGTTCTTAAAGTCAATGTATTAAATAAGATATTTTTCCTTTTCCCTCTTACTGGATTTTTCAATTTTCAAACCATATGGCCTAGATAACTTTAATTGAAATAATATAGATTTAGTTGAATACTATTCAGGAAGTAATAAATTTTAATATATCACATTGAAATTATGCAGTGGTGATGAATTTTGGTGTTTCCCCCCTCTTTCTGGTTTTACATCATGAGGATCAGTTAGCTGCTGACAAGAAAAATCATCTTGTGTCTTTTGTAAATTGAATTTTTTTTTAAATCTTTATTAGGAACTGGAAAACAGCAAGTATGGTTGATTCTCATTATTCAAGGTAGTTATGTTCTATAAAGTCATTGCGAACACTGAATTAGCAAATATAGAACCTAGGGGAAATACAAGGCTAGATTTCTGCAAGCCACTGGTCACATTTTCATCAAGCAGTCAACATGTAAATTTCTGTTGTAAAGACACCTTATTTAATATAGTCGATTCATTAACATTGAAGTCATGACCAACAACACTGTAACTCATGCCTGAATGAAGCTTATCTGACACATAAGCTTCACGAGGCACACAACAGCCTTTTTGCCCTTAGGAACAGCTTTTTGCCCTTAGCACTATGCTTGGCAGCCATTTTAAACCGTGAAATCAAAAAAAGAACAGAAATGCAAAAACCATGGCATTAGCGTAAAAAGGACACGTTTATAGTATGAAAGCTGGAACATGGCCTTGTTCAACCTCAGCTCAGAATATGTGTACAGCAAGTTTTTTGCTGTACCACAAAATTTTAGGTTAGGCAAATTCACAAATACGGAATCCATGAATAATGAGGATCAACTGTACTTAACTATATTTTAAAGCTGTGACATTTATCTACCTGGTTTATGGAATAGAATTTATTGCTGAATCATGCTCCAGTATTTGAGTGATGTTTTAAATATCCTATGTCTGAAAATAATTCCTCCTAATTGTGTGGTAATTTGCTTTTACTGTTTCAGCAGTATTTCAGGTCTTTGTTCATTCACTCAGTAATACTGAGCACTTACCATGTACCAGAATTTTACTAGGCACAACCATGAATAAAAATACAATTCTCTTGCACCATTAAATAGTGTGTTAAGTGCTACGGCAGCAAATTGCTACATGTGCTGGATATCTCTTGTTTTCCCCTCCAGCTCCACTCTGCTCTTGCCCACAAAGCTGACCCGAATGGACCACAGCAGTGGGCTCCTATGCCTCCTGGCTTCTGAGTGGGTTTGGCCAAGGAGTGTCCTGGCCAGAGATCAGAGGATGGTAGTAGGGTGCCTATTCTCGGCTCTTCTCCTGGGGTTGGGGGGCTGCCTTAGCAGCCAAAGGTCACTTCTCCCAAACGCCTTCCCTGCTTTCCAGGTTGCCAGTCCCTGCACTCTTCCTTTCTGGCCAAGGATGATGTCAGTTCTGCTGCTACTAGCCTGGAGTTGCAGAAGCTACTGTGCTTCCTCTGTGGGTAGCCTATACCTATACTTATCTCCTCATAATATCTTAATGTAAAGAACCATCTGTTTCTTATTGGAATCAAGACCAATACCAAGGAGAAATTCCTAGGGAACAAAAATTCCAATGAGGAATTGACCTCTTTGTCAGATCCTTATCATCAAGCATTAGAAAAGATCTCATAACTTTATACAGCATGTTGTAAGCGTTTTGATAACTAAAATCCTGTTCTAGTGAATGTCATGCAGATAACTACACAAGGAGATTAATTTAAATTTGCCTTCTTTGGCAAGCCCTTAAACCAATGGCTAAAGCAGTTAGTTTCTGAGTAGGTCCCAATGCATTTATTTCATTTGTCCAAACTAGCACAGAGATCCTTTGATACTTTAATTGCATGGCTTTTCCAATCAGACGAAATTTCAGTCTGAGAGAGGACATATTTTCTGAGGTTTATAGTTTTAGGATTGTCCAAAAGGCCTATGATCTCTTCTTAGCATGACAGAAAGAGGGAAAGATAAGTTAAATTTCAAGGGGGTCATATCATCACACTTTGGTCTTATTTCATTTTCAATGATTTCCTAGATCACTTTAACTTTTTTGTGTCATGGACTCCTCAGAATAATGGGGTTTTTTGTTTGTTTGTTTGTTTGTTTGAGATGGAGTCTCACTCTGTCACCCAGGCTGGAGTGCAGTGGCGAAATCTCGGCTCACTGCAACCTCCGCCTCCTGAGGTTCAAGTGATCCTCCTGCCTCAGCCTCCCAAGTAGCTGGGATTACAGGCGCATGCCACCACACCCAGCTAATTTTTGTATTTTTTAGTAGAGACAGGGTTTCACCGTGTTGGCGAGACTGATCTTGAACTCCTGACATCAGGTGATCCACCTGCCTCGGCCTCCCAAAGTGCTGGGATTACAGGCATGAGCCACCATGCCTGGCCAGAATAATGTTTTTAAATGCAGAAAAGGAAATGCATGGGGTTACAAAGGAAACCAATTACACTGAAGTGTAAGCTACCAAATAATTTATGATGTGGTAGTTATAGGTGTGCATTTAATAGCCAGATCTACGAGTGGATGTAATAACTGCTATGATGTTGAAGTAGCATAAAACATATATTAGATATCTGCAACAACTGTGATGTAACATGAAAATACCTGATTTTTGTTGACAAAGTTACTGCTAGTACAACTGTGGATTGTTGTCTGCACTCGTCACTGAAGGAAATACTAAATTTTAGTTTTAGGCTAGTGAAATTAAAGTTAATTTTTCCCATCCAAGTTCATGTATCTTCTGAATTCTAGCCGTGAATCCCTTAGAGGTCTGTGAATTGTAGGTTAAGAACCCCTGCCCTAGCTAATCAGATCCACCAATGTTTCAAATAGGACTATAACTTATTCAAAGGCCAATGATACTTCGCATAATTCAATTTTAATATTATTCACATTTCATGTCACAAATTTAGTAAGTTACATGTGTTATGTGATGTTTTGTTTTGATAGATTATATCTTACTCCTAAATAAAAAGTCAAGATTTTTGTAGCAACTTCTATTTATTTTATGTATTTATTTATTTTGAGATGGGGGTCTCCTTGCTCTGTCACTCAGGCTGGAGTACAGTGGTACAATCACGGCTCACTGCAGCCTTGACCTCCTGGGCTCAAGTGATCCTCCCACCTCAGCCTCCCAAGTAGCTGGGACTACAATTGCATGCTACCACACCCAGCTAATTTTATAATTTTCGTAAAGATGGGGTCTCCCTACGTTGTCCATGTCGGCTTTGAACTCCTGGGCTCAAGTGATCCTCTTGCCTTGGCCTCCGAAAGTTGTGGATTACAGATATGAGCCGCCATGTCCAGCCTGAAGCATCTTTTAAATGGGAGAAGCAAAACAGGATCTTACCAACGCTAAGATTATCTTTCAGTCATTCAGCAAACATTTGTGGAGTGATTACTATGTGCTAAGCATTGTGCAATCACAAAACTCAAAAAGCTAGTTTAGTAAGAGAGACAAGTATTCATGCAAACAGTGGCAATGGTGTTGTGTAATGTCAAAAGTATCTGTGACGTGCTTATGAGATCACATAAGTGAATACCCAGCCCAGATTAGGAAGGTCAGGAAAGGCATCCCATAGAAGTATCATGAGCTAGATCTTGAAGAATGAGTGGGTATTAGCCAAGTAAAGACTAGGGGAATTCTGGGCCACTGCAGCAAGATGTGCAAAAATAAGACAGCAGAGTGAGCGTGGCATCCCCTGAAACTGAAACTAGTTAAGGTGCAGCTGGAAAAGAGAAACGTTTAGAGAGGGATACAGGTGGCAAGTCATTGTTTGACCAGAATCCCTTCCTTTAGAAAATATTCCTTTCCCTTCTGTGGTGCTCCTCATTCCATTCCACGGTGACTGGCCTCCAGGATGAGCACTCAGTTCACACCAGGCCAATTGAAGTCTTCTCATTTACTCAGGGGTCTTGAATTCCAAGGACCATGTGGACCTGAAGAAACCAATGGCTATGCTGCCTTCACATGAATGGAGCCTGTCTAGAAATAGAACCAACAAGAAAAAAACAGAACCAAGGGTGGATCAGGAAGACAAGGCCTTAATGCCATCTTTGAACTCCTAGATCTAGCCTGGCCTAAAGCCATCCCTGGGCTTTTCAGTTGCATGAGCCAACAGATTTGTCATTTTTTCTCAGTTATTTTGAATGAGATTTCTGTCACTGGGAACTGAAAGATGACTGAGTTGCACACAGTAAGTATGAACAGTGACACTAAAATACCTTTGGAGCAGATTGACTCAAAGCAGGAGAGTGACACATTCAGATTTGCATCTTAGACTACACTAATCACATAGAAAATGGCATGGCAAGGAGCCAGGCTTAGATATTTTCTGGATACTTCCAGTATTTCTCAGATTTACACATTCTAACCACAACTCCCCTCTTGTTGTTAAAAACAATTTGTTTTCTTATTACGGAAAAATCACAAACTTATAAGCAAAAATAACCAGAAAACTCACAAACCTACTGTCTTAGTCCATTTTGTGTAGCTATAACAGAATACCACAGACTGGGTAATTTATAAAGAAAATAAACTGACAGGGCATGGTGGCTCATGCCTGTAATCCCACCACTTTGGGAGGCCAAGGCGGGTGGATCACCTGAGGTCAGGTGTTCGAGACCAGCCTGGCTAACATGGCAAAACCCCGACTCTACTGAAAATATAAAAATTAGCTGGGTGTGGTGGTGTGCACCTGTAGTCCCAGTTACTTGGGAGGCTGTGACAGGCGAATCGCTTGAACCCAGGAGGCAGAAGTTGCAGTGAGCTGAGATCACACCACTGCACTCCAGCCTGGGCAAGAGAGTGAGATTCTGTCTCAAGAAAAAAAAAAAAAAAAAAAAGCAGCAGCTTATTTGACTCATGAGTTTGGAGGCTGAGAAGTCCAAGAGCATGGCACTGGGATCTAGTGAGGGCTTTCGTGCTGCATCCCATGGTGGAAGGCAGAAGGGCAAGACAAGATGAAAGCCAGTGAGCAAGAGGGGGCTGAACTGGCTTTTATAACAAGCCCACTCTCATGATAATAACAATGCATGTGTGAAGGCAGAGCCCTTATGGCCTAATCACCTCTTAAAGGTTCCACCTCTTAATATCATCACAATGGCAATTAAATTTCAGCATGAGTTTTGAGGGGGACATTGAAACCATAGCACCTACCTTCAGAGACAACTACTGTTAAAACTCATATATATCCTTCTATAGCTCTTATATGTGTAACATGTATGTCTCTGTTCACTGAGGTGAGGAGATAGTAAATAAATGGGATCATACCATGTATACTTTATATTAAGAGTATTCAGAAATTAACGATCTAGAAAAAGAACATGTTGTGTGGAACCAAAGACACCATTTTTTCAGAAGAACAAATTATTGACCAGCTTATGATTTTAAATTGTATTTCTGCTCACCAACTTCAAGCTTCAGATTGTGAAGTTATCCTTAGACTAAGTATACAGTAAATGCATGTTACAAAGTATTTCACATTACAGTGTTTTTAATGATCAACATTTGAGGGGATTAGAAGGAAGAATTTATTATTAACTTGCCATATCCTCAAATACATACACCTTTAACAATTATGGCACTTTGCACTGCAAAGAAAAAAATAAAGGGCAGTAACAAGTAAATTAGTACACAACAAGGCTCTTGAAAACAAGAGCAGTAACTGCAGAAACTGGTCTGTACTTACAGAGTCTGGACAATATCTGACAGACTGCACAGCTATAAAGAGTGGTTGGATACTACATAAAGCAAAGCAAGTTGCATCTCTATCCCATCTTTCTAGTTGCATATACTCCACAGGGTTCAATTACAAAATTGAAACCCTATTCTTAATAACTTTTTTTCTTATTGTCCTTTAATAAAAGAACCATCAGAATTCTCCACTTTTCAATCGCATATGCTGTCTTCTATCTCACCTTCCATCCCACCCCTAATTTAGTCTCCTTCCAAAGGACTGATTGCAAATTTCACTACTTAACAAACAACATATGCAGCCGGGCGTGGTGGCTCATGCCTGTAATCCCAGCACTTTGGGAGGCCGAGGCAGGCGGATCACGAGGTCAGGAGATCAAGACCATCCCGGCCAACATGGTGAAACCCTGTCTCTACTAAAAATACAAAAATTAGCCGGGCGTAGAGGTGCACACCTGTAGTCCCAGCTAGTCGGGAGGCTGAGGCAGGAGAATTGCTTGAACCTAGGAGGCAGAGGCTGCAGTGAGCCGAGATCACGCTACTGCACTCGTCTGGGCGACAGAGCGAGACTCCGTCAAAAAAAAAAAAAAAAAAAGAAAACATGCAAGATTCAGATGTCTCGTGCTTCCCTCTGCCTCCACCCAAAGTTTCTTATTAACAGTATTGGTGGGAGCATGACATGTTTGTTTGAACAGTTCCATCAATGCCAAGCCACGATTATACACGGATAATGTCCCTATAGAAGGGAACCAACTCCTGGAAAATGAGCTCGAATGTTCAGCCCCATTGCCACCTCACATTCTTTATTCCCCACCACACAGATTGAGAGGGATGCGGTGACCAGACAGAGGAATGCCATTGAGACTCCCAGCACAGACCGTAGACTGCTTTTCTCAGGAGGCAATGGCAGTTCTCTGCAATACTCAGAAGGCAAGTCACCTGAAGAATCTTAAAACTGGAGACCTGCTGCACAATCCTTTTCTTTCTTCATTCAGTCAACATTTACTGAGCCTCGACTATATGCTGAACAATAATATAAATGAGGAACCCATAGTCCCGGCTCAGAATCCGGGGAAGGAGCAAGGAAACCAGCGGCTGCCTGCACATGCACACGTTGCCGGAGGAGATCCATCTTCTGCCCTAAAAGCTACAATCTCCGCCATCGGAAAGCTTCCAGCCTGGTAGGGTTATGATAAGGCAAACAGACAGACACAAACAAAGTGCTGCAGGCTTTGAGAAAGAAGTTAGATGGTGAAGGATTGCGGAGGCAAAAAGAGGCGAGCGATCAGAGAGCTCTTACTCTACAAGGGAGGATTTTACAGCAGCCATCACTCCTTAGTCTCTGTCTCCTTTTTATCACCGACACAAATGCTTCTGAGAACTTAGAATACTGCCCACCAGGAGTTTACAAATCCAAGTGAAAACTAACCACTAACTGACGGAGTAGAAAGGAAAGGAACAGGCCGGGCGCGGCGGCTCATGCCCATAATCCCAGCACTTTGGGAGGCAGAGGCGTGCGGATCATCTGCGGTCAGGAGTTTGAGACCAGCCTGGCCAACATGGTGAAACTCCGTCTCTACTAAAAATACAAAAATTAGCCGGGCGTGGTGGCGGGAGCCTGTAATCCCAGCTACTCAGGAGGCTGAGGCAGGAGAATCGCTTGAACCCGGGAGGCAGAGGTTGCAGTGAGCTGAGATCGCGGCCACTGCACTCCATCCTGGGCAAAGGAGCGAGACTCTGTCTCAAAAAAAAAAAAAAAAAAAAAAAAAGGGAAAAAGGAAAAGGAACAAAAGAATAACTCCTTGGGCCTCTGGTATAGAGGCTTCCAGCACAAAGTCACAATATGTGGGACAATATCAAATAAGCATTCCATTTATCACTAAAATATCTTGTGTTTACCATAAAGTGAAACCTGCTTAAAATAAAATCCATCAGGATGCTCATTTTGTTCACCCTACCCCCACTTGCCACATTACAAAGAGGAAGCAACAAGACATTGTTCAATGCTGCTGAGAACAATTTCATTTCCTTCCTGTTCACTATCTTTTTTGATACAACATGTAATTATGGGAATTTTTAAGAATTTTCAACAAATGTCTTCTATAAAACTTAGTCCCTTCTGTAGCAACATACAATCCCCCTGCAAATCAAGGTAGCTAGGAATTGTGCAGTGAAAGAGAGTGGTTTGCTTTAATGTTGTGTGCAACCAACTTCCTGTTGCCTTTTAATGTTCTGCTGCTAGTACAGCATAATTGGATAACTAATAACAAATACACGTGGTGCTGATTTTGTTTCATTAAAACATTTACAGAAGTTCAAAGTTAAGCATCTGAAACACCTGATTGATTTTTGTTTTTCACTACAATCTTTTTATGGCATAACATATGCACAGCTAATGTTTTAAAATAAAATGTAATATACCTAAAGAAAAGTGTACAAATCATAAGTATATGGTTCAATGAATCATCACAAAGTGGACACACCCATGTAACCATTAGACCAAGCGGCAGAACATCAGCTTCTAGAACCCCGCCTCCCAGACCCGGGGGAACCCTCTCAGCCACCTGACTCCTCGCCTCCCACAATGTCCACTTTTAACACTATGGGTTCGTTTTGCCTGTGTTTGAACTTCATGTAAATGGAATCATATTATGGAGTCTTTTGTGTTGGACTTTTCAGTATTGTGAGATCCATAATGTATATAGGAGCAGTTCCTTCATGATCCTTGTACAGATTATTAATCACATCCCAGATGGGAGAATGACCCACAACTGATGATTATGAGGTTTCCCACACACTGAGACTCCAAGTACAACTCCATTTCTTCAACTCCCCATTCTAACATTGATGAACAGAGCCTCCATTGTCTGCTGAGGACATGCTACTGGTTAGAAGAATAATTTCCAGAAAACTCTTCTAACCATTGTAACTCAGTCCCTGCTAAGAATGTTGCTGTTCACTTCACTGTGAATCCGCTAGTGAATGCTGAGCACCTCCTGTGTGAGTCCTCCTGTGAGTGCCACAGGGAAAACAGTCCCAGCCAGGAAGCAGCTCATATAATTCAAGGACATGATCTGATTAAGATGATAAGAGAGGTATGAGTTGCCTTGGGAATTTTAAAGTCAGAGGAAATCACTTCATTTGAGGGATCAGAAACAGGCCTTTGAGGACCAGTGGGATCGACAGGCTAATCTGTGGGCACACCTCAGGCCAAGGTTATATCCTGAGTAAAAACAAACAAGCAAACCAAAAGAGACAATGGGGCATTTTGTGGAAAATATGAAGGGTCCTGGGTGGCTTAATCATAGGGAATATTGGGGGTTGAGTCTAGAAACCCAGGTAAGGATCATATTGTAGGAGACCTTAAATAAGGCGAGGAAGAAATTTACTCTGGTGGCTTTTTTCACTGGTTTCTGCCCTGCTGACCTCCCTTTCCAACAACTAACTTTTGTCCGCCTTGCTTCTCTCTTAGGTGCCTTTCTCTCTCCCTTCGCTCCTTGTTTTTGTTTTAATTATTATTATTATACTTTAAGTTCTAGGGTACACGTGCACAACGTGCAGGTTTGTTACATAGGTATACATGTGCCATGTTGGTTTGCTGCACCCATCAACTCGTCACTTACATTAGGTATTTCTCCTAATGCTATCTCTCCCCCAGCCCCGCCAACCCCTGACAGGCCCCAGTGTGTGATGTTCCCTGCCCTGTGTCCAAGCATTCTCATATCGCTCCTTGTTTTTTTAATAATTCTTATTTTCCACTTCAATTTAACCCACTGCAAGCTGGTTCCTGTACCCAACTTCTGAAATTACTCCTGCTGAGATCTCTGTACATCTCAGAGTTCTTGGTTGCAAAGAACTGAACCAGCTCTGGCTAGAGGAAGCAGAAATGGGATTTTCTAGGGAAGGGTGCAAATGGCTCCCAAGATTGAAAGGAAGGCTGGAAAAGAAAGCTTAGAAAACAGGAAGGAACCAGGAAATATCCGACAGCCCAGGACCAGCCACCAGAACAAGCTACTTAGGTCTTCATTGCTGTTGCATCCTCTCGCTGCACCTCTGCCTTGACTGGTCTGGCTGCCCCAACTCTTTGCATCATTCTTCCAAGAGTCAAAGTCCTCCATGGCAGCATCCACTGGTTGAGCTTGGATCAAGGGGTCTGGCTTCTCATTCAGAAAAAAAGAAGTATTTACCCTCACCTCAGATTCTTTTTTTTTTTTTTTTTTTTTTGAGATGGAGTCTTGCTCTGTCACCCAGGCTGGAGTACAGTGGTGCCATCTCCCAGGTTCATGCCATTCTCCTGCCTCAGCCTCCCCAGTAGCTGGGACTACAGGCGCCTGCCACCACACCCGGCTAATTTTTTTTGTATTTTTAGTAGAGATGGGGTTTCACCGTGTTAGCCAGGATGGTCTCGATCTCCGGACCTCGTGATCCGCCCGCCTCAGCCTCCCAAAGTCCTGGGATTACAGGCATGAGCCACCGTGCCCGGCTACCTCTCAGATTCTTAGTGAGAGGCAGAGTCCCCCAAATAGTGAAATATTTGAATGAGTACAAACTCACCCAACTGCTGAGCCAAATAACCTCTTTTCAGCCTTTATCCCACTTTATCTCTGCATCGTTCCTCACCATCAGCATCCAAACCTTCACCTCTCACCTTCTTAAAATTATCTCTTCCAAGCTTGGTGTGGTGGATCCCACCTGTAATCCCAACACTTTGAGAGGCTGAAGCAGGAGAATTGCTTGAGCCCAGGACTTCAAGACCAGCCTGGGCAACATAGTGAGACCCCCCTCTCTCCCAAAAATAATTTTAAAATTAGCCTGGCATGGTGACATACACCTGTAGTCTCAGCTACTTCAGGAGGCTAAGGCAGAGGATAGCTTGAGCTCAGGAGGTCAAGGTTGCAGTGAGCCATGATCCTGCCACTGCACTCCAGTCTGAGTGACAAAGGGAGACCCTGTCTCAGAATAATAATAAAATAAAATTCTTTCTTCCTTCAGCATCCAGGACATGGCTTTTTTCCTGGTTCTTTTTTTTTTTTTTTTTTTACTTCTGGCCACTCCTTCTTCTCTATTTGCTCCTGAAACTTTGAGTCTCCAAAACTCCTTCCTTGGTCCATGCTCATTTGAAACACTCCCTTGGGTAATTACATTCATTTCCTTGGCTTCAAATGTGACCCTCAATCTTTTGCTCCAACCTTGACTTTCACTATGAGTCTCAGTCCCATGGGCACCTCAATATTAACATGTCCAAATGGAACTTTAATGGAACTTTAATCTCCATCCCTGCAGGCCTGCTCCCCTTTCTGACCCTAAGTCACAGCTGACCCAGCTAAAAATTCAGTCATCCTGAGTCCCCACGCATGTATATTAGTCACCAAATTCTCTTCACTCTACCTCAAAATTATCCTTTACTTACTAAAGTATGTTAAAAGTCTCTTGACTCTACCATCTTGCTTCTCAATTAGCTTAGAGCTTTATGATCTCAGGAGGAGAGTGGTAGTAGGAGGGGTTGAGATGGGGTGGATGCAGGAATAACTAAGAAGATAAAGGATGCAAAGGTGGATTGTGGAGAGGGAGAGGACAGAATTTAGGGTGATCCCAGGTTTCTGGCCTGAGCAACTAGATAGACCAAAAGAAAACTGTGAGACTTTAGAAGAGCATCTAGTTTGGTAGTTCAGTGTTGAATATGTTATGTTAAAATGGGACGACCAGATGCAAATGTCCAGCAGGCCACTGATATATATAATAATGTGAAGGTGGGAGAAATAACAGAATTAGAGCCTCCAGTTGTGGAGTCATCAGATCAACCATCAGCTGGTGGATAAAATCATGAAAGTGGTTGATATTAACAAGAAGGCCAAATAGAGAGGGAAGACTCTTGAGTCAAGGTTGGATCGTGGAGACATCATCATTTCAGAGCAGAGACAGAGAAGCCCATCAGGAGGCTGGAGGAAAAACTCCGAGAGGTAAAAGCTAAGCAGGGAAAGCAGTGAGACCAGCCAATGGAGAAAGAGTCAAGAATGAAGCTACTAACAGTGGAGTCAAATGCAGCAGGGATTGCATTGGGCTTTGCAATATGGAGGTCAGTTTAGTGCTTGCAAGAGCAGTTTCATCAGAGGCTGGGGAAGAGCCAGACAGCAGCAAGGTCGAGAGTGAATGAACAGGAAGTGGTGAGATGTGAGCACAATCTTTCAAAATGCCTGGCTGAGAAGGGAAAGAGTAACAACGTAAGAAACTAGAGGGACAGCAGGATTAAAAGAGCCCCTTCTCTCAAGGGTAGGAATGACTTGAACTTGTTCGTGGTTATATTGAAAGCCTGAATGCACACAAGAAGGAGAAGCTGGGGAGAGAAACTGAAGACACATGGAAAAAATGGACTGTGTTTGACTGATGGAACTGAGGCCAGAAGAGGTAGACTGAGAAAATCAAGAGTCCTATGTGGGAACTTGCCAGCGTCTGCATTTCAGAGGTCTTCAAGAGCTTCTTCTTTCTCTTTTCTTTCTATTTTAAAAGTTTAATGTTTTTTATTATATTCACATGATTCAAAAATAAAAAATTATAAAAGGCGAAACATTTCTTTCTTACCCTGCATCTTCCCAGTTTCCCCTCCCACTTCACCCCCTTCCAGAGTTTCTTTTTTTTTGAGACAGAGTCTCACTCTGTCACCCAGGCTGGAGTGCAGTGGTGCGATCTCAGCTCACTGCAACCTTCGCCTCTGGGTTCAAGTGATTCTTGTGCCTCAGCCTCCCTAGTAGCTGGGATTACAGGCGCCCACCACCATACCCACATAATTTTTGTATTTTTATTTATATTTTTTAATTTATTTTTTAATTATTTATATTTATTTATTTATTTGAGACAGAGTCTCGCTGTCGCCCAGGCTGGAATGCAGTGGCGTGATCTCGGCTCACTGCAAGCTCCATCTCCTGGGTTCACGCCATTCTCCTGCCTCAGCCTCCCAAGTAGCTGGGACTACAGGCGCCCGCTACCACACCCACCTAATTTTTTGTATTTTTAATAGAGACGGGGTTTCACCATGTTAGCCAGGATGGTCTCGATCTACTGACCTCGTGATCTGCCCACCTCAGCCTCCCAAAGTGCTGGGATTACAGGCGTGAGCCACCGCGCCCAGCCAATTTTTGTATTTTTAATAGAGACGGGGTTTTGACATGTTGGGCAGGCTGGTCTCAAACTTCTGACCTCAGGTGATCCGAACGCCCTGGCCTCCCAAAGTGCTGGGATTACAGGCATGAGCCACCGTGCCCAGCCCAGAGTTTCTTTATGCACATATATTAAAGTATAAATATAGGTTCTTATTTTTACTCCCTTCCTTTCCCACTCCTCCTTTTTTAATCCAAAGACACATATTAAATCCCCTTTCTGTAAGTTACTTTTTGTCACTTAACACTATGTCTTGGAGAATCTTCCCACATCATTACATGGAGAGCTGCATGCTTACAAGCATTTTTCTAATGCTGGGGTCATAAATGCCTGAAGTTTATTATACATGTCTTTTCATTTCACCTGCTTGAACTGCATGCTATTTAATACCACAGTATTCCGGCATTTATTTATTTACTTATTTATTTGAGACAGGGTCTTGTTCTGTCACCCAGGCTGGCATGCAGTGTCACCATCATGGATCACTACAGCCTTGACCTCTGAGGCTCAAGTGATCCTCCCACCTCAGCCTCCCGAGTAGCTGGGACTACAGGCACACAACATCATGCCCAGCTAATTATGTTTATTTTTCATAGAGACAGGGTCTCACTGTGTTGCCCACGCTGGTCTTGAACTCCTGGCTTCAAGAGATCCTCCTACCTCCACCTTCCAAAATGCTCAGATTATAGGGATAAGCCACTGAGCTGGGGCCAGGCATTCCATTTTTTGAGTGCAGCAGGGTTGACAATAATTTTCTTGAAACGTTGACCAGTTCGGGTCTTGTCTGATTCCAGATTAGCTATACGAATAACAAACATGTAAACAAACATCAAAGATGATCACTCCACACGAGCAGGCAGGTGCTGTCACATCTCAGGACAAATGCCCTGTTTGGAGGTAGAATGGAGAAAGTGTAAAGGGATCTGTCTTTGGGTTAACAGCAGGAAATCAGCAGAACTTCAAAGCTGATAATAATCAGAAGCTTGGGAACTTGAAGGACTGTTCCCAAGGTGGAACAGCAGATTCAGGTTTAGGCAACAGGAGAATGTCACTATCAGCTAAAAGCAACTGGAAAAGTGGATCTCCAGAAGTGGAGAGCTGAGGGAAAATCAGAACAAATGTCTCAAATCTCTCTCACCCCCTTTAATTTTCAAAAACTATAAATTAAAACAATAAGATGACTTGAAGTGACTGCCTTGAAATCTAATAAGCAGATGTATTAGCTGCCTTTCCAGAAATGTTTGGGTGGGAAAAAAAAGTATTTGAATTGAATTTTGTGCTTTGAATAAATTTAAAGGATTACACATCAATTTTAGCCTTTGTAAAAACAATACTGTGTAACAAATCACTCACAATTCAGTGGCTTTTTAAAAATCCAAGCTCGGCCGGGCACGGTGGCTCACGCCTGTTATCCCAGCACTTTGGGAGGCCAAGGCGGGCAGATCAGTTGAGGTCAGGAATTCAAGACCAGCCTATCCAACACGGTGAAAACCCATCTCTACTAAAAATACAAAAATTAGCCGGGCATGGTGGTACATGCCTGTAATCTCAGCTACTTGGGAGGCTGAGGCGGAAGAATTGCTTGAACCTGGGAGGCAGAGCTTGGAGTGAGCCGAGATCTTGCCACCGCACCCCCGTCTGGGCAACAGAGCGAGACTCCGTCTCAAAAATAAAAATAAAAACTAAAAACCCAACCTAAACCTCCGATTTGGCAATGAATTTTAGATACAACACAAAAGCACAATCCAGAAAAGAAAAAATTGTTAAGCTGGACTTCTTTAACAGTAAAAACTTATAACTAATCGCAGTGGCTCATGCCTGTAATCCCAGCACTTGATCTCTCAGAGGCAAGAGGATCGCTTGAGACTAGGAGTTCGGCACCAGCCTCGCCAACATAACAAGATCCAATCTCTACCAAAAAAACAAAAACAAGCAAACAAACAACTCTTATCCTCTGTGAAAACACAAGCCACAGACCAGGAGAAAATATTTGCTGAGCACCTCTCTGATAAAGGATTTGTATTTAAAATATACATAGAACTCACAAAATTTAATAAGATATGAAACAACCCAATATAAAAATGGGCAAAAGAAACGAACAGATACATCAACAAAGACGACACACAGATGACAAAAAAATATGAAAAGATGCTCTACATCATATGTCATTAAGGAACTGCAAATTAAAACAGTGAGATACCACTACATACCTATTAGAATGGCCAAAATAACCTATGGCCATGCCACCCTGAACACTCCCCATCTTGCCTAGAATGGCCAAAATCCAAAGCACTGACAACATCAAATCCTGGAAAGGATGGGAAACAGCAGGAACTCTTATTTATTGCTAGTGGGGACACAAAATAGTATAGCCACTTTGGAAGACAGTTTGATGGCTTTTTGTTTTGTTTTGAGACAGGGTCTCACTCTGTTACTCAAGCTAAAGTGCAGTGGTGCGATCATGGCTCACTGTAGCTGAAACCTCCCAGGCTCAAGCAATTCTCCCACTCAGCCTCCTGAGTAGCTGGGACCACAGGTGTGCACCATCACATGTGGCTGATATTTTTTTGAGACAGAGTCTCACTCTGTTGCCCAGGCTGGAGGACAGTGGCACGACCTAGGCTCACTGCAACCTCCACCTCCGGGGCTCAAGCTATTCTCTTGCCTCAGCCTCCCTAGTAGCTGGGATTGCAGGTGCACACCACCACGCCTGGCTAATTTTTATATTTTTAGTAGACACGGTGTTTCACCATGTTGGCCAAGCTGGTCTGGAACTCCTGACCTCAGCTGATCAGTCCACCTCAGCCTCCCAAAGTGCTGGGACTACATGAGTTAGCCACTGCTCCTGGTCACACTTGGCTAATTTAAAATTTTTGTGTGTGTGTGGAGAAGAGGTCTCCTTATGTTGCCCAGGCTTGTCTCAAACTCCTGGGTTCAAGCAATCCTCCCACCTTTGCCTCACAAAGTGCTAGCATTACAGGTGTGAGCCAGCACACCTGGCTACAGTTTCTTAACAGATGGAAAAATGAATCCACACAAAGAAAAAAAGAACATCAAAAATGGCATTGGGGCCAGGCGCCATGGCTCACACCTGTAATCCCAGCACTCTGGGAGGCCGAGGTGGCCTCAGATCACCTGAGGTCAGGAGCTCAAGACCAGCCTGGCCAACATGATGAAACCCTGTCTCTACAAAAAATATAAAAAGATTAGCTAGGTGTGGTGGCGTGTACCTATAATACCAGCTACTCAGGAGGCTGAGGCAGGAGGATTGCTTGAACCAGGGAGGCAGAGGTTGCAGTGAGCTGAGATCACGCCATTGCACTCAAGTTTGGGCAACAGAGCAAGACTCCATCTCCAAAAAAAAAAAAAAAATGGCACCAATTTTCAACTTGTGATGGGGGATTTCCTGATTGTCTCTTTCCAGAATATCTTTAAGGTCAAAATAGTTTCGTAATAATACTGATGTTGTTGCCTTTTCACTCTCATTCTCTCACAAGCATAAGTGGAGTTTTCCAGTGTAATATGGGAACAGATTGAATGCGGAGGCAGACATGAGAATCTAGCTTTCTTCTATTCATCCAGATATTCAACAGATTTGTTAAAAATGTAAAATCTCACATTTTCTTTCTGAAAAAGTTATTTTTCATAGACATGTTATTTCTGTTAATGTGTCCTCTTTTATTATTGTTTCTAAAAATTTATGTTTTAATCTTTCTTTTATTTTGAGACTAGGTCTCACTCTGATGCTCAGGCTGGAGTACAGTGCATGATCATAGTTCACTCTAACTCGAACTCCTGGGCTCGAGGGATTCTCCTGTCTCAGCTTCCTGAGTAGCGGGGACTACAGGCATGTGCCACCACACTCAGCTAATTAAATTTTTCGTAGAGACAGGGTCTCACTATGTGGCCTAGGCTGGGCTCAAACTCCTGGCCTCAAACAATCCTACCACCTCAGCTTCCCAGAGCTCTGGGATTACAGGGTGAGCCACTGCCTGTTTTAATTTCTTTTTTTTTTTTTTTTTTTTTGAGACGGAGTCTTTCTCTGTCACCCAGGCAGGAGTGCAGTGGCATGATCTCGGCTCACTGAAACCTCCGCCTCCCAGGCTCAAGCTATTCTCCTGCCTCAGCCTCCTGAGTAGCTGGGATTATAGGCACGTGCCACCACACTAGGTTAATTTTTGTATTTTTAGTAGAGATGGGGTTTCATCATGTTGGTCAGGCTGGTCTCGAACTCCTGACCTCGTGATCCGCCCACCTCGGCCCCCCGAAGTGCTAGGATTACCGGCATGAGCCACAACGCTTAGCTGCCTGTTTTAATTTCTAACCGCAGCAAATAATCCACACCAACAGGATTCTTTGGCATTCTCAATAATTTTTAATAGTAGTTAAAAGGTCCTGAGCCCAAAAGGTGTGAGAGTTGTTGTTCTGGAGCAACTAGCATTGAAAGTTCTTTCACAAAGCTGACTGCAAATAAGGAAGATTTGATGACACATAGAACCAGGTGGTAAAAATACAGGATGAGGGAAGGGCTTTCGAAATGGAGGCAAACAGAATAGGATCAGAAAATCTGAGCTGGAGATTAGTACAAAAGGGAGGAGGGACTAAATCTTTTATTGTCTCTGGGGTGTAGATCATTTACCTGCTCACTGTAGACTCGTGCCTGACAAATATAATTGCCTGGCAACCTCGGCTATTAGTTGTTTGAGACAGAGATATGATTGTAGATTATGGCTGTATGTAATAATAATACCTCTTAAATTGCATCTGGCACTTAGGGACGCTGTCTAAATCCCTTGTGGCATCATTATTCATAGTTGCCTTCTGTATTCATTTTACTTATAAAGAAATTGAAAACTCAGAAAAGAGTGTGTGGCTTTGGATTTAGGTAGCCCCGGATTAAAAATCCTGCCTAATGCGGGCTTCATCCACTGTGTGAGAAGGTAACCATTTCAAGCCTGCACTGCTGAAGGAAGCACCAGTGTCCTGGCAACACCTCCTGTGTCCTGACTTTGGCTTTGGTTCTCACAGTGTGGTTTCCTTTGTTCTTTCCCACCATTTGAGCCTGATTCTCCAGCTTTTCCAGTAAGTCTTGGGGCCACTGAAACTTTTACAATAAATTCATTTTCTTTTTACAGCAATGAATGAGGGTTCCAATTTCTCCATGTCCTCATGAACACTTGTTATTAACCAGCTTTTTTTATTATAGTCACGCATTGCATAATGACATTTTGGTCAATGATGGACCTCACATATGGTGGTCCCATAAGACTATAACGGAGCTGAAAATTTCCTATTGCCTAGTGATGTCATAGCCATCATAATGTGGTAATGCAATACATTACTCACGTGTTTGTGGGGATGCTGGTGTAAACAAACCTGTGCTCCCAGTCATATAAAAGTGTAACACGTGCTGAGCGCTGTGGCTCACACCTGTAATCCTAGCACTTTGGGAGGCCAAGGCAGGCAGATCACCTGAGGTCAGGAGTTCGAGACCAGCCTGGACCAACATGGCGAAACCCCGTCTCTACTAACCTACAAAAATTAGCCTGGCGTGGTGGTGGGCACCTGTAATCCCAGTTACTTGGGAGGCTGAAGCAGGGAGAACTGCTTGAACCCAGGAGGCGGAGGTTGCAGTGAGCCAAGATGGCGCCACTGCACTCCAATCTGGGCAACAGAGCGAGACTCCGTCTCAAAAAAAAAAAAGTGTAACACATAAATTATGTATAGTACATAACAATTGATAATAAATGACTATGTTTCTGGTTTATGTATTTGCTATCCTATACTTTTTATCATTGTTTTAGACTGTACTCCTGCTACTTATATATTTTTTAAAATTAACTGTAGAACAGCCTCAGGCAGGTCCTACAGGAGGTATTCCGGAAGAAGTCATTCTTATCATGGGAGATGACAGCTCCATGGATGTTTTTGCCCCTGAAGACCTTCCAGTGGGACAAGATGTGGAGGTGGAAGACAATGACACTGATGATCCCGGCCCTGGGTAGGCCTAGGCTAATGTGTGCATTTGTGTCTTCGTTTTTAACAAAAAAACTTTAAAAGTTTAAACAATTGAAAATAAAAAGAGAAAAAAGCTTACAGAATAAGGATATAAAGAAAGAAAATAGGCCGGGGGCAGTGGCTCACGCCTGTAATCCCAGCACTTTGGGAGGCCGAGGCTGGCGGATCACAAGGTCAGGAGTTCAAGACCAGCCTGACCAACATGGTGAAACCCCGTCTGTACTAAAAATACAAAAATTAGCCAGGCGTGGTGGTGCACGTCTGTAATCCCACCTACTTGGGAGGCTGAGGCAAGAGAATCGCTTGAACCTGGGAGGTGGAGGTCGTAGTGAGCCAAGATCATGCTTCTGCACTCCAGCCTGGGTGACAGAGAGACTCCATCTCAAAAAAAAAAAAAGAAAGAAAGAAAATATTTTTGTACGATAGTACAATGTCTTTGTGTTTTAAGCTAAGTGTTATTACAAGAGTCAAAAACACTTAAAAATTTTTTAAGTTTATAAAATAAAAGCTACAGTAAGCTAAGGTTAATTCATTATTGAACAAAGAAAGACAGTTCTTTATAAATTTAGTATAGCCTAAATGTACAGTGTTTATAACGTCTACAGGAGTAGTGTACGGTGATGTCCTAGGCCTTCACATTCACTCACCGCTCACTCACTGATACCCACAGCAACTTCCAGTCCTGCAGCCTCCATTCACGGCAAGTGCCCCATATAAGTGTACTATTTTTTATCTTTTATACCATATTTTTATTGTATCTCTTCTATGTTTAGGCCCACAAATACTGACCATTGTGTTACAATTGCCTATGATATTCAGTACAGTAACATGAGGTACAGGGCTTGTAGCCTAAGAGCAATAGGCTCTACCATATAGCCTAGGTGTGTAGTAGGTTACAGTAGGTTTGTGTAAGTGCACTTGATAATGTTCACAAGACAAAATCACCAAATGACTCATTTCTCTCAATGTATCCCCATCGTTAAGCAATGCATAACTGTATGGTCGTTCTAGTCAGGGTTGATTTCCACTGTTCGCAGCTAAGATAACTGTGGCTAATCTCAAAATTAATTGAATAATAAACGTTTCATGGAAAGCCCTCATATATAATCCTTCAACTTTCAAGTTTAGGGATTACTTTTGACTTATATGAAGACAGAGCAACAAGAAGTCAGTATTGTATAAGCCCAGAAGGCAAGGACACTTGCCCATAAGCCATAGAGAACTTTCTACACTTTTGGAAAGGATAGCTCCTAAAAATACATGAGCCCAACTTCCAAGTGTCAACACTCGCACATCTTTGCCTGAAGGCTCTCTCTGGTTCTGAAATCTTTACACAAATCAGGCCACAAGCTCCAGGGAATCAAATATATCCCAAGAGCATTCTTCAAACCAATGATGGTTAGAAGATGGTAGATAAATACTCCAGCTCCCTCCACCCCCAGGCAGGATAATTTTTTAAAAATATTTTGTCCCTCTTATTTTTATTAAGATATAATTCACATACCATAAAGCTCATACTTTTAAGGTGTACAATTCAGTGGTTTTTAGTATATTAACTAAAAATAGCTGCGCAACCATCGCCACTGTTTAATTTCAGTTCATTTTCATCACTCCAAACAAAAATTCTGTACTTATTAGCAGTAATTCCCCATTCCACCCTCCCACCAGCCGCTAGCAAACACTAATCTATTTTCCATCTCTATGGATTTGCCTATTCTGGAAATTTTATATAAATTTTATATAAATTTTATATAAAACATATGGTATGGAGTCATATAATATGTGGGCTTTTATGACTGGCTTCTGTCACTTAACATAATGTTTTCAAGATTCATTCATGTTGTACCATATATCAATAATCTATTTCTTTTTATTGCTGAAATCTATTTCATTGCATGGATATACCACATTTTGTTTAATGACTCATCAGTTGATGGACACTTGGATTTTTTTTCCGCTTTTGGCTATTCTGAATAATGCTGCTGTGAATATTCATGTACGAGTTTCGTGCGAATATTTTTTTCAATCTTCTTGGGTATGTAACAACTGGGAGTGGAGTTTCTGGGTCATAGGATAACTCTATGTTTAACTTTTTAAGAACTGGAAAACTGTTTTCCAAGGCAGCTATGCCAGTTTTCATTCACACCAGCAATGAATGAGAGTTCTAATTCCTTCACATTCTCACTAACATTTGTTATTATTGTCTTTTTAATTGTGGTTATCCTAGTGGGTGTGACATATCTCATTGTGGTTTTGATTTGTGTTTCCCTAATGATGAATGATGTTGAACATCTTTTCTTGTACTTACTGGCCATTTGTATATCTTCTTGGGAAAAATATCTATTCAAATCTTTACCCATTACTGTTGGGGTCTGTCTGGCAGGATAATTTTGAGTTGTACTTTCTACACTGTCTGCCAGAGTTCTCCAGTGGGATTAGGATCTATTTGCTCACACTGGTGACTTGATTGATAACACATCTTTTATCTGTGCTCTCCCTTCCATACTAGTTTGCTAAGACTGCTATAACAAAGTAATACAGACTAGGTGGCTTAAACCACAGAAAGGTATTGTCTCACAGTTCTGGAAGCTGGAAGTGTGAAATTAAGACATCAGTAGAGTTGGTTTCTTCTGAGGGCTGTGAGGGAAGGAACTGTTCCATGTCTCTCATTTAGCTTCTGGTAGTTGTTTTCTGGCAATCTATGTCATTCCTTAGCATAAGTAGAGAGAGTAGGAGGAATGATGTTCACCAAAATTATGTAGATTGGGTAGGGATGCCATTTAAATTCTGGATAGAAATTGGCCACTTCACTATTCACCTCCTCCAATGCCCACCACACATACCTCTGATGAGTTAGAATTTTGGACTTCCCCAAACATTCCAAGCTCTCACATATCCTTATGCCTTTGCCCAGGCTATTTTTGGGCAACCATTCACAAATCTCATTCTTCCTTTAAGTTCCAGCTCAATGTCACTCCTTATTTAAGTCATTCCCAAATGAGTCTAATCATAGTAAATTCCAGAACTTGTGTGGAAGCTCCGTAAGTCCAGATAGGCTACCAGCACGTGAAGCCTGAGAATGAAGCCAACATGAAGAAGGACAGAGAAGAGAGATTGAGAGAAGCCAAATTCTGGGGACATCATTTGAATTGAATCTCTGGGTTAAACTACACCAACCCGTGCTGATCCCTTGATAGTTCTGTGTCACGTGCCACAGTATCATATGTCTCGATAGTTCCATGTCAAGTGTAGAGACAACAGGATTGCCTTAGGAATATATTCTAAACTCATATAGAGTCTGCTTTTTTTTTGAGACGGAGTCTTGGGCCGGGCGCGGCTCACGCCTGTAATCCCAGCACTTTGGGAGGCCGAGGCAGGCAGATTACCTGAGGTTGGGAGTTCGAGACCAGCCTGACCAACATGGAGAAACCCTGTCTACTAAAAACACAAAATTAGCCGGGCATTGTGGCACATGCCTGTAATCCCAGCTACTTGAGAGGCTGAGGCGGGAGAATGGCATGAACCCGGGAAGCGGAGCTTGCAGTGAGCCGAGACAGCGCCACTGCACTCCAGCCTGGGCGTCAGAGTGAGACTCCACCTCAAAAAAAAAAAAAAAAAAAGACGGGAGTCTCACTCTGTTGTCCAGGCTGGAGTGCAATGGCACGATCTCAGCTCACCACAACCTCTGTCTCCCGGGTTCAAGTAATTCTCCTGCCTCAGGCTCCCAAGTAGCTGGGATCACAGGCACCCACCAACATGCCTGGTTAATATTTGTATTTTCAGTAAAGACAGGGTTTCACTATGTTAGCCAGACTGGAATCGAGCTCCTGACCTCAGGCGATCTGCCCGCCTTGGCCTCTCAAAGTGCTGGGATTACAGGTGTGAGCCACTGCACCCGGCCACTTTCCATAGAGTCTGCTATGCCTTGGTTTGTAGTGGCTTCATCACGTATCTTGCAAAAAAACTAAGACAAGATTGTCTAAATTCTCTAGGTCAGTTTCCTATGGCTGCTGTGACAAATATCTACTTGTGGCTTAAAATAACACAAATGTATCATCTTATAGTTCTGGAGGTCAGAAGTCTAAAATACATCTCACAGGGCTAAAATCAAGGTGTCAGCCAGGTCGATTTCTGGAGGCTCTAGAGGAGAATCTGTTTCCTTTTCTTTTCCAGATGCTACAGGCTGCCGCCTCCTCTGGCTCATGGCCCCCTTCCTCCATCTTCAAAACCAGCACAAGCATCAATCCAACTTCTGCTTCCATCCTCACATCTCCTCAGACTCTCTTGCCTCTCTCTTTCACTTATAAGGACTCTTGCCATTACAGTGACCCCATCTGGATAATCCAAGATATCTCCCCATCTCAAGATTCTTCACTTTTTCACATCTGCACAAATCCTTTTGCCAGGTAAGGTAACATATTCATAGGTTCTGGGGATTCAAAAGCAGACATCTTTGGGAGGGAAGGCATTATTCGGCCTCTGCCTCTTCATAGATTTTATTTTTCTTGCTGTCTTACTTATTGTCATATTTGACCATTTCTAAAATTCTGGCATTCTTTCAATTAGTTATACCTTCCTTCTTTCCTCCCTTCCTTTATTGGACAACCTCATCTGAGCACCTACTATGGGCTAAGTGCTATGCAAGGTACTGCAGGGATACAATTATGTATCCAGACTCTACCCTCAAGGTATTTACAGTCAGTGCATTTCCTCGATGGCCCTGTTACTGGTCTTAATTAAAATGAGCTAACCTTTGGGAAAGGACATTGCAAACACTGCAGGTGCAAAAGGTAGTAGAAAGCTAACAACAAAGAGAGTGGTCCAAGATTTGAAGTCCTGGTTTTCACAAAGTATAGATAGGACTGACTTTCCCTAAGTGGGCACTGACACTGTGAAGACCGGTCATACCCTCACCCAAAGGCTGTCACTGTGGACTTCACCATCACCTCCAACCTCACTCCCCACCCCTGCAAGAAGTGCAGCTTTCTGCAAAACATTTGAGCCACTTTTTTTTGGCAAATTTCCCACAGATCAGTCTCAAGAAATGCTTGACAAAACACTTGGTCCCTAAAGAGTCTTATCTTTTACAAGTACATACTGAAATATTTACGGATGAAATGATACGATGTCAGGGATTTGCTTCAGAACAAAATGTGTGGGAGAAAGTGGGTGGGATATCGATGAAACAAGACTGACCATGAGTTAATAATTGTTGAAGCTGGGTAATGGAACACAGGGGCTTATTATACTATTCTATTTTTTTTTTCTTTGCATGTTTAAAATTTTCCATTAAAAAAGTTGGCAGGGCGCAGTGGCTCATGCCTGTAATCCCAACACTTTGGTAGGCTGAGGCGGGTGGATCACCTGAGGTCAGGAGTTTGAGACCAGCCTGGCCAACATGGTGAAACGCTGTCTCTACTACAAATACAAAAATAAGCTGGGCATGGTGGCTCATGCCTGTAGTGCCAGCTACTTGAGAGGCCAAGGCATGAGAATCACTTGAACCCGGGAGGCAGAGGTTTCAGTGAGCCGAGATCACACCACTGCACCCCAGCCTGGGCAACAGAGTAAGACTCCGTCTCAAAAAAAAATAAGTAAATAAAAAATAAAATTACAAATTTAAAAGGTTAAGGAGGAAAATTTTGTCACTATATTTTACCTATGTCATTGTCATAAGCTTATCATTTGAATATATTTTACTGTATAAATATTTGCCTAGATTTTAAAAATAAATAAGCACAGGTATATAAATATTTGACAAAGCAGTTATCTTCTACAACCACTTGAATCACAGCAGGGAAGAGAAAGTGCTAGATATCTTGCCTGCGGCTAGCCTTGGAACAATAATGGTCCTGTCCTCAGAGAAGAAACACATGAAACTCTCAAACTTCATTCCAGTAACTGGACTTAAAGGGTTAAACATACCATATGGGGAAAGATAGTTTAACTTGATTAAGAGATAATTGTGGCTCTTTATGATGGAAATGGTGAACTGGCTTGACCCATCTCAGATTTTCGTATATTAACTTCCAGGTAGCATATTAGCATTAGCTTGGGATCATGAAACTATGGTTTTCAGCCTCAGTGTGAATCTGAGAAAAACAACTGAAATGAATAGAATTTTCTTTGGAACTTCTTTATCTGCATTTTCAGTACTTGTGTAGGGAAAAGAGCTCAAGCATTAGAGCCAAAAATTGAACTTGACTTCCATCTCAGACCTCAGGCAGGTTCCATAACCTCCCCAAACCCGTTTCCTCATCTATAAAATATAAAATAATATCTACTTTGCATGGATGCTGTGAGGGTTATGGGTAATGTATATAAAATGCCTCTCCCACCACAGACAACTAATGAGAGCTTAGTGTATTTATAATTGCATGTTCCTCTTTACCCCTCCCCACATCTCCCATACAGTGCTTGGCACACAGTAAGAATCTAAAAATGTTTGCTGAATTAAATTAAACCCTAATTAGATGGTAGATAGATGGAGTTAGTGGGAGGAAGTGTTAAGACTATAGCAGGCTCAGCTGGGCGCAATGGCTCATGCCTATAATCCCAGCACTTTGGGAGGCCAAAGTAAGTGGATCACCTGAGGTCAGGAGTTCAAGACCAGCCTGGCCAACGTGGTGAAACCCCGTCTCTACTAAAAATACAAAAACTAGCCAGGCATGGTGTGCACCTGTAATCCCAGCTATTTGGGAGGCTGAGGCAGGAGAATGAATCATTTGAACCCAGGAGGTGGAGGCTGCAGTGAGCTGAGATTGTGCCACTGCACTGCAACCTGGGCAACAGAGCAAGACACTGTCTCAAAAAAAAAAAAAAAAAAGCTGTACCAAAATCCGCCCTTGGCACATGACTTGTTCACATGAGAGCTTCATCTCCCACTTCCTGTCCCTCACATCTAATCAATTACCAAGTTCTATCTATTCAAGCTCCCAGCATCACTAGAATCTACTCACTTCCCTTAGATCCTGCTACTACCACCTTAGTTCAAGATTCATCTCTCTCACCCGGTCTACAGCAAAGGCTGGTCCCCTCAATCTGTTCTCGCCCCCTACAGTCCTTTCTCTTCACTGTAGCTGGAGGGATTTTTTTCCTTTTTTTAATTATGAAAAATTTAAAACATTCACAAAAATTGAGAATATAATGAACACCCATGTACTCATCACCCAGCTTCATTCAATTATCAATGAATGGCCAATTTTGTTTCACATATACCCCACCCACTCTCCCCAACGTTCTTGGATTATTGGAAGCAAATTCCAGAAGCCATCGCATTTGGAAGGGGAGTCTTTTCATGGATTCAGAATAAAACCCAAAATCCTTCACAGGGCTTGCCAGGTCCTTGATCTCTGCTGACTTCTCCAACTACAGATTCTAGCTTGCTATTCCCCCAGACTGAGACCTAGGCAAGCCAGCCTTCCCTCAGTTCCTTCAACATTCATGTTGTTTCTTTCTGTCCCTGCGGCCTTCAGGCTGCTTTCAATGCCCAGAAAGCCTGTTATCATCTTCTTTCACCCTGTTTGCTGGGCTTTAGCTGCTCATGTCTTTGCTATCACTTTGAATATCACCTTCTCAAGAGGCCCCCAGCTCAGGCTAGGTGTCCCCTTGCTCTCTTGGCACCTTCTGCTTCTCCTGAAATTATCAATACATAATTTTGTAGTTAATCATGTAAAGCTGCCATCCCTGTTAAAAATGAGCTCTATGGCGTAGAAACCGTGTCTGTTTTGTACCCTGCTGAAGCACCCCGTGCACAGCTCCATACCTTCTTTATAGGAGGCACCTAATAAATATGTGTTGAATGACATCCCCAAGAAAGGTAAATACAAAAGCCACATGCATTTCACATTATAAATTGCTTATATACTTAGACCAGTGTCTTAAACCTGTTATAACCACAAGAAAAATGCCCAGGCCTTTAATTTTAGGTGTATTTTGTTACAGTCAATACGACTTTTTAAAAAGATTCTGAGCTGCATATTATGCTAGACACTGAAGGTTCAAAGATAAATAATACACTGCAAAATGATAAAAAAAAACTACAACAAACTTAGTTTAAAGAGCTCAGTTGACTTTATGTGAGAGTCTGTGATTGGGCAACACTCCATTCCATAAAATAGAGTAAGTGTTCCGATAAGCTGAGCAGATGAGGTTGGCTTTATAGACAAAGAAGGGCGGAAGAAAGCACAAGCAAAGAATGAAAATTGCATTGATCCTTTCAAAGCCACTTTTCTTGTAAGGTGGGACAGGAAGACAGAATAATAGAAAAATAACTGATTAGTTAATATTAGGTTACTTCAGGCTACTTCTGTTGTACAAAGGTTAAAGCAGAGATTTAACCGGGCCTGTATGAGAAACTGGCTGTTATCTCTCCTGATTTCTCAGAAGGTCAGACAACAACCTAGTTTGGATTTGGTGATGTGGAACTTTATCAAAGTTAACTCCATTCTGATTTTTAGTCTGGTCTGTTGGAGCCTAGTGCAGAAACTTAGCCCAAAACAGTAGCCCCCCGTAATTTTTATTTAACTACACAGATCCTTCCCTCAAGAGTTGCGTCTAGAGATAAAGACAGCAATTTAATGCTGTGATAATTGGTCATTTCTCATACTATATGTAGAAGGCAGAATATTTCATTAGCCAGGGAATCTGTAAAGTGTCAAACAACTAGAAATAAGCAAAAATTTGCCATAAAACAACAGCTAACATTTACTGGGTTCTTCTTTTTGGCCAAGTATGGTGAAAGCATTTTTCACATATGATTTCATTGAATTCTTACAACACCCTTTGAGACTTACCTTATGCTTCCTATTTTACAGATGGAAAAAATCTACCAACACGTTGAAAATTTAGGTAACACTTTCTAAGTTATCCAGGAGTTGAAACCAAGGAGTCTGACCCCGAGGGTATACTCTTACCCTCTATGCTGGGGTTAACAAGCAATCTTCGAGTACTGCTGCAAGAAAAAAATAAAACAAAGGACACTTTTTAATTAATCACTGCTTCCCACTTCATGTCCTGGTTTCATAGTTGTGTGTGTACACTTTCATAGGAAAATAGCAGATGTTGTGAAACCTGTTACTGATAAGGCTAGGTTCCTACGGGTCCAAGGCACTAACCACTGAATTTGGACTTTGTACCAAATATTTCCTATAGAGAGAAATAAGCTAGAAACTCTCAAGGTGTGAAGCTACTGCCTACCTTGAACCTAGCCTGTCTTCTTGGCCAAATTGAAAGCTCTGCATTCTTTTCTTCTTGTGCAGTACACCTTGTTGGCTTACCGCCTACAGATGGGATCTAGTCAAGAGGAAATTCATTATATTTTAAAACGGATAAATTGTTCAGATGAGTTACATGCTTGGAACTTAAACCATGGCAAAAAAAATTCTGTATTAATTATGCATATTTGGGAGTTTGCTTTTTAACTTTTAATTAAGGGAAATTTCCATCATATGCAAAAATAGACCACGTAATATAATCAACCCCCACGTACTCTTCACCCTGCTTCACACAGACACTTTTTCGTGGATCCATATTGCCTCCTCTGTCTTAACTAAGCCATTGCTGGATGAAAAGAAACCCTAGAGCAGCATTGTTTAATGTGAGCCAGATATGTAATTTTACCTTTTCTAGTCACCACATTTGAAAAGTAAGAAGAAACAAGTGAAATAAACTGTAACCGTACATTGTATTTAACCTAATATATTAAAAATATGTTCATTCCAGTACTATCAATATAAAAGTTATTATTGAGATATTTTATATTCTTTCTTTTGTACTAAGTCTTTGAAATGCGGTGTACATTTTGCAATTACAGCATATTACAATCTGGACGGGCTTAATATTTTAAGGGCTTAGTAGCCATATGTGATATAAGTTAAATACACTAGTTTGTGATTAGTGGCTACCATATTGAACAGAACAGCCCTAAAGCGCCTAGGGTAAGAGAGTAAGGACTAAGCTCTGATTTTTCTCTTGCCCAAATTCCTATCTAAGGAGCCTGGGGAGTCATGCCCTACAAACCATAAATTCTCATCAGATGGGGTTTATTTAACCCTGTATATTGTGACTTACTTTCCAATCTGACTCTAGCATAACAAGAAAGAAAATCGAAATATTTTACCCCAAAACATGTTTCTCTGCCATATCTTGAAATGGCCCTGAAAAGCCATCCCTTATGGGAAAAATCCACATTCTATAGAGAATCCCCTTTCTACTTTGTTTTCCTTCCTTTTTTTCTAGATCCAGGAGATAATCAACTAAGAGCCAGGTACCCTTTTAGGTCCTATTCGAAACATTTTACAACCTGCTCTCTCTGCAGTCTGCTAAGTTGGTCTCCACAACCCTTTATCTTAACCTAAACATTTCTTTTCTGGTGATGCCAGGTCTTCAGATAAACTCAACCAACAGTCAACCAGAAAATGTTTAAATTTACCTACAGCCCGGAAGCAACCCCCCTCACCGCCCCACTTTGAGTTGTCCTGCTTTTCCAAACCAAACCAATGTGTTTCTTAAATGTTTTCTATTGATGTCTCATACTTCCCTAAAACATATAAAACCAGGCTGTACCCCCACCACCTTGGGCGCACGTTCTCAGGACCTCCTGAGGGCTGTGTCACAGGCCATGGCCACTCATATTTGGCTCAGAATAAATCTCTTAGAATATTTTACAGAGTTTGACTCTTCATCGACAGGAGTAAACAGCTATTTTGCAATTTACCCGAAAATAATGCTACTAAAGACTTCTGGCAAAAGTTGAAGTACAGTGCATATATACTGGGCTTCTCCATGAAATCGCCAACAAAAGAAGACCAACAACAATAATTAAAAAGTTACTCGGGAGGCTGAGGCAGGAGAATCGCTTGAACCCAGGAGGCGGAGGTTGCAGTGAGCCGAGATCGCGCCACTGCACTCCACCCTGGACGACAGAGCAAGACTCCGTCTCAAAAAAAAAAAAGTTAGACAAGTCCTTCTACAAAAAAGGACAACCTCCAAACCCCAGACTATGATGAAATGTGGCTCTCCAGATCTTGAGCAAGGTTATAGTGAGTAGAAAGTATGTTAGCATTTCCTGAGAGGTTACAACATGGTAGAGTGCAGTGGCTCTAGACACGCAATACCTGGTTCTGCTATTTACAAGCTGTGTGACTTGAGCAAGTTATTCAATTTCTCTGTGCCTCAGGTTCCTCGTCTATAAAAATGAGCATCATAAAGTCTGGGATAGTTTTAAGGACTGAATGAGGAATACATGTAAAAACATGCATGGCCCATGTTAACCTTCCATAAATGATCACCATTCAAAACAAAAAAAAAACAAACCCAACAGCAACACAACTGTGGGGAGACCAAAAGGAAAATGAGAACTGAGGATGAGGAAGGTGGGGCTGATGATACAATTGAATTCATTAGTAATTTTTCTCTGTGCTCTGGATTCTAACTTAACGAAGGTGCTTGGAGACGGGAGTAAGACGAGAGAAGAAATCAAAACCGGCTTTGCTGGTGCTGACCAGTCCATTAAGCAGAGTTAAACATAAAATCCCTAGACAAAATATCTCTTATCTAGGAATTTTTTTTTTTTTTTTTGAGACAGAGTTTCACTCTTGTTGCACAGGCCGGAGTACAATGGCACGATCTTGGCTCGCTGCAGCCTCTGCTTCCTAGGTTCAAGCGATTCTCCTGCCTCAGCCTCCCAAGTAGCTGGGATTACAGACGTGAGCCACCATGCCCAGCTAATTTTTGTATTTTTAGTAGAAATGGGGTTTCACCATGTTGGCCAAGCTGGTCTCAAACTCCTGACCTCAAGCTCTCTACCCGCCTTGGCCTCCCAAAGTGCTGGGATTACAGGCGTGAGCCACCACACCCGGCCTATTATCTAGGAATCTTTACAGTTGTCCACAACAACCTCCTACTTGGACAGCTTGCTCAACTGAAGGGAAATTGTCCTACTGAAAAAAAAAAAAGACAACATAATTTGGGGAGAGTGTTCTAAGGCAGCATTTTCATTTTGAAGTTGTCAGCTACTCCAGCTCAATAAACTGACCCTCTCCAACCTGTTTTTCAACAAAAGAACAAAAGAACCAGATACAATTGTTTGCATGTAGATATGAGATAAACACAGAAAAGAAATGCAATTTAAGTTGTATGCATAGTACAGTTTTTAAAAGTGACACACAGAAGAATATTTAAGAAAAAGATTTCACTCTCAAAGAATTTAAAAGGAACCTATAAAATCTTTGCCAAAGGGGCTGTGAGCGGTGGCTCATGCCTGTAATCCCAGCACTTTGGGAGGCTGAGGCGGGTGGATCACTTGAGGTCAGGAGTTCAAGACCAGCCTGGCCAACATGGTGAAACCCTTTCTCTACTAAAAATACGAAAAAATTATCTGGGTGTAGTGGCACATGCCTGTAATCCCAGCTACTCAGGAGGCTAAGGCAGGAGAGTAGCTTGAACCTGAGAGGCGGAGGTTGCAGTGAGCCGAGATCACACCACTGCACTCCAGCCTGGGCAATAGAGCAAGATCCTGTCTCAAAAAGAAAAAAAAAAAAAGATTATTTGCCAAAGAGCTTCAGAAGGAAGTATGAGAGATCAGAGAGGAAGATGAAGTAACCGGCTTCAGTAAGGAAAAAAATGATACATAACATTAAAGTATTTTGGAAATGAAAATCACAATAGAAGCAGTAAGAAGCATAGAAATGCTGAAAAAAGAATCCATGACTTGGAAAACAGGGTTAAGAAAAATATAGAGGGCAGAGATAAAAGAAAAGACAGTGGTTATCCATAATATGGAAGAACAATATATTAGATTATAATAGAATAATATATAATATAGATAGATATGAGGAAAAACAGTACTCAGGAAACATGGCACTGATCAACCCTTCTTGGAAAAGTTACTTGCAAAATCTAGACAATCAAGAGACAGTTCAAGATAAAGAATTCAAGAATGGAAAAGACTTTGCTTTAATGGATTGTTAGTGAGTACTGACCCCATTTAAATATCAAGAGGTTACTGGAAAGGGGTCCTGATCCAGACTCCTAAAGGGTTCCTGGATCTCATGAAGAAAGAATTTGGGGTTAGTCCATAGAGTAAAGTGAAAGCAAGTTTACTAGAGAAGTAAAGAAACAAAAGAATGGCTATTCCATACACGGAGCAGCCCTGAGGGCTGCTGGTTGGCTATTTTTATGGTTATCTCTTGATTATATGCTAAACAAGTGGTGGATTATTCATGAGCTTTCCAGGAAAGGGGCAGGTAATTCCTGGAACTGAGGGTTCCTCCCCCTTTTAGACCATATGGGGTAGCTTCTGGACATTGCCATGGCATTTGTAAACTGTCATGGCACTGTTGAGAGTGTCTTTTAGCAGGCAAATGTATTATAATTTATGTATAATGAGCAATGAGGATGATCAGATGTCACTTTCATCACCATCTTGGTTTTGGTGGGTTTTGGCCGTCTTCTTTACCACATCCTGTCATCCTGTTGAGATACAGGTTGTTATGACCTGCATCTCGTGACTTCCTATCTCATCCTGTGACTATGAATGCCTGACCTCGTGGAAATGCAGCCCAGTGGTCTCAGCCTCATTTTACCCAGCCCCTATTCAAGATGGAGTTGCTCTGGTTTGAACTCCCCTGACAAAACTGAGGTAAACAATAGCAAGAATTACAAACTGCAGAGCACAATCAGTTGCAGGGTTGACACTGTCAATGTAAACACAGTCAGGTAGTCTAGGAGGGCATGCTAGGCCTCTGGGCCAACAGTCACCAACAGTGGGGCCTTCACTGTAGCAGCCACCAAAGCATGGCTCAGCATTGCTCCCCTCTGCAGAGGCAAGCCTGGCTCTCTGTTTCTTCCAGAGATTCTGTGGGCTTCCTTGTTAAAAAGAATTTTTCTGTAGATTCTGTTTTACTATGGATTCTGTTGTTTGTCATTAAGACTCTGACTGATAAACCATTCAAATGAAATTTAAGAAAGGCCAAGCACAGTGGTTCATGCCTGTAAGCCTGGCATTTATGGAGACTGAGGTGGGAGAATTGCTTGAGGCTAGGAGTTTGAGACCAGCCTGGCCAACACAGTAAGACCCCATCTTTTAAAAAAAAATTAAGAAAGATGTATGTGGTCACAGTGTTAAGTGTATGGATGCTTATACACAGTTGGTAGGAATGGTGTCCCAACCTTTGAAACGGCAATTTGGTGGTATCAATTAAGATATTAAACATGAATCTCAGTGACCCAGAAATTCTATTTCTAAAGGAAATTATCTTACATATTTAAAGTCATTTTCATTTGTTCAACGGGTATGTATTAAACACTGTGCTACATGCTGGAGACCCTGCAATAAGCAAAACAAGCCAAAATTCCTACCTTCATGAGGCTTACATTCTGGATGGAAGAGTGGAGGGCAGATAGACAATGAGGAAAGTAAAATATAAGATACAGTATGTTAGAAGATGAGAAGTGCTATTTCGAAGGAGAAAGCAAGGAAAGGATGTAGGAGGTATTAGACAATTTTTAATTTGCGATCAGTGGTCAAGGAAGACTCATATGTGAGTAAAGACCTGAAGGAAGTGGGGGATTAAGTAACATAATATTTGAAAGAAGAGAATTCCAAAAAGAAGAAACAGCAAGTGCAAAGGCCCTAAGGCAAAAGCCTACCGAACATATTAGAACAATTGCCAAGGAAACTAGTGTGGCTGGAGAAGAGTGAAGATTGGAGTATGGAAGGAGATGGTTCAGAGAATAATGGCACTGGGGGTAGACAGTGTAGCTTTGTTGGCCGTTGTAAGGACTTTGGTTTTTAACTCTGAATGAGTGAGAAGCCATTAATTTTTAATGTTGTTGTTTTGAGACAGAGTCTTGTTCTGTCACCCAGGCTGGAGTGCAGTGACACACTCATGGCTCACTGCAGCCTCAGCCTCTTGGGTTCAAGCAATCCTCCCACCTCAGCCTCCCAAGTAGCCGAGTCTACAGGCACGTACCACTCTGCCTGGGTAATTTTTATATTTTCTGTAGAGACAGGGTTTCGCCATGTTGCTGGTCTTGAACTCCTGGGCTCAAGCAATCCACCCGCCTCAGCCTCCCAAAGTGCTGGGATTACAAGTTTGAGCTACTGCGCCCAGCCACATTGAAAGGTTTTAAGCAGAGAGAAAAGAGAGAAATATTAACATATTAAAATGCGCTGCATTGTGAATGGGTTGAAGAAGGGCAAGGCGAACACAGAAGGCATTTAGGAGGCTATTCCAGTTATCCAGTCAAGAGATGGATGGTGACTTGGACCTGGGGGGAAAACAATGGAGTGGGGATAAGTGGTTAGATTACACGAAGAGGCAAAAGTGCAAAGACAAACACGTTCAAGAGATGTTGCTTATAACTGAGAGAAACTAGACATAGCCTAAATATCCAATAATAGAAGACCAGTTAAACATATGATATATCCATTTTTTTTTTACTTAAAAGCTTCTGTAGTGATTGAAAGCATGTGTTAATTTTTAAATTAAAAAGCCAAGTGAATAACATTATTTTTTAATGTTACTCAACTTCAACAAAAGCATGTTTCGGGACCATTAAAATATCTTGTTTGGCAATTAAAACTACAAACCTAGAAGCACTGACATTAAAGTTTCTTATTTCAAAAACAATTATGAGCGGTCAGGCACAGCAGCTCACACCTGTAATCTCAGCACTTTGGGAGGCTGAGGCAGGTGAATCACCTGAGGTCAGGAGTTCAAGACCAGCCTGGTCAACGTGGCAAAACCTCGTCTCTACTAAAAATAAAAAAAAAACTTAGCCAGGCTGGCGGCGGGCGCTTGTAATCCCAGCTACTCTGGAGGCTGAGGCAGAAGAATCGCTTGAAACCGGGAAGCAGAGGTTGCAGTGAGCCAAGATCACGCCACTGCACTCCATCGTGGGCAACAGAGCAAGACTCCATCTCAAAAAACAAAAAACAAAAAAAACGAAAAAACAATAATTATGAGCCAAATAGAAATATGCACCTGTACCTCTTAAACTAGTGTACCAGTAATAATTCATAACTAGACATAACAAAGCATATACTTCTATTCTTTTCCTTTGAAACATTTTTGATAGGACAGATATAGCTTAGGAAATGCAGAAACAAGATGCGAGTCAAATAGTGGTTTTTAATGAAATTTTAGATTGAGTTTGCTGTGACAAAGCATCTAAGATCTGAATAGGCAAAAAGATTTGTCTAAGAGGTGAAACCAGGACATTAATATGTGATTCAGAACCTACAAATTGGTCAGGGAACAATTTGGTGGAGGCTGGAAATTGGTAGATAAGAATTATCTCAATGATCCTTTATTAGTCCACTCACCAAATGCCAGGCGTTATGTCTTCTTGTTTTTACAACTTCTCATTTTAGAATACATACCTTAATTCCACAAACTTGCCCATTAGTCATTGGCTAGTATAAATGGAAGGTCTGAAACCCAAACTTGGGTTGTCTTATGCCAAAGCACATCCTTTTCCTGCTATAACGCCCTGTATTAAGTAAGGTTGGAGTTTGAGACCAGCCTGGCCAACATGCGGAACCCCGTCTCAACTAAAAAAAATTAGCCAGGCGTGGTGGTGGGCGCCTGTAGTCCCGGCTACTCGGGAGGCTGAAGCAGGAGAATTGCTTGAACCCAGGAGGCGGAGCCTGCAGTGAGCCGAGATGGCACCACTGCACTCCAGCCTGGGCAAGGGCGAAACTCTGTCTCAAAACAAAACAAAACAAAACAAAACAAAACAAAACAAAAATGGGCTAAACGACTCACAGGTACCTCTGTAAATTGGGGTTAGGGTGAACTTTCACTTTTACATAATATATTTTGATATATTTAAAATTTTAATAAACTTATTTTACTTTTATAATAAAAAAAAAGTAAGGTTGGCTAGATTGACTTTTAAGGTTGTTAACTGAAAAAAAATCACACGATTTATAAATTTAGAAAAGATTGGCCAGGCACGGTGGCTCATGCCTGTAATCTCAGCACTTTGGGAGGCTGAGGTGGGCGGATCATGAGGTCAGGAGATCGAGACCATCCTGGCTAACACGGTGAAACCCCGTCTCTACTAAATAAAATACAAAAAAAAAAAAAATTAGCCAGGCATGGTGGCGGGCGCCTATAGTCCCAGCTACTTGGGAGTATGAGACAGGAGAACAGTGTGAACCCAGGAGGCGGAGCTTGCAGTGAGCTGAGATCGCGCCACTGCACTCCAGCCTGGGCAACAGAGCGAGACTCCATCTCAAAAAAAAAAAAAATTAGAAAAGGTGAAGAAGACTTTTTTTTTTTTTTTTTAAGGATTACAGCCTTCAAGGCGGCCACTGTGCAGGCTGGGAAGCATGCCTCTGGCCAAGATCAGAGACAGGCACTTTGAAGGAGGAGAGATTAGCATAAAGCTCCTGAAAGGGTTGGTTAAACATACATATTCAACAGGTTACAGGAGGAGCTATGAATTGCCAAGACCGGCTCGGTCAGGGAGACCCTAACCCAGCAGTGCTAGAGTAATTAAAGACACACACACAGAAATATAGAGGTGTGGAGTGGGAAATCAGGGGTCTCACAGCCTTCAGAGCTGCTGAGAGCTTCGAACAGAGATTTACCCACGTATTTATTGACAGCAAGCCAGTGATAAGCATTGTTTCTACAGACTGTAGATTAAGTAAAAGTATTCCTTATGGGAAATAAAGGGATGGGCCGAAATAAAGGGATGGGTGTGGCTAGTTATCTGCAGCAAGAGCATGTTCTTAAGGCACAGATGGCTCATGCTATTGTTTGTGGTTTAAGAACGCCTTTAAGCCGTTTTCCGCCCTGGGTGGGCCAGGTGTTCCTTGCCCTCATTCTGGTAAACCCACAACCTTCCAGCGTGGGCATCATGGCCATCATGAACATGTTACAGTGCTGCAGAGATTTTGTTTATGGCCAGTTTTGGGGCCAGTTTATGACCAGATTTTGGAGGGCCTGTTCCCAACAATGAATATTCATGGTAGTCCTGATGCACGCGTACTGAACAAACATGCATGTAACATACATTCACTTTGGAGTGGAGACTTAACATTTAAATGTATTACAATTCGGACACACACATCAAAATATCTTTTCAGGATACAAAAAAGAGCACGACCTCTGTAAACCAACCAGAACCAGTCCATGGTCAGTGGTCTTATTAAGAGAAAGTTACTGAAATCAGTCTCTTGTCCAATCAAAGCTGTGGTTTTACGGCTGATGGGACAGGGGCTGAGGATCAATTAGCATCTGACGGAGCCGCAAATAGTTTTAATATTGCTTATCTCAAGGTCAGTGCTTGTTTAGCTGCTACAGAAAAAGAAAACCCTTATAACTGTGAACCCCAAAAATCCGAGACAGGTCTCAGTTAATTTAGAAAGTTCATTTTGCCAAGACTGAGGATGCATGCCTGCCTACGACCCAGACTCAGGAGGTCCTCACCACATGTGCCCTAGGGGGTCAGAGCACCGTTTGGTTTTATACATTTTAGGGAGACATGAGACGACATCAGTCAACACATGTAAGATGAACATTGGCTCGGTCTGGAACGGGAGGACAACTTGAAGCAGGGAGGATGTCAGGCCTCTGAGCCCAAGCTAAGCCGTCATATCCCCAGTGACCTGCACGTATACATCCAGACGGCCTTAAGCAACTGAAGATCCACGAAAGAAGTGAAAATAGCCTTAACTGATGACATTCCACCATTGTGATTTATTGCTGCCCCAACCTGACTGATCAATGTACTTTGTAATCTCCCCCACCCTTAGGAAGGCTATTTGTAATTCTCCCCACCCTTGAGAATGTACTTTGTGAGATCCACCCCCTGCCCGCAAAACATTGCTCCTAACTCCACCGCCTATCCCAAAACCTGTAAGAACTAATGATAATCCACCACCCTTTGCTGACTCCTTTTTCGGACTCAGCCCGCCTGCACCCAGGTAAATAAACAGGCTTGTCGCTCACACAAGCCTGTTTGGTGGTCTCTTCACACAGATACCTGAGAAAGAGGAGGCTTCCTGGTCATAGGTAGAGAAGAAACAAATGATTGCATTCTTTTGAGTTTCTGATTAGCCTCTGATTAGGCTCTTTCATTTATACTAGCCAATGACTAATCGGTGACTTTGAATAGAATGGGAGGCAGGTTTGCCCTAAGCAGTTCCCAGCTTGACTTTTCCCTTTAGCTTAGTGATTTGGGGGCCTCAAGATATTTTCCTTTCACATAATATAGTTAGAACACAGGCCTATGTCCTGTTTATAATGTGGTATCTTATTGCCACAGAGTCTATTCTGTCAGCCTTATGATCTCTATTTTAACATTAATGCTGGTCAGTTGTGTCTAAACCATAAAAGGGAGGGGTATAATGAGATGTGGTTGACCTCCCATCTTGTCATGGCCAGGAACTCAGTTTAAGGCTTTTCTGGGGTCCCCTTGGCCAAGAGAGGTTCTTTTCAGTTGGTGGGGGGCTTAGGATTTTAGTTTTAGGTGACAAGGCTTTTCTTTGGGAAGAATAGTATATCTAGTGGGATTATATTCAATTCCATGGAACAAACCCTGACCTTAAACAAGTAAGGGGGTTGCTTTTCTCATGTAGTAAGACATCTGGAGCTAGGCACAGCTAGGTGGGTGCGGCTCCACCTTTATTGTGGGCTGTCCCAGAGTCTAAGACTACTGCTCCACCTCCAGCCTCAAGGCAACCTCACAGCAACCTCAAAGCAGGAAGGAAACAGGAGGCTGAGAAAAGGGGTAGTACCTGCAACAGGAAAGCAAAAACCTTCCCAGGACCTGCCAGCTGACGTCCTCCTATATCTCAATGGCCAGAATTGTGTCACGGGACCATTTCCTCCTACATCTCATTGGCCAGAACCATGTCATGTGACCACCCCTGCCATGACCTCTGCGAAAGTGGGCATCTTAGCTTGGCACATTGCCTCCCTGAACAAAATCTGGGTTCTCTTAGAAGTTAAGAAGGCGAGAATGGATTTGAGGAGGCAGTTAGCAGTGCCCCGTAAAGAACTGACGGATCAGGGATGTCGGGAGAGGAGAAGCCGCCTCGGAAGTACCACTGGACTCTGGATTTCTAGGAGCTCTGGGCACCACTGTTGATGCATTTTGCTACAAGGAGGCAGGGAAAGATAGTCTTTGTTCCACGAAGCTCTGGGCTTAGCTTCAGTTCTATTACAGCCCCTTAATGACAGGGAATACATTCTGAGAAATGCATCTTTAGGCAATTTCATTTTGTGAACATGGAGTGTACTTACACAAACTTAGATGGTATAGCCTACTACACACCTAAGTTATATGGTATAGCCTATTGCTTCTAGGCTACAAACTTCCACAGCATGTGACTGTACTGAATACTGTAGGCAACTGTACTGAATACTGTAGACAACGGTAAGAATTTATATCTCTAAACATAGAAGAGGCACAGTAAAAATACAACATAAAAGATAAAAACGGTATACCCGTATAGAGCACTTACCATGAATGGAGCTTGGAGGGCTGGAAGTTGCTGTGGGTGAGTGAATGAAAAGGCCTAGGATATTACTGTCCACTACCGCAGACTTTATAAACACTACATTTAGGCTACACTAATAATAAGTTAATCTTGGCTTACTGTAACTTTTTTACTTTGTAAACTTTAAATTTTTTTTAACTTTTTGACTCTTTTGTAATAATACGCCTTAAAACACAAATACATTTCAGCTGTACAAAAATATTTTCTTCTAATTCTATAAGCTTATTTTTCCCATTTTGAAAATGCATTTATTTACCTTTTAAACTTTTTTTCTTAAAAACAAAGATGCAGGCCTACACAGGGTCAGTATCATCAAGATATCACTACGTGACAGGAATTTGTCAGCTCCATTCTAACCTTGTGAGGCCACTGTTGTAGACGTGGTCCATTGTTAACCAGAACGTCATTGCAGCACATGACTTTATTACAGAAGAAGGAAAGAATGGACAGTGGGGAGCAACCAAGGTCTCTGTCGGCCACAGTTCCTCCACCAGCCCCTGAGACAGAGTTCCCCTCAGGAGGAGTCTGGTATGCGGACCCATGTACACATCATCTCTAGACAGAGAGACTTCAGGACAGTTGTTGACATGGGCTTAGGAAATGGTGGGAGAGTGGCAGGCACTTGGGGATGCTGAAAGTATTTGAAGATAAATCCAGCCTCCCAGATCCGCCTGGAGAGAGGCATTGACAGGGCAGCCTGGCTGCTCAGAGCTACCCTATCCCAGCCTTGTCACTAGCAATATGTCTCTCCTTCCTGGGTCTCATTTACCTCTTCTTTTTTTTTTTTTTGAGACAATGTCTCGCTCTTGTCGCCCAGGCTGGAGCGCAATGGTGCGATCTCAGCTCACTGCAACCTCCGCTTCCCAGGTTCAAGTGATTCTCCTGCCTCAGCCTCCTGAGTAGCTGGGATTACAGGCACCTGCCACCATGCCTGGCTAATTTTTGTATTTTTAGTAGAGACGGGGTTTCACCATGTTGGCCAGGCTGGTCTCGAACTTCTGACCTCAGGCAGTCTGCCCACCTCAGCCTCCCAAAGTGCTGGGATTACAGATGTGAGCCACTGTGCCCGGCTCTCATTTTCCTCTTCTATAAAGGAGAGTAATAACCCTACCTTGCAGGGTTGGCGTGAGGCTCGTTTGAAGTTATGTATGTCCAGCTCCTGTTCTATACTATCCACTCCCTAGATGATGGTTATTTTTGTTATGAGTATGATTTGGCCCCCATGCCCTCTGCTCTAACTCAACTTCCATCCTCTCCCTCTCAGGTCTTCTGACCCACTTGCCATTCCCTTATTAGAACATGCACTCTCTGCCTGGCTTTCCACTTCCCACTTTGCACACGTTGGAATCTTGGCGGAAGCACCTCACATCCCGTTGAACCCAGTACTCCTCTGTGATTCAGTTGGCCTCTGCACTTCTCCAGGAAGTTCTCTCTGCCACTCCAGGCCAGGTGAAGCTGCTCCTCAGTCTCCCTAGCAACCCACACTTAATTCTATCAGGGTTCTTCTTGCACCCTTGGGCAATTACTGAGTTCCTTGCAAGGCTAGTCCAGACTCTCAGTGTATAAACCACCCTTGACGTAACTAATTCCATCTTAGAAAAACCCTCCATTTTATATTTCATGGACACTTTGCTAACAAGGATAAGATGTTTTGCTTGATGAACAAATTTTAAAAAAGAACACAAACAAGCACACTCATCCACTATAAGTTCTCACCAGAGGACCCTCTGACTGTAAAAGAGCGAAGCCTTCAGCTTGGCTGTCTTCACTAACACCGTCTTGCAGTCACTCGTGATAAGACCTCAGAATTTGCCACCGAAAGCTCTGCCACATCAAAGACTCTTCCTGGCAAGACCACCAGGCCCAGACCAGGACTCCCTTTGTCTTCTTCCCTCCCTTTGGACTGGTTCATTAACCCTTTCTCCTGTCTCTTTTTCCTCTTGATGTTAAATATTACTTTGTTGTGGAATGTTTAATCTACAACATTCATATAGTGATTAAGTATACTAGTATGTATGGTTTGCAATATTTACTGACTTATGGAGTGGCTTGAACCTATGTGCTTTGACTACAGAGTGAATGGGAAGGACTAAGGAGAATTGCCTCCTTGGGAATGTAGCTCCTGGATTTTGTGATTGAAATAGCATAAAAAAAAAAAAGACTGACATTGTGGAGAGATACAAACGTGTATGGACATGGTCATCTCTAATCTCTAACTGCTATGACACTCAGAGAGGTTGAGAGGCTCAGGACACTCCCCTTGTTCAAGGCTCTGCGTGAAGAGGAGAAGGAAGAAATTGTGCAATATTTTATTTTATTTTATTTGTTTCAGATGAAGTCTGTCTCTGTTGCCCAGGCTGGAGTGTAATGGCGTGATCTTGGTTCACTGCAACCTCTGCCTCCTGGGTTCAAGTCATTCTCCTGCCTCAGCCTCCCAAGTAGCTGGGACTACAGGCATGTGCCATCACGCCCAACTAATTTTTGTATTTTTAGTAGAGGCAGGGTTTCACCATGTTGGCCAGGCTGGTCTCGAACTCGTGACCTCAAGTGATCCACCCGCCTCGGCCTCCCAAAGTGCTGGGATTACAGGCTTGAGCCACTGCGCTGGCCTAATTGTTCGATATTTTAAATGTTTAAATGACCGGCAAGTCGTAGGTGCTCAACAAATATTTGTTGAATGACAACAAATTAGCACTGTTGACACAAAAAAGGCAATGCAATATATGGGCTATTTAATATTTGCAGATTTTTATTTAAAAATCTGAATTCACAGTACACTGCAGGCGGTTGCTTAGAAGCATACAAGTTTCAAGAAGTTCTGTCACCCTGTGTATACTCTTTTTTTTTTTTTTTTTTTGATACGGAGTCTTGCTGTTGCTGCCCAGGCTGGAGTGCAATGGTGCGGTCTTAGCTCACTGCAACCTCCGCCTCCTGGGTTCAAGCGATTCTCGTGCCTCAGCTTCCCGAATAGCTGGGATTACAGGTGCGTGCCACCAAGCCCGGCTAATTTTTGTATTTTTAGTAGACATGGGGACCAACGTGGACCATGTTGGCCAGGCTGGTCTCAAACTCCTGACCTCAAGTGATCCGCCCACCTTGACCTCCCAAAGTGCTAGGATTACAGGCATGAGCCACCGCCTGGCCACCCTGTGTAAACTCTTATCTGGAGACAACTGCCAAGTTTAAATTTGCAGAGGTAAGGGAAGGAGAGGCCCTGACCCGGTGGCCCCCGCTCGCCCACCTGCTGGAGAGATGGGGAGCTCCTAGGACAGGGGCTGGGTCCTCAAGATGTGGCACGAGGAAGGGGGTCTCACTGAGCCCCCAGCGGCTCCCGCACTGCGCACCCCTGGCTGCGTCCCTCTGCCAGCCTCAACTCAGCCCTCTCCTAGCCGGCGAGGGGTGACGGTCTCTGTGATATCTTTCCGTCCCGCCGGCAGGCGGCGCCCTCCGGCCCTTGTTTCGTTGGGCCCGGACGGGACGTGCGTGCTCAAAGGTTGCCCGGCTCTGACGCCCGCATTTCCTGGTCTGGAGCCGGCTGAGCCACAGCAGGGTCGCCGCGGGGTCCCGGGGCCGTGCTCCCCTGCCCCTCCCGGGAGCGCGCGGGGCGGGGCGGGACCAGGCGGGCGAGCTGGGCCCTCGCCCCTCCCTCGGGCGGTCACCTGGGCACGGGCGCTGCAGGTGTCGGGGCCTCAACCTTGCGGAGCCGACAGCCATCGATCCTCGGGTGAGTGCGGGCGCAGGTGGAGGGTGCCCGGCGCTGTCGCCACCGGCGTCCCAGCCTCGGGGCGGCGAACGGTCCCCGCGCCGCTCCCGGCCTCCCTGGCCGGGCGCTCAGCGCGTCTGGGAGGGGAAGGAATTTCCTTTGCAGGAACTCAGGGGCTGGGGGTTCTCTGCTACTTAAGAGATCCAGGAGTGGAGCCCGGACGCCCGAGCCTTCCTGCTTCGGGATGGGGATTACCGCGGAGCCTTAGCAACTGGGGTCTGTCGTGGGTTTGAGGGCAGGGGGTCCGGGGAATGGGCGTGTCCCGCACCCAGAGACTCGCCACCCTCTCTCCAGGGGGAGATGCTTTTTAAACATGACAAACCCAGCAAGGTTATAGAAATGGGTGTATGCAACTCTTCGCTCTTTCCTGGCGCCCAGAGGTGAATAGTCTCACACACACACGCGCGCGCGCGCGTGCGTGCATTCATTGGGGCCGACTTTGCGTCCCTTCCCCTGGCCTCGAGCGTTGGGGACGGCGCCCCCGCCCGCGCCCGCCACTGGGATTAAGCCCCAGGGCCTTGCCCGGCTATTTGTTTTCCGAGGCCGTTGCGTCCGGGTAGGTTCCTGGATGACCATCCTGGCTGGCTCAAAATTCCCTCTAGATTACCTGCGACCACCCCCAGGAACCCAGAGACTGAAACTCCTTTTCTCACCTGCGCAGGTGGCCTCGAGGTGGTGGCAGGGCCGCCCCCTGCAGTCCGGAGGCGAACGCACGGACCGGGCCTCCGGAGGCAGGTTCGGCTGGAAGGAACCGCTCTCGCTTCGTCCTACACTTGCGCAAATGTCTCCGGTAAGGGGAAGTGTCGCTTAAATCCCAGAGATAACCCCCACCGAGAAGCATCACAAAAGACATGAACGAGTGTTTAGCTCTCAGGATTGTTATTGCTTCGAGTGAAATGGTTTCTTGTGTGCTTTTGTGCATTTATATATAAATATAAACATATATGTATACATTTGACAAGCTCTAAGACCGGCACTTGTGATATCTCCAGAATAGAGTTATTATAGTTATTTGGAAATTGTCAGTGAGGATCAGCTTGGTTGCTATGCGAATTGCAGGGAGGAGGACCTGTGTGCAGTTTCAAAACGATTTAAGAGAAATTCGGTGGCAATACAAGGTGTAGACGTTGGTTGGATCGTGATTTGATGAATGTTTTTTAAAATGGAGATGATGCCCGAGTGCGGTGGCTCACACCTGTAATCCCAGCACTTTGGGAGGCCGAGGTGGGTGGATCACCTGAGGTCAGGAGTTCGATACCAGCCTGGCCAACATGGTGAAACCCTTCTCTACTAAAAATACAAAAATTAGCTGGGTGTGGTGGCGCGCGCCTGTAATCCCAGCTACTCGGGAAGGCTGAGGTAGGAGAATCGCTTGAACCCGGGAGGCGGAGGTTGCAGTAAGCCGAGATGGCGCCACTGCACTCCAGCCTGGGAGGCAGAGCGAGACTCCGTCTCAAAATAAATAAATAAATAAGGAGACGATGAAGGACATTTCTACTGATTATTTGATGGTATCAAGGAAATCATAATAGTTCTGTTTAGTTACTTTTGGTAACGGTATCCTGATTAAGGTTTTTAAAATCCCTGTAGAGACACAGACTGAAGTTGAAATCCAGCTTTGGGATTTGCTTCAGAATTATTCAGTTTTAGATGCTAGCAGAGAAGGGAGGGGAACAAGTTGAGAGGAGATTGTTCATGGATTGTTAATAGTTGAAGCTGGAAAGAACACATGGACACAGGCAGGGGAACTTCAGGCACGGGGGCCTGTCGGAGGGTGGGGGGAAAGGGGAGGGAAAGCACTAGGACACATACCTAATGCATGCAGGGCTTAAAACCTAGATGACGGGTTGATAGGTGCAGCAAACCACCATGGCACATGTATACCTATTAACAAACCTGCACATTCAGCACCTGTATCCCAGAACTTAAAGTAAAACAAAAATAAAAATAGTTGAAGCTGGATGATGGTTATGGAAGTCCTTATGCTATTGTTTCAGTATTTGTGTGTGTTTGGCATTTTCCTTTAAACAGAACACCACCACTTGTGGAGCTTTTTTGCATAAGGTAGGTTTGGCACTGCAGCTGAGTCTAGATGCAAGGTCTTCCACAGACGCTCGTTCTTTGTAAATTGGGTGTCAAGACTGCTTCTCCAGACTCGGTCATAAAAAGTTTTTTTCTCCCTACTGGAGGTGCCGATTTATTTTGCTCAGAAGGCAGAGGGTGTTTGCTGAGTGTGACAAAGCTGAGCGGATCAAGTTGATGCAGGTGGAGGCTAGGTCAGCTTTTTTTACACAAAGGGCATTAGCAAGCCTGGGGGTTGATTGCCTCCGGTCGGGCGGATTGTATAAAACGTGTTAGCAGTTTTTCCTAATTGCCCAAATCCCTTCCAAGTTGTGTTCATCAAAAAACAGAGTTTGCAGTAGTGAACACACGTGTCGGTATGCACTTAGGATTTATGTACACTTCTGAAAGCATTGCATGCATCAGTAAAAAGTGTACATGATGAAAACAAAGCACAAGATGAGTAGAGGGCTGCTTATTGCTTGAGAGAGAGCTTAGCTGTGCATTGTGTTGCCTATTTCATCTTTATCTTGTTTGCTTCAGCGATCATGACATGTAAATATTTAGCAAAGCACTGACTCCTAAAAGTTCTGCATGGTGTTAACACATTTTTTTTAAGAACCATGCTTGAAAGAGGGTAAGGAAGGAGTAATAGCTATATCTTCATCAGGCTTGCTCCAGATTTCTTTTCTCCAGATTTAGCCTGTAATTCCTACTCATTCTGTCATGCTTGGTCAGTACTTTGGAATAGTGATTCTGAGAGGGAGCTGTTGAAGTTAGTAGAGGGAGGAAGGGGAGGTATATTTCCGAAAGGTAAATCCCCATTTTTTAGTAGCTTCAGTATAACTGAATGTAATGCCTTTTGATTTAAAGATAAAACAAGTCAAAGATATGAGATCTGGGACAGTTAAAAGTTGAAGTGTTCGGTGAATCTCCCCGGCGTAGACCTTGCTCGTGTAGATTCACTAGTCTAAAGGATGTAAAGATTTTTTTTTTTTTTTTTTGAGACGGAGTCTCGCTCTGCCACCCAGGCTGGAGTGCAGTGGCGTGATCTCAGCTCACTGCAAGCTCCACCTCCCGGGTTCACGCCATTCTCCTGCCTCAGTCTCCCGAGTAGCTGGGACTACAGGCGCCGGCCACCGCGCCGGGCTAATTTTTAGTAGAGACGGGGTTTCACCGTGGTCTCCATCTCTTGACCTCGTGATCTGCCTGCCTCAGCCTCCCAAAGTGCTGGGATTACAGGCGTGAGCCACCGCGTCCGGCCGTAAAGATGTTTTAAGATTGGGTTGAGGAATGCTGAAGCATGTCCTAATTTCACTGCTGTGATGGGAAAATAATGAGACAACCAACAAAAATCTCCTTACAGTGGGGGGAAATACCACAGTGAATTCATGATGGTTCTTAAATGAAGTGAAATTGTTTGGTTTGTGGCTCTGTTTTCTTGGTATGAATGAAAGAAGTATGCAACTGTCACGTAACTTTATTTTATACCTCAGTTTCCTCTCTAGTTCCCTAAAAGAGCATGGAAAGAGAAAAGAAACTTGCCAGGCCCTTTAGTGACCAAACTAATGTTTACTCTCCTCTGTAGGAGAGTGGTAGATTTTGACTCTGGAGAGTTGATTGCTAATAGCCATTTTAAGGACTTACCACAAATGTGACACCATTTCGCCCTGATTCACATTATTAAGGGTATGAACGCATTAGAAAAGCAAATTGCTCCCTTGTTGGGCTAGAAATGATAGGAAAGGGTGTTGGCAATCTAGTCAACAGTATTCTCCTAGATTCATAAACACTTCGCTTTCATCTACATCACCTCATCCCATCCTGTGAGGCGAAGCAGTGGTGATAGAGGGTAATTTTGGTTTTTAACAGATGGGAACATTGAAATATAAGGAAATCAGCCTGCGCAACATAGTGAGACCTTGACTCCACAAAAAATAAAGATAAATAAATAAAAATTAGCCAGGTATGGTGGTGCACGCCTGTAGTCCCAGCTACTCAGGAGGTTGAGGTGGGAGGATTGCTTGAGCCTGGGAGGTTGAGGCTGCAGTGAGCCGTGATCATACCACTGTACTCCAGCCTGGGTGACAGAGCAAGATACTGCCTCAAAAAAAGAAAGAAAGAAAGAAAGAAATCTAAAGAAGCTTGCTTTAAATCACATCTTTAGGGAGACAGGGAAGGAAATTTAACATTTATCAAGAGTTCATTGGCCAAAGAAAAGAGTTCATGGGCTGGGTGTGGTGGCTCACATCTGTAATCCCAGCTCTTTGGGAGGCTGAGGGGAGGAAGGTTTGCTTGAGGCCAAGAGTTCAAGACCAGCCTGGGCAACATAGCGAGGCCCCCATCTCTACAAAAAAAATAAATAAATAAATAAATTAATAATAATAAAATTGGCCAGTGTGGTGGTGGCTGAGGTGGGGAGGGTGGCTTGAGCCCAGCAGTTCTAGGCTGCAGTAAGCTATGTTTGCACCATTGCACACCAGCCTGGACGATAGGGCAAGACTCTCTCTCTTAAAAAAAAAAAAAAAAAAGAATTCATGGTAGTCTTCTGGTAGTCTTCACACACTTTTTTTTTTTTTTTGAGATGGAGTCTCGCTCTGCCACCCAGGCTGGAGTGCAATGGTGCGATCTCAGCTCACTGCAAGCTCTGCCTCCCGGGTTCATGCCATTCTCCTGCCTCAGCCTCCCCAGTAGCTGGGACTACAGGTGCCCGCCACCACGCCCAGCTAATTTTTTATATTTTTAGTAGAGACGGGGTTTCGCCATGTTAGCCAGGATGGTCTCGATCTCCTGACCTCGTGATCTGCCCGCCTCAGCCTCCCAAAGTGCTGGGATTACAGACATTCACACACATTTTTGTTTTTTGTTTTGTTTTGTTTTGAGACAGAGTTTTTGCTTTGTTGCCCAGGCTGGAGTGCAATGGTGTGATCTCAGCTCACTGCAACCTCTGCCTCCTGGGTTCAAGCAGTTCTCCTGCCTCAGCCTTCCACGTAGCTGGGATTACAGGTGCCAGACACCATGCCTGGCTAATTTTTGTATATTTAGTAGAGACAAGGTTTTACCATGTTGGCCAGGCTGGTCTCGGAACTCTCGACCTCAGGTGATCCACCCGCCTCGGCCTCCCAAAATGCTGGGATTAAGGTGTGATCCACCATGCCTGGCCCACACACGTTTTTAATTCTGACAAATGTCTCTAGGTTGGGTATTATCAGTCCATTTTGCAAATGGAAGTTGTAGCTAGAGGTTAATAGTTTTTGCCTGAGGTCTTGCAGCTAGATTCAAACTCAGCTCTGTCAGATTTGACAGTCTGCGTTATTTCTGGCAGTTTCACACTACCTTTAGCAGGAAGCAGAGCAACACGCCCAAGAATTGGGTAGTCTAGGCAAACTATCTTCTTATCACACCCTACTGTCCTGGTGACAGGCGGGGGGCATGGGTCACATCTGACCAACAGATGTTCTGTCGGGCCAGCATAGAGCTTAAAAAAAAACACTGAGTCAGCGTTGAAAATTGGGAAATGTCAAATATTCTGCCCTAACGATTCCCAACGGCAATACTAGAGCAGCTGCCTCTTTAGGGAAGGGTAGTACATTCCAGTCCCCTCAGCCCCCAGCAATCCCTAAAATAGTCCCCAGCCCTGAGATTGTACTTTTTTTTTTTTTTTTTTTAACGGTAAGAGATCTTTCTATGTATGTGTCTCTACCCCAAATGGAATAACAAAATATAGGTTGAGAGGCTCTTGTTGCAAGAAAAATGGGAAAGACATTTTGGGAGGCCAAGGTGCGGGGATCACCTGAGGTTGGGAGTTCGAAACCAGCCTGACCAACATGGAGAAACCTCGTCTCTACTAAAAATACAAAATTAGCCTGGCGTGGTGGTGTATGCCTGTAATCCCAGCTACTTGGGAGACTGAGGCTGGAGAATCACTTGAACTCAGGGGGCGGAGGTTGTGGTGAGCCGAGATCACGCCATTGCACTCCAGCCTGGGGAAGAAGAGCGAAACTCCATCTCAAAAAAAAAAAAAAAGAGAAAAGAAAAATGGGAAAGAGCATATTCCTTTGAGGAAATGAGAGTCTTGTGTTGAGTCTCAGTGCTTCTCTGTCAGACAAATACAAGCCGCGTTGTCATTTTTCTCCCATGCTGCCTATTTTCTCACTTACAAGGAACTTGTTCGCTACCCCCTGCAGTTTGACAAGAATGGAGTAGGTGTGGGCAGGCCTCAGTAGGGAAAAGGAATGGCTCCAAACTCCCACACCATTGGGTCTTTGTGAGTAGGCAGATGGGTCTTGTGCACCTTGGCGGTTCCCCAGGGTGTCCTGCAGGGATGGGGCACCAAAAAGGCCTTTAACCCTTCCCCTTTAAGCAGGGGACCCATGTGGATCCTGAGGTTGTGCATCAGCTCACTGTAGCTGCTCTGAGCTGGACTCCAGCCACTCTGAGGGGTTCCTAGGACTTGCAAAGGGCCCCTCTCCCCCGTCCTTCTCTGCCCACCACTCTCCTGCTGATGACAAGTCCACTTCTATACACTGCTTAGGCACAGCCCCCCAAGAAAGCTCTGCAGGGATGAGGAGCTGAGGCACCCGCATAGTCCAGCCTTAAGGGGTTTCTGTGATGCAAGTCCAAGGGTGGCTTAATTTCCTTGCCTTGAAACTTTCAGTTAAGGGTCATGGGGCAAACATTCTCGCTTCTGTGAATAGCTGGAGTTTCATGACAGTTGAAGTTTCTCTTTAGATCTTTGTTTCCTTCCCCTGAGTTCTGCATTTTCTTCCCGTGTACATGTGCCGTGGAGGAGAATGAAAAGAGGAAATGGCACAAAAGTGAACCTTGTTGGGTGGCTTTCAGGAAATGTCAGGTGCTGTTGTGGGCCTTTGTCACTCGAGTTGTCAGTCTAGGTGTGTGTGTAAACGGACATGGAATAAACAAGGGCTCCAAGTGGAACAGCTTGTTTTGGCCAAAAGAAGTGAGTTCAGGCCGGGCATGGTGGCTCACACCTGTAATCCCAGCACTTTGGGAGGCCGAGGTGGGTGGATCGTGAGGTCAGGAAATCGAGACCATCCTGGCTAACACGGTGAAACCCTGTCTCTACTAAAAATACAAAAAAAAACAAAACAAAAAAAAAAAACAATTAGCCAGGGGTGGTGGCACTCGCCTGTAGTCCCAGCTACTCGGGAGGAGACTCGCTTGAACCAGGAGATGGAGGTTGCAGTGAGCCGAGATCACGCCACTGCACTCTAGCCTGGGCGACAGAGCGAGATTCTGTCTCAAAAAAAATAATAAATAAAAAAAGAAAGAAAAAAAAAGAAGTGAGTTCAGAGGCTGACATGTTTTGTGAATGCCAGACCAGCTGCTTGATGGGATCCTTTCTGGAGAACTCTGCGATTCAGGTTTGTGGCTGTGTGCTCCCTCAGGTGATGATTAACCCCCTTGTCAAGGAAGAGTGGGTTAATTGGTTATTAGCCAGAGCAAACAGGGAGAGGCCGAGCAGTCTTGAGTATGGACTCAGCCAGATCCCTGGGTTTCATTTCTGGTTCTTCCACCACCTGTGTGACCTTGACTCATTTTTTAAAACCTCTTTGTACCTCAGTTTCCCCTGTGTAAGCTAGAAGTAATAATAATACCTACATCATAGGGCGGTGAGGATTCAGTGGCATGTCAAGTGCTTGTAACAGTGCCTGGCATGGAGTAGGATGGATTGTGAGTTAGCTATTATTATTGTTGTTGTTAGAGCCCTGCTTCCTTTACTTTCACTTTTACTGGGGAGAATTTCCCCCACATAATGTTAGAAGAAAGACCACAGGGAAGAAATGCATCTGAGCTCTGACCTCTGTTCGTGGAGTGAGCCATGGGCTGCCCATCTGGGTTGCCACATGGCCTTAGGGAAATGTTCTCCATGACAAATGCTAACAGGGTGTTTGGTGCAGCAGCAGCTTTGGAATTGATGAGAACTGGGCCACAACTTGTGACTTTGAGCCAGGGCTTTGGCTTTGTTGTTCGGGGATTAAAATCTCCACTGACTGTGGAAAGGAGTTGGAATCCCCTAGCATTCATGTGGATACAAACTCCAACCCCTTATGAGAGAGCGGGCTAGTGTTAGCTGGGACACAGGAGTCCCAGCCTCAGCTATGCCACCGCCTGGCAGGGGTTTAAGGCCAGGTCTTCTGGGCAGCCAGTGCCTCTTCTGTCACCTGGGGATAAGCATATCTAATAGGAATGTTGTGAGGGGCTAACAACATTTTATGAAATCCTGACACAGACACAGCAAAGTACAATGCCTGACTTGCCCCTTAGTAGTAAAATCATAGAACAGATACATTGAGAGGCTTACTTTTTAACTTGGAAAAGTAATATAGATGCTGTTAACTAATGTTTATTTAATATTTTATAGTTCCTAAAAGGGCTATCTGGTTTGATCTTTAAACTAGCAATGCAGGTTTCTGTTTGTTTACATTTGTTTCGATTGCCTTTGGCTGCCTGTTTCAGGAGAGGAGGTACAGAAGTGAACCCAGGTTCAGGCCAGAAATGAGAACATGGAATGGCCTTCATTTTACTTTATCAGAGAGGTAACATGAGTTCTTATTCTTTATGCCCTTAAGTAATTCTGAGGAGGAAGCACTTTAGAGATTGATAGCTAAGGTGTTCCTGGGAAGCTGAAAGCATCCATGGTGTCCAGGGAAGCTGAATGGAGGGCCAGTGATTCCCCTCCAAGCAGCAGGGCAGAGGTCTCCCCTGTCGACAGCCCTTGCCTGGTCCCCTTCAGCAGGGGGCGGTGGGAGGAAGAGAGGCAGTAGGCTTTGGATTCTCCCTCCTGCCCCAGGTGCAGACCCAAAGCTTCAGAGTCCATCCTACCTTCACCTAACCCTTCGTCCTTCTCCTGCACTCCAGCCAGGTGTTCCAGTGTGTAGTCTGTACCCGCCACACCCTCACCGCATCCCCAGCGGATGGGCCCCAAGCCTGCACTCTCCTGCTCACCGCAAGGTTTTCTCTTCTTCCTATGGCCTCTGCTACTTTCCATTGCTGCCCTTGCCTCCTGATCCTGCCTGCCTTCAACTTTACTGTATTCTGAAAGGTTTAAAGGGAAAAGTCTTTTATGACCCACAATCCAAGGATCTGAAGGCATTGACATTTGGGTATATTTCCTTTTTATTTTGTTTTACTTTGTTTTTTTATAAATTTAAAAAAATTTAACATTTTATAAACAATTCATTTTATGTTAGAATTTTAACATAGTTGCTATACTTTGATTAAAATTTATCATTATGACGATATCAAAAAGACACCTGCATGCATATGGTTATCATAGCACAATTCACAATTGCAAAGATATGGAATCAACCTAAGTGTCCATCAACCAATGAGTGGATAAAGAATATGTGATATATGTATATACACATCACATATACACATACACAACACACCATGGAATACTGCTCAGCTATAAAAAGAACAAAATAATGTCTTTTGCAGCAACTTGGATGGAACTGAAGGACATTATTCTTTTTTTTTTTTTTTTTTGAGATGAAGTCTTGCTCAGTCACCCAAGCTGGAATGCAGTGGCCCAATGTCGGCTCACTGCAACCTCCACCTCCCAGGTTCAAGCGATTCTCCCACCTCAGCCTCCCGAGTAGCTGGGATTGCAGGCATCAGCCATCATGTCCAGGTAATTTTTGTAGAGACAGGGTTTCACCACGTTGGCCAGGCTGGTCTCGAACTCCTGACCTCAGATGATCCACCCGCCTTGGCCTCCCAAAGTGCTGGGATTACAGGCGTGAGCCACCATGCCCATGAAGGCCATTATTCTAAGTGAGAACGCACTCCAGCCTGGGTGACACAGTAAGACCCTGTCTCAAAAAAAAAAATTGTTAAAAAAAAAAGCTGCTATGAATATTCTTGTACAAGTCTTTTTTAAAAAACAACTTTATTGAGGTATAATTTATATGCCATAAAACCCACTCATTATGTACAATTCTATGGTTTTTAGTAATTTATAGGTTTGTGCAGCCATCACCATAATCCAGTTTTAGACTTTTTGTCACTCCCAAATTTCTCTCTGCCAGTATACAATCAGTTCCCACCTGTAGCCCCAGATAGCCATTGAACTTCTTTCTGTCTCTTGCCTTGTCTGGGAAATTTCAAATAAGAGGAATCTTGGGATATGTAGTTTTATGTTTATGTGTCAGGCATCTCTCACTTAGCACAACATTTTTGAGGTTCATCCATGTTGCAGCATGTATCAGTAGCTTGTTCCTTTGTATTGCTGAGTAGCATACAGTTTTATAAATGTACCGCATTTTATTTATCCACTCACCAGTTGATGAACATTTGAATTGTTCCCAGGGCTTGGCTATTATGAATAATGTTGCTATAAACGAGGTAATGTTGCTATCTACAAGTGTTAGTATGGACCTTATTTGTATTTCTCTTGAGTAGATTTGTAGGGGTATAATTGCGGAGTCATGTGGTAAGTTTATGTTTATCTTTTTAAGAAACTGCCAAACTATTTTCCAAAAGCGGCTGTGCAATGTTAGAGTCCCACTAACAGTGTATGAGGATTCTCTACATTCTTGCCAACATTTGAAATTGTTAATCGTTCTTATTATAGATATTCCAAAGGGTATATAATGGTGTCTCATTTGCAGTTTTAATTTGCATTTCCCTAATGACTAATGCTGTTGAGTTCCTTTTCATGTGCTTATTAGTTACTTATATGTCTTCTTTTTTATTGGATATTTGATCTATATTGATATCAATATAGATCTATATCATCTTTGATGACACGTCTAGTTACATCTTTTGCCCCATTTTAAAACTGGATTATTTCTCACCATCCTCTTATTGAGGTTCAAGAATTTTAAGATATATATCTGGATGCAAATTCTTTATCAAATATATGGTTTGGGGCTGGGTGCAGTGGCTCACACCTGTAATCTCAGCACTTTGGGAGGCCAAGGCCAGCAGATCACCTGAGATCAGGAGTTCAAGATCAGCCTGGCCAATATGGCGAAACCCCGCCTCTACTAAAAATACAAAAATTAGCTGGGCGCGGTGGCATGCACCTGTAATCCCAGCTACTCAGGAGGCTGAGGCACAAGAATTACTTGAACCTGGGAGGCGGAGGTTGCAGTGAGCCAGGATCGCACCACTGCACTCCAGCTTGGGAGAGAGAATGAAACTCTGTCTCAAAAAATAAAAAAATAAAAAACAAATACATAGTTTGAAAATATTTTCCGAAGACCCATGACTTTTTCCCTAATGGTGCCTTTTAAAGAAAAAAAAAGTTTTAAATTTTGATGAAGCCTAAGTTGTTGATTTCTTTTACGGTTTGTGTTTTAAATCTCATATCTAGTAAGTACTTGCTGAACCTTATACAAGTCTTGTGGACATGTTTTGTTATGTTTTTGAGATGGAGTCTCACTCTGTCACCCAGGCTGGAGTGCAGTGGCGCATTCTCGGCTCACTGCAACCTCCACCTCCCAGGCTCCAGTGATTCCCCTGCCTCAGCCTCCTAAGTAGCTGGGATTACAGGTGCACGCCACCATGCCCAGCTAATTTTTGTATTTTTAGGAGAGACGTGGTTTCACCATGTCAACCAGGTTGATCTCGAACTCCTGACCTCAAGTGATCCGCCCACCTTGGCCTTCCAAAGTGTTGGGATTATAGGCGTGAGCATCTGCACTTGGCCGACCTGTTTTAATTACTCCTAGGTAAATATCTAGTAGTAGAAGTACTGGATCATAGGATAAGCGTATGTTGAAATGCCACACTATTTTCCAAGGGGATACACCATTTTACACCTCAAACAGCAGCATATGGGAGTTCTCGTTACTCTACATCTTTTCCAATATTTGGTATTCTTGGTCTTTCTGATTTTAGTCATTCTGATGGATGTGAAATTGTATGTCATTGTCATTTTAATTAGCTTTATCCTGATAACTAATGATGTTGAGTACCTTTTTGTTTGCTATTGGCCATTTGTACATATTCTTTTTGGAGTGTCTTTTTAAGTATTTTGCCCATTTTTGTTTGAGTAGTTTGACTTTTTGCTATTCATTTGTAGGCACTCTTTATATATGTGGTCTGGTAGTCTGGGCACAAGTCTTTTGTTAGATAGATGTGTTGTAAGCATTTTCTCCCAGTCTGTAATTGCCTTTTCATTTTCTTATGATGAACAGAAGAATCTAATTTTAATGAGTTCACTTTATCAATTTTTTTTCTATTTGGTGCTTTTTGTGTTTTGCTTGAGAATTCTTTTCTCCAAGGTTGCAAACATATTCTCCTTTGTTTTCCTTGTAGAGTCTTACCTTTTATAGCTACGCTTGTGATCTCTCCTGAGTTAATTTCTGTTAATGGTGTGGAGTTAAGGTCCTTTTTTTTTCATACGGTTATCCAGTTAGTCCAGCACAGTGTGTTGAAAAGACTTTCCTTCCCTCCATTGAATTGCATTGGTACTTTCTTATAAATCAAGTGGACTGGTTTGAACTCTTAAGCTCATTGTCTTGAGTTCTATAATTTATAAGTCTTGAAATCAGGTAGTGTAAGTCATCCAACTTTGTTATTGGCTATTCTAACCCTTTGTATTTTCATATACATTTTAGCATCAGCTTGTGAATATCTTTAAAAAAGAAAAAGGCCTGGTTGGATTTTGATCAGAACTACATTGAATCAACTAATCCGGGGAGGATTGACATGTTAATAATATTAATCTTCTTATCCATGAACATGGCATATCTCTATTAAGGTCTTTAGGTTTTTTTGGCAGTGTTTTGTAGCTTTTAGCATTGACATTTTATAAATATTTATACAAATTTATTCTTATTTTATGTTTTTGAGTCTATTGGAAATGATATATTTTCCTTCATTTCTGAATTTTGTTGCTATATATAGCAATGTGGTTTTAAAAATTGACCTGTGATCTTAACTAAATTCATTTATTAATTCCAGTAGATTTTTTGTAAGTACCTTAGGATTATCAATATACATAAATGCCATCTACAAATAGTTTTATCTTATCCTTTCTAGTCTGTATGCCTTTCTTTTATTTTCTCGCCTTACTGAATGGGCTAGGATATCCTAAAATGTTGAGTAGATGTAGTAAGGACAGATATCCTTACCTTGTTTCCAATTTTAGGGGTAAAGTGGTCAGTCTTTCACACTTAAGTATAATGATAGCTATAGATTTTTCATAGATGTTCCTTATCAGGTTGAGGAAACCATCAGTTTCCTACTTAGCTGAGAGGTTTTTATCATGAATGGTTGTTTAATTTTGTCCAAAGATTTTTCTGCATCTCTCAAGATGGTCATATGCTTGTTTTCTGTATTCGGTAATGTGAATATATTTATTTTTCATCTGTTGGCACTTTCTCTTCACCTCAAATTAGGGAAAAGACCACAGTTACCCATTTTGGTTTTTTTTTTTTTTTTTTTTTAATTACTCAGCTTTAACACTTGAATATCTTGGCATTGTGCATGGAATATTAGTTCAGGAACATGATTTAGACAATTTGAATCAGACAATTTCCATAAAATATTTTATAAACTAAAAAGCAGCGTTTGTGTGTGTGTGTGTGTATGTGTGTGTAGAGTTATTTGGCTTGAGAGCCCTGCCTGCCCAACAAACTTATCTTAAACTCTCATCATTAGTCTCGTGCTTAAAAAAAAAAAAAGTATCATTTAAGTAAAGACTTCAGGCAGTTGAGGGAGCAAGCTACATGAGTATAAGAAAGAAGACCATCCCAGGCAGAATGGTCTTCTGAAGCACAAGTTCAAAGGCCCTGAGGTCCCAGAGGTATCCAGAAAACTGTCTCTTCAAAATTGCTTTTGCCTGACATTGAAGCAGACAGCAGGGGCTAAGAAAACATCACCACCTTCTGGCAGAATAGAAGGACTGAGCTGCTCAGGTCAAATCATTATAGTAAAATATACCTAAAATTTACCATCTTAACCATTTTTAAGTGTACAGGTCAATGGCACTAAGTACATTCACATTGTTGAGCAACTGATACTGCTATCTACGCATCTTCAGAACTTTTTCATCCTGTGCTGAAAACCTGCACCCATTAAACAGTAACTCCTCATTCTTCCCTTCTCCTAGCTCCTGGCTACTGTTTACTTTTTGTCTATGAATTTGATTATTCTAGGTACCTCATATATATGGGATCATATGATATTTGTCATCTTCTGTCTGCTTATTCACTTAGTGTAATGTCTTACGGGTTCTTCCACCTTCAGCATGTATCAGAATTTCTTTTCTTTTTTTTTTTTTGAGACGAAGTCTTGCTCTGTCACCCGGGGTGGAATGCAGTGGTCCGATCTTGGCTCACTGCAACCTCTGCCTCCCAAATTCAAGTGATTCTCCTGCCTCAGCCTCCCTAGTAGCTGGGATTACCGGCATCTGCTACCATGCCCAGCTACTTTTTGTATTTTTAGTAGAGACAGGGTTTCACCATGTTGCCCAGGCTGGTCTCGAACTCCTGACCACAGGTGACCCATCTGCCTTGGCCTCCCAAAGTATTGGGATTATAGGCATAAGCCACCGTGCCCGGCCAGGATTTCATTTCCTTTTAAGACTGAATAATATTCTACTGTATGGATATAAAGTCGTTCTTAGGAGATGTGTATGTCATATTTCTGAATCCTGAGAGAATGGAAACAAAACAGGTAGAATGTTAGTGGGGCAAGCTGGCGTATGTCTGGGATACTGTTACCAAAGACTTATAGGAGAACTGGACCCCGGCTGATTGGGCGGGCTACCCCTGACAATGTGATGGTGAAAAAAGGATCTCCCTTAGGTGGTTGTTCTGGTTCAGTTTCTCAGCAATGATGAATAACCGTGGTTTCAGAAACCATGAACAGCTAAGCATGAAGAATGTCATAACCTCTCTGGTGGTTGAGTCATACAAGGAGCCACATTCAGAAGCCAGGGATGGAGAGTGGGGTCTCAGGGACTATTGAGCACAGATTTCTGATTGCTACTTTCCAGATCATTGTATGCTTAGGCCGTTTATTTTGATGAAGAAAGCAAGACTAAAGGACATGATAATCATTGAGAACCAGGAGGCAATCTCTAGTTCAGATGTTCTTTTAAAAACTTTTTTTTTTTTGAGACGGAGTCTCGCTCTGTCCCCCAGGCTGGAGTGCAGTGGCGCGATCCCGGCTCACTGTAAGCTCTGCCTCCCGGGTTCACGCCATTCTCCTGCCTCAGCCTCCTGAGTAGCTGGGACTGCAGGTGTCCGCCACAACGCCTGTCTAATTTTTTGTATTTTTAGTAGAGGCGGGGTTTCACCGTGTTAGCCAGGATGGTCTCGATCTCCTCACTTCGTGATCCGCCCATCTCGGCCTCCCAAAGTGCTGGGATTACAGGCGTGAGCCACTGTGCCCGGCCTTAAAAACTCTTTTTAAACCTCTTCTGTGAGCATGTTTGCTAAGCGGTCAGCCCATAAGTATCTGAACAACTGTTCTTATAATCCTTTGTTGCTCTTATTAATCCCATTCCCATATTGTTGATTTTTTAAAAGATATATTTTCTATTTATTGATGTTGTTCTTAAAACTCAGTACCTGAATGACTAGTACAAGGTATGCAACTCCTTTCTCTTTAATTCTGAACCTTATACTTGTATTACTTATCTGTTCCCACCAAAACGGTGACGAGGTGAATATATGTGTAGAATTTGCAGTCAATAAAATACAGTCACATTGTAAGGGAAGTTTATGTGAAAATATACATCACCAGAATACTAATTTACAAGCAAACATAAGGCATTGAGTAAAAATTCATGGTAGCTTTATAGAAAAATGAATTGTGTCAGTGTAACCTGATTTGTTTTCAAGAACATTTTACAGATCTGGAGGAAGCAGGGGACATAATCTTAACTTTCTCATGCTATTGATTTCATTATGAATGACGTAATCAATAACAGCCTGCGGAAACAGGTTAGCTCACATGATACCACAGTTAGATGGTGGGAAGGTAACACAGAGACATTATCAAGGATATGGTTCCAGTGTGGGATAAGTCATCATTTAACCTTTTAGAGGTCAGTCTGGGAACCATTCTGTTTAATCAGTTTTAATCCATAACTGGTGGCATATTAGTGTATATGTTTGTATGCGAGAAATACTAGAAACAGAAGTCAAAATAACCTGCATTAATGGGGTACCGTATTTATAAAATACTGGACAGAATCACATGAAGGCTAATTAATTTTGTAAGTAAGAGGTTCAAATTGGAGAATGATTGGCACTCTGCCTATTTTTGGCAGAAAAAGCCTATGGGCCATGGTGAATCACAAGGTAGTTGAACCATCACAGTAACTATAATGTGGGTATATGCAGAATACCACATTTCATACATCAGTGCTCTAGTTAATACTTGTATGAGACTGAAAGTAGGCAAATGATGCAGTGAAGTCATTTCATAACTGGCAATACCAAGACTTCTCAGAACTATGTTTAGCTTGAGTGCATACTATGTAAAGAGGGCCTTACAAAATGTATACCGGAGCCACAGGAGAGCAAAACAATTATTTAAGTGATGACATCTGGTCAAGATGGCACAGGAGTTCAGGCTCCAAACACCTAGCAAAGGTAGTTATAATATAAAAAGGGTAACCAAATAAGTATAGTTGGGCTATAGTCATTCTAGTTACCTAGAATGTAAGTTGAAATACAAAGGGGTAAGCAGGCTCAAGCTGCAGGCCTCTCCAGCAGGGGCAACCAGAAACTCAGGTTTTTTAGAATAAGGGGATATAGCTTTGTGCAGTGGCCATTTCATAGCCAGTGAAGTTTATCTGAGGCACTTGCTAATTGAAAACTTTTCTCAATACCCTGCCATGATGAAATATGGTTGGCACTGGCAATTTTTGAGACTCTATGGAGACTGAACTTAAAATTAAAAACAAATTAAAAAAAGAAAAGATGGGGATGTAAAAGTATCCACATGAGCTGATACCAAGGAGTTGGAGCCAGGCTCCAGGGAATGTAAATTGGGAGAATAACTAAGTTTCTTCCATACCTCTAAGAAACATTGGCAACACTGAAATCAGAGACTGCAGTCCCCTCCCTCCCAAACCTAAGAAGGAAGGCTGGAAAAGATGGCTTACCTGGAAGGAATGGGCTTCTGGAAGTTTCAGAGACAAAGACACAGCTTCAGAACCAGAAGCTGAGCCATGCTGCTTTCTTGGCCCAGGGCCTGGATCCGCAGTATCGCTGATACCACAACTGAGCAGGAACACCAAGTGGCATTTTGAGACCTGGTTTGGAAGAAGTCCTGAGAGGCCAGGTGGAGGGACTGAAAGCTGCCTGGGAAGGGAGAGAGGAGGGAAAGATACAGCAATCGAAAACTCCTACTGAAAGTAAGCTTGCAAAGCAAAACTTTAAAATACATGAAGACATAGATATGGAGTTCAAAATTTGTTCAAGCAAGACACGAATTTACTAAAAGTGAAATTAGCAGTTGGAATTCCTGGAAATGACAATAAAGTAAGTATGTTTAGAATTCTTACGATGAATGAAGTCTTGCAGTAGATAAAAATTATGAAGTAGAAGCAAGGGGGAGGGATAGGAAAAAGAACCAGTTAGAACAGTTTTGTATTAAGTCAAGTGGGCTAAAATGCTTTAAAAAGACCAAAAATGCAATGGATCAAATCCAGTACGAGCTTACTTCTCTCGTGTAGCAGGCCTGGGTGGGTATTTCAGGCCACTGGGTGGCTGTACCCTCAGGGACCCAGCTGACGGCACCCATATGGGTTTCAGAATTGCCCTGCTTTCCCACAGGAAGTGGGTGGGTGGGGAATAAGCTAGGCCAGAAATGGTCTTCCTCATGTCTGCTCACGCCCCACCGGCCATACCTAACTGCTGGGGAGCCTGGGAAACAGGTCAGCCACATGCCTGGGAAAAAGAAGGGAAGATAAAATGGAGAATAAGTTTCTGCCATACCTCTAAGAAACAGTGGTTACATTGACAACAGATTTCTCATCAGCAATAGAATTGAAAACACAAGAGAGTATTATCTTCAACTTAGAATTCAATACTAGTTAAACCGTCATTCAAAAATGATGATCAGCAGTCCCTATGAAGGAAAAATTGGCAATATCTAACAAAATTATGTAAGCATTCACCCTTTGACCTAATGGCCTCACTTCTAGTAATTATTCCAGAGGAAACACCTCCACAAAATAACAAAGAATATGTACAGAAGGTTGTTCATCGCTACATTATTTGCAGATAGAACAAATTTGGAAACAACCTTTATGTCCACTCATAGAACTCTGGCTGAATAAGCTATAGTATATCTACATAATGCAGCCATAAAAACAATTTTTAAAAAATTAAAAAGGAAGATAGCTATTAACAAAGATGAAATGCTTTCTAGGATGTTTTAAGGGGCAATAAAGAGTCATAAAAAGTATATCTAATGTGCTACCTTGTATTTAAGATGGAAAGGGAAATAACCACACATGTACACACACACACGCACACGCACACACACACTTATTTTTGCAGAAAGATGCACAGGAACTATAAACCAGAAATAAATGATAGGGGGTGGGTGGATATTAGTGGAGGAAATAAGTATGGAAATGAGACTTTTCTGAGCGTACCTTTTTATATAGTTTTGATTTTGAGCCATGTAAATATTTTATATATTCAATTATATAAAATTAAAATGAACTAAAAATAATGAAAACAAAGGAAATCCTGTCATTGAATATACAAAGAGAAACTAATAATCAAAACACTATATCAAATTGATTACATAAATACAAAGAAGAGAATTCAGATAACTTTATAACAGAGTACTCAGACTGTATAAGCTTAGTGGAATGTAGTCAAGGGACAAAAAGAATGGAAAAAATTAGGCTTTATTTACATGGTTAATTGTTGGGCAATGCTATCAGTGTAGTAACTCTGAAACTGCTTAATATGTATTGTAGTTTGAACAAATGAATCAATATACTAATGTCATTGGGAACCAGGTTCTTTTTTGTTGTTAATTTCTTCATTGAAATTCTGTATTCAATCACAGGAGTTGGAGTCTGCTTCCTGCTGGGACCCTTCCTGATCCTTTAAGTTAATCTCTAATTTGCTATTAGTGTGGCTTCCTGCCCTTTTTTTTTCTTCAGCTTTTAAGTTCAGGGGTACATGTGCAGGATGGGGAGGTTTGTTACACAGGGAAATGGGTGCCATGGTGGTTTGCTGTACAGAGCATCCCATCGCCTAGGTATTAAGCCCAGCATCCATTAGCTGTTTTTCCTGATGCTTTTCCTCCCCCCACTCCCCTCTCTAGCAGGCCCAAGTGTGTGGTGTTTCCCACCATGCGTCCATGTGGGAACCAGATTCTTGCTGTGGGAGATGATCTTTCAAGTATGTATTTCACTATTTCACAAATACTGAAATAAGGTGAGGAAGAATCCTGAGATGGTAGCTTTGCATTGGAGGTATCAGTGTGCCACCCAGATTCTAGTTTTAAAATACCATATTTTCCTTAAAAAAACAGGGCTCCTTGAAAAAAAAATGACCAGAAGTACAACGTGCCAAAGCGGGCATGTGCTCAGCAACTGGGATGGCAAAAGATACATATGGGAGCCAGCCTGAAGGAACCCTGACAAGATGATTTGGAAAATTTTAAGCATTCAAAAGAAGAATGGTGGCAGTGAATTATAACACATTTAATAAAAATAAGTCAATGAATCTATAATGTATTTCCAGAAACAACTGCCAGCTCATGAAAGCAGAATGAATCTTAGAATTAGAAAATTACTATTTTACAACTCCCAGTGTGGTGATTAATTCAGGCAAGGATAATAAACGGATGCTAAAACTATCAGGTGAAACTTTGTTATGCAATGGATTGGTCTAACAGTCTCAAAGTATTAATTACAAAGGGAAAAGGTCCTCTACAATAGTAAAATGGACGAGGCGAGGTGGGTTATGCCTATAATCCCACCACTTTGGGAGGCCTAGGAGGGATAATTGCTTGAGGCTAGGAGTTCAAGACCAGCCTGGGCAACAGCAAGACCCCAACTCTACAAAACAATATTTAAAAAAAAAATTAACTGGGCATGGTGGTGCACACCTCTATAGTCCTAGCTACTCAGGAGGCTGCGGTGGGAAGATCACTTGAGCCCGGGAGTTCTAGGTTACAGTGAGCTATGACTGTACTACTGCACTCCAGCTTCAGCAACACAGTGAGACCCTGTCTCAAAATAATACTAATAATAAAAAGAAAAAGAAATATGGCAAACACCTCCTTAATCAAGTGACCTAACTTCACATGACCAGTAATGAGACATGACATAATGGGATATATCATCTAGACAGTTTTCTTGCCAGAAATGTTTAATATTGAGAAAACAATTAGACAAATCAAGATTATGTGATATTTTACAAGATAACTGACCTGGACTCTTCAAAAATGTCAGTATTGCTGGGCATGGTGGCTCACACCTGTAATCCCAGCACTTTGGGAGGCCCAGGAGGGTGGATTGCTTGAAGTCAGGAGTTCAAGACCAGCCTGACCAACATGGTGAAACCACATCTCTACTAATAATACAAAAATTAGCCAGGCGTGGTGGCAGGCACCTGTAATCCCAGCTACTCGGTAGGCTGAGGCAGGAGAATCGCTTGCACCTGGGAGGCGGAGGTTGCAGTGAGCCGATATGGCGCCACTGCACTCCAGCCTGGGCGACAGAGTGAGACTCTGTCTCAAAAAAAAAAAGAAAGAAAGATAAAAAACAACAACAACAACGAATTATCCAAAATTAAAAGAGACTAACAAGACATGACAAATATGTGATCCTTGATTGGATTTTGTATTAAAAAAAAACTCTAACAACATTGGGACAGTTTTAATATGGACTATGTATTAGATACTATACCATTTAATTTAATTTCATTAAATTAATATTTATGGGACAGTTTTAATTAATGGGACAGTTTTAATATGGACTATGTATTAAATACTATATAATTTAATTTCATAGATAAAATGATGGTGTCATAGTTATGAAAATGGCTATCCAATTATAAGATAAATCATCATAGGAAAAATGGGAAAATATCGAGATAAAATGAAGTCTTATAAGACCACACTAAGATAACCATCATTAACACTTTTGTATATTTCCATCTCTACATATATTTAAACAAAATTGAATTGTACTCTACATGGTTTTTTATGTTCCTTCTGCTTGTTCCATATTATAATTATTGGCAAGTCTCCATTAAATAGTCCTCAAAGATATTCTTTTAAATGGTTATATACTATCTCTGTACATTTTCTTATTTTTAAATTTCAAGGCCATGCGCAGTGGCTCCTGCCTGGAATCCCAGCACTTTGGGAGGCGGAGGTGGGAGCATCGCTTGAGGCCGGCAGTTTGAGACCAGCCTGGGCAACATAGGGAGACCCCGTCTCTATGATTTTAAAATAAATAAATAAAAATTAAATTCCAAATTTTTTTATTTTATGAGGTTTATTTTACGATATTTTATTCAATCAACATGCCATCCATTGTAAGACATCATTATTTTATGTGTCACTAAAAAGAAAATTATCCTGAGGTGGGTGTGTCGGGCCCTACTGGGCCTAGCGGCAGGAGGGGGACATCGGCTCCCACCACAGCCCTCCAAACAGCTCTGCGCTCTGAGCGCCCCCTCCCCGGGGTCCCCCTCTCCAGGCAGGAAGATGTCCAAGTCCCGTGCGGCGGAGGCAGCAGCGGGGGTGACAGCGACGGCCCCGAGCCCGCAGATAGTGGAGCAGAGGGGTCCAGGGAGGCGCTGCACCGATGTTGGGGAGAATGTATGTCCTGGCTATCAAAGATCTTTTCCTCCGCGAGCCTAACAAATGCTCTGGAATGCGTTCCAGCCTTCAAGAGGAGAACTCCGTTACACGTCACGAAGTCAAATGCCAGGGGAAACCATTAGCTGGAATCCACAGGAAAAGAACGCAACACGGAGCACGAAGCCCAAGCACAGAAGATCAAAGACGCCAGGAGAGGACCCCTCGCACCTTTTCCAAACCAAAAATGTGAAGCAGCAGAACTTCCAAAACCTCCGGCCTCGTCTTGTGATTCCACCAATGCAGCCATCGCCAAGCAAGCCTTGAAATAGCCCATCAAGGGCAAACAGGCCCCCGAAAAAAAGCTCAAGGAAAAGTCGCAAACTCATGGATTTCTACCCTGTCCCAAGGAGCTCCAGGAAGGGCAAAGCGGAGCTGCAATTTGAAGAAAGGGAAAGAATAAATGAATTGATTGAAAGCGGGAAGGAAAGAAGGAGTGAAGACTGACCTCATCAATGACAAAGGCCGGGTGTGAACACCAGAGGGAGCTCTCCCGGGGCGCCTTTGTGGTAGAAAAGCACCGGAGCCTCACGGAGATCACCGACGCCACGGGACCCCTCCATGATGGATCTCCGTGGATCTCCGCAGTAAGCCGAGATCGCGCCACTGCACTCCATCCTGGGAGGCAGAGGGAGACTCCAGCTCAAAATAAGTAGATGACTGAATGAATGAATGAATGAATGAATGGATGGATGGATGTTACAGGTTCCCAAGGTGGACTTAAACAGATGGCTTTATATTACCAAAACTTTTACATTCTAGTTGTTTTTGTGCTTTTTTTTTTTTTTAAATACAGGTTGAACGTTTTGTGCTTCCCATGCATGCAGTCAAAAACTCAGCACACAGGCCAGGCGCGGTGGCTCACACCTGTAATCCCAGCACTTTGGGAGGCCGAAGCTAGCGGATCACTTGAGGTCAGGAGATTGAGACCAGCCTGGCAAACATGGTGAAACCCCGTCTCTACTAAAAATACAAAAATCAGCCGGGCGTGGTGGTGCATGCCTGTAATCCCAGCCACTGGGGAGGCTGAGGCAGGAGAATCGCTTGAACCCAGGAGGTGGAGGTTGCAGTGAGCCGAGATCCCGCCATTGCACTCCAGCCTGGGTGACAGAGTGAGACCATGTCTCAAAAACAAACAAACAAAACAAACAAACAAACAAACAAAACCTCAGCACAGGATTAGAGCCAAACGTGAACTAGGAAGCCGCGCGAGTCTCCTCTCTCCAGTGGAAGAGCTGGGACGTGTCCCCCACACCGCGACGAGGTATGAGGAAGACGCTGTCTCCCAAAGGCCTGGACGGGATGGCTCCAAGCTCTTGTTCTCCTAACATCTGGACAGGCGCTCTTTGAAGTGTATGAATACATTTTTAAAAGATTGGTCAGTAAGCTTGTCTTCCCCGTGCTTTCTCGAAAGCTTACTGAGCTCGTGGCCCTGAGCGCGGGCTGGCATAGATTTCCTCTTCCACCCGCTGCGGCTTTTCTGAGCACCTGGAAGCATCAGGGTGTGAAGTCAAACCAGACGTGGGTGAGGAGAGTGTGGCTTGCCTTCCCTGCCGGGCAGAATTTCCTGAAACTGGGCTAATTCTCTGTAGAAATGTGAACGCTGAATTTATTAAAAAATAATAATAAAACACAGGAAACAACTTACATGTACATAGGTCTTGAAGTGAGTGAAGCGGCTGTATTTTTTTTGTGGGGGGGGCATTGCTTTGTTTTTGTACAAGAGATTGAGATGATACTCTATTCTAATCAAAATTAGAGATTTGTAGTGGGACCAGAAATTACGTACTTAATACCCCTGCCAGTTTTCCCCGCGTCCTGCTGGGTTGAAAGTTCCAGAGCTGCTGTCTAGGCCTCGTGTTTGTCAGACACCCACGGCTCCTGCGAGGTCGCAGCCATGAGCTGGCGGGGGTGAGCCCACAAGCCCAGATCCCCCAACCCGAACTGCGGCTGCCAGCCTCAGAGAAAGGCGCCCTGGTGTGCGGGCAGGGCCGAGACCCCCGGGAATCCAAGATAGGCCAAGGTTTTCACCTAGACTGTCAAGGCTGGAGGAGTAGGTGGCGGCCTCGACCCTCCCTACACGGGACCCATTCTTTTCTTTTCTTTTCTTTTCTTTCTTTCTTTTTTTTTTGAGGCAGAGTCTCACTCTGTCGCCCAGGCTGGAGCACAGTGGCACAATCTCGGCTCACTGCAATCTCCACCTCCCGCGTTAAAGCGATTCTTCTGCCTCAGCCTCCTGAGTAGCTGGGACTACAGGCGCATGCCACCGCGCCTGGCTAATTTTTTGTATTTTTAGTAGAGACGGAGTTTCACCATGTTGGCCAGGCTGGTCTCAAACTCCTGATCTCGTCATCCGCCCGCCTCGGCCTTCCAAAGTGCTGGGATTACAGGCGTGAACCACCGCGCCCAGCTATGCAGGACCCATTCTTACTGAGACTCGGGAGTCATGACCTGGTGTCTCCTGCCCACCCTGGTCCCAGGTAAATTTGAATGGAAGCAGGTATGAGAGCCTGTCCTCGCCTTTGATTCCCCCACCCCACCCTGGGCCTCACAACGGTGCTACCTAAGAAAGTCTCTTCCCCCAGTCAGCCTGGTGAGTGGTCAGCCGAAGAGGATCTGACGGGAGTGTAGATGTGAGATGGTATCTTTGTTGTACCTGTTTGTGGTTTAGCTTTGTATTTAAACAAATAAGGAAATAAACTTGAAAATTATTTGTCATCATAAAGTTGAAACAAAAATTATTTTTAAAAATACAATTTTATTTTAAAATAAAATAGCTAATGAGTGTCGTACACTACAATTACATTTCCTTTCTAAACTTTTTTGTTTTCCTTTGTGTTGTCCGTCTGCTTTGTTTTCTATATACTTATCGCTAATTCAACCACAGACTCTTCTCTATTGTGTAAATCTTTTGGTATGTTCAAAGATATTTGGAATTTCCACCTTCCTGGAGAAATTTCTCCCATAGCCATGTGCCCTACTCTAATTTAGATTGTGCACTCTGGATCTGATGCCTAGATAATCTTCACCAACCTCGGAATCCTCGAATTGTACTCTACATGGTTTTTCTTCTCTTCTAATGCATCCCATTTCCTGGACCGCATGTATTGCTCTCCTAGTTTATTATTCCTCATTCTGATGACGTATGCCTTTCTTTCATTGGCTTCCTAAGAACTTCATGTGAGTAAAACATTTTTGAGTATGTGGCTTCATTTTATACCTACACTGAATTGACCATTTAGTTTGGTGTAGAATTCTATGTTGGAAAGTTTCTTTCATGAAATATTAAAAAGCTTTTTAAAGTAAACTAAATACTCAAATTGTTTGTGTAATTGAGAATTGTACCAATTTGTAGATAAATTTTTTTTTCCTTAATGTGTTTAATTTTTTGAATACTTAATACATTCACATGTTTAGCAGAATGTTCATAGTAGGAAAAAAAATGTACTGAAGTCTTCATCTCATTCATGACCCCATCTGCCAAGTTCCTACCCCTGTAACCACTGTCTTTAACTTTTTTTTTTAAGAGATGGGGTCTCGCTATGTTGCCCAGACTATACTCAAACTACTGGGTTCAAGCGATCCTCCTGCCTCAGCCTCCTGAGTAGCTGGGATATAGGCATGCACACATGCCCAATGCTAACTTTTTAAGTGTCCTTCCAGGGTTTCTTCATGTATATATAGAAGATTACTTGACACTATTCTTTTTCTTTTCTTTTTTTTTTTTTTTTGTGACGGAGCCTCGCTCTGTCACCCAGGCTGGAGTCCAGTGGCGCGATCTCGGCTCACTGCAAGCTCCGCCTCCTGGGTTCACGCCATTCTCCTGCCTCAGCCTCCCGAGTAGCTAGGACTACAGGCACCCATCACCACGCCCGGCTAATTTTTGGTATTTTTAGTAGAGACGGGGTTTCACCATGTTAGCCAGGATGGTCTCAATCTCCTGACCTCGTGATTCGCCTGCCTCGGCCTCCCAAAGTGCTGGGATTACAGGTGTGAGCCACCGCGCCTGGCCATTTCTCCCCTTTTAAAATGCAAATCGTGTGTATTTCTTGCTCTATTCTGTGTCTTGCTTTTCCCCTTAACAATGTGTCTTGGAGACATGTCCGTATCATTACATGGAGAGTTCCTCATTTTTAAAAGAGAGCTGCATAGTATTGCACTGGATAGATGTGCCATAATCTACTTAATGGTTCCCTATTGGCGGACATTTAAGTTTAAAGTAAGTTGTTTAAGTTATAATGTAGTTTCCAGTCTTTTGTTATTTTAAACAATGCCTCCATGAATACTCTTGTAAACACCTACTTTTGCACACATGCAAGTAAATTTATAGGATAAATCCTTAGGAGAGGAGTTTTTGGCTCACAGGACATATATGTATGTTTGTAATTTTGATAAATATTACCAGGTTGCCATTTGTAGGAGTTGCTCCAGTTATATTCTTCAGCCCCACCAGATAAATAGGTTAAGATACCTATTTATTCCACAGCCTCACTAGAGATACTGTGTGGACAAATTTTGGGGTTTTGCCTATCCTTTATGAGGTAAACAGTGTAGTTTAAATTTCTATTTTTTCTTTTATACTTCTTAATTAATTTTTTGAGACAGTCATTCTCTGTTGCCCAGGCTGGAGTGCAGTGGTGCACTCACAGCTCACTGCAGCCTCAACCTCCTGGGCTCAAGCAATCCTCCTGCCTCAGCCTCCCAAGTAGCTGGGACTACAGGCATAGGCCACCATGCCCAGTTAAGTTTTGTGTTTTTAGTAGAGACAGGATATTGCCATGTTTCCCAGGCTGGTCTTGAACTCCTGGACTCAAACGATCCTTCTGCCTCAGCCTCCCAAAGTGCTGGGATTACAAGTGTGAGCCGTCGTGCCAGGCCTGTTTTTTTAAGAGTGATGCTGATCCTTCTTTCATATGTTTAAGAGCCCATTTATCCTCTTTTGTGAATTATCTCTTCAAATCCTTTGTTCATTTTACTATTTCAATATTAGGATTTTGATCTTTTCCTTGTTTGATTTCCAGGAGCTCTTTATAAATTAGGTTAATATTTTACCATGTTTTTTTCTTCTAGTTTGATCAGTCCCTTAGAATTGAAGGCATCTCTGGCTTCCAGTGTTTCCAAAAAGCCTGACCCCCATTCCCATGTCACCACCTCTCAGGTAAAGAGCAGGAACTTTGCTCCAATATGCCCCTTCCATGTGACCTCTGCAATCACAGTCCCTCGCGTCCCCCAAAATAACTTCACTTTTACAGTCATCAGCACTTCTTTGCATTTAGAAGTTTTACCACCCAAATGCATATCTTTAGAGACTCCAATTTATTCTTACCTTTAAAAAAAAAAAGTTATCTGGGATGTGTTTTTTACTCTCTAAATTACTTCTCCATTTTTCCCCTTTGTTTTTCTCTTGAAGAACTGGACTCCTTGACCAATAGGGTTTTCCACAGTGTGAGTCTTGCTAATTGCATGCTCATGATTCAGCTCAGTATATCCCTCAATCCTCTATTTCTTGCAAACTGGCAGCTGGATTCAGAGATTTAATGAAACTCAGGTTTGCCATATAGGAGGCACAAAATGTCTGGTTGTCTCTCCTGTTGAGATGATGGTAGGTACAGGTGCTAAAATGTCTACGTGGGTGGTGGGTTGGGGAGAAGTTGTTGCAAGATGGTGGAATTCTAAGTCTAAATTTTACGTTTCATTTATAAGTTGAAACACTCTTTATTTTTATTTATTTATTTTTTGAAATGGAGTCTTGCTCTGTCACCCAGCTGGAGTGCAGTGGTGTGATCTCAGCTCACTGCAACCTCTGCCTCCCAGGTTCAAGCTATTCTCCTGCCTCAGCCTCCTGAGTAGCTGGTATTACAGGCGTGCACCACCATGCCCCATTGATTATTTTTCTTTTTTGTATTTTTAGTAGAGATTGGGTTTTTCCACGTTGGCCAGGCTGGTCTCAAACTCCTGACCTCAAGTGATCCACCCACTTTGGCCTCCCAGAGTGCTGGGATTACAGGTGTGAGCCACTGCACTTGGCTCATTATCGCCTTTTCTTCTTTGAGTTCTTCCCCTCCAGTTTGCTCTCTTTCTGTGACTCCTGTTATTCAGAGTTTGCACCTGTTGGATTGGTCCTCCATGTTTCTTAACTATTTCTCTTTTTATTTCACTTTTTCTAGGAAATTTCCCAAACTTTATTTTCCAACTCTCTGTTTACCTTACTACTTCTGCCATCATATTTTATTTTCCAAGAGCTCTTTTTTGTTTTCTGTTGTTATTATAAATAGCCTCCTCTTCTTGTATGGATGCAATATTTTCTCCCTGAAAACAATGAGTTTTTAAATAGCTTTCTTCTATCTAGCATTGTGTCTATTTCCTCCAAGTTGTCTTTTTTTCTGCTTGTGGATTTAACTTTCAATACTAGAGATTTTCTTTGAATGTCTGAGGATCTTTGGATGTCCAGTCATATTTATAAGTAGGGCAGTATCTAGGCTGTTTCTTCAGGGAAGATTCAATGTAGTATCTTTAGATATTTCTTCCTGGGCTGATGCCTAGAGAGAACTGTTTGAGTCTTTATATCTTGTAATAATAGTATTCCTGAAATCCAACTGTAAAAAGGCTGGAGAGGTCTCAACTTCTGCTATATGTATTTTTATGCAGTCTCCCTGTTATCAGTATGATGCTCCTCTAATCCTCAATTCTGCCTACCGTCCAAAGATTGTTTTATCTTCCCCAGAGGGGAAAACCTCATTCTTACTCCGCAGTTGGAGAGGGAGTCATTTGCTGCACTGAGTCAGGGAAGAGATCTGGGGACCTAACTGCTTATTTCATTTGCAATGAATCTATCTGTTTTTATCCCCATCTTTGCATCCCTTTCTGAAGACACTTGGGTCAGCCACTCTTGAGATTTTTGAGGGTCCTGAGGTATAAATTGGATTGCCACTCTGCTTTCTCCACTGCTAGCTTCAGTCTGTATTCACTGTATGTGATTCACCTGAGGATTTATTAAAACTGCAGATTGGTTTCATAGATCTGAGCTGGAGCCTGAGGGTCTATGTGAATAGCAGTCTCCTAGGTGATGCTTGGACCACACTTTGTGTAGATGGGGCTCAGTCATTTACCGTCCATCTGTTCATTTTCCAGCCTCTGAAATTTTGTCCTTGGAGATTTATACATTTTTTTTAAAGTTATGAAAATTTTCAAACATACATACAAATAGTTAGAACAGCCATTAACCAATGGTCGATCCTGCCCCATCTATACTTTCATCCACTCGACCCCCAGTACACACACTGCATTATGTTGGTGCAAATTCCAGACAACCTATTTCATCTGTAAATATTTTAGTATGTATTATTTTAAATAGTGAGATTTAAATATAACCACACATATTAATTTGTTAGGGCTGCCATAACAAACCACCACAGGCTGGGTGGCTGAAACAACAGCTCTGGGGGCTGAAAGTGTGAGATCGAGGTGTCCCAGGGGCGGTTTCTCCTGGGGCCTTTTGCAGCCTGTAGATGGCTGTCTTCTCGCCGTGCCCTCCCACAGCCTTTTCTCTGTGTACCAGCATCCTAGTATCATGTGTGTGTGTCCAAATTACCTCTTTAAAGGTCCTATCTCCAAATATAGTCACATTTGGAGGTGCTGGGAGTTAAAGGCTTCAACATATGAATTTGGGGGGATATAATTCAGCCCATCATACCATAATTTCCCATTGTCTTATATATGTAATTCTTTGTTGCCATAAATTCAGATAAATTCTACACATTGCACTTAGTTGATATATCCTAAGTCTTAATTTTTGTATTGTTGTTGAAACAATTTATTGAAGTAACAAATTGTAATCCTATAGAGCATACCACCACGTGGATTTTCTTTACCGCATCCTGTGGGGTCATTAAACAAGTTATTGTCCTCTTTCTTGAACATCAGTAGTTGAATCTACAGGTTTGGTCGGGTTCTAATTTTTTGGCAAGCCCACTTTGTAGATAGCAAGGTACTCTTCAATTTCCACCTTTCAGTATTAGTATTGATGATCTTTGGCTACCTCCATTTAGTACATCAGAGGTGGCAAATTGGGCAGTTTCCAAATTTTATCATTCCTTATTCACTCATATTAGCTAGAGTACTTCCAAAAAAAGTAAACATCCCCTCACTTACTATTCTGTCACCAGGTGGTACAGTTAGTACAGGAATGGCAGGAGAAAGGCTTCTTGGCCAGTACTTAAGTTTAACAACTAGAGACTAGGTTCTCTAGTGTTCCTCAGCATCACAATGAGGTTTTCTTATTCATTTTAGAATCTGGTAAAACTTGATTTACTGTTATGTTAGTGGAGTTATGAGAAGGAGCATTTGTTTAAAGACGGCACTGTTCATTGGAAGTTATAATTTATGTAGCCAATTTCCTGCTATTGGAGATTTACATTAATTCCAGGTTTTTACTTTTATATTTAATGCTGTGAGATGAATATTCTTTAAAAATAAGTGAAAACACTCATTTTTAGTGTATAATTTGAATTTTGAAAAATGTATATACTTGGACCCCAATCCAGATGTAGAACATTTTCATCTCTACAGAACATTGCCTGGTTCACCTTTGCCCCAGCCTGGCTTCAGATTTCTACCGATAGTCTCTCTGGCCATAGGGATTCGTTTTTCTGTTTTGAATCCCATATAAGTGGAACCACACACTCTATACCCTTTATTGCTAGGCTCTTTTTATTCGGCATGTGATATGGTTTAGATATGTGTCCCCTCCAAATCTCATGTTAAAATGTGCTTTCCCATGTTGGAGATGGGGCCTGTTAGGAGGTATCTGGATCATGGGGGCAGATCCCTCATGAACGGCTTGGCACTGTCCCCTTGGTGGTAAGTGAGCTCTCCCTATGAGTTCACGCAAGAGCTGGTCATTTAAAAGCATGTGGGGCCTCCCCCTTCTCTCTGGCTCCTGCTCTCGCCATGTGAGATGCCTGTTCCCCTTTTGCCTTCTGCCATGGTTGTAAACTTCCTGAGGCCTCACCAGAAGCCGAGCAGATGCCAGCGCCATGCTTCCTGTGTAGCCTGCAGAACTCTTGAGCCCAATAAACCTCTTTATAGGCCAGGCACAGTGGCTCACACCTGTAATCCCAGCACTTTGGGAGGCTGAGGTGGGTGGATCACTTGAGGTCAGGAATTCAAGACCAGCTAGCCAACATGGCAAAACCCCGTCTCTACTAAAAATACAAAAAAAAATTAGCCGGGCATGGTGGTACATGCCTGTAGTCCCAGCTACTCGGGAGGCTGAGGTAGGAGAATCGCACAAACTCAGAAGGCAGAGGTGGCAGTGAGCTGAGATCACGCCACTGCACTCCAGCCTGGGCAACAGAGCAAGACTCTGTATCACCAACAGAAATACCTCTTTATAAATTAATTACCCAGCCTCAGGTATTTCTTTATAGCAACAGAAGAATGGCCTAACATAACATGTTTTTGAGGCTTTTTTTTTTGAGGCTTTTCCCTGTGTGGAGCATATATTAATTTTTATTGCTGAGAAGTATTCCATTGCCTAGATTTACTACAATTTGTTTATCCATTTTCCTGTGGATGGATATTTGGGATATTTCCACTCTGGGGCCATTGGTGAATAAAGCTCCTACATATATTTGTATACAAGCCTTTTTCTTTCTTTTTTTTTTTTTTTTTTTTTTTTTTTGAGGCAGAGTCTCACTCTGTCACCCAGGCTGGAGTGCAGTGGCGTGATTGTGGCTCATTGCAACCTCCACTTCCCGGGTTCAAGCGATTCTCCTTCCTCAGCCTCCCAAGTAGCTGGGACTACAGGTGTCTGCCACCATGCCCAGCTAACTTTTGTATTTTTAGTAGATATGGGGTTTCACCAGTTTGGCCAGGCTTGTCTTGAACTCCTGACCTCAAGTGATCCACCTGCCTCAGCCTTCCAATGTGCTGGGATTCCAGGCATGAACCACCGTGCCTGGCCTCTACTGACAACTGAATTTCAGACTTCTGGCCTCCTGAATGTGAGAGATTAAATTTCTGTTGTTTCTTTAAGTTGTGTTAGTCTGTTTTGTGTCATTATAAAGAATACCTGAGACTGGGTAATTTATAAAGAAAAGAGGTTTATTTGGCTCATGGTTCTACAGACTGTACAGGAAGCAGGGCACCAGCATCTGCTTCTGTTGAGGCCTCAGGAAGCTTCCAGTCATGGTGGAAGGCAGAGGGGGAGCAGGCGTGTCACATGGTGAGACAGGGAGCAACAGGAAGAGAAGGGAAGTCCCAGACTCTTTTTAACCAGCCAGCTCTCTTGTAAACAAATAAGAGTGAGGACTTACTCATTACTGTGGGGAGGGCACCAAGTCATTCATGAGGGATCCACCCCCATGACCCAAACACCTCCCACTAGGCTCCACCTTCAGCATTGGAGATCACATTTCAACATGAGATTCAAAGGGGACAAACATCCAAATAATATCATGAGCCATTCAGTTTAAATTTACCACCAGTCAACTGGGCATGGTAGCTCATGCTTGTAATTCCAGCAATTTAGGAGGCCAAGGCAGGAGGAATGCTTGAAGCCAGGAGTTTGAGACCAACCTGGACAACAAAACGAGACCCCATCTCTACAAATAAAAATTTTTTAAACTTAGCCAAGCATGGTGGCATGAGCCTGTGGTCCCAGCTACTTGGGAGGCTAAGGCAGGAGCATTACTTAAGCCTGGGAGTTCAAGTTTACAGTGAGCTTTGATTGTACCACAGCACTCCAGCCTGGGCAACAGAGCAAGATTCTGTCTCTTACCAAAAAAAAAAGAAAAAATTATTGCCTATTATAATTTGTTGTGGCAGCCCTAGGAAGCTAATATATCTACCCAGGATTGCAAATGATTTCTTCTGTTTTCTTCTAGAAATTTTAGTTTTATTTCTACATTTAGTCATATGATCCTTTTTAAGTTTATTTTTGTGTATGGTGTAAGGTAAGAGTGAAAGTTCATTTTCCCCCATATGGATATCCACTTTCAGCACTATGAGATTGATCTTGGTTTTTCATAGAGACTTCTTATCTAGTTAGGGACGTGACCTTCTATTGTTTGTTTTTATCATATTAGATTTTATTAAATGCTGCATCTGCGTCTCTTCAGGTGATCTTATGGTCTTTCTCCTTTATTCTGTTAATGTGGTGAATTACATTGATTGACTTTCTAATGTTAAAATAAGTTTCCATTGGCCATGATGTATTGATGGATTCAGTTTGCTAATAATTTGTTAACAATTTCTGCTTCCATGTTGATGAGGGATGATGATCTATATTAGTTTTCTTGAAATGTCTTTGGTATCAAGGTAATTCTAGTCCTTGTGAAATGAGTTGGGAAGTACTCTTTAAGTTTGGTATTTTTTCCCTAAATGCTTGATAGAATCCATCAATGAAGACATCTGAGCCTATATTTTCTTTGTGGGTAGGTTTTAAATACAGAATCAGTTTCTTTAATAGGGATTTTTTTTTTTTTTTTTTTGAGATGGAGTCTTACTCTGTCACCCAGGCTGGAGTGCAGTGGCACAATCTCGGCTCACCACAACCTCCACCTCCTGGGCTCAAGTGATCCTCCCACCTCAGCCTCCCAAGTAGCTAGGACCACAGGTGCCCACCACCACACCCAGCTAAGTTTTATATTTTTTGATAGAGACGAGGTTTTGCCATGTTGCCCAGGCTGGTCTCAAACTCCTGGGATCAAGTGATCCTCCCGCCTCGGCCTCTCAAAGTGCTGGGATTACAGGCATGAGCCACCATGCCTGGCCTTATTTTTGTTTGTTTTAATTTCATTGATTTCTGCTTTTTTTTTAATCTTCCCTTTAACCTACTTTGGGTTTAATTTGCTTTTTTCCTTAAAGTTTAAATTTAGGTTATTGAATTGAGCCCTTCTTTTTGGAAACAGGCAAATATAAGAATATCAGAAGAGGGCCGGGTGCAGTGGCTCACACCTGTAATCCCAGCACTTTGGGAGGCCAAGGTCGGCAGATCACTTTAAGTCAGGAATTCGAGACTAGCCTGGCCAACATGGTGGAAACCCCATCTCTACTAAGAATAACAAAAATTAGCCAGGCATGGTGGTGTGTGCCTGTAATCCCTGCTACTTGGCAGGCTGAGGCAGGAGAATCACTTGAGCCCAAGAGGCGGAGGTTACAGTGAGGCGAGTTTGTGCCATTGCACTCCAGCCTGGGCAACAAGAGCGAAACTCCAACTCAAGCAAAACAAAACAAAACCAAAAGAATATCAGAAGAAAACATGCAAAAGTATATGACTTTTACAAATATATGACAAATTAAAATTGAATTTTGAGTTTTACCAATATTCTTACATTTGTATCATGGCTTTTTAAAGGTATTTTTTCTGATAATATAAATAATACATCCTGTTAAAAAAATTTCAAAGGATATAGAGAATAATGAGGAATGGCATTAGTCAGGAAAGGCCAAATCCCATTGACTTAATGCAACAAAGGTTTATTTCTTGCTCATACTATACACCCATTGTGAATCGCCAGGGGCTTTGCTTCACATGGTCACTCAAGGACCCAGGTTGACAGAGGCTCCACCATCTTGTAATGTACCATCTGGAATGCACTGCCTCCCCGCCTCCCCAGCCCATGATGGGGAAGACAACAATGAAGGGCAACTCATCTGCAATAAAATGTTTTGGCCTGGTAGACCATTAACTGTAGGGATCAAAGAACAAAAATCCTCCATGGGCAGAAGCAGAGATGAAGCAGGCATGTGGGTGAGCACTATAATTCTACACTGAAGGAGAAAAAATAAAAATCATCTATCCCCTACCTTGAGATAACCTCTGCTTGCTGTCTTCTGCCTGGCCTCACCTTCCTTATCGCCAGCCTTATGTTTGGGTTGGTGGGAATTACTCCTGCTTCTGGCAGATCACTGATAATTCTTGGTTATGTTCTACCTTTGCGCCTCTTTTGTCAGATTTTATCAGTGTATAAATAAGACAGGAAAGGACAAATCAAGAATCTCTCACTAGTTGTCTTAATAAGGAAATTTCATATTTCTTTTTAAAACTTTGCTTTAGAATATCTCTGGAAATACATACAAGTAACTGGTTACAGTGGTTGTATCTAGGGAGGGAAACTGGCTAGACAGCGCTGGGCAGAGTGGGGGTGTTGGAGGGAGGATTGGGTGGCACAGGTAACTTACACTGTAATACACATCTGTCACCCAAATTTTGTATCATGTAAATTATATCACCTATTTTTAAAAATAAGTAAAATAAAAACATTTCCATATTTTCTATATTGAATATAACTGTACTGTGCAAATGGATGAATGCAAAACATTATCAGAGTTGAGTGACTTTTTTTTTTCCACTGAATTTGGACACATCAAGTGAAGACCACATTTCACATACAAACTCTTCAAAGTTTATATTTACCTTTTGGAGGGATAAAATTTCATTATCCAAATGGATAGTCAAGTCACAATCCTATGGATATCAGTAATCAGTACAGTCACTGTTATTTGAATGTTGCTTTTTTATTTTTTTAATTATTATTTTTTTTTTGAGACAATTGTGTCTCACTCTGTTGCTCAGGCTGGAGTGTAGTGGTGCAATCTCGGCTCACTGCAACCTCCCCGTCCTGGGTCCAAGCGTTTCTCCTGCTGCAGCCTCCTGAGTAGCTGGGATTACAGGCGCCCGCCACCACGCCTGGCTAATTTTTGTATTTTTAGTAGAGATGGGGTTTCAGCATGTTGACCAGGCTGGTCTTGAACTCCTGGCCTCAGGCAATCCGCCTGCACCAGCCTCCCAAAGTGCTGCGATTACAGGCATGAGCCACCACAACTGGCCGGATGTTGGTTTTTTAGAAAGCTCTTTCACATACATACATTGGGTCCCTTTCTACATTTCCAGTGAGTTAAGCCATAATTGTGGTTTACTGAAGAACGTGAGCTTTGAAGTCAGACTTGAGGTTGAACTTTAGCTCCAACACTTACGAGTCATGGGTCCTAGGGAAATGTGCTTATTAACCACAAGCCTGTTTTCCTCATGGGGAAAAATTATATATACCTTTTATGACTGTTGTTAAGAATTAGAAAAACAGTATGTAAAACCCCTGATAAGGCTATTTCTCCCACAGGCTTGCTCCACTTATCGGGCTCACCAAATACAGCTGCAGTATGAATTCCATCTTCTACACAACAGTAAACCAGAATGTTCATGTTCACAGTGTTCATCTCCCATCCTGTTGTCTAACGCACATGGTTTTTTTAAACTTTTCTAAGATTGCATGAGATTCTGCAATACAACTGATTATAAAAACACTTGAAGTTTTTACCTTTTTTTTTACTTTCCAACTCTCGTGAATGTACAGAGGACTTTCCAGAAGCTACATGATGTGTGATATTTCAGCTGATGAAATGTAGATGTGTAGGTAATCGGTCAGAGTGGTGGGAGAAACTGTTGGGAAAGGAGCAGGCCTTCTGAAAGGTCGGAAGGCTTCAGGGGAGAATAAGCTGAACGCAGCTGTTCTCTGACCTTGAGGCAGAGGGCAAGGAGTAGGTACAAGGACGTGTAGGAGAATTTATCTTAAATAGGCTTGTTCACTTGTGTTGTCCAGAAACCGACTTTTGATCATCAGCGCGCATGACTGCTCCCTGAAAGGAAGAACAATAATGTTAATTACCCGCAGACTGTGTTTGCTCCAGGCTTTCGGCATTATGTCTGTACTGAATAAAAGCAAGCAGCTCCAGCTGTTCGAGGCTGCTCTCTTCTTCAGCCATTAGTGCCGGGCAGCCCACTAGCTGCTGTTACACTGCATATCTGTGTCTGAGTACTCCTTTCTTCAGTTGCTTGGCCAGGGTCTGTGGGACAGACCCAGCAGCTGGTGCCCTGTGTGAGGAACACTGCAATGGATCGCGACGGAACCCTCGAAAACAAAGGTGAAGAGACTGCGCAGTAAGCAAGTAATTGGAATTGGAGCCCTCTTGGGATTTCCAAGTTCGAGGGAATTTTCAAGCTAGGGTTTCACATTGGGACAACACTTACTCAACAGAAACAGCATATAAAAGTATTGAAACAACTGCTTAAAGCTGGTGGAGCCTCAGTTTCAGAGGCCCAATTAAGGGACCTAATGCAAACTCTTGTTTTCCATAACCCATAGTTCCCAGAAGAAGGCACGTTAGACCTAGAGCTCTGGGAGCAAGTGGGAAGAAATCTTAAACGACATCATGCACAAGGGCAATGGGGTCCCAGTAACATCTTTAACATTATGGGCCTTAGTTAGGGCTGCTTTGGCCCCACTCTAACACAGAAGAGCCTAAAAAGGGAAGGGAGGAAGAACCATTATCTACCTTACTGCCTCCGCCTCCTCCCCCAGCCCCACCGTTACCGGGTAAAGGTGCCACAGAGGAGACAGAGGTTTTCCCTGAGCCCCCTCCCCCAATAAATTGGAAAAAGGACAAGGGATACACTACAGTTATGGGACCCTGTCTTAAGCAAGCGGCATTAGAAGGGGAGCTCTTGGTCTGCCTGGTAATGCAAGATCAACAAGGCAATCGGGTACATGAACCCATTACTTTCAACACTTACAAAGAGATAAGAAAAAGCATTAGAGAAAATGGAGCCGCTAGCCCGTTTATGAAAGGATTAATTGAGGCCATGGCAGACAACTTCCATATGACCCCATGGGACTGGTCAGTGCTAACTAAACTTTAGAGGCCAGTCAATACCTCCTCTAGAGGGCAGAATTTGATGAATTATGTGCAGCAGACCGCTTTACGCAAAGCCAGAACACGAGCTGTAACTACTGCGCCTGTCAAACCTGGCACTGCACACATCTGTACTCTTCAATCAACAAAACCTGATGCAAAAAAAAAGGGGGAGATGTAGATCAGTCAGAGTGGTGGGAGAAACTGTAGGGAAAGGAGCAGGCCTTCTGGAAGGCCAGAAGGCTCTGCATAGCTTCCGGGGGAGAATAAGCTGAAGGCAGCTGTTTTCTGACCTTGAAGAGGGCAAGGAGTAGGTACAAGGACGTGTAGGGGAATTTATCTTAAATAGGCTTGTTCACTTGTGTTGTCCAGAAACTGACCTTTGATCATCCGCATGCATGACTGCTCCCTGAAAGGGGGGACAGTAATGTTAATTACCCACAGACTGTGTTTGCTCCGGGCTTTCGGCATTATGTCTGTACTGAATAAAAGCAAGCAGCTCCAGCTGTTCAAGGCTGCGCTCTTCTTCGGCCACTAGTGCTGGGCGGCCCCCTAGCTGCTGTTACACTGCTTATCTGTGTCTGAGTACTCCTTTCATCCGTTGCTCGACTAGGGTCTGTGGGACAGACCCGGCATAGATGAAAATTCAGCTGTCTGCTATTAAGCCAGACACTAAAGCAAGTTGTGAAATGTGAAACAATGCCACTCTGCTCACTAAATTATTGTTTGGTAAAATATAGTAATTTTTACCATATTATTTAAATAACATTTTTTAAATGTTATTGATGTTAACATGCATCAAGGGTCAAAGGATCCTGAAACCAAACACTTTTGAGGACAGCTGCTTTATCCTGTGGCTGAAAACTATAAAGCAAGATTCCTTTAAGTAAATGTGGTGTATGCATCAATCTCTCCATCTTTGGTGTGCTTTCAATCCAAGTATCCCCTTTCTTCCTTTTGCAAGAAAGAAACTAAGAATGTAAGCAGTTAGTTCCTGGCTTCAGTCCCACAAAAAGCTACAATTTTTCTAAGCAGTGATCTGGAACCAGTTTAACTGGACTCTTGCTATTAAGATAGCTCTTAATGATGTTTCATTTTGTTTTCTATCTTTCACACAGAGCTTACTCACATAGCATATTGGTATATCAAAATGAAATGCAAGGAACCAAAAATAACATAATTGAAGGCAGTAAAAGTGAAATTAAATAGGAAGATCATCAGTCAAGGAAGACCCACTGGAGAGTAAGTATGCAAGTTGTTAAGAATTAATTGGGTTACAAAGGGAAAAACAGAGACTGGGTCAGTGAAACGAAATCATGGTTTGTTTCCCCGAGGCCCTGCTAATACCTTCAAACTGGGCCAGATCGTAAAGCAAGATACCTTGAAAAGGACTTTCATGTTAACTTTTCAGGTTGCATATGAGTTCATTCACAAGTAGTTTAAAGAATCATGCAGGAAAAGGACCAGATCTTGTAAATCTCTTGAGTCCCTATATTTTGTGAACATTTTTCTAGAGAAAATTCAGGTAGCTTATCAAAGGATTTCTGTCTTGTCCAGGGAGTTGTTTTAAAAAACAGAATATTGGAATTTTGAACACTTACAGTGGTTTACAGGGTAATTGGGGTAGAGTACATAAAATTGGTCTCATCTAAGAAAGCTCTGATTGGTTTCCATGATCGTGGTATTCAGGAACTATTGTAAATTGGCCAAAATCTTGTTTTCCGGTTTCTTCCTTTCGCTTTTTATTGCCTCAAGCTGCCTGTCTTCCCCGCTCTTATTTTTTTTCTAGCTTTATGATTCTCTTACATGTTCCATGTCGGACTTGTCTTCTTTATTCCAGTCATCTTCTGAAGAGGTTCTTGGTTCCTGCCTTGGTGGCTGTAGCTGGTTCTCTTTCTCCTCTGTGGACCTTCCTCATCCCCTAGGAGACACAAGCGTCCTCCTCCAGGTCCTCCTCCTCCCTACTTTTGTCATCTTCCAGGTGCCTCCACCTGTCAAGAGTCAATGATGAAACGGGAACTTGGAAAACATCCCTTGGATGTTGCCTACCTGGCTTTTCTTTTTGCGACAGAGTGTCAATCTGGCACCCAGGCTGGAATGCAGTGGCATGACTTGGCTCACCACAGCCTTGACCTCCTGGGCTTAGGTGATCCTCCCACCTCTGCCTCCCAAGTAGCTGGAACTATAGGCCCCCACCACCACACCCGAGTAATTTTTGTATTTTTTGTAGAGACTAGGTTTCACCATGTTGCCCAGGCTGGTCTTGAACTTCTGAGCTCAAGTGATCTACCCACCTTGGCCTCCCAATGTGCTAGGATTAGAGGCATGAGCCACAGCCCCCAGCCTGACTTGGCTTTCCTTACTTAATTTAGAATAGGAGTTATAAAAGTTAAAATCATGTGAGACAGATGATTCTATTCTTTTATCCTAAAGTTACATTTTTGAAAAATGGGTCTTTATGAATCCACAAAATTTCTTCACCCTCATTTTAAACCAACATTGGTTGTTTAAAACTAAGCCTTTTTTGTTTTCATTTTTGGCACAAGGGGGACTTCATATGGTCTTACTCATCTTGGCTTCTTTATCCAAGCAACACCACTTGTAAGACCAATGGCATTTGTCAAGTTGGCAGCTACGTTTCTGTGCCCTTGTATATCAAATCTGGAATGCAACTTTTTTGGATAAGATCAAATTAAACTGTACTATGT